>NC_133622.1:42562735-43272735 GCF_048593235.1 Sminthopsis crassicaudata
CAAGGTCTATAATCCAAGTCACTTATCTTTTAGTTGAAAGCTTATCAATTATTTTGTGGGGCTGCTAATATTTGGGTTGAATTTCATCTATTATCTGAACTCTATAGACTAATAAAAGGGAAAAAGTAGGATGTATAGCTTTAACAAAAAACCATAATATAGTGAGGGAAATTACTTCTCTGTCTGTATCCCAAACATAGATTTGCATAGGTTTGGGTCTAATTCACCTATTATATGATCTCTCCAAATGAACAGTTAAGGGAAGGAGCAGAATTATTTTATTTTATTTTTACCCTGAGCAGTTACGATTTACATTAATGGAGTGAATATCCTCCCTGAGGCAATGCCAGATTTTTTAAAGTATTGCATTGTTATGAATAATGTTTTGTGTTGCTTATAAATTATAAGATAAATACGTGCATGTCCCTTTACTCTGGCAGAGTCTGTTCCCCTAAGGGAGCCCCACTAGGGAACTAGAATGTAATAAGGTCATTTGTGAACATTTTATTATACCAAGTACTTGTGTTGCTAACAACAGACCTAGTATCATAGGAACATGTCCTAGGATTATTCCTGGCTTGCTGGTGGGTCATCATTTGATCAAATAAAGGGGCAAAATCTTCAGTTATTTGGAATATAACAGAAGAATCAGAAGTGGATCAAAGCTTTGAACACTTAAAACTGTCACAAAGTACATACTCTATGGGACAGCTAGGTGGCTCAGTGGATATGGCACGGGGTTGGATTCAGAAAGACTCATCATCCAAAAAAGCTATGATAGTGTAAACATAACTTCTGATTATGACATGTACCTAAAGTCTTAGTCCAGTTTTGAGTTGTGGAAGCTTAAAATTGTACTAAGATGAGGATACCCTATGTAAATATAAAAGTCTTTTATTTTCCATTTAATAGCCTCCTCTGTCAGAAATTTTAAGCTATTGTTCTTGAAGATAAAATATAAAAATGGGAAAACACAAGAATTGGGAGGGGGATAATCCTTTCTCGCTTTATAATTTTGTACTTCCCCCTGCCCAAGTAAAGGCTTTAATCCACTGGTTTTTCAGATCATGTCAAGAAACATTTATTTTCCAGGTGGACTTTAAGAGAAGATTGTGATAATTGGTGATGGTTTTACATCTATTAATTCAGTAAAACATTTAGTAAGCAGTGAGTATAGTGTTGTGCTGAGGAAAGAGAGTTGGATTTGGAACCTTTGAATTCTGGCTTCTATTGTGTGACCTTAGACAAGTCATGTTCTCTCAATGGATCTCAAGGCCCATTTTTTTCCGAGGGGGGGACGTTAGAGAGTTGGATTACATGACTCCCAATATCCCTTGCAGCTTTAAATCCTATCATCTTATTTATTTATTAAAAATGCATGTATTCATCTTTGTACATGACTCCAGGGAGTTCAAACATAAATAAAAAATATATGCTCTGTGATCCAACTTCTAATGGAATATATGATACCCACTGCCATCACATGAGTTTGAAAAAAATGAAAAATTGCCTCCAAAACACTTCAAACACATACAAACATTGCTCAAATTAGAATGATCTTCAGAAAAGTTTACTATACACCGTGGGCTTTGGTCACGTACCAAAGGATGACTGGTCACATCTGCAGGATTACAGAGAGCTACAGATTGGATTCTAATAAGGTAGAAGTCCAAAGGCCATGAAAAATGCAACAATGAAATGGAAAATTCCTTTACTTGTTAAAGACAGCAGTGACATGAGGGCAGTCAATCAGTTAGCTCTGATTGTTCATAGTATTCCAAAGACATTTAAAAATGTAATTCGATCATAAATATTGAAGAGAAAAAAGTACTGAAATGTGCTTTCTCTTCTCTCCTTTACTGCTCACATAAAAATATCTGGGAGAAAGTATCATTTCCTGACACCCAAAACTCCTGCAACCCCTAAATATTCACCCTGAACTGTTCTCTGGAAGCAAATAAATAGTTAATTTCCATTTTGGAGAAGGAGCCAATATTTCTGCCTTAAATATACCCAGTGACTGTCTGGACAGGACAAAAACAATGTCCTCTGGAATTTCCAAACTATGTAATGGCATTGTATATGATGAATACTAAACTCCACAGGAAAAGATGGATTTTGATTGAAACTATAAACTCAGCTCAGGTCTGCTTCCATAACTTATTTTCTGCAGCATCTAAATGTAAATTGTAAGGGTGAAGAGCAGTTTTATGTTATGTCCAAAATTGCCTTTTAAAGAACCGTGATCCCATGTCAGCATTTCAGGGCAGCCACTGATTCAGGCAATAGACAGTGGATATCTACCACACTTTAGAGCGTTCGATGGGTAATTCATATTCTCCTAGTGCCTTTCAATTACACCTAGCAAAATGAATAACTAATCAACTTAGATCAAAGATACCTGATTTGTACTCTCTCTCTCTCATTTTCACCTCTGTCTTCTTCCTGCTCACTTTCCCTTTCCTGGGCACTCATAAACCAGAATCACTTAAGGATAATAGCTCCTTCAAAAATGCAACTCCACAGGATTTAATTAAACTTCAAGTCCCAGGTTGGCCTGGGGATGCTGAAGTAGCGTGAGATGTATCTTTGTTCAGGATGAGCCTGGGACTTGAGTTGCTTTAAGGTGTCAGAGACCAAGTACATTAAAAGAAAGATTTGACTTCTCTCTGGCTGATATAATAGTACGGTTCAGTGAATTAAATGGTGGGCAAGAAATGGGGCAGCCCTCTGACCTATCCTAGAGTGACCTTTGTGACCTTGAATGAAGATATGTCTCTTCACTTTATTTTTCATCTTTGATGCTATTTTGTTCAATCCTCTCATTTTAAAGGTAAGAAAATGAAGGCCCAAAGAATGTGAATTAGTTTGCCTAATGTCGAATATGCAGCAGGATCCTAACTCAGAATCCAGCATTAGTTTAATGGACCCTTCCTTTCTCTAATCTAGGGGAGTTTTAACCTGGGATCCATAATTTAAATAAAAAATAGCATCTTTTTTTTCTAGTGGTAAACTAAAATTGACCAATTTATTCAATCATTTAAAAATATGATTCTGAGAAAGGGATCACAAGCTTCACCAGACTGTGACATAAAACCAGTTGAAAATCCCTCTTCTGATCTCTTGAATTCTATCCTCCACCCAGGAAAACTGGGGTGTTCTTTAGATAGGGCTGTTGTTGAGAGCTGGTCCCCAAATTTTTCAGATGTACAGTTTAATAAGAAGGAGAAAAAGATTCTTTTGAAGGAAGAGATCATTCTCAATGTGGTTTTAATAGATTGAGAGCTGGTTCCGGGTGTCAGACCCAAATTCAAGTCGGTTGTATGATTCTGAATAAGTCTATTAACCTCTCAGTAATCTAGATCAGAGGAGGTAAGCATGAAGTGTGCACCTCTCAAGTGTGACCTGAACTAGATTAAAATGTAATCGGGAAATATTTAAAAAAATAAAAAAATGCAATGAAACATACTATTGCATTTAAAAACTAGGTAGGGATTCTTATATACAATTCATGACCTCTGTTTCTATGTATTTGATGCTCTATAAGTCTCTAAGTTGGAAATTGCCAATCTGCATTGGTAAAGTTTCCACTCCTGGGAACTCCAAATACCAAAGAAATCCTATTTTTAGTCCCTTCCTTCATTTCACAGACTCACTTATGGACCCAAGAGGTCATAGAGTTGAACTTGTGCATGAACAAGAATCCTCCCTATGATATATTCAAAAAAATGGCCATACATCCTTCTTTGCTTGATGGTTTTTACTAAAGTGGAGCCCGTGACCTCCGAAGGCAGCCCGCAGCTCTTTTTGGATAAATCTATTCTGAGGACATTTTTTCCATTACATCTAGCTGAAATCTGCCCTTCTTTCACTTATACCCAGTGTTCCTCGTCCTGCTCTCTGGAGCCAAGCCAAAAAAGAATCATCCCTTTTCCACATGACAGCCCTTGAAGACAGCTGTAATGTTCTTCCTCTAAACAAACTCCCAGGTCTCCTCTCCAGGCTGAGTCTCCTCAGGTCTTCCAATTTATCACTGTCTGGAATGAGTGCAGGATGCCTTCACCATCCCAGTTGGTTTCGTCTGAACTCGCCATATTAACAATGCCCTTGCAGGGAAGATTACATTATTTAATGGATGGAGAGATGGACTTAAGTCAGGGACATCAGGGTAAGAAGTCCTGCCTCTAACAAGTGAGAGCTAAGTGACCACAATTAGGAAAGACTCTTACCTTCTCTTTTGTGAAATTGGAATAAGGATAAAGAGGTAATATTTCTCCGAAGAGATTGGTAGACTTCAAAGTATTTTATATATTTGTTCTTATTATTTCCAATATATGGCACCCATGGAAATGGAGCTGGAAAAGGAAATGGAGAATCATGCCAGTGTCTTTTCTGAGAAAACCCTAAATAGGGTCATGGAAAGTCAAAGACTGCATTAACTTTATTTTTTTAAAGTAATGCCTTTAAAGTAATGATTTTACATTGCATATTTCTGAATATTTTCCTCCCTACTCTCCAACACAGTGTCTCCTTTTGTAACAATAGGTAAAAAAGAAAAGGAAAATATAAAAGTTTAACATAACTATTCAACATATCTACCATATCTGATAGCGCATGCAATGTTCCATACTCATAGTCCCTTATCACTGCCATACAGAAATGGAAGCTCATTTTCACAATTTTGCTCTAAGGCCAAGTTTGGTCATTATCATTAGTTTCATTTTAGTGGTTTTTAAAAATTGTTGTAGTAATTATACATATTGTTTTCTTGGTTCTACTCAATTTGCTCTATGTCAGGTTATTCAAATGTCATGCTTCTTAAAATTCTTCATATTTATTGTTTCTTTTGATTGTAATATTTCATTAGAACAATATGCCATAATTAGTTTAACCATTTCCTAGTTGGGTGCCTACTTTGTTCCCAGTTATTCTCTAATACAAAAAAGTGCTGCTATGAAAATATGGAAGCTTTATTTCTGTCTTTGACCTCCTTGAGTTCATCTTGCCCAGCAGTGGGATCTATGACTAAAGAGTATGCATATTTTAATTGCTTTTCTTATGTAATTATTCCAAATTTATTTCCTCAATGGTTGGGCCCATTCGAAGCTCTGCCAAAAGTATATAATTGCCCCAATATTGCTTCTTTTTTTCTGGGAAGAGAAAAGTAAAATATCAGAATTGTTTTGATTTTGATTTTCTTCTTTTTAATTCTTTGAAGCAGTCTTTCAAGTGATTGCTAAAAATTCACAATTCTTTTCAACTGTTTGTTTATATCCTTTAATCCATATCTATTGAGTAATGGATATTAGTCTTATGTATTTCTGTTAATTTTCTAAATATCTGGGATATCAATTTTTTTTCTCAGCAGATTAAGTTCACCATTATTGTCTCCCTTCTCTAATCTTCCATCTTCTTTCATCTAATGGTTCTTTCTTAGATGCTATTAAAGTTTTTGGGAAAGAAACACTTTAATTAGACTTTATTGTTTTATATTTCTCCTCCCTTCCATGGGCAAACTAAATAAACAAACAAACAAACAAACAAAAAAACTGTATATACTCATTTCCTGTCTTCTTAGCTCCATATCCCTTTTACTCTGGCTTCTGTTCTCATAAATCAACTAAAGTTACTCTTCTTCCAAGTTACCAGAGATCTCTCAAATGCTGAATGCAATGACTTTTTCTCAGTTCTCATCCCTTTTTGACATTCTTGGCAGGATCTCTTTGGATTTTCATGATACTTTTCTCTTGGTTTTCTTCCTACTTTTTTTTTTAAATACTCTTTCTCAGTTTCTTCTACTAATTTACTGATTTATCATCCATAACTGGGTATTCACCAAGACTCTAGTGGGTTGTCTTCGCTAACTTTCTAAGTGGCCTCTTCAATTACCAAGGATTTAATTATCATCTTTATGGAGATAATTCCCAATTTTTATGTCTTTTTCCTGAGCTACAGTCTCTTAAGCATCTCTCTGTTTACTGTAAGGTTACTACTCTATTCCCACTTCCACTCTTAGGCTTTTTGAATGCCATCTATGAACAAAGAGCTGACCTTTGAATGAAGTTGTCAAGAATAATTAGTTTAAATAGGAGACTACCAGATACCTGTGGGGGAGAAGATAATCTCCCTAGTGGCAGCGATCTGCTTAGGATCTTGTAGGGTTGGAGAATCATAGACTAATAGCTCACTTTTCTCATTTCACAGATGAGGCATTGGGAGGTTAAATTTGAACTTGTCTTCCAGATTCCAAGTGTAATACTCTATTTACTGTAACACTGCCACACTCAAATCAACTGAGCAAGCCTTTTATGCTAGTTGCCCTGGATGGGGTTTGCAGTGCTCATGGTTTTGCAGATGCAAAAATTATGTCTTTGCTGTATGTCTGCTATTCTTGGGTCTGCATAGTTTAGCAGGTGAGGCTAGAACTACCTAGATTTCTTCAATATTTTAGTGCTGTTTCTCCTATGAAATGAGGGTAAAACCCCCCAGGGCCCTCCTTCTCTTTCTTTTTCCCCCTTTCCTGCCTTTTTTCTTTCTTTTCTTGCTTTTCAATCTCTATCTGTCATTAGCCCCACCTATTTCATGCAGGCTTCCAAGCAGACACTATTTATTCTTCCCTGTCACATGGATAGGGAGGGAGGAAAAAGTGGAAAAGATCCTAGCAGCCTCTACACATAATTATAGGATTTCATCTAAAGTTACCATGCAAACAGAAGTTGTCTTTAGCAGGAGTCAGGGGAGAAGAGGTTTCATGCAGAAAATACTTCAATTGTGAATTAATAAAAATTTAAAAGTAATATGGAGTTGGTTATCAAGCTATTCATAATAGCATTTGTCTCAGTGATATGGGCCTTTATATTAAGGATGTTCTTGGAAAAGAAAAATTCTATTTATTCAACCTATTTTTAATAGCATTATTTGTAAGAACAAAATAATATGAAGACAAATTAAATGTCAACAGATCATAGAATAATGGAATTGTGACATATGAGTATGATGGAATGTTGTTGCACTGAGAGAATGAGAAACATGAAGAATAGAAAGATTTGTGAAAAATCCTAATAATTCACAGTAAATAAAGGACAATCCAAAAAACACTATTCTAGATTATAAGAACATAAATAATCATAATTTTACAATAAAAATCTAGAAAATATTTAGAAAACAACAATAGACAAGGGGACTGATAAATGAAGAGGATGAGCTTGATATACTTTAATAATTTATATATTTTTGTTTAACTGTAAATAATGAAAAGTTTGCTCACTGAGAGTGGTCAAGTTTATAATGAAAACATTTTTAACTTACAAAAAACCCCAGCTTCTGGCCTTTTATGTTCTCTGTTTTCTTCTCCTTGCTGATCAGACTTCAGTTGCTTTCCCCCCATTTTATCTTGCTTTGCTCTCTCAGAATTTTGTGTTACCCAATCATCATAATTAGGTAATATTTTACAGAAGAAGAAAATAAGATTCCTAGGAGCTAAATCACTTGCCTTTGGGTATCTAGTTTGTTAAAGGGAGGGAGGGAAGCTGATCCAATATCTAACCTTCAAAGTGTCCTGTACTATTCATTAGTCTTTCGGTTTCATCATGTTCTTGTTCACTTGTGTCCCATCCTTTGGGGTCCATTTAGGAATCTTTTGGGCAGAGATACTGGAGTTTGCCATTTTTTTCTCCTGCTCATTTTACAGATGAGGAAACTGAGGTAACAGTGATTTGATTGATCATCCAGCTAGTAAGTATTTGAGTCCAGATTTGAATTCAGGAAGATGAGTATTCCTGATTTCCAATCCAGTGTTCTATCCACTGTACCCCCTGGCTATTCTATTGAACCCTATAAACTCTCATCTAAGCCTCATGAACATCGGGACACAGATTATATTATGGCATCTACTAATTATTTATTTATTGGCCTGGACCAATCATTTCCCTGGTGATTGAGATGGCGAAACTTTCTCTATCAGTGCAGATGAGCTCCAGTTGTGTGGCTAGTTCCTTCAGAGTTATATTTAAGGACTTGTTGAGGGTCAGCTAGCTAGTATGTGTCAAAAGTGAGACTTGAACCCAGTTTTCCCCAACTACAACTACAAGGCTGGCTTTTCTACCCAGTATTTCATGTCTGCTTCTTGAAAGCCTTTATTCAATGACACTTGATGCTATTTTGGCTTTATATATCGTAAATACTCTAATACTTAAGAGATGCTGTAATCAGTAGATTGCCAAGGGGTTGGGTTTTTGGTTGTATTATAATAGCTTCTGCTAGCCCATAGAGGCTCTCTCTTGTTAGGTAATTTGGGCAAGTAGCATGGAAATGGTTCTTGGGTCCATAATTCAATGGATGATGTTTGTTAAAATGCTAAATGCTTCTTTTGCTCTACAGAGATTCTTCTCTTTTCACAGAGATGCTCTAATAATTTACAGGGTAAGGGGATAGTGTCTTGTATTCCTTAGAGCAGGAAGGACAGAATGAAACCCTCCCAAAATGTGGCCATGCTTCCTATTCCTATTTATGTTGTTTGGTTTTATCTTAAAATTTTAGTAACAATAGCGACAATTAAGGACATTTCAAAATACCCTGACTCATCTCGTATATTCTCTTAGGTATACAAGTATTCAAAAAATTGAGAAGTTTTGATTAAATACTCCCCACATCCCTTACTTCCTCCCATCAAAGGGGGACTTTTGACGGCAGCTTTATTAATTTATCAAACAGAAAATGATTCATCAGTGACAAGGGGACAAATATTAGCAATCTGTTCTTGTGTGGGATGTGCTGAAGAGAACCATGCAGAAGAAAAGTCGGGGTAACATGTCAAATAACATGTAAAGGGCTTGTAAGGTAGGGCTACAGAAAAGATCATTTTATTGAGCTTTATCCCATCAAAATCCCTTAATTAAAAAAAAAAAAGAAAAATCCCTATAATCCACTTTGGAAAATGCTTTCTACATATATTATGCATGGCATTTCCAGGCTGCCAGATTTCTGACTGAACTGGTGATTAGGAGACAGACAATGCAATGGCATCTTCTGCTTTCTTTTTCTCCTTTCTCGAAAGTGTTACCTCAGCTCTCTTCCAGCTGAATGCTTGATGAAAGTCAGAGAGAGGAAGAGAGAAAGAAGAGAGGAGGGAGATCTGAAGCAGGGCTGTTTTTTTTTTTTTTTTAAGAGGAATAGCTAGCGATGAGAGAAAGAGAAAAGACGGGCTGGAGAAGAAAGCTAACAGGAGAAACAGAAAGAGAGAGAGGGAGATGGAGATGGAAGGAGAGAGAAAGAGGGAGGGAGGAAAAGGGAAAGGAGAGGGGGAGAGAGAGAGAGAGAGAGAGAGAGAGAGAGGGAGGAGAGAGAGAGAGAGAGAGAGAGAGAGAGAGAGAGAGAGAGAGAGAGAGAGAGAGAGAGAGAGAGAGAGAGAGAATAATGAGAGAGAGAATATGAGAGAGAGAATATGAGAGAGAGAATATGAGAGAGAGAATATGAGAGAGAGAAGTATGAGAGAGAGAGAGAATATGAGAAGAGAGAATATGAGAGAGAGAGAGTATGAGAAGAGAGTATGAGAGAGAGAGTATGAGAGAGAGAGTATGAGAGAGAGAGTATGAGAGAGAGAATATGAGAGAGAGAATATGAGAGAGAGAATATGAGAGAGAGAATATGAGAGAGAGAATGAGAAGTCAGAATGACATTCCCTAGCTCCAGGTTAATTGGCTTCGAGACCAAATGAAATCAAGTTTGGCGGGATTTGCAGGTGGCTCTGGAGAAGGGCAGCTCATTTCCAAGCTGCACACTTGTATCATGTTCCCTAATTGGCTTGTTGAGGCACTAAGGCTTCTGGGGAGCCACACTGGGGAAGGCGAGGGTGTGTTTGTGTTTGTGAGCTAGAGTAAAAAGTGGTAATTTATTATGATTGCCTGCCGTACTCTCCATAATAGACTTCTGAGCAATCAGGGGGAGCTCCTGCAGGACTTTGGGGTGGTACAGGTAGGCTTTATTGCATCCATCTGTGAGCGAATGAGGAACATAGGGAGATAAAGTGGGTATTAATCAGAGCACTAAGGAGCTCGGGGGATGGCAGCATGTGAATCAATCCAAGAGAACTTCTGGGAAATCAACCCCCTGCTTTCCGCAAGCTGACAGGTTTGATTCCAATGGGGGAGAGATGGGGAGAAATGAGTAGCCTTCTCTCCTCCCCCCTCCTAGTTCGGCTCTTTCCTAAATTCATGAGCCAGGAGGAATTTGCTCGGCCCAGAATTTTCTGCCAGGCTCTGAACACCGATGTCTAGCGCGTCTGAGTGGGAACATTACCTGATTTCACAAAGTCTCTCGGATACTAATCCAGGCACTAGCAAGATTTCTCTGTGAGTCCTGAGTCACAGAGAGCGCCCGGCCAGAATGACAAGGCATAAATAAGTTGCATCCTCCTCCCAAGCCTTCTCTTCTCCAATCTAAGAATCTCCATTTCCTACACTTTCTCATTGTTTGCCATCATCTCTAACCCTTTCCCCATTCTGTCCCTTTGCTCTCGAGACTCAGACTTTTATCAATGTCTTTACTAAAAGGACCAACGATTAGTTTCCAGTCAGGATCTTCTATGGACTTGCTGGGTAACATGGGACAAATTGCAGTTACTTTCTTTTCAGTTTTGTCAGCTATAAAATGGATCTCCTAATTCTATTGTCATTAAGGGGTTAGTTAAAGAGGAAGGAAAATGTTTTCTTAGAATAATTGGTGCTGATTTCAAATTCCCAGTAGAATGGAAGGCCCTTCAGGAAAGGGGCTATCTTGTTTTGACTTTGTATTCTCAGTGTTGAATACATTCATAAATTCAGAATTGGAAGAGATCAACCAGTGCAACACCCAAATTTTATAGATGAGGAAACTTAAGCCAAGGGAGATTAGTGACTTGCCTGACTTCATATATGAGTCATTTAATATCTATGGATGGAATTAAACTGAAATGATTTGCTTTATGATTAGATTTTACTATAGGTTTCCATTGAAGTAAATTCTGGGTGTAAGGGGGGATTATTTGTAGCATTATTAGGCAGTTCTGAGAAACCACGTTCACTCTTTCAAGTCAAGGAAATACAGCTGAGTGAATATTGCACCCACATCTCACTTTTCTATCCAGACCCAGAGGACCATAACAGTGAAGTGCCTTCTATAGGGCACACTACCTAGGAAGGACTTAAGTCACAGTGTTCGAGTCTAAGTATAGTGTTCTGCAATTGTGTTGGATTATGATGAAATCTTAGATAAATTTCTTTTGCTTCTAGAATTAAAAAGCAAGATTACTGAAACATGATTCTCAGTTAAGAACTCCAAACCCAGAGAATATACATCTTCATTTGAAAGTTAAGCAGTCCTAATAAAGGTGAAAATAGTGTTAATTGGAATAGTAATGAATTTGTAGTTTCTAAACCACATTTTTTATCTCAAGATCTCTAAATTTGGAAAGGTAGATAAAACCCATTTTAAGCCACTTAAAAATGGGTTAATATTTTTTTTGACAGTCATGTTGTTTATCCAATAGCCCACCAAGGCGGCTGTGGGAATGATTAAGTCCAGTAAGCTTACATTTTGTAGATGTGATAATTCCCCAAACCCACATAATTTACCTGATAGACCATTTCATATCTTTGTGAAAATCCATCTTGGCCTCTACAATATTGACTCAATGGACTGCTGCGGCTTTTATGAGCCTCTATGCACTATTGAGTTAATCTTCCTCCTGTGTAAAACAACCTTTAAATTCCATTCTGGCTAGGAGAAGGAAAAATGGAAAAGAACTAGAGATTAAGTGCCAAACTCTCATTTTCTGTATATGTAAGCAGTCAAGCTACTGAAAATATTAGAGAACGTTCCTTCAAATACCAAGTTTTTTGGGTTTTAGTGTGGGGAAGTCAAGGCAAGAGAAAGAAATAGCTTTCTCATATTGCTTTCATAAGCCAGTAAGTTTCAGACTCCTCTTTCAAGGGGCTGCTGTTCTTGAACACATAGAGAGAACCAGGGCCACACTGGGACCTGAGTGAGTCTGGAATTAGTCATATTTTATGCCCAATGGGCTATTAATCTAAATTAGACAGACTAGAGACACAGGGAAAGGATCGCAAGCACACTTAGGGGGAAAGATGGGCAGGAGCAGGAAGCAGAAGTCTGTAAATATCCAGCAGAACTAATGTAAAACCTGTTGGACCAAAATAAAGCATGGATGTTAAAGCTGATCTTCCTCATTTTGATGTTTGATTTTTCTTTCTTCATTACTTTTATCTGTAAATTTCTCCATTTCAGCTGTAAATTTGTCAAATTTGTCAGTTTCAGCTTGGAGTTTATTCCCATTTCTGCCCATTCTCGTATGTGGGTTCAGGCCCTATTTATACCACAAATCCATTTTCATGTGAGTGTTTAATATAACAAGTCACCTATTCCTGGCAAATGAATAAAGATTATTAATACCAATAAGAAAAATAACAAAATTATTTTATCTTCTGAAGAATAGTGGAGATAGTGTTAGTTATGGAGTCAGAAGATTCTATTTTGAATCCCTGCTGTAAATATGGATAAGGGTACCAAGTCTCAAGTCAAGAACTGATTTTAATCCAGTTGTGTGACCTTGGGCTAGTCATTTAATTCTTCACCTTAGGTTCTTAAATTCTAAAATGAGAATAATAATAGAACCTACCTCTCATTCCAGGTTGTTGCCATGACCAAATGAGATGATATTTGTAAAAGCACTTAGCACTATGCCTGGCACTTAGTAAATGCTATATAAATACTTATTCCCTACCCTCCTTCCTTGCATGATTTTACGTGAGTCACTTAACCTCACTTGGAGTCTAATATCCCCAATAAAATGGGGATGACAATTTTTGAGCTACCAAATTCCCTGGTTGTTGTGACCAAAATGCTTTGTAAACTTTAAAGTGCTATATGTATAAAAAGAGATATCCTTATTGTAATTATTTTCTCTGTGGTACAAAGGTATACTAATGTTCTATTTGGCCCTCTCTTCTCTCCAGGCTCTCTTTTATGGGGAATCTCAATCTTTCTCATGGCTTCAATAACTCATTCCATGCAGGTAACATTTCTGGCTCTGCATATCTTACCTCCAACTAACTTGATTGCTGAACTGTAGTCCCAGAATTCCAAAATCTGCCTAAATGTTCTTCTATTACTTCAAATTTAATGCCTATAGAAACAAGTTATTTATCTTTTCCCTTTATCCATATCTCCTGATTCAAATCTTCCCTTTCTTTTTCGCTCCTCCATTCTTTTTATTTCATGACCATCCTCCTGGTCATCTGACTGGAAAATTTGGAGTTAATATTGAGTGTGGGTAGTGAGATAGATGGGAAAGTTGCCAAATCCTGTGGAAAATACTCCCTCTCTATCTCACCTTGATCCCTTCCTTTCCACTCTTATTTTAGTCTAAGTTTGTGTCACTATCCTTCTCCCCCTAGCCCCCAATAAATTCCAGTGGCTCTCTACTACCTCTAGGATCAATTATAAAGCTCTTCGGCATTTAAAACTCTTAATCTGGCTACTTTCTACTTTTTAAATACTTTTACCTTCTACTGTTCTCTCAATGCTCTCCTTCCTTATCTCTCCTGCTCCATTTCCCCAACTTTCTTCAAAATTCAGCTCAAATCCCTTGGCAGATGACCTTTTTTGGTCTATTCAGATGGAAGTACCTCCCAGTTTCAGATGACCATTTCTTTATTCTGTATATTGCTTGGACATATCTTATTTTTTCCTGTCTGTATATCCCATTAGAATGTGACCTTGAAAAAGGAACTGCTTTTGACAACTTTCTAACTGGTCTCCCTCCCAATGTCTCTTCTCTAAATCATTCTATTTCCAGAATTATCTTCCAAATGCACTTCCCTCATAAAAAATACTCATAGAATTTTAGAGTTGGTAGGAACCTCACAGGCCATCTCATCCAATCAATACCTATTTCTTCTATAGCCATGTTGACAAATAGTGCTACAGCCTTTACTTGAAAATATCTTAGAGACCACTAGGGAAAGGAGAAATTCCACCTGGGTCTAAATTCATCCATCTATATTAATACCTAATTCTCATTTTCACATCTTGTCCATAAAGATAGATGCATAAGAAAAATGCATCAACAATTTTTCCTGAAATCTAGTGCCATAACATTTTCCCAGTCTAATTGTCAAAAAAGAAACAAGACTGTTTTGAATAACTCATTTTGAATGAACGAATCAATCAACAAACCCACATTTACAAAATACCTTTCATGTTTTAGGAGTTGGGAAGACGACACAAAGGAAATGTCTCTTGCCCTCAGAGAACTTAAAATCTACAGGAACACCTATATAAATATAGATACATATAAGATAGATGCAAAATAATTTTGGAGATAAGGTCTTAGCAACTGGAGGAATAGGAACTAGGAAAAGAAGTCAAAGGATGACCATTTTTTTGGTTAAAAGAAATTTTAATCTTACCTTCTATAATTTTGCAAGGAATTGAAGATTATGGAGTCTACATTTTAGAGAGTATGGTCTCTTGACATAATCATAACAGTTTAATAATTATATCAATTCTTTTAGTACCTTGGAATGTGGTTCACCATGGTAGAGAGATTTTAATTTGCAATTAAAAATTCTTTAAGGGCAACCCATTGGTTCCTGAAAAAATACAAATTTCTTTCTTTCTTCTTTTTTTTCCTGAGCCTGGGGTTAAGTGACTTGGCCAGGATCACACAGCTAGGAAGTGTTAAGTGTCTGAGAAAAGATTTGAACTCAGGTCCTCCTGAATTCAGGGCTGGTGCTCTATCCATGAGCCACCTAGCTGCCCCCAAAATACAAATTTCTTGTCCCAGCATTCAAAGTTCTCCACAATTCAGAATCAACACCATAGTACATGATATTTTCTTTGTATATTTCATATTTTGGCTCTATTGGACAAAAAACTGATCCATGAACCTGACCTGCTCCATCTATCTCTATCATCTCCTATAACTGAAGAATCCTCTCTTCTCCAATCTCTGTTGACATATTTACTTTTCTTCAAGGAGCAACACAACTGTCAAACAGCAGTTATAAGTAATTCTTCTCTTCAAATTTCTTATGGCACTTTGTCTAGAATTCCTCTTAGAACTTAACAAATATATCACCTTATATAATAGATATCAGATTGTAACTGCCTTGAGATTAGAGTCTGTGCCTGACTTCCATACTGGATATGGTGTATTTTGCATTTATTTGCTGACTTTTGAATGCTATCAAAATCAACCCATTAATTGAACATCTGTTTAATTTAAACAGTATATGTTGTCATCAAAGGTTTTTCTTTTCTTATGGGGCAATTATGGAAATAAACAATAGTCTGTCATTGTGCACATATAGTCAAAAATCAATTATGTATCTGCTTTATGAATCATCCTGGATAAAAGAGACTGACTTTCATGGACCTCAAACAGATACCTGGGGGATTTTTCCAATGACTGGTGTGAACTTGAATGTCACAACCCCTCTACCACTTTACAAATATGTCTTAGGCTCAGAAGACTTAAGTGCTTTCCATGTTCACATAACTAAAAGTATAAAGATTGGGACATATCATAGAACTAGAACTGGAATGGACCTTGGAAGCCATTTAGTTCAAGCCCTTTAATTTTACAAATGAGTAAACTGAGATTGAGAGAATCAAAGCAACCGGTCCTTCCTTATATCTGAGTTGGAATTTGACTTATAAGATTTATCACCTTATCCATTATATTCCAAGGTCTTTTAACTTTAATACTAGTCCAAGCAAAATATTTCAGAAAGGTCATAAGATCATATGATGTAGAGCTAGATTGGACCCTGGAGACTGTTAAATGTTATAAAACAAAAATGTATTATGAACTATGCATTACTAACTATTTAATGTTATGGCTTATCTATATCCCTGATGCCCTCTGTTAGTATTGAAAATTATATGAAAGGAATAGATGATCAAAGAAAATACACTTTAAAACTAAAATTTTTTCATGTATTTTAACATATTCTTTCCTTGATAACATAAAAGAAAACTGGCATATAAAAAGTACCTACTTTCTAATTTTTTCCAGCTAAAACCAAGCATGTATTGTAATGAACATGTTGATATACATAACTGCAGTACCTAGAGACGCCTGAATATTAAATTATTGCCCTCATTTATTCTCAGGGCATTTCTCTAATTTAATGTATCAATTCTATTAATTATCTTTGGAAAATGACTCAAAGTGAAGAGCTGCTGTTCAATAGTTTTTCCAAATACAGAAATCAGGTATTGCTTGGTGAATACCATTAAATCTTTTGAAATGAGAGGGGCCAAGGTATGTCTGGGGAGTGGAGAGACGAGCCATGATTTCATAAGGGGATGATCAGGACGAAGGAATTTGTTGAACAACAACTCCTCCACTTTGTGATTCCAGGTGATGACACTTTGCCATAATCAAGGTCAGCTCAAGGTTAGAGCCTATTCAAAGCCAGTCACTGTATGTGAGGGGATTGAAAGTGTATTGAAAGGCTAGCCCACTCTGAAATGCTTCTTCTGCTCAGTCCCTGGGCAACAGCTCCATGCCCCTTGATATTTCCACTGTTGGAATCAGTCTTTGAGGCAGCCTTTAAGACTTCCTCTTCATATGCTAATCCAGATTGGTTTATGTGCTCATTTAGTTGGTACTTGGGACTCCAGAGAAATGGATTGAATGATGGATCTGAAGTTAGAGGACCTGAATCACTAAAAATAACTTTGAGCTAATAACAAGCTTTCTGAGTCTCAGTTTCCTTGTTAGTAAAATGAAAAAAAAAAAAAAAAAGGTTGGAATGGATGTCTCCTGAGGTTACCTCCAGCTTTGACTCTATTATTTTGGAATCCTATGACTTGGCAAGTAGATTTATGTTGTAAGAAAGCTTGAGTTAGAGTGATGAAGGAATTGGAGTGAACAAGCTTGATGACAAGGAAGAAAACTAAAAAAGAATTGAGGGTAGCTTTAAGGACCATGGATTCTCTCAGTCATAATGAGAAGGTCATCTAATCTAACCTGTACTGGAATAAGAATCCCTCCTAAAACATCTAGCAGTGATTTTATTTTGCTTCTCTTACAGAAGCTTCTTTTAAGTCTTCTATTTCTAAGGAGAGGCAATGAGTTAGTGCTTTTATTAACATTTCTATTAGTCCCTTCCCTCCTAGAGACTGGCATTTAATTAGTTTTGCTGCTTCTCAAAAAGCAATGAAAGGTAAAAACCCTATCTAAAACACTTCACATGAATAAAAGTTGAATTAAACACACACACACACACACACACACACACACATACACACACACACCATAGCTAATGGATAGTGGTTTCCAAAGAGAGCCAGTTTTGTCACTGATGTTGTTGAGTCTTTGAGTATTATGGGAATGGGATGAAAGAGGGAGCAGCTGATATAAAACTAGCTTCATTTTATGGGTGAAAAAATCAAGATTCTAATAAGTCAAGTGGTCAAGAACCCAAGGACATATCTTTAAAATAGAAACTGGGAATATTTTCATCTGTGGCAAAAAAATATTGAGGAGTAGCGATAGAAGGGGCAGCTGGCAGCATGGACAACAATTCATATTTATAAGAAATGAGAGATGATTTCAAGACCCATTTTGCTTGAATTAGGATTAAAGCTGGAAGACCTTGTGGTGAAGTGGATAAAGTGATGAACTTGGAATCAGAGAGAACTGGGTTCAAAGATGGGAGGGAAGTAGATTCCTCATGAAAAGGAGGATTATGGTGATAGTATTCTTGGGATAGCAGAGGTCCAAAGGTGGACAGAGG
Source organism: Sminthopsis crassicaudata (assembly GCF_048593235.1). Classification (NCBI taxonomy): domain Eukaryota; kingdom Metazoa; phylum Chordata; class Mammalia; order Dasyuromorphia; family Dasyuridae; genus Sminthopsis; species Sminthopsis crassicaudata. Next base: position 42,580,540 of record NC_133622.1, read on the forward strand.
ACTGAGAAAAGGTGTAGGGAATGATGGGGAGAAGTGTCCATGTCCAAGGAGGAAGTATACTCTCTTTTCCATTCTTCAAGATATTTGTGCCCTCATGGTACTAATAGTGGCTCTTCATGTTGTCTGCTTGTATTTCTCCCAGAGTGCCAACTACATTTTCATGAGGATAAACTCAGTGCCTGGCACAAAGTACCTGCTTAATAAATGCTTGTTGATTTGTGCATTTGGTAGGTCCTCACTAGAATGCCTGGAGTCAGGAAGACCTGAGTTCAAATATGTCCTCAGACACTTGCTACCTGTGATCTTGGGCAAGTTACTATCCTGTATACCTCAGTTTCCTCACCTGCAAAATGCAAAAAAAAATAATACCAATTTCCCAAAGTTGTTATGAGAATCAAATGAGGTATAATTAGTATAGTGCCTACAAATAATAAATTCTAAATAAATGTTAGCTATTATTATTATGAGTTATTCACTTGCGTTTAGCATGGTGGAATGGAAAGAGTACTAGGTTTGGGAATCTGAATACAAAGTTTTGAATTGAGAATCTGGCATTTGTTAGTTTAAAGCAAGAAGTTTCAGCTTCTTTTTCTGTAAAGTGGGGATAATAGCACTTGTGATACTTAATTCGCAAGCTTATTATGAAGATCAAATACATTAATTCATATAAAGCACTTTGTAAACCTAGAAGCATCGTACAAATACCATCTGTCATTGTCATCTACCTCACTGGGTTGTTGTGAAGAAAGGATTTCTTATATTTCTTTCTTCTTCATAAACCTTATATAAATGGGAGTACTTATCATTCACTCAGGAAGTTTGCAGTAACAGAGGAAGGGATAGAACTTACTTCCCTGAGTCATTTGAATTGCTAAACTCTACAAATTTTCAGACAACTTAGCTCAGTATAGCTTCTCCTGGTATGACATCTCATCTCCAACCTCTGTGTCTTAATATGAGCTCCCCCTCTACAGGGACAAGATAGATTTGCACTTTGGCATCATAGTTCTTCCCTTCCCTCTTCCTTCTTCCCTTCTCTTCCCTCTTCCCTTCCCTTCCCTCTTCCCTTCCCTTCCCTGTTCCCTTCCCTTCCCTGTTCCCTCTTCCCTTCCCTGTTCCCTCTTCCCTTCCCTGTTCCCTCTTCCCTTCCCTGTTCCCTGTTCCCTTCCCTTCCCTGTTCCCTTCCCTCTTCCCTGTTCCCTTCCCTCTTCCCTGTTCCCTGTTCCCTTCCCTTCCCTCTTCCCTTCCCTTCCCTGTTCCCTTCCCTTCCCTCTTCCCTTCCCTTCCCTCTTCCCTTTCCTTCCCTCTTCCCTTCCCTTCCCTCTTCTCTTCCCTTCTCTCTTCCCTTCCCTCTTCCCTTCCCTTCCCTTCCCTCTTCCCTTCCCTTCCCTCTTCCCTTCCCTTTCCTCTTCCCTTCCCTTCCCTCTTCCCTTCCCTTCCCTCTTCCCTTGCCTTCCCTCTTCCCTTGCCTTCCCTCTTCCCTTCCCTTCCCTCTTCCCTTCCCTTCCCTTCCCTCTTCCCTTGCCTTCCCTCTTCCCTTCCTTTCCCTTCCCTCTTCCCTTCCTTTCCCTTCCCTCTTCCCTTCCTTTCCCTTCCCTCTTCCCTTCCTTTCCCTTCCCTCTTCCCTTCCTTTCCCTTCCCTCTTCCCTTCCTTTCCCTTCCCTCTTCCCTTCCTTTCCCTTCCCTCTTCCCTTCCTTTCCCTTCCCTCTTCCCTTGCCTTCCCTCTTCCCTTGCCTTCCCTCTTCCCTTGCCTTCCCTCTTCCCTTGCCTTCCCTCTTCCCTTGCCTTTCCCTTCCCTCTTCCCTTGCCTTCCCTCTTCCCTTCCTTTCCCTTCCCTCTTCCCTTGCCTTCCCTCTTCCCTTCCTTTCCCTTCCCTCTTCCCTTCCTTTCCCTTCCCTCTTCCCTTGCCTTCCCTCTTCCCTTCCTTTCCCTTCCCTCTTCCCTTGCCTTCCCTCTTCCCTTCCTTTCCCTTCCCTCTTCCCTTGCCTTCCCTCTTCCCTTCCTTTCCCTTCCCTTGCCTTCCCTCTTCCCTTGCCTTCCCTCTTCCCTTCCTTTCCCTTCCCTCTTCCCTTGCCTTCCCTCTTCCCTTCCTTTCCCTTCCCTCTTCCCTTGCCTTCCCTCTTCCCTTCCTTTCCCTTCCCTCTTCCCTTGCCTTCCCTCTTCCCTTCCTTTCCCTTCCCTCTTCCCTTGCCTTCCCTCTTCCCTTCCTTTCCCTTCCCTCTTCCCTTGCCTTCCCTCTTCCCTTCCTTTCCCTTCCCTCTTCCCTTGCCTTCCCTCTTCCCTTCCTTTCCCTTCCCTCTTCCCTTGCCTTCCCTCTTCCCTTCCTTTCCCTTCCCTCTTCCCTTGCCTTCCCTCTTCCCTTCCTTTCCCTTCCCTCTTCCCTTGCCTTCCCTCTTTCCTTTCCTTCTCTCCTTTCCTTTCCTTCTCTCCTTTCCTTCCCTCCTTTCCTCTTTTCCTCTTTCCTTTCCACCTTTCCTCTTTCTTTTCCTCCTTTCCTCTTTCCTCCCTCCCTCCCTTCCTGTGTCTGTCTCTCCCTCCTCCGCCTCTGTCTCTCTCCATGTCTCTCCGTCTCTTTCTCCATCTCTCTCTGTGTCTCTCCACATCTTTCTCTCCATCTGTCTCTTTATCTCTGTCTCTGTCTCTCTCCATTTCTCCCCCTTCTTTTCATTAATATCTTCCAAAGCCGGGAATTTGTATCAATTTCTATACAGGGTTTTTCCTGATTTCCATTCTCTTCCCATTGTCACCAATTGTTAGGACTTGCTCTGAAGTGATCTTGACTATGTTCAAAAACCTATTATTGGGCAGCTAGATGGTTCAGTAGGTAGAGCACTGGTTCTGGAGTCAGAAGAACCTGGGTTCAAATCCTATCTCATTGTGTGACCCTGAGTAAGTCACTTATTCCCTGATTTCTTCTCAAAGAAAACCCATTGTTAAATCTTCACTGAGAGCATTTATACCTACACAATCAGATAAAGTATAAAAGTCAATGCTTGATTTACTGTTTTGTTGCTTGTCTAGACTGAAGAAAGTGATGTACAAAATGTTAATAATTCAGATTAAACTTGAAAGTGTTTGTTGTCCCTATGTGTAAGAATATATGAACATATATACATATATGTAAATATGTGTATATATGCATACATATGCATGTATGTATATAGCATGCATAATATATTATATACACACTTTATATAAACTCACTTATTTTTATGCTATTGCTTAATGTAAACTCTTTTAGGAAGGGCCCATTTTATTTTTGCCTTTGGATTCCCATCACCTCGTAAAGTGCTTTGCACAAAGTAAATGCTTAATAAATGTTTATGGAATTTGAATAAACTGAGCTCCATGGTTCAGTTCTATCCAGTAGGCTACAGTATTTTTTCAATGAAGAAAACAAAAATGAATTCTCCTGAATAACGACTTAAGAAAGCAAAGCTGCAAGGTATCCACATGAGACTCCCCATGAACATTAGAGGAACTTGAACTGAATGACCCAAAAGCTTGTGAAAATTTCTGTTTTTAAATCAAAAGTAGATCTGTGCTGCTGGATTTAATCCTAAAGGAATATGAGTATCCTAAAGAGCCTCAAAAATGTAATATTCAGCTGTGTGAAAGCTTTTCTAGAATGTACAGCATCTTTCCAAACAGAACCAGAACCATTGTGACTTTTCTGCCTTGGAATCATTCTGTGTTCTCTGTATCTGAAGGTCAATTCTGTGATGCCATAATGAGGTGAGGAATCACAACATGCTTTTTCTCTATATGCCAAATATTTTATAAGTTTTATCCTAAAATCCAGTGATAAACATGATCAGAATAGGCCACATTTGGCAAACTCTGTGGCTGATATTCACAGAACATTCTACAATTTTTACCATCATTGAAAATGGACAGAAAAGTTTTTCTTTTCAGTATGATAATCAGATCAGAAATTTTCCTGTGTGTTAAAGACTATGACATGATTCTCAAACACTCAAGTCATTTTAACCTAAAATTTAGGGGAGAAAAAACAATCAAATCGGTTTGGCACTGTGTCAACTAAGTATCTTGTTGATCAAAAGCAATTTTCCCAATGGATTATTTTGGTCTTTTGTAGCTGCATTTTAAGAAAGGTTATTAGATGGTGCAGTGGATAGAGTCAGGAAGACCTGAGTTCAAATCAGTAAGATTTGGATACTTATAGGACCCCAGTACTTCCTAGGCTCAGACGCTGACCAAGCACAAAATCTTGGACAAGTCATTTAATTTCATTTTATTTAGTCCTTCTTCTTTTTTTTTTTTGTAAAATGGGGTGAGGATAAAATGAGATATTCGGAAAACATTTTGTAGACTTTTCATGAGCTATAGAAATGTTATTATTGTTGGTGTAATTATCATCATTATTGTTCTTATGTCTATCATTTCTACATTGGTGCTGATGACAAATCAACTTTATATAGTTATATATTTACACACACACACACACACACACACACACACACACACACACACACACACACACATATATATATGGACTTTATAGAAAATTTTCCCCTATGGCAACACTGTGGGGTGGATGATGCATTATTTTGTTTTACAGATGAGAAAACTGAGACTCAGGCAAAAAATGAATTGCCCGTAGTCACTCAACTGGGTGAATGAATATTGTTGAGGTAGAAGGAACAACGAATTTGAACTCAGAGGATCCGGTGTTAAGGAGTAGAGTATGTGCTCTCACTTAATTGGTCTGGGTCTGTTCATTTTTGTTATCTGTACTACAATGGGGATTGAAGTGGATGACCCTTGAGATCCTTTCTGGTTTGAAGTTGATAATTCAAACTGAAATCACCTGATTCCTAGAGTATTTCTCTTCCTACTATTCCCAAGCTTTTTCTTGTTCAAGTTTTAAGAGACTTAGACAGTCATGACAGAAGAGAAGGGTCAATGATCAAAGTTCAAACCCTCCTAGTTCTTTCTGGTATAAGCATTAGTTATCATTTAATCTACTACATATGTGCTTTTGGATTTCAACATAGAATTAATCAATTAGTAACCTTGGGGTATATGGTCTTTATGAATCTTGAATGAAATCTTATACAACTGTGACCTATAGATAACTCTTGTTTTATAGATTTGATCCACATGGGGAATGATTCTAAAGAGAACTCATTAATGATCTGTCACCTTTGTGATGTTCTGTATTGAGCTAAGGGATAATTACCCCCTGAAAGGACATGGATTAGGTGACCACTGACAGTCAGACCTACAGAAATAGTAAAGTTCCGCTAATCCATTCCATCCATTCACCTTCCCCCCTCCCACTAATATTCCCATTCTCAAAGAATTAATTCAATATTCTAGAAGAATGGTTCAGAAAGCTGTCTCCCACAATGAGTACTCCGAAATTTTATTGCTGGGGCAAGATGTAAATTCTTAAATAACTTATATAGCTTTTAAAAAGATCTTTCTTCTGGCAAATGAAAACAGCTTACCTGCTCCTCATTTGCTAGTGCCCTTTAGGATCCAAGAAGAGAAAGGTTGCTTTTCAATGAGGACAATGGAAAACAAGTCAAATGAATCCCAGAATTGCATATTTTACTTGGAAAACACACATTATGCACTTTTCCACATAACCTACACAGAAAAATGTAAATGAAGCATAAAGCTCTTATGAATTGGGCCCTAAGCGTTTTTCTTTTTAGCATATAAACTGCTACTAAGGATGTGATAGGAATGCATTCTCCACTATTTTTCAAACTGTAATTATGTTTCTCCAGTAAAACTCAAATGCTTGATATGGTCCTGTTGCAACTGTACTAGACAGGTAATAATTGGAAAATTTAACTCAAAGCTTTATCTTTTAAATGGTAAAAGGTAGGGCTACCCACAGCATACAGAGAAGTTGGCATTAAATATGAAAATTGTGAACCTGGTGATTCTCTGTGACGTTAATTTCACATTGGGAAACGTGGCCTAAAGCAATATTAAGCAATAGCACCTCTTTTAAAAATGAAAGAATAAAAGACAAGTAATCTCTAGTTTGAAATGCATTTTCTCCCCCTAAAATGGCCTATAATCTGCCTCTGACATTCAATGGTTCCACTTTTTTGCATCTACTGCATTTCAGGTTGAAAGATGATGCGTTCAGTCACACACAAGTAAATGAACTTATTTAACAAGCGAGATCAGAAAATGGAAGCACAAGGGAAAGGCTGTGGAGAGCTCTGTTCAGTTCATATTCAGATCATATCGGGGGGAGGGCACACAATTAAACTCAATTCATCATACAGGGAATTAGCAGATTTCAGCAATGCTTTCCACATCTATCACTAGGGAAGCTTTGTTAGCCAGCATTTTTAATATAGTCCTTTTTATTCACGCTTGATTCTTGCACATGGCTTAAATTAAAGATGGGTTAACCTGTACAGATTGAATAAAAAAAAAACCTCTTAAAACCTTCCACTCCAACTGGAGAATACTTTCTGGGACAATATTACTTAAATGATTTTCCCATTGGCACACCATGATTAGACTGGGGGAGGGGAAAGGTGGATAGAACCTCTTGTTATCCATCTGACTTAAGACACTTGGAATTAGAGGGCTTTGAAATGTTTAAGGACAGATAAGATCTTTAATGAAAATTTGTCTGACTCTCCACCTATTAAAAACTGTGAAAACTTTACTTTAAATGGAAACAGATGTCTACTTTAAATGGCAACAAATTCCGTCTCCTTTGTAAATTATTCAATATAATTCAATAATATCTTGTAAAAGCTCAGGACAGAAGAATTGTTTTCATATTGTCTTTGTTATTTGGAAAGATCTGTGATTTTATAGATACAGTACTATCCGTTCATCACACTGTTCTAGACCCTTTCCAACTCTTCATCAAGTCCGGAAAGCTTATTTTTTCCCTCATCTCTCCTTTTTAATATCTTCAGGCTAGCTTGTATGACATCTTCTCTAGGAAACTTTCCTTGATTCTTTTTCTCTTACCCTTTTCAACTGTGCTGAAAGTGTTCACTTCCTTTTCTAAAGGTGCTTTGTCCAGTTGCTTCCATTGCCCTTCATTACCACCTACTTCATCCTTATACTTAATGGCTGCCTATAGGTAGAGCAGTGGATAGAATGTCGGGTCTGGAGTCAGAAAGACTCATCTTCCTGAGTTCAAATATGGTCTCAGACATTTACTAACTGTGTGTGATTTATTAGCAAGTCACTTAACCTTATTTGCCTCAATTCCTCATCTATAAAATGAGCTGGAGAAGGAAATGATAAACCATTCCAGTATCTTTGCCAAGAAAACCCCTGATGGCATTATGGAGCATTGGATACTTCTGGAAAAAAAAAGAACAACAACTGAATGTATATGTTATATCGCCTGTCCTCCCCAAGAGAATATTGCCTCCTTAAAAGTAGGGGCTTTCCATTAAAACACACACCTACACCCCCAAAACTTTGTTTGCCTAGAACAAAGCATGTTGGGTAATAAATATTTGTTGAATTTTGAATATAAAGTTTATATGACATCTCGACTGTCATTCAAACATTATCCACTATTCAATTAGAGTATTTTAACTAGATTGACTTCTATAGTCCATGTTAAGAGTTGAAAAAGTACAAGGTATTCAGTGAACTCAGTCAGCATTTATTAAGCATCCATTGTGTTGGTCAGTCAGGGAAGACTTTCTGGAGTTGTGGTAGTAGTGATAGAGATGTATATATGAGATGTATGAAGCAGTAAAATTGACAAGACTTGGGAAATAAATTTAGGTTTATTTCATTTAGGACAAGAAAGAAATTTTGATATCTTACTTTACAAAAAATATAACTGAGTTCTAAGAAGGCAATTTGCCTAAGATTATTCAGAAAGTTAGGATTCAAGTGTAGGCTGTCTTACTCTAAAGCATTTCATTTGCTTAGTGATTATTTTCATCATCATTGTACTCATCATTTGGCATTACAATGTTTCCTTACTGCATTGATGTCCTCCCTTCATCCCAATCAGAATATTTTATACAGGGAAAAATCAAAAGAACGACCCATTACGTTATTGTCAAAGAACATTCTCCTATGCAGTGTGTCTATCTAAACAATGGACATAAACTTTGTCTATATGTACTCTAACACATTTAGCCAATCAAACATAAAATTCAATTAATTTAGCCAGATAATATCAAGCCAATATATGGCATCACACTCAGTCAATAGACATTTTCACTTTTCTCAGAATATCTTGGTGTGGTGACAACAAAGCTATTAGCACAGACCACTGAAAGCTTAGCAGTAGCCAAGGTTTGGGCAAAAAATGAATCAGAAATGGAGCTTGAAAGCTCAATTTATGACGAGAGTTACTTATATATTACTGATGAATAATAAAGAGTTCCTACATGCATTAGTTGTAGGAATCCACATGTAACACAGTGATTGAAGTAGAAGCAATTGCAAGCACAGGCCATTGTTTCTGAAATGCCAAGAAAACAAAACCAAACCTTCACATTGAGGATAAGAACTAGCCCAATTACCCAAGCTACAATTTTATTTGGAACTATTTCCTTTCAGACCAAGTAGCTCTCCCACCTCCTTGCAAATCAGAATGACATCACTGTGAGTACTGTTGTCATTTCTAGTGACAGGCTGGTAACTAGCACAAGATGAAATGCCAACCAGACATTGACCCTCCGAGCCACCTTGGTTCCTGTGGAGAATAACACCATCCACAGTGAGGATAGAAGCTTCTAAGTATCATCAATGTGAGATGTAAGGTGCGAAACGGTCAGCGTGATTCGTGAGGAATACAGTAATTTGAGTGAGAAAAGGGGGGGTTATAAGAAGAAAAGGATAGAGTATGACATTCTGCCATATATTTGCTCACTTCCAGTTCTTTCTGCAATAGATGAAGGGGAAAAAAGCATGATTTTGGATAGCTAGAGAAAAATGCAGTTTATTTTCTCTGGATCACCATTTTACTGTGGTGATTCTGCTGTCCAAGGTAGCTTTTACAAGGTGAACTCTGCATAGGCTTGTTACTATGGAATTGTAAAGATGTGTCAGCCAGTACAGGGATAGCTAACCTACTCTGCCTAACCTTTCTAATGCTTTTTTCATGAAGATATAGAGTTATCCATATTGTCTCATTTTTACAGGATTATAGGATCATCTTTAAAAGTTGGGAAGGGACCTTAGAGACACTTGAATCCAACCTTTAATTTTAAAGATGAGAGAGATTAAGTACCTATTCCTTATGTCAGAAATATAGGTCCTCTTCTCAAAGCCTCTTTGGGTTTGGGGTAGAAAATGTACATAAATAATTATCGTACATAAAAATATTATTGAAAAGCTAGAAAATTATGAAGTCCATAGCTTAGAATGAGTGAAATAGAGTAATGGAAGATAAGACCCAAAAAGTAAGTTGCAGACAGATTGTGGAGGATTCTAAATGCCAATAGGAGGAATTTATATTTTATTCTGTAGGAAATTGGTAAGTTTCTTGAGTGGAGGAGTGACTTAATCATATCTGTGCATTAGGAAGATTATTTTGGCAACTTTATAAAGGACACAATGGAAAGGGGTGAGAATGGAAGAAGGGAGAGCAGTTAGGAGGCTATTACTATCGTCTAGGTGAAAATTAATGAAAGTACAAATCAAGTAGTTCCAGTGAAAGGGGAAATGGCCAGGCCAAGAGGAGTAACATATGAGAGATGTTTTGGAAGTAAAATCAATAGAATAGGCCAACTTATTGGCTATGGGGGACAGGGAAAACAAAAAGCCAAAAATGGCTTAAAGTTTCCCAACTAGTAAGGAGGTAAACTATATGAGCAAACTTTTTACAAGAAAAGAATTGCAAACTTTTAATAATTATTGTTCCAAATAAAATTCACAAAGATGTCAAAAACCAGTCAGTATAGGAAATGGTAATTGGAGGTTAGAAACATAATAGGGCCCAAACCTTCTGAAAAAAATTGGGGATTGTATAAAAAGAACCCTGAAAATACTAAACGTTTGAAAGCTTTTTAATTCCACTATTAGAAAAGAGATTAATGCCAAAAAGATAGATTCTATATATAAACCAAAATATTCATAACAACAGTATTTGTGGTAACAAAACAGTGGGAATAAAACAGATGTCCATCAGTTAGGGAAAAGATGAGCTAATTATGGTATGTGAAGTGAATGATATCATAGGAGCTATAAAATATGATAATGAAAAATTTAAAAAAAACATGGAAAGACATACAAATTGATGCAAGGTAAAGGAAAGAGAACTGATAAAAATGTACATAATCATCACAATCATGTTAACAATGAATAATTAAAAAGGGAGTAAGAGTTTTGGACTTGGAGTTAGGAAGAACTGTGTTTGAATCCTGTTTCAATTATTTTCTGGTCATATAGCCCTGGGTAAGTCCCTTCACTTTTTTTTTTCAGTCTTAGTTTCCTTATCTGCAAACTGGGGATAAAAATAATGCCAACCTTCCAGGCTTCTTGTGAGGATCAGGTAAGATAGTATAAAACATTTTTCCAACTTTAAAGCTTTTATTTTAAAAAATAAATGTTAGATAATATTAAAAAGTAATCAAACTGATGAATTTTAATGATCAACCGAAGTCCCAGAGCATTAATAAGGAAACATGTTTCCCCTCTCAGTGGAAAGGTAGAGACTATAAATATGGAATGTAGTATGCCCTGTCACTTGTCACTGTGTCAGTTGGCTAAACTTAAATGTTTTCCTTTGTTATTAAAAAAAGATTTAATAGGGATGGGGAGGGGTGTAGGAAAATGACTCTAGTATTAAAAACAAAGCAGAATAATTAAATTTAAAAAAAGAATGGTGCCTTGGAGACTAGGAAAATGTTGATGCCATTAATAGAAACTGAGAATATTAGAAAGGGATAAAAGCTTGGGAGACAAGATAGTATTTCAGTTTTAGACATATTTAGTTTGAGGTATCACTGACACATTTAAGTAGAAATGTCTAAAAACATTTGGTGATGGAACTGGAAGTCAGGAAAGAAGTCAATACTATAGATACTGATTGGGAGATCATATGCATATAGGGGATAATTGAAGCCAGGGGCATACATGAAATCTCCAATAGAGAAAATGTAGAGTGAAAAGAAAAGGCTGAAGATGGGAAGAAACATGCTGATGATGGAGGCGTCTGTTTATAGATATAGGTAGAAGGGAAGAAGAGCCATTGATCCAAGAACAATGGAATTAATTTTTTTTAAATCCAAAGTTATTTCATCTATTTAATAAAGGTTCCCTGGGCTTTGGGAGACACTCAAGGTCAAGAAGCCTTATTTTAGAGATTAAAGAGAAAGACAGAGAGAGGGACATAGAGGAAGGAAGGAAGGAAGGAAGGAAGGAAGGAAGGAAGGAAGGAAGGAAGGAGAAAGGGAAACAGGGAGAGAGGGAGAGAGAGAGAGAGAGAGAGAGAGAGAGAGAGAGAGAGAGAGAGAGAGAGAGAGAGAGAGAGAGAGAGAGAGAGAGAGAGAGAGAGAGAGAGAGAGAGAGAGAGAAAGAAAGAAGAGGGAAAGAGGAGAGATAGAGAGAGAGAGGGGGGGGGGAGAGGGGGAGAGGGAGAGGGAGAGAAGGAAGAGGAGAAGAAGGAGGAGAAAAGGTAGAACAAAGTCTGGAAATAGATAAGATGGGATGGCAGCTCAGTGAATAGAAAATTGGATATGGAGTCAGGAAAATCGGATTTCCAATCTTTCCTTAGACTTTGGCCAAGTCAGTTAAACTCAGTCCCTCAATTTCTTCATCTATAATATGAGAGGTTTGGAGTCAGTCAATGGCAGGTCTATATCTATCTATCACCTTAAGAGATCAAGGGCTCATATAAAAAAAGTTAACTTCCTCAAGAAGGAGGGATACTTGATTCTCTGAATCTGAGATCGGGAGAATGAAAACAGATTGTGAAGTGCCAAATGATAAGAGTTAAGGTTGCTCACACACTGGTTAGGCTTAATTTTCTCAATGAAGCAGGAGGTAAGAACCTGTCAAGAGTAGGAGATGTAAAAAACTTATAAGCAATCAATGTGGGAACTGTAATGAAGACTAAAAATGTTAACAAAAGGATTTGTAGCTTGTATTGAGAACCTCATTAAGATTTAGTTGCATACATTTATTGGGAACCTCTAGGTGGAATATTCTCTCTAAAATGTAATGTTCTCTTGAGGTTTTCTTGGGGTTTCTGGAGGTATCCTTTGTTTCAGTTCAGTAATCACCACAAGTGCAGCCAGGGGTTAAAGTCCAAATCCTTCAAAGCCTTGTCTCCTTCACTTGGTAGTTTTTCTGGAGGCCTTCCTCTCTCCTTGGTTCTGAGAGCTTAAGCTCCTGCCCCAGTCTTCTGTCTTCTCTGCTTCTTGAGGTCCTCCTGCATGTGTCTTGGTTTCTGTGGGGGAGGCAGGAGGACCACCAACATGGTGTCTGTCTTCCCTAGTTCTCTTTCTGGCTGTTTGTCTGAGCTTAAATGGTCTCTTATCAAAGGGGTGAATCTTGTAGAACTTTAATAAGTACGAAGTACATGTACTGAACTAGAGAACTGTTAAGCACCCTGCTAAACAACCATTGTCTCTATCAATTCCACTTAGCACCGTTTCAAGTTCTGGCCCATACCACCTAGTCAATATGGTTCTATGATTTTTTTTATCATTATTATTTATCATGACATTTTTATCATTATCATTATCTTCTATTCCAAGTAGTAGCAGGGAAGAGAGATGGTGGGAATTATCCAGGATTTGGGGGCTGAAGTATGGTAAAGCAATAGGTGAGTGTAGTGAAAGATGTAAGAGTAGAAGCTTTTGGTAGGACCAAGTACATGAAAAGTAAAAAATGACTCCATCTCTAGTGGAAAATGGTGTATTCTAAGACCTGAGGGTGCAGAGGTCATGAAGAGTAAGGTTAAGAAGTGGAATAGGGGAGAGGGGGAAGGATGGGTGTTGTCAACAGATTTGAAGACTTCATGGTTCCAGATTTTGACTTTGAGTGATGTTGAGCTCTATGGTGTGATTAGTCATGTGGGTTTCCCAATTAGAATGGAGATGGGGGTTTATAAATGTGGAAGATATTGAGGAGGCAAGAAGTTAGGAACTTAAACTTTCTAATGTTAGTGGAAAAATTCCCTTTAGGGCCTTAACTATCCATAGATACAAAATGAATAAAGGTTTCATATTAAAATCAGCATGTAATAAAGTTATAGAAATAGTATAAAATAACTGAACTGGCAAAATTTATTTTTCCTTTAATATGACATATTACCTAGGGAAATAATGAAAATGCAGTTTAACAAGGGAATAACAAAGCATTTTCCAGAAAATTAAAGCTTCCAAAATACTTGAGGCTGGAAAATCTTATTCATTAAAAAACAATTTGTGAATGATTAGTGTATATGCTAGAAGGTAGAGTTTGTTACAATTACTATAATGTGCATTGGTTAAAATAGCAAGAAAAATATTGAGTAACTTTGTTAGGGGTGGCTATATAGTTAAGTGATGATTAGGAAGAAGAAATAATACTACTGATAATTATATAAAGGTATTATCAAATACTACCTTGTGACCCTGAATAAGTTTTTAAAATTTTCATCTGCTTCAGTTTCTTCATCTGTAAAATGGGGATAATCATAGTATAGACAAATCTCATTTTATTGTGATTTGCTTTATTGTACTTCAGAGATACTGAGAGGATTTTTTTTTGTTTTTTTGTTTTTGTTTTTTTTTTACAAATTGAAGATTTGTGGCAATCTTGTATCTAACAAGTCTATTGGAGCCAATTTTTCCCCTAAAGACATATTCAAATTGTGTCTCTATGTCACATTTTGTTAATTCTCACATGTCAAACTTTTTCATTGTTTTTATACCTGTTAGATTGATTTTTAGTGTTTTAATTGATTATAATTTACATATGATTATTTGGGAGTACCACAAACCTCAGTGGTATAAGATTGTGAACTTAATAGGTAATTTGTTATGTTGCTGTGATTGCTTCAGCAACCGGTTGTCCCCTTATTTCCTCATCTTCTTCTTTTCAGTCTCCCTATTTCTTGAGATAAAATATTGAAATATGTGAACTTAGTTGATAAAAGCATCAGAGTTTGAGAGGATGGATTCCTATTTTGAAAGGAGTTTTTCTGTGGATGTGCTACCAAAGAGCATCTCATATTACAGAGAAATCATCCATAAAAGGAAGAGTTAATCAATGTGGCAAATCTCATTGTTGTCTTACTTTAAGAAATTGCCAGTCACCCCAACCCTTAGGAACCACCATCCTGATCAGCCAGCTAAGACCCTCCACCAGTAAGAAGAATCCAACTCGTTGAAGGCTTAGAAAATGGTCAGCATTTTTAGCAATAAAGTATTTTTAAAAATTAAAATATGTACAATTTTGACATCACACAATCACTACAAAACCCGAAAACTATAGTATGTTGTAAACCTAACTTTTATATGCACTGGGAACAAAAAAATTGTGTCACTCACTTTATTTCAGTAGTCCACAATATCTCTGAGGTATGTTTGTGTATTTATTCCAGGTCTATCATGAGGATCAAATGAGATGATATTTATATAAATGCATGGCAAATCCTAAAGTGCTATTATTATTATTATTATTATTGAAAAGAGAAATGGATTTGAAAATGACAAATAAATTCATGTAATTGCAGATGATTCTATTTGCCAATTGGAAGGAACTTTGTATATCATGAGTCCAATTCTCTACTTTTACAGAAAATTGAGACTCCGACAAAAAGTTAAATGATTTTTTTCAAGGTCACATAAGCAATAAGTGGTGGAGGTAGAATTGGGTGATGCCCAATTCCTTCTAGAAATCCAACACTCTTTTCCCTGCACTGTTATTTCCTGGCTCCATGATTGGTTATTTAACCTCTGCATTTGTTTTCACTAAAATGAATGAGTTGTCCAACATTTCTCAGGACCCCTGCAGCTTTAAAATTCTATGAAAAAAAACACTTGCATTTATTACAAATAAGTACATGTACCTCTTAAGGAGTTTTTTTTTTTAATAAGCAAGACGATTATCAAATATAAGTATTATTAGATTAGATAGAATTAGATTAGATTATTAGATAGAATAAATATTATAGAATATTTAAAGTTGGGTCTCTGTGCTCTTAAGAATTTGCTTTTGAATAGGTAAGACCCTCTGGCCCCAGATTTTTGTTTTCTTAGAAAAGTTAAAATTTTTTGAATTTTCAAATGAAGAACTTCGTCTTCTTTTTGCCTCTTTCCAAGTGCCCATCGAAAAAGCAAGAAAAACAGACTTCCCTGTTACAAACATATGTTGTCGGGCAAAAGAAATTCCCCGTCTTTGGCCTTAAGTTTAAACTCTAGGGTGACACAATGCACATTTCTTACAGACAGAAAAAAAGGTAAATGCATTAGATAGAGGATGCTGAATTTCTATAGAAAGCATCATAAAATCTCAGTAAGGAAAAAAGCCTGAAGTCCATCTTTTAACAATTAAAGCAAACTAGCTGTCGATTCTGGTTTGGGTTGGGCACCCTCATTCTATGTGCTACTTGTAGAAGGCAAAAAAAGCCCCAAAGACCAAAAAAATCCTACAGATTAAAATCCTTTTTCTGTTCTGCCCACAAGATGGTGCACGACTCCAGCTATTTCTGAGAACAAAAGCAAATCTCATCAGCCTTCTCTCTATTTCAGATAACACAGGGCTCAAGACATTTTGCCCATCAAGTACACATCACTGGCTGTTTGTGATTCTCTGGGAAATAATGAAAAACTGAAATCTCACCAGGTTTTTTCTCTCTGGCACTCATTCCTGGCCTGAGTCTGGGCCAAGGAAGGACAGAGCTCATTTTGTGCTAGAACTAAGAATGGTTCTTACTGTTCTGAAGAATGGCAGGAGAGTGAACATTAGAATAAAGAATCTGATCACTTAGTATCCAGCTTTCTTATTTAATAGATGAGGAAACTAAAACTTATTGAGCTTAAGGAACTTGGGTAATATCAGGCAGGCAGTTAGCGGCAGACTTGGGTCTATAACCTCTATTTTCTATGACTCTCCCTCCAATGAGCCCCCTTTTAATGCCTCTCCTTTTGTGGACTCATTGATCCTGCACCAGAGAATGGAGTGGAGACAGCCCTGAGCTTAGACCTCTATTATCTGGATTTGAGACTCAGGACTCCTGGTTCCTAAGCTGTGTGATCTTGAAAAGTCATTGAGACTCTGGTGCTCAACCTGAGGGTATCAGTTGGATGAGATAATCATTAGATCCCAGACCTGAACTTGGAAGGGACCTGGTAAGGCTCTGAGCTTCTCATTCTATAGATGAAGAAACTGAGGCTCAATGACATTAATATTATTAGAAGCAGCATTTGAACTTGGTTTATCTGGCTCCACTTTCCATTTGCACAACACTTTTTCTTTTCTTTTCTTTTTTTTTAAAGCTTTTAATTTACAAAACATATGCATGGATAATTTTTCAATATTGATTCTTGCATAACCTTGTGTTTCAGATTTTTCCCCTTCTCCCTACCTCCTTTCCTAGATGGCAAGCAATCCAATATATGTTATACATGTTAAAATGTTAAATCCAATATGTGTAAACATATTTATGCAATTCTCTTGCTGCACAAGAAAAATCAGATCCAAAAGGAAAGAAAATTAGGAAAAAAAACAAAATGCAAGCAAACTACATCAAATAGAATGAGAATGTCAACCACACTACTTTTCAAAGTATTATGTAACTCCAAAGGCCCATAAAATGACAAGCTATCATCATCGTTATTTGTACAAATAAAAATCAGAAAACTTGAAAAAATATTTTATTTCATGTAGAGAAGATGAAAAAAATTCATATAGAGAAGAGCATAAAATTTTTATTTTGAAATTAACAATAAAGGTATATTTGAGATTGCTTGAAATTGTTTCATAAGAATGGACCTGTAAGGGAGTCAAATAGTTTAATACCTTTCTTTTGCAGATTGAAAAAGTGAGGTTAGAAAAATTAAGTGATTTGCTTAAGGCCATCTAATATTTGTGGGAGTCTCATAGCTTTAAATCCAATCATCTTTTCCATCAATCAGTCTATCAGTCAACAAGCATTCATCTATTAGTGTAAGGTGCTGAAATGCAAAGACAAAAATGAAATTGTCCCTGATCTCAAGGATAATGGATGAGGAGCTAGAAAGGGTGGTTGGGGGTATCCCTTTGAAGTCTCTTATATACCTTATATCAACTATGTATACATACTTTCATATATATATGTATATATATAGATATACATATATACACACATAGGTATATATATACATATAGATATACATACATATATATGTGTGTGTATATATATGTGTATATATATGTGTATATATATGTGTATATATATATATATATATCTGATAAATGTCTGAAACAGGATTTGAACACGGTTCTTTCTTATATCCACTGCATCACTTAGTTGTCCTTGGTGACTATATTCCATCTGTAGCACTTATGATATTCTGCCATCTGTAAAATGTGTGTGTGTAAATATGTCTCTGTGTATATATATCTATTTATCTTCCTCTATCTAGATTGTAATCGGTTTGAGGGCAGGACTGGGTCTTGTTCCCTTTGGGTGCCCAGCACCTAGGCCTGTGCAGTGGGCAGGTCAACTGGAATGTTTGTTGACTCAAGTTAGAATTAGCAACCAACAATTTAGCCTTAAATTATTCTACCCCTCCCAGCCTCTCCAAGTCAAGTAGTTAATGATCTGTAAACGAATACTTTAATGTCTATGGGAGCTGCTATTTAAACTCTGAATGAATAATTTCCTATGAAGATTTTTTTTTTGCTATGCAAATTATCATACCTCTCCCCCCAACCCCAGCTGCCTGATAATGTTTGATGCAGATGAATCCGTGATGTGGGTACCCCTCCCATGATGCACATGGCAATCCTGCATATCTGAACCTGCTCCATACTTTTCCAAGGGGGTCTAGAATCCCTGCAGTAGGGGCTCATAGACGACTGAGACACTCTTGTATTTTGTTTTCTAGGTTGCTCTGGCTGAAGAATCCATCACTGAATTTAATGGCATAGTTAGCTAGGATGGTCCTTGGAGAATATAGTCTACTGTCTAGACCGAATATGATACTGTTTCTTTCTTTCTTTTTTTTAATTATAAGCATTTATTTATTGTTAAATTTAAACATAAAGAACATTTCATATGTAAATCAAAATGTGCCCTCCCCAAATAGAACTGCAAATGGAACTTTGAATTCTACTTCATACCACTTCCTTTCAATATATAATTCTACTTTCATTTCAAAGTAGTTCTGCTTGTCATGTTACTAGCTGAATAATTGCACAAGGCTGTTTCATGATCATAGATACTGCTTGATCTTTAGTTTTCTGGCCCAGTCATGGAAAACCTAAATTCTAATTCAGGGCATCTGAGTAGAATTTCACTTAGGATTTTCTTGCAGGGGTGTCACTCACCCTAATCTGAGGTATTTCTTTTGTTTTTCCTTTTGCTCTACACACACACACACACACACACACACACACACACACACACACACTGTAGTTAGCTTTAACCATTCTAAAAGAGCCACCAAAAATTAATTTATTGTTTTGCTGATTGTCTAGACTTTTTTTTTTTTTTTAATATTTCTTCCCTTAAACTTTTTTAAAACTTTTTTTTCCCTGAGGGGAATTGTGATTAAGTAACTTGCCCAAGGTCATACAGTGAGGAAGTGTTAAGTGTCTGAGACCAGATTTGAACTCAGTTCCTCTGACTTCAGGGCTGGTGATCTATCCACTGGGCTACCTAACTGCCCCTGATTGTGTAGACTTAAGAAAATATTACTAATGCAGATTCAATTTAAAAATGCAATGCAAATATTTCTCCCTTCTGTCTTTTAGGTCTGATTATTAAACAATTTACCAGCACACTCCTGGGTTGCTTTGTAAACATTTCCTAGGCTCAGCAAGACTATAGTAAAAAACTCAAGGAATGAAATCATCATTAGACTGGAGGCCTGGTGAGTGCAGGATAATAATAACAATAACAACAACAACAATAATAATAATAACTGGCATTTGTATGTCACTTTAGGGTTCACAAAATGCTTTCGCATCATTCAGCACCTTTGGACCTCAATAGCACCTTAGTATACAAATATGGGCTGGGTGAATCTGGGCAAGTCCCTTATTCTCCAGATGCTTTGTCACCTGGCGGGTCTGTCAGATTATAAATTGCAGAGGAAGCACTGATTTGTGTTGCTAGAGAGAGCATCTCTCTATGGCATTGAGATCACAAGGCTATTCCCGTGCTGAGTGTGGTAGGGGTAATGGCCTTTGCCACTTCAATAGTTTCTATTTTTTATTGGAATTTACAGCTCAGGTCATCCCTCCAAAGCAGAGAGTAAAATTATTAGAACCATTTTACAGATTAGAAAATGGAGGCCTAGAGAAATAAGTAACCTGATTCATGTGAAATTGCCAGTTAACTATTGGTCTTAAAGCCAGGCTTTTTCTAAGTTTCTTTTCCTAGTCTAATTCCAAGTCCTCTCTACTCTTCAGCTTCCACTGAACATTAATTGGTGGTGAAAAGTGAAATTGAAAACCCTTTGCTCTTTATATGTCTTTCAGGTCTTGTGTTGACCTTGTAGGTCATTATGCTGCATGTACACACTTTTGTGGCCTCCCAGAAGAGCTTGGGCCTAACCTCCTTGGCCCTTAATGTCTGAAAACAAATATGCCTTTGTTGTCACCATCCCATATGACATGTACCAATCCAAGAAACAGGAGGATTTCATTCAATAATTGTACTTTTGCTGTCAAACTTGAAGGTATTGATTTTGCTCATGTATATTTCTGGCTCAACTTCAAAATAATAAAAAAAAATCATTTAGAAAAGTAAGAATCTAAATTAAGTGAATCTCATTCAATACAGATTACATATACATATGGATCCAATATACATATTCTCTTTGCTTAAATTCCCTTGAAATACCAGGGCAGATATGGAAGTTGGCTTTTTATATTGCTTATGTATCTATATGAATCCACGAAGAGGAGATTTAATAGGTCATTAAGGGAATACAATTAGAAAGCTTGGCATTCTGCTAAGTTCTCTGTGCTTTTCTCTCTGAACAATTTTTTTGCAGTTTATTCTACCTCCTTGCCTCCCTTTATTCCGTTGCTCCCCGTAGATTAATTTTCAATTCAATTCAATTCAATTTATTTCAACAAACATTTATTACGTTCCTAAAACGACTTGTATGAAATTACATGTGTCCTTGGGGATTAGAGTAGATGATCTCTAAAGTTCTTCCCAGTTTTAAACCATGAGCCTATGTGCCAATCATTGTGCTGTTCATTGATATTTTTCTTTATTTCCCAGAAACCAATCTTCCTGCAAGAGCTCAGCATCTCTGAACCTCTTACCTTCTCAATACTCCCGGCCCCAGTCTCCCCTCTCCATCTCATTGCAGAATGAAGGATGAACATCCCAGAGCCTCCCTTTCAAGAAAACGCCCAGGGCGTTTCCCACCTAACTACAGAACTCCTTCCTGCCACCATACACAGGGTACCTCTTCTCCCTCAGCTTCTACTTATGTTTTGTCTTCCTTCATTAGATCATGACCTCCTTGAGATCAGGGACTGTGTTTTGCCTTCCTTGCATGATCAGTAATTAGCATGTCTGGAACACAGTAGGAAATTAATAAGTGCTTATTAACTAAGTGAAAAAGTTTCTGTCCTCAGGAAAGTAGGGAAAAGGGAAGGCATAAGGGAATAAGCATCTATTAAATACCTACTCTATAGATTTGCTTAATTTAGTTTCTTAATGAGATTCACTTATTTAGTTTCATTTATTATTATTCACTTAGTTTTTCTTAATGAGATTTACTTAGTTTCTTATTTTTCTAAGTGACTTTTTTATTCTGAAGTTGAGCCAGAAATATCTATGAATAATATGTGCTAGACACTGTGCTAAGTGCTTTATAAATATTATTTCACTCGGTACTCAAAACAACCCTGTGAATTTTTATTATTATCCCCATTTTCCAGAAGAAGAGACTGAGGTAGACTGAAATTAAGTGACTTGTCCAGCTCACATTGGTAGCAAGTGATTTCAAATCAAGTTAAGATCATCTCCTGGAAGGAAGAATATGCTAAATATTTGGCTTTTTATACTGCTTATATCTCTATGAAGCTATAAACATGAGATTTAATATGTCCTTAAGGGAATGCAAGTATTAACAACTGGGTTGAGAGATCAGAAAGGTTTCATGTAGTGGCGATGGCTGAATTGGACTTTCAAGGGAGCTGGAATACATGTATTTCCTAGTAAAGGGAGAACGCTAGAGTCAGTCACATTAAAAAAAGACCCATTTATTAAGCATTTATTATATATCCAGGAACTGTAGTAAAGATTGGGAAATATAAGAAAGTCTCTACTGTCTAGGAACTCAAATTGTAATGGAAGAGATGAGATGCACATTAGTGTGTATGCACAAGAGACATATATGTATATCTCTCTATATATATCCATGTATATATGTATATGTATGTTTATACATAGAAATACATTTATACACATGCACATATGCTCTATTTGTCTCTAATTCTACCTTCTGCAGTAATCTTCTCCCAGCCTCCCCTGCTTCCAGGGGATTACTTTCCATTTACAATATGATATGTATTAAAGGAAGCCAGGGAAGCTGGGAGACAGGAGTAAGAAGACCAGCCAATATAAATACAGGTAGACAGGGGATGGAATGTCCTGTTCCAATCCCTGCAGATGAGCTGGTGTATTTGGGAATCAAATGGCAGAGAGTTTAGAAGAGGGAAGAGGAGATTGCTATTGGAGGTAGCTTTATTTTTAATTGTAATTAATTCAATGCAAATATTCTCTCTCCCCACCACTGCCTTATACGTCTGGTTGTTAAACAATTTATTAGAGGGTTTAGCTGAGAAGGGATGCCATTGCACTTTGATGACTCTGGAAGAGAGCTTGGGGCTGGTGACTGCTTCACTCCAATCCAATTCTTGTATGTCAAAACATCATTCTTGGGTTGTCATTGGGATGAACAGCAACCACAGCTGAGAAAGAGAGGGGAGAAATAAGATGATGGATCAAGTGGAGTTTTTTTTTTTTTTTTTTGGCTTAATCATTTTTTATTTTTTCCAATTACATATAAAGATAGTTTTCAACATTCAGGTTTTTGTTTTTAAATTAAAGAGAGACAAGGGCATGTTTATAGGCAACTGTGAATGAATTAATAGATAAAAGATTGAAGATTATTGAGAGGATAAGAAGGGATAGTATCAAGTCCAAGTAGAGAAGTAAGTTGACAAGGAAATGAGTCACTTCTGCCTGTGAGTTGGGAATTGAGGAGATAGTATTGAAAGATGTTTGAGTGGTATGAGATGGAGTGAATAAGAGAGTACCCTCAGCTAATGATCTCAAATTTTGGGGAAGATGGGTTAGGTATAAAGTAAGGGGCTTTACCTGAGAGTGTGAGGGATAAGGAGGACTAGGGGAAGGTTGAAAAGGTTTAGAGTGATGAAGGAGATGATGAATCTGTTCAGGGAAATTGAAGAATGGATTTCATTGCCAGAATAGCTTGCATTTTATTCTAGAGGCAATAGGGAGCCATTAAAGTTCTTAGAGTAAACTTCATCCTTCTTTGTCTCATAAGCTATCCGATCCTGCACTATGTGGAAGTCCTGAAATGATCTGCATTTCTTAATTCTTCTTATCCTATTTCCTCCAGTCATACTCCAAGTTCTTACCCACCTGCTTTGACCTGGCATCCCTTTGTGGTTCTGGCAACAGAACATTATAGAATCTTAGAGTGGGAAAAGACCTTTGAGATCATCTGGAGCATCATCTCACCTACTTCAGGAATTACTTCCTTACTCTTCCAGATCATCATAGCCTTACCCATTGGATTCACGTCTTACCACATGCCCTAGCCAAATGATTGATGCACCAGGGAGTGCCTTGCAAAAAATGTTCCCATAGCAAGAGAAAGGATATTTTCTTCCTGTTTTCTGGGTAAAATGTAGCTGTGTTTGCTGTTGATTGATTGATTGTGTGATGATGATCCAACCACAGAGACCATCATCTTGACATGTTTCATATCACATGGGGTCCTTTGAGGACCAGCTTGATTTTGATAAACACTTAGATGAAGGGGAAAAATCCACTTCTTAATAGTGTAATCATAGAGATTTATCAAAACAAGGGAGCAGCTGGTCCTTTTAGGCTGGGAATCAGGAGAGCTGCAGTCTATTCTTCTACAGTCTATTTGTCTACAGTTTAGCTTTTCAGAGTTTTTTTTTTAATTCAATTTGTCATGGGGTTTGGTGTCTGACACATTGCAGTAGTACCTCTCGGGGTCTGTTCACTGGAAGGCACAAAAATGATTTTCATTCCTATATCCACACACCTTTATCATTTGGGGACATTATACAAATAACTTATTTGCCCTCTGAGGACAATTTTCCTGTCCAAGTAGGAATGTTTTCTATTAGAGGTGTAAAAATGGGTAGCTTCTCCTTCATTGAATGAATCATCATATGGAGGGCATCTTGAGGAAGCAGCACAGAAATGACCAAATGGACATGTCACTTGATGAAGGGATTTCCCTTGCTTGGGGCCAATGGTAGCAGATTTTTTTTAGCATCTTGATTTCAGCAGGCTGTGATTGAGCAGGTCTGCAAAGTTCATTATGGTATGGTTTTCTGAAATGCCCATCTAACCATTTGTTTGCCCTGGCTTTCATTTTTTCTGAAATATCCATCCTTGCTCCATTTTCATAAAATATATCCAAATTTATTCCCTCTTTTCTGAAATACTCATCCTTGCTCTGTTTTATGAAATATATACCTCTAATTTTCATGTGGCACTCTTCTTTATTTAGTAATCACAGGACAAGATCTTCTCAAAAGATGTTGCAATAAAATCTCTGCTTGTGTACTGAAGTGAAAAGGATGCCAGTGTAGGATAGATATTTACCAGCCTTGTCATGTGCTATGACTTGTGTACCTGAAAACCATTTGGTCCTTTTCTTATAAATCTGTTTGATTTTAAAATCCTAAGGAGGGGGTGATTTGTATCAATTTATTAAAAGATATATGTGTTTTCTCTTTTGATAAGAAGGCAAAGCATTAGTGGTTCTTAGAAGAGAACATGGCTCTTATTCAATTTTGATTCCATGTTACCATATTTGGAAAAAAAATGAATCCAGGGGAGTAGTCAGGATAAAACATTTTCTTTTTTGGGATCCATGACAAATCAGAAGAACTGAAAATTATCTAAAAATCAACAGAGAAATGCACATATTGCATTTCCAAAGTAGTGCAGATATGTGAAAGCAAAAGACTTGACATTTTTCCATTGACAATGGCCTTTTGGGAGCCAGCATAGTCCCAGCGGAAAGAAAATAATTAGGAACCATCCATCTTGGATGCTAATTTCCATTGCCAAGTCTTAGAGGGTGTCTTGATTTCAAAGTTTATTCCACTCGTCACAAGGAGTGAAGGAAAATTCTTCAAGTCATAGAGTTGAGGCTAGATAAACAATGCTAGTAGTGTGTTTATAGATATGCAAATGAGCATGCAAATTAGTCTCCTGTAGTTTCACTTAGAATGTAATTTAAAATTAATTAAAAATTAAGAGGTAAATTAGAAGTTAACATTCAACACCATATGGGGAAATATACATATTTGTCAGAATTGCATATATAGATGGAGATAATTGCGATGTGTGTAAGACTCCCTGGGTTTGATACTACATGTATTCATTGCTGGTAAACCAAATATATCCCAAAGATCACTTAAAAAATATTCCAAGATTGAAATTTTATGCTAATTTAAGGATATAGACCCCAATGTCAAATATGTGATAACCTTTAAAATCTTATATAAGGTTAGAAAATTTTATGATTAGAAATTTAACATGATGTAGTTTCTATAAAATATTTGTGAGATACTTTTATTTGTCCATATGATTTCATTATTTCATTTACCTTGACAGGTTGTTTGCATATCATTAATATGCAATCTATACTTGTGAGGTAATAACATTTTTGTCCATTGAATAGAATTATTTGGGCTATTAATGAGTAACTAGATATATTTATATAATGCCAAAGCAATGGATTGAAAAGTGAAAAAAATAATCTCATATAGCATGATTTCCCCCTTTCCTTCCAAAGACTTAATCTTCCCTCCCTGAACCTTCAACAATGGCCTCTTTGTAAGTGTTTAATCAATACTTATTGACTGATTGATTGAATCATTATCCAAATGCTTAAAGACAGATGTACAAAAATTTATCATTTAAGTTTGATTTCCCTAGGAATAGTTCTATGACCTAGGTAGATATTTTTAACAGCTTTACTTAGAGATTAGAAACTTTTTTTTTTTTTAAAGAAAAGCTTCCCTCCTCTCTCTCTCTCTCTCTCTCTCTCTCTCTCTCTCTCTCTCTCTCTCTCTCTCTCTCTCTCTCTCTCTCTCTCTCTCTGTATGTATATATATATATATATATATATATATATATATATATATATATATATATATATATATCTGTATTGTGTATAATGTGTGTGTAGGTTTGTGTATCTTTAAGATCTCTCAGCTTTTATACCAATCATATCTTTATTTATTTTTGTTTTGCTTAGGCAATTGGGGTTAAGCGCTTTGCCAGGGTCACACAATATGTCTTTATTGTTTTATAAATTTTCATTACCTTAATTTAAATGCTTTGTTTTTGTTTTGGACTGGTCCTGTGATTTTACCAGTGTAGGGAATTCCAGCTGATGATTTTTCTTGTATCAATGCAAAGCTATAATTATTCAGTACTTCAGAAGTGTGAATTGCCTAGAGAACTGAGAAATTTGTTGTAGAACCAAAGGTCATTGTTAAATCAGTTCTTTTTGATTCTAAGACCAGCACTGGATCCGCTATGGATCTAGCCTTTCCTTATTTATATAAACTAATGCATCACAAACTTCCATTAAAGTCTCACTGTGATTCCAGCATGATATGCTCTAGAGATGCCCTTGGTTTCTTGAAAGCTTTGCCAAAGGAGCATGAGCTGTGATGGGCTTTATCCAATTGGAAAAGGCTTGGAGAATGTTAGTAATTTGGTCATCTGAGTTCAAATCTCCACTTTGCCATTTTCAAAGCTGGGGCTCTTCAGTTACTTCATTTATAAAATGGGGTTTGGATTGGAGTAGATGGATTCTCAACTCCTTTACAACTCTATGATACCTAAGACCTGCCTAGAAAAATTTGGAGCCCTGGTAGTCAGAAGTAGGTCAAATATAAACACAAGCTGAGCTTGTGTGAGTTGCCCGGAATTGGATAAATCTGAATACTCTCCCTTTTCTCCTCTCTTTCCTCTTTTTCTTTTCACAGGTTCCCCATGAGGAGCTACCTGGAAGGGAGAAATCTTTCAGAGATCCATTAGGGAATTAACCCTCCTGATTTTTAGGCCCAAGAGGAGAACTCATTACCTAGGTCTATTAAGCACATGCCCCTGTGATTCTAATGCTTCCATTTTTACAAAGCCAGAAAGAAGCGACATTCTCAGACAAACTCATCGATCATCTGGTTTGACAATCAGTAATTAATTTCATCCCTGGAAACTCTTGAAGAACATTTATTGAATGGGATGACAAGTATGTGATCCACAGTGGTGGGCAAAGCACATATGGAACCACAGATTTCTAAAGTGTTGAATTTTGGAGAAAAGAAAAAGTATATATCATAGAAAACTGGGAAACATTAAAAGGGGATTGTTGTTGGAGGAGTGCAGTTTGCTATGGATCAGAGCCACAGGATGACCAGACCCTGGAATAGGAAAGGATTTGCTCAGTTGGAGGGAGTATCAGAATCCTTTCTGTGTCTATGAGATTACGGATCCCCTTGGGTATGGAAGAAGTGCTGAGTTAAAACAAAGGTCTAGCCTCATTTGCTAATTCTATTGGCAGAAGCTGCAAACTTTCTTAGTGAGCTTCAGGCCATTGACTCCTGTTCTGTTGCCTTGAAAACTAGCCAGGTGTAACAAAATCTGAAATCTAAAAGGAGAAAGGTAACAATTGTGTTCTGGTTGGAGAGGAAGTGGAACAAAACAAAGCCTGGAGATTTAAGAAAAGAGCACAGGTAAGAATGATCAAATGAAGCTCATGGATTTCTGGGAGTCACGCTAGAAATACTGAATTTGGGAAACAAAACTAAAAAAATTTGGGGAATAGAATGCCTGACTGACAGGCTGATTGGACCATTTTAGCTCTTTAAAAAGACTTCTATTTAAATAAATTAGAATTATTACTTTTCATTTTGAGAGGTGGCAGGGAGCATGATAAAGTTGTAATTTCCTTGAGGACAGGGATTGTCTTAATGTTTAGATCAGTGCTTGACACATAGTAAGTATTTAATAAATGTTGATTGATATCTGTCAAAATGCTATTGAAACAAAACTCTTAATAGATAAAAAAAATAAAACACCCATTAATAGCTTTGTATATCCAGTATGACTAAATTTTTAGATTAAATTTCAGGAATTAGGAATCGGGTATTACTTGTAACACAAATTCTACAGTTTGGTATATCAAGAAAAGCTGGAGCTCTTGAAGGCTTGTGCTTTTTCCACTCTCAGTTTTCTGTTATAGGCAGGGACCTTGCTTAGTTCATCATTTTTGGAGCAGAGGAATAGGCCAAGTGCTTCTAGATATTGAGAGAAACTCTATATTTTTCATTTGTCTCCTTGCCTCTTCAGGCTCCCTTTTCCTCTATGTCTCTGATCTTGAGTCCTTCAGTTCCTATCTGTGCCACTTGAGAGGTATGCCCCAGTTCCTCTCTCTTTAGCTTTGTAGATTATGGATGGGGCAAAACTTCCATCATCACAGGAGCATTGTTGTTGTTTAGTCATTTCAACCATGTCTGACTCTTTGTGATCCCACTTGGGGTTTTCTTGGCAAAGATACTGAAATAGTTTTCCATTTCCTTCTCCAGCTCATTTTTTTCATATAAAACATTTCCATATTATTCATTTTGTTCAAGAAGACTCCAATAAAAGAAAAAGAATGTAAAAAAGAAAGTGAAAAATATCATCTTTCAGTCTGTATTCAAACAATTTTAAACAATTATAAAACTGTGAATGACCTTTGATCTAGCAATATGACTTCTAGATCTATATCCCAAAGACATCAAAAAAGGGGAAAGGGCCTATATGTACAATAATATTCATATCTAGGTCTCTTTGTGGTGGCTAAGAATTGGAAATCAAAGGGATGCTCAAGAACTAAGGAATGTCTAAATAAGCTGTGATATATAATTGTAATAGAATATTACTATGCCATAAGAAATGACAAGCAGGATGATTTCAGAACAAGCTGGAAAGACTTTCATGAACTGATGCAAAGTGACATGAATCTTACAAACAGTAATATCAATATTTAATGAAGCATTGTGAATGACAAATATTCTCAACAATACAGTGATCCAAGAAAATCCCCAAAGACTATGATCAAGTATACTATCTTTCTTCCAGAGAAAAGTAATTTTTTTTAGCAGATGAGGAACTGAGGCAAATAGGGAAGGGTCTGATGACAGATTTGAACTCAGGAATATGAGTCTTCTTGATTTCAGACCTGGTACTCTATCCATTGCAGTATCACCTATCTGCCTGTTTTTTTAAATAATTGCCCCCTGGTCCTGTCACCTAATATTAGATCTTATTTTGTATTATAATCATTTGCACAAGTTCCATTAATGTTAAGAGCAATGATCCATGTAAAGCTCATCTCTTTCCCAGTGTCCATTGTACTGGTTCACACAATAGTGCTTAAAATATTGATTGAATTTTTTGGAGATGGTTGAAATTTGCAAAGGTGGATGTGAATGGAGATGCCAGGTATAAGTTAGAGCATGTATATAATCATGGAGGGAAGAAGACATTGTATATGCAATAGTCTCCTTTGACTGAGGCACAATACATATGATAAAAATAGTGTAAGTGATAAGGACCTTGCTTGCTAGGCTAGGGGAAGTTGGAATTTATTTGTTAGGGAAAAGGATGCTTTAAATTAAAGGGTTTTGGTCAGAAGTTTGACATAATTGTAGCTATCTAAAATTAATTTCATATCAGTGTGAAGGTGGGATGAAAAATAAGATCAATTAGGAAGCTTTTAGAGAAATTTAATCTGTAATAGGAAGGTAGGAGTGGGAATAGAAAGGAGAATCTGTGTTTTACATCAAATAGATACAATCAATAATAATGGTTACTCATTGGGGCAATAAGGGCTAAACATGAGTGGATGCCATAACATGGGTGATCTGACTCTAACATACATTTTATTTTTCCCGTGAAGTGTCTGGAGAAGGATGGATTTGATCTTTTATTGTGTGTAATGAAATTCCAGATAAGACTCATTCTACCAAGTAAGATCCATACATCCTCTGTGACTCAATCTTATAGTGTTGTCTAGATTATGGTGAGATACAATGACTTGTTTAGGTTACGCAACTAGAATGCATGAGAAGAGAGACTTGAACCCAGCGCTGCTTTCCAAGGCAACTAAAAAGTATTAAATTCAGATCAGAGAGAAACCAGATTAAAATGTATTCAGGAAATATTTAACAAAATAATTAAAAATATAATAAAATATAGATAATTTATAATGTGGTTTTCTCAGTCTATATATCTGTAAGAATCCTTAGGTACAATTTAGTGAGACCACTTTCTATTAGAATTTGACACCATCTGCATAATATAAAGATCATAAATTATCAAATTTTAGAGCCTAAAGTGATTTGAGAAATTAAATAAATTTAAGAAAGGGGCAAATAAACGGTGCAGCAGATTAGAACACCAGCTCTGAAGTCAGGAGGACCTGAGTTAAAATCTGATCTCAGATACTTAATACTTTCTAGCTGTGTGATCCAAGGCAAGTCACTTAACCCCAATTGCCTCAGAAAAAATCATCTGGGGGAAACTGAGGCCCAGAGAAGTTGTATACCTTGCCCCAAATCACACAACTAGAAATCTTTGGTTCGAAGGCAGAATTCATTTCTCTTCATTTCTAAGGCAATGTCCTTTTGTAGTACCTTAAACACCTGCCTCATCTTTTGGGTTAGGATGAATATAGATTTGTCATTCCTAAAATTCATGCTGCTGCCTCCATGACTTCGTGTATGGCTTGTGAGTTTGGAAGTTGGAGATTTCTTCCCCCCAGAATTCAATTTGTTTCAATCTATGCTCAATTATTGATTGAGAGGCAGCTGGTTGAAACAGAAAAAAGCCATTTGCTGTTGTTTATTCTGTCCCTTTCTCTGACAGTTGGCTCTGTCCAAGCAGGTTGGTCACTGAATGCATATCAAGGTAAAAGTTCCAGGTGTTATGTTTTTGAAGGGAATGCAATTTTGCAGTCCTGGTCCTCAATCTGGACCCTCGATTTTATTTTTGAAAAGGCAATGCTAGGGTGACCTACTGTAGACTGCTATATCTAGGAGCTCTCTCTCGGACTTTCTCAGAGGTGGCTGAAGAGGGCAGCCTTTACCTTACCTGGCTTTCCCACCTTTGAAACAGGTCTGGCTTTTACCTAGAAGGAATAGGCTTGTTTGTCACCTAAATGCAAATGTCACTTTAGCTCTTCACTGGTCACAATACCCTCTTGGCCTTTATGAGAAATGACATATTTCTGTGTTCTTAGTCTCCAACATATGTTGTGGTAGACTCAGGGAAAGTTATTATGCTTTAAAAGGTTAGGAGAAAATCCAGAGATCTGTGAGCCAAATTCTGGGGAGCACAGAAGGCACAAATTAGGTACAATGTTAGTTGGGTCTTTGGGGGACAGGGGTTCTCAGAAGAAAGCCGGTGGGGGTTTTGCCCCCCTTCTGCCATCCGTGAGCTTTCCACACTCATTGCTTTTCTTGGAATCGGACTGATATTAATCAAAGATTGGCACCTTACCTGTCCAAATTGGTTTATTTCTTCCTCCTGTCTCTCACACACTCCTCAGTCTTCCCCATTTCCTTTGCCCTTCTCTCAGCCCCTGGCTGGGTGCCTCTAACATTTAGGTCCTCCTTTATTAGTCCTTTGAGCAATATCTGGCAGCAGCATCGGAGGAGAGATGTGTAGGCAGACCCATTAGCTGGCAGTGCAAAGTACCAGGGATTCATCGATCCAGCAGCATATGACAGCTTAGGGAAGGAGGTTAGAGCCACTTTATGGCCTATTACAGCACTACTTTCTCAAAAGGCTCAAGCTCTGACAAGTGGTCATCTCCCACCTGGCTCTTCAAGACACCGAAACTTGTTTTTAATGACAATAATTACAGTTCTCAGACAGACGTAGTCTACAATGGTCTGAGATGTGGAAACATCCTTCACCTGTATAGGGATCTGCAGACTGAGATTTAGGATGGAAATGCCTTGTGGAGAGGAATTGTTGGGGATCTGCATGCTGAGATTTAGAGTGGAAGCACCTTGTGGGTAGGGATTGTTTCATTTGTTGTACTGATATTCCCAGGGCCTACAAGAGTGCTTAGTAATTGATTGATTCTATTGGTCTTCCTCCATGATTTTCCTATAGGAACTTTAGCTTAATTCCATACATCAGAGCACAGCATGGTGTCTGGTCCATGGTAAGCATTTAATAAATTCTTGTTGTCTTGCTAATCTCATGAAATGTGTAGCATATATTCCAAGTTTAATTTGGTAATTTTACTGCTTTAGATTTTTGAATTGGAAAGTTTAATTAGTCCAACTTTCTCATTTTGCAGATGAGAAAATAAGAGTCACAGAGAATCTAAGTGATTTGCCTAAAATCATACAGTTATATGGCAGAGATGGAATTAACACATATACCTAGGACTGGTTGCATCAGACCCTATTGCCTCCCATTTGTTAAATTCCTGGTACGTGTATTCATGTTACTCATTAGTCCCTTTCCAAGATTGCTACAAAATCTAGAGGATTTCTGCATTTTAAGGGGACAGACTTTGGAAATACTCTTGTTTCACTAACTTGACTACTGTCCATGTCCACTTGCTTTGGATTTCCCCTATGAATGTCGGCCAATTTTTGCTCAATTTACAATTTTACAATGAACAAATTACCAGTGCCTTCTATCCAGTTGTGCCATCTATTAATCTTTTCATCTTTCCCCAACAAACACTTAAGGACTTACTATGAGCAATGAACTGTCCTTAGTGCTAAAGATCTTAAAGAAAGGCAAAAATGATTTCTACCCTCAAAACATTAATTCTACTGGGGACCGTCACCATCACCCCATGTACAAACATACATATAAACTCAATATAAACAACAACTAGATTCATACAAGATTTATGCAGAAGAAGATCTTAGAATGGAAGGTATTTGTAGCTTAGGGTACCAGTCAACACATCCTGCAAAATGGGGAATATTGAGTTGTAAGCAAGAAGGTTGAACATTTTGGGAATTGGGGACCATGGCAGAAAGGCACACAGATGATGGATAAAATATCATGTGTTATGGACAGTAGATTAGCCAATGTTGTTAAATCATAGTGTGTATAAGTGGGGATGGCCTTATCATTCTTTGCCTGTCTCTTCCACTACATTTCCTGTAGAACTCCTATTTCATCACTGATAAAATTCCTTTTATACTTATTATTTCCTGTTTAGAAACCTCTTTAACTTCCTTGAGTTTCTCAAATCTCACTTTCTCCTACAGTCTTGACAACTAATCTTTCTCCTCATTTTCTCTTAAAGTCTCCTAAAGACTTGACAACTCCAGCAGCCATCTTGAATACTGGTCACTTTTCCCCCTATTGACTCAGAGATTCACAGGGTAGGATTGGTATATCCCTTGCTCTCTGCTTTCATGACCTACCCAAAAGCTTTTTTTTAATGAAATTCATGCCATTCATTTTATTTTCCCAGGATCTCTCCTATCCATAATCACTCTGCTAAAATTCTTCTGCCATCACCCAAGCAATAGCTCATGTTACTATCTGTTTGGATCATTGAAATAGTATCCCAATACTCCTTCTCAGCTCTCAACCCAAGCTTTATACTGCTGCCAGTCCAATCATTTTATGTATATATCTAGTCACTTTTCTGTTCTGGAATCTCTATTCCTGAACAGAGGGAAGTTTAACTTCTTCTTCTATGATTTATAGGACCCTCCAAAAATATCACTTTTCTTTCCAGATTTTGCTCAAATTATTTCATATGCCCACAAAAGCTCTCTTCTTCATTTGTTGAGATTTTTAGCACTCAAATCAAATGCTACAGGAAGTTTTTCCTACCTCCCCAATTGCTACTTATATATTTTTCTTTATCCTTTGAAGAATATTTGGTTTTACATCTAAATTACTCATAACTTGTTATTGCATAGTAGTGTTACTTTCATATGTGCTATACATTTCAACTAGACTATTTGTCTATTGGCAGGTTAGCATTTAATTTGAGAGGCAGCATGGTATATTGGAAAGCATGTTGGGCTTTGAAGTAAGCAGAGACCTAGATTCGAATCCTGTCTCTGATATAAAGTAGCTGTGTGATATTGAACAAACTTCCTAACTTCTCTGGGTCTCAGTTTCTTCATTTATAAAATAGGGATAATGCTTTTATTATTTTCCTCAGAGATGGGAGGATAGAATAAGATAAGGTATATAAAATATTTTGCAATCATTAAGTGCTTTATAAACATCGATTATCGAAACTTTTTTTAAATCAATCTTAGTGCTTAGAATTTTGCACACAGTTAATGTTTAATAAATTAATATGCTCTGTTGAATTAAATGCCATTTGACTACTGCAAACTCTTCTGATACTTATTGCTTTTAATTACCTAGCCATGGCCACATCAGTTTTCTATAATTTTGGCACTTGACTTCTTTGCTTTTTTTCTGGCCAATATTTTTGGTGACTTTTATTTTTGTGTTGCTGACCTAACACTCTGTCCTCTCAGTTTCATATTTCCTCAACTTAATGTGACATTCTTCTCTATTATCCTTTGCCTGTCTGGTGTGATGATATCTGAGACAGAATCCTAAAAAAAACCTTTTAAATCTTCAAGATCCTGAACTCTGAAATTTCTGTCCTCTTTCATGACTCTCTTCCCTTTCATTTTCCCTATTCCTGCACCTTTTTTCTTTACCTACATCTTGACCATCAGTTTCTTAATTGATTTTTGTTCTCCCAGCCTTATAACTCCCATTCTGGTCTCATTTCCTTCCACTGGCTGATGAGGCTTTTTAAGGACAGCAGGTCAGCCTTATAAAATGGAAGATGTCAGTTGATTTGGAAAACTGGACTCCTGTATTGGTTCATTTATTTCCTCCCTTTCCACTTATCATTTATCTTCTATGTCAAATAGGAGAAAGCGAATGTAGAAAAACCTAGAGATAGAGGAAGAAAGGGAAGAAGATATGGAGGAGCAAAAGGGAAGTGGAATACAAGGAGGACTAGAAGTAAGAAAAAATGGTTGGCAGTTTGAGAAAAGACATC
This sequence comes from Sminthopsis crassicaudata, assembly GCF_048593235.1. Taxonomy (NCBI): domain Eukaryota; kingdom Metazoa; phylum Chordata; class Mammalia; order Dasyuromorphia; family Dasyuridae; genus Sminthopsis; species Sminthopsis crassicaudata. The sequence goes on from NC_133622.1 coordinate 42,615,016, forward strand.
TTCTGGGTAGCAAGGATACACAGTGTCATGTAATTGGCTGACAGTGCCATAACAAAAAGGAAGGAAGAAATGAAAATGAGGTTGACTTGATAAAGACCATTTGGGAGATGTTTTGTACATAGTAGCATGTCATGGCTGCTTTTCCCCCACTGTAGGAAAAGGATAATGATCTAATTTAATATTTCAATTTTCAGCTCCAAAATTGACAAAGTGACTCAGACCGCCAACTGTTTGGGTGGCAAGTCAGACATCCTTGAATTCTGGCTGATTAGGACTCAGTTGGAGCCTCAATCTTCTGCCAACAAGCATGTCAAGTCAGTAATGACTTGCTAGTTCAGGCCAAATGGAGTCCATTGACAATATCTCGTGTACGAACCCTGTCAGAAATCCCAGGCTCACACTGGAAAGGAGGCTGCCACTACAAAAGCACATGGATTTTGTGGCTTAAAGGAAGCTAGACAGCAAAACTTGGGCTCTCGAGACACTTCTGCTTAAATCTATTTGATTCGGGGGACCCTTTATGGGAGCTTGCTCTATAACAGTTATCCCAGAAAAGATTACTGAAATCCAAGACTCATCATTTGCTACTAAAGAGTATGATTCCAAAAAAGAATCTTTTTGCTCTCCTGGAAAGAACTACATCATGATTCTTGAAGGGGAAAGACAGGGTAGGAAGGAGAGGGAAAGGAAACAAACGAGGATCTCTTCTTTTGAGCTTAAAAAGCAACAGGGGCTCCATCAGGATGTGGTTCTTCCTGTAAGGAAAAGGGGGAGGGAAGGGAAAATGTTTTAGAAAAGCAAAGCTGGAAGGAGAAGGGATCTCTCTAATTTTCTACGCCTGGCTGCATGTCTTTTCAGAACACTGCAGTAGCTCTTTGGATTAGGTGGCTGTGCTTTTTTGGGTATTCTCCAGTTGAAGAAGCATGCCTTGCTTATACACAGTTTGCATAATACCTTGTTCATTAAGACCCATAAATTAACGCTGTTTTAATTGATTCCCCAGAGGCAGCAAATAAAATGACACAAAAGAGGAAAATGACACTAGATCAGTGTTTTCCTCACTTCCGTAACATTTTTTTCCCTTCACTCCCCCACTTCCTTATGCCAAAGGCAAAGTCCCAACCTGGCCCTTGTTCCTTTTTGAGCTCGAAAGGAGAGATTCTCATTTTCCTCAGCATCTTTCTTTTCCAAACTCCTGCTCTCTTATAGGAAGAAACAGTTAGGTGGATCAGTAAATAGATGCAAGTTCAAATCTGGCTCAGATGCTTACTAGATGTGTGACCCTGGGGAAGTAGTTTAATTTCATCCTGCCTCAGTTTCCTTAATTATTAAAGGGAGATTTTAACAGCATCCACCACTTGTGTTTGTGATGAGAATTGAGATAATTTTTATAAAGCCCTTGCACAGTAACTGGCACATGGTTGTTTGTTGTTCTTAGTTCTTGAAGATGACAGAAATGGCATTCCTATATTACAGTCAAGTTACAGAGTATCTGACTATGGCTGATGAGACCAATGTGAACTTGGAATGCTTGTATTGGGTATAAAGAGTCCATATGAATATTTGGGGAAGATTCTCTAACTTTGTGCATTTTGCATTTTTTTGAGGTAATTCAATTCTGCTTTGCTCATAGAGCATGGTATCTTCTCTGATGAGGGTGCTCCATGCTAGGTGGTCCTGTGCCAGCATATCCGATCAATTCTAAAGTTCTTAAAAGGAACAGCTAGATGATACAATGGATAGTGCATGAGCTCTGGAGTCAGGAGGACCTGAGTCCAATTGTGATCTCATATACTTAATAGTTATTGGCTATATGACTTTTGACAAGTCACTAAACCCCAATCACCTCACAAAAAAATAAAGTTCTTAAAGAAGATCTTGAGAGTGTCTTGAATTGCTTTTTCTGACCACATGTGAGTGCCTTCCCTGTGTGAATTCTCCATAAAATAGTCTTTTTTGGCAAGCCTACATTTGGCATTCCAACAATGTGGCTGGCAAATAGTAGGTGCTTTTAATATATGTTTGTTCCTTTTCCTTCCCTTCTCCTAAGAACTCTGTCTCAAATTGTTCCTGTTACTTTTTGAGTTCTAGAGTAAGAGACCAAATAATGTCTTGAAGCTGGGGGTTTGACAAAGGGAAGACTGTGTATATAAAAGTCACTAGTGTATATAGGGCAGCATTTAGAATGGGAGTGGCTATTCTAGTGGAGGTAACACCCTCCCTTACTTGGAAAAGTACAAAAGTCTCTCTTACTTGGAAGAGAATATAATAATATTCTTGATACCAATTTTACAGAGTTTGTGAATAAAGCATTTTACATATGTTAACTCGCTATATAAGTGTTCAAACTGCCATTAATAGGAGGCATCTAAGTTGCTCAGTGGATAGATCACGGGCCTGGAGTGAAGAAAACCTGAGTTCAAATCTGGCCTGAAACATTTACTAGATATGTGACCATGGGCAAGTCACTTCACCCAGTCTGCCTCAGACTGTAAATGTGTAAAATGTGCCATGGAAGGAAATGGCAAACCACTGCAGTATCTTTGCCAAGAAAACCATATGGAGTCACAAAGAGTCAGACGTGAATAAACAACAACAAACCTGCCATTATTAATCTGCTTTTTCTATATTGTCTTTGATATGCTGTGATTAGAAGATAGTGGAATGAAAGCCACTCAAGCTCTCCTAGTTTTCCTTGAAAACCACATCAAACCAAGCCTTTGACCAGAGTCTGATAGAATGAAATCTATTTCCAGGTCAAGATAGACTGGAAAAAAACTTCAAGAAAGGTCAGTTTTACCGGGTGAAAAAGGGTGTTCAGGTCAATTCAGATGGAGTCCAAGAAAGTCGCTGAGAGGGTCTTGATCATAGCAAATCTGCAACTGAGATTCTTGGTCTTGGTTCAGTAATGGAAAAGACCAGTGGGACAACTTCCACCAGCTCAGAAGGCAAATTCTGGGAGGCACTGTGGCCGGAATCGCAGATACTATTACAGATTTTTTTTCATGGAGGAGAGATGGAAAAGGACTTCACAGGCCATCTGGAAAATCCTCTCAACAGCTAAGGAAACTGAAGTCCAGAGAGGTTAAATGATTTGCTTGGGATTAGTGGGATAGTAAGATATAAAGATGGGATTCGAATTCAGGTGATCTGCCCTTCCCTAAACTCCCTGGCACAAGAAGCCTGAGACAGCATACTTTTATCCTGAGTGTAGAGCTCACATTAAAAGGGAAAAGACCCCCCAAAAGATGAGCAAAAACAATAGAATAATTTGATCATAGACAATTATTATAGTAACATGGAACATCAAGGCATAAACTCAGAAGAGGAGCCAAAGCATTTATGGGCAAAACCCCAAAGAAAACTGGATATTATCTCAATCCCAGAAAGAATTCATAGAGAAACTAAAAAATAAGCTTAAAATCATCTAAGTGAAGTGGGAGAAAAATTGGGGAGAGGGGAGAGTCAATAGCTTGAATAAAGAAAACAACTGCTTAAAAAGTAGAATTGGCTAAGTAGAAAAGAAGATACAAAAATCCACTGAAGAAGATAACCCTTAAAAATTACAATTGGCCAAATGGGGAAAAAAGTACAGAACTAATTGAAAAAAAATAAACCATAGCAAGTGGAAGTTTATAACTTGATGAGACAGTAAGAACCAATAGATGCAGGAGACAATATCAGAATCATTGTACTAGCTAAAAGCTATAATTAAAAGGAGAATCTAGACAGTATTATTCAAGAAATTATCAAGGAAAACTTCCGTAATATTCTGGAACCAGAGGGTAAAGTAGGCATTGAGAAAATGCACTGAACACCACAAGAAAGAAATTCCCAAAATAAAAATTTCAAGGAACATTATAGTCAAATTTCAGAACTATCAGCTCAAGAAAAAAATACTACAAGAGGCTAGATAAAAATAATTAGAATCTTTAGGAGCCACAATCATGGTTACACAGGATTTGGCAGCTGCAATATTAAAAGACTGGAGATCATAGATTATGATAATTTGGAAAGCAAAGGAACTAGGACTATAATCACAAATCATTTACCTAGCAAAATTAAGCATAATACATCAAAGAGAAAAATCATTTAATGAAACAGAAGGATTTCAAGTTTTTGTAAGGAGAAGATCATAATTAAACTAAAAATTTGGTCTACCACTAATGTTATAGCTAGAGGCCAAATAAAAAGACAGAGGGTATGGGTATAAGTGCATTGAGGGAATGACATAAAAAATTAAGGGATGAGAAAGAGGTATGCACTAGTGCAGAAGGAAGGTAAAATGAGGTAAAATATTTCACATGAAGAGATGTAAAAGACTTCTTATAGCGGAGGGGAAGATGGCAAGGTGGGCAATGGGTATCATTTGAACCTTGGTCTAATCAGTTCTGGCTCAAAGAAGAAATAATATACACAGAATCAGTTGACTATACTTTACCCAATAGGGAAGAAGGCAAGGAAGAAATTTTGTAAAAGTGTGTTAGGGAGTGGGATTGACAGAAGGCAGGTCAGATCAGGGGAGGTGGCAGACAGAAACAAAACACTGGTGAGGAGGGAAAGGGTGAAAGAATAGAGAAGACAAACAGAAAAAAAGAATAGGATGGAGGGAAATATACAGTTGATAGTCCTAACCATGAATGAACTCTCTTATAAAACAGAAGCAGATAGCAGAATGGACTAAAAACCAGATTCCTACAATATGTTATTTACAAGAAACACACTTGAATCAGAAAGACAAGTATATAAGGGGCAGAAGCAGAATCTATTATGTTTCAGTTGAACTAAAAACAGCAGGGATAGCAATCCTGATTTCAGACACAATAAAGGTAAAAATCTACCCCATCACTTACATGAACTGATGCTGAGTGAAATGAGCAGAACCAGGAGACCACTATACACTTCAACAATGATACTATATGAAGATATATTCTAATTGAAGTGGATATCTTCAACATAAAGAAGATCTAATTCACTTCCAGTTGATCAATGATGGACAGAAACAGCTACTTCCAGGAACACTGGGATTTGACTGTAAAATGTTTGCACTATTGTCTTTCTACCCAGGTTATTTATATCTTCGGAATCCAATTCTTACTGTGCAACAAGAAATTTGGTTTTACACACATATATTGTATTTAGGTTATATGTAACACCTTAAATATGTATAGGATTGCCTGTCATCTAAGGGAGGGAGGGGAAAATTTGGAAAAATGAATACAAGGGATAATGTTGTTTAAAAAATTACCCATGCATATGTACTGTCAAAAAATTATAACTGTAAAATTAATAAAAAAATCTACCCCATCAAAAGAGATAAAGAAACTACATCTTGATAAAAGATATCATAGACAATGAAGTAATATTAAAACTGCATATATATTCATCAAGTGGTATAGCATATAGATTTTAAAAATGAGAAATTAAGTAAATCAAAGGAAGATATAGAAGCAAAATTATACTGGTGGGGGACTGCAACTGTCCCCTCTCAGAACTTGATAAATCCAACAGAAAAATAAACAAGAGAGAAACTAAGGAGATAAATAGAATATTTGTAAAATTAGATATGACAGCCTTTTTGAGAAAAATGAATGGGAACAGAAAGAAATATATCTTTTTCTCAGCAGCATACGGTACTTACACAAAATAGACCATGTAATAGCGCATAGAAATCTCAAAATCAAATATAGAAAAGAAGAAATATTAAGAGTATTCCCTTCAGATCATAATGCAATATAATGCAATAAATTACATTCAACAAAGGGCAGGGGGAGGGTAGAATAAAAATTAATTGGACATTAAATAATCTAATCCTAAAGAATAAGAGGGTCAAAAAACAAATCATAGAAACAATCAACAATTTCATTAAAGAGAATGACAACAGGGAAAACACACCAAAATTTATAAAATGCAGCCAAAGCAGTACTTAGGGGAAATTTATTTCTCTAAATTCATATATCAACAAAATGGAAAAAGAATGAATTGGACATGCAACTAAAAAAAAAACTTGAAAAAGAACAAATTAAAAGCTCATGATTGGTAATGCTGAAAATAAAAATGAGATTAATAATATTGAAAGCTTAAAAAGGATAGTGAGCTATTAAATAAATCTAGAAGCTGATTTTATGGAAAGTCCAGTAAAATAGATAATCCATTGATTAATTTAATTTAGAAAAATAAAACTAAATATCTAGTACCAACAATGAAGTATGACATCACCATTGATAAGAAAAAAATTAAAGCAATCATTAGGAAATATATTGTCCAGTTATATGCCAACAAATATGATTATATTAGTGAAAGAAATGATATTTACAAAAATATAAATTATGAAGACTGGCATATCAGGAAATAGAAAGCCTAAATAATCCCATTTTAGAAAAAAGAACAAATTTGAACAAGCCATTAATGAACTTCTCTGGAAAAATCACCAAGGACGAGATTGGTTCATGAGTGAATTCTATCAAACATTTAAAGAATAATTAATTCCAATTCCATATAAACTATTTGGAAAAAATAGGCAAAAAAGGAGTCTCACTTAACTTCTTTTATGACACATATATGGTGCTGATATCTAAATCAGGAAGAGGTAAAACAGAGAAAGAAAACTATGAACCAATTTTCCTAATGAATATTATAGAAAACTTTTGAACAAATACTAGCAAGGTAATTACAGCAATATATCACAAGGATTGTGATGATCATGTGGAGTTTACAAAAGAAATTCAGGATTGGTTCAGTATTAGAAAAATTATCAATACAACTGACTATATCTATAGGAAAACCAAAAGAAATCATACAGCTATCTCAATAGATGCTTGAAAAGCAACATATAGCACCCATTCTTAAAAACAAAAAACAAACAACAACAACAACAACAACAACAACAACAACAACAACAACAACAAAACAACCCAGAGAACATAGAAATAAAGGGAGCATTCTTTATAGTTATAAACAATAGCTATCTAAAGCCACTATCAAGAATTATCTGTAGTGGGAAATCCTTCTCAATAAGATTAGGGGTGAAACAAGGATGTTCTTTATTACTACTATTATTATACAATATAGTATTAGAAATATTATCTCTAGAAATAAGATAAATCAAAGAAATAACAGGCAACAAGGAAATAAAATTATAACTCTTTGCAAATGATATGATAGTATAACGTTAGCAAAGGTGCAGGATAAAGCTAGATCAATCATCAGCATTTATTTATATGATCAACAAAGCCCAACAGCAAGAGATAGAAAGAGAAATTCCATTTAAAATAACTGTAAACAATATGAAATACTTGGGGGTCTAACTGCCAAGACAAACCTAGAAACTATATGAACACAATTACAGGACCTTTTGCACAAATAAAGTCAGATCTAAACAACTGGAAAAATATCATTTGTTCATAGATAAGCTGAGACAATATAACGACAATCTTGCCTAAACTAATTTACTTATTCAGTGCCATACTAATCCAACTACCAACAAATCATTTGATAGAGCTAGGTAAAAACAACAAAATCATCTGGAAGAACAAGAACAAGAATTTTAAGGGGATTAATGAAAAAAAATTCAAAGGAATTTGTAGCTTAGAAATACCAGATCTCAAACTATATTATAAAGCAGTTATCATCAAAATAATCTGCTAATAACTAAAAATTAGAGTGGTGCATCACTGGAATAGATTAGCTTCATAAGACACAGTAATCAATGATCATTGTAACCAAGTGTTGGAAACCTAAAGACCTTAGTTTTTTGGATAAGAACTCACTATTTGATAAACACTTCTGGGAAAATTGGAAAACAATAGGACATAAACTAGATATAGAGCAACATTTCATGCCATGTACCATAGTAAGATTAAAATGAATACATGATTTAGACAAAAAGACATCATAAGCAAATTAGAAGAGCAAATAATATTCTGCCTGTCAGATCTATGGGGAAGGGATGAATTCAAGATCATACAAGAGATAGAGAACATTACAAAATGTTAAAGAGATAATTTTGATCATATTAAATTTAAAAGCTTTTGTACAAACAAAACCAATGCAATCAAGATTAGAAAGAAAGCAGAAAGCTGGGAAACAATCTTTATAGCAAGTGTTTCTGATAAAGACATTTCTCAAATGTATAGAGAACTGAGTCAAATTTATAAGAATATAAGTCATTCCCCAATTGATAAATGATCAAAGGATATGAATAGGCAAATTTCAGGAAAAGAAATCAAAGTTGTCTAGAAGTACATGAAGAAATACTCTAAATTGCATTTCATTATCTAAATTCAAATTAAAACAATCCAGGGTACCACCTTACACATATCAGATTGGCTAATATGACTGAAAAGGAAAATGAGAATTGTTGAAGAGCTTGTGGGAAAATTTATGCATTGTTGATGGAATTGTGAATTGATCCAGTTAATTCTGGAGAGCATTTTGGAGCTATGACCAAAGGGTAATCAAACTGTACATACCCATTAAGCCTGCAATATCGTTACTAGTTCTGTATCCCAAAGAGATCATAAAAAAATAAAATAGACCTGCATGTGTAAAAATATTTATAGTAACTCTTCCCATGGTAACAACATATTGGAAATAGAGGGAATGCTCATCAACTAGGGAAAGATCAAATATGTTGTGGTATTTGAATGTAATACAAATTGTGCAATAAAAATGATAGGAGATTTCAGGGAAAATAGTGGAAAGACTTGTATGAACTGATGCAAAATGAATTGAGTGGTACTAAGGAAAACAGTGTACACAGTATCAGCAACATTGTGTGATAATTATGAATGATACAGGTCTTCTCAGCAACACCAAAACAAATACGAAAAACTCACAAAGAAGAATACTATCCATATCCAGATTAAAAAGTGATGAATAGTTGTAAAATATATAGAGAATTGACTCAAATTTATAAAAATACAAGCCATTCTATAATTGATAAATGGTCAAAGGATATGAACAGACAATTTTCAGTTGAAAAATTAAAACACTTTTTAGTCATATGAAAAAATGTTCTAAATTACTATTGATCAGAGAATTGCAAATTAAGACAACCCTGAGATATCACTATACATCTCTAAGATTGGCTAAGATGACAGGAAAAGATAATGACAAATGTTGGAGGGGATGTGGAAAAACTGGGACACATACATTTTTGTGGAGCTGTGAACTGATTAAACTATTCTGGAGAGCAATTTAGAATTTTGTATGCCCAAAGGGCTGTCAAAATATGCATACCCTTTGAATCCAGCAGTATCTCTACTGGGCTTATATCCCAAAGAGATCATAAAAAAGGAAAACGGACTCACATGTATAAAAATGTTTTGTGGCAGTAAAGAACTGGAAACTAAGTGGATGCCCATCAGTTGGAGAATAGCTAAATAAATTGTGGTACATGGATGTTATGGAATATTATTGTTCTGTAAGAAAAAATCAGCAGGATGATTTCAGAGAGACCTGGAGAGACTTTCATGAACTGATACTAAGTGAAATGAGCAGAACCAGGACATCATTGTATGTAGTAACAAGATTATACAATGATCAAATTCTAATGAATGTGACTCTTTTCAACAATGAGATCATTCAGACCAATTCCAATAGACTTGTGATGGAGAGAGTCATCTGCAGCCAGAGAGAGACTGTGGGGACTAGATCACAACATAGTTTTTTTGTTGTTGTTTTCTTGCATTTTGTTTTCTTTCTCATTTTACCCTGTTTTTTAATCTGATTTTTCTTGTATAGCATGATAACTGTGGAAATATGTATAGAAGAATTGCACTTGTTAAACATAGATTACTTGCCATCTAGGGGAAGGGGTGGGACAAAGGGAGGGAGAAAAAAATTGGAACACAGGATTTTGCAAGAGTGAATATTAAAAACCATGCATATGTTTTGAAAATTAAAAAAAAACTTTAATAATTAAAAAAGAATCAAAAAGAATTGGTGGACTCTCAATGCAGATTGAAGCATATTTTTCACTTTATTTTTTTGTGTTTTTTTCTCCTTTTGATCTGTTTCTTCTTTCACAACTGTGACTAATATGGAAATATATTTCACATGATACCACATGTGTAATTGATATCAAATTACCCACCATTTTTGGAAGAAAGGAGGGATCGGAGGCAGAGAGTTAAATTTGGAACTCGAAATCTTGTAAAAATGAATGCTAAAAATTGTCTTGACATATAATTGGGGAAAATGCTATTAAAAAAAGAATTCAAAAGCTTCCTTATGTTAGACAAGAGCCTAGGAGGGGAAACGGAGCACATTAGGGTTTCACCTAAAGTTATGGTGTGAGAAAAAGATATGAAGAAAAGGAAAAAAAGAGTTAGATTATAAGTAGCAAAAGAATTATTGGAGTTATAAGAAATTAGAGAATTATAAGATATTTATAATATTTATATTTATGGTATAATAAATATTTGTAATTTATTAAGATAAGATAATTATAAGAATTAGAGAAAAGAATTGAGATAAAGAGAAAGAGAGGTAGAAAATTGAATGTTGAAACAAGAGAGTAAGGGAAGGGATGAGAAGATAAATGAAGAACAAAACAGAGAAGGAAAAAAAGGAAATAGAAGCAAAAATGAGGCACCACATTTGGTAGTGGTACAGTTATGTATGAGAATAAGTTAAAAGGCTGCATTTGGGATTTTTTTTTATTACTGTCATTCTCAATATTATGATAAAAAAGTCATAGTATTGTCCTATATTGATCTAGTAGTTAAAGCTCAGTGTATAATGAACTTTAATTAATCCACACAAGTATCTGATAAGGTAGGGAAGACAAGTACCATGTTCCTCACTTTTAGGATAGAACTCTTCACAGAGCAAATAATCAATGAATATTTTTGGGAAAGCATCTAAACATTATCTTCTTCAAGTCTCAGTTGAAATTCTATGTTCTGCAAGGTCTTTCTCTGATCTCTTAATAATAATCCCTTCCCTATCCAAAAAAATAAAAATAAAAGCAAGGAAAGAAAAGCTTTAAACAAAGAAAAAAGCACACACAGTGGAGCCAGTGACTCTCTGTGATATAGTTTTTGACCCAGAGTCTGATGCTCATTGATGTCAGCCTTCCTCGAGGTGTGAGCAGAGCAATGCTCTCAGTGAGGTTCAACCATTCTGATTTCCTGATGTGACCTGGATTGTGGAGAAAAGCCCAAGATGACCTGTTCTAAAATAACTTTAGAATCAGAAATGGATTTGCCCCACCTTGTCAGACTGTATCATGCTGCACTCCATGTGGCAGATGTTAATTTAGAAAATTGTCCCTATTCAAAAGTCATTACTGAGAAAACTATGGTTGAAAACCTCTTCTTTTGATGGATTTGTTTGTTTGTTTGATAACTCTCATAGCTAGAGCTATCATGTAGGGGGAAAGAGATGCTCTATTTTCCCAACATGTTCTCATTTGTTTCCTGCCAAATTTCTGCAATATTGTGAACACATTTGTTGTGCATGTGTGTTTTTAAATTAAATCTGACTTTGTCAGGCTGACAGATCTCTCAGCTTTGGAGAATACAGAAATACTACTGTGATGGGCTATTTATCATCCCTGTGAAGTTGAAGCATAAAGTAACGTGGTTGGGGGAGAGGGTGTCCATTTAAAATCCTTTGCCCCTTTATGAAAAGTCGGGAGGATGGTTATCCTAGTGCTGACCACAAGAAAGGAAGGAATTGTTCCAAAGGATGCTTTTAAGAGGCCTAAAGACAGACCTCTTTAACCTAAATAAATACAAATTGAAGGAATGACCCTCAAGTATCATCTTCATTATTCTGCAGCTAACAGCCAGAGCTTACATCCCATTATGGTAATGAGCAAACCTTTGAACTTCACATTGTACACAGCAAAACAGCAGCACTCAAGGCTTATGCAAACAACTGCAACAATTGCTTTAGGGAACTGATAGGATAAAACCTCAGCTTGAGTTCCTGAGTAGGTTTGATCTTGGCTTTTCAGGCTAAATTTCTCTAAAGTAGAGACCACTAAAGAATAAATCCGGATTAAAAAGTGAAGTAAAAGTTGTTCCAAGTTGAGCCAGATTTTCTCCCCCTTCCCCAAGGGGAAGCAATTCATTCTTTTAAACCCTGATGGGGTCATTTGGCGTTTTACTTTATGGGGCACTTTGAGATCATGCTTCAGAGAACTCGGTTTTAGTAGCTTGGGTAAGCAGCAGTCTAAGGTCAGAGGCCATCAATTATGGCCTCAGAAGTGAATGAGAGCAGCATAAAAAAGGGGTCAGGTTTTATTAACCTTGGGGATTATCTCCACCAGCTGCATTGTTCTGGGAGAGTCAGGGAATTCAGCATCTTTCAAGTGCTTTTTGTAGATGGCAGACTGAGACAAGGTGGATGACTTCAGGTGGAGTCTTCAAAGGGACCTTGTGGCTGCAAAATCCTGTGATTTGGGGATTCCCTGATTTGTGATCATTTTAGGGTCCTCATCCTTCACCAACTCTTGCAAGATGCTGAGTGCCTTCCTGTGGTTCACTTCTATGATTACAGGAGGTTATTCATATTTCTGTATCTTGGGGAGAGATCCATTGGTCTTTGTGGGTAGAGGGAGGGAACTGGAAATAGAAATTGGGTCAATTATATATATCACAAGAGCAGTTTGCCTTTGACAAGAATTGACCCTTAGCTCAGGGTTTAGTGGCAAAGATGGTAAGACAGCATGCAGACTTTCTGCATCTGTATGACATTGAATAGCAAATCGAATCATCCTGTGTGTGCATGCACAAATGATTCAACTATCTCGAATGCATCCATGTAGAATTAAGTTGAGAAAAGAGTTCAGGCAAAAATGTCCGTTTGGCCAATTATTTAGCTGAACCATTTCTGAATTAATAACGCAAAATTGGCTAAAAAAAGAAAACAAACAAAAATGAGCAAAACAACAACAACAAAAACTGGACAAAATTTTAGATTAAGTGAGAAGGCATAGCATTAGTAAAAACCAACCAACAAACAAAACAAAACAAAAGATATAAATTGTTTATTTCTCATAGGAAGACCTAAGAGCTGGTTTGATGGAGTTTTTCGTTTTTCACCTAGTAGTTATAGCTGTTTATAGACACTTCCTTAGTGTGAATGACCCCCTGCTTTCCTGAAAAAGCAGGTGACTCAGAACCCTGAACTTACAGCTAAGGGAGTCATTTAGGTACAAAGGAGAATAAAGCCCAAGATATTAAGTATTATGCCATGTTTTGACTTCTATCTCCTGAGCAGAGTAGCTTAGAAATAGCGCAGATACTGAAGTGAATGCCATGTGCCCCATGTATTACTACGAAACTAGAATTTCAATTGAGTTTTCTGTAATTTATATGTCTAGCCAGGCAATACCCACCACCGCTGTCAAAGGCTAAGGTACCTGGTTGTCTGCACAAAGTAACTAAGGGTCTTCTCCAGATAATGACAAGTAAAAAGAGGCAGAGGACAGAATTTAATAATCCACCAGTAGTTCTTTTCTCAGGTGACTTCACTTGGTACAATATAAAAATGTGTTTTCAAGTTCATTGATATTGTGTCATTGTGTGCCTGGAACATGACTGTAATTTATAAGGTCTATGCTAACTCATCACTCATCTGAGTGAAAACTTCCCCTGTGATCGCTTCTAGGCTTTTTTTTTTTTCTCCCAGATGCACAGACTATTTATAATAATCAAAGTGTGGGCTTTTGATCTTTATATTTTAGGAGAGATGGAAAAGGAGAGAGATATGGATAAGGGAGTTCATGCATGAGGCAGATTTGGAGCTAAAAGCCTTCTTAGAGATAGTTTAGTTCAATCTCCCATTTTATTGATGAAGGCACACGTCCAGAGAGGTCTGAGGACGTTGAATGTCATCATTTAACTAGTGCTAAAACTACTAGATCTTAATTTTCAGTCCAGTTTCTCTGCCTCTGGATATAGAGCTTTTTTTTTTTATATATATATATATATATATATATATATATATATATATATATATATATATATATATATATATATATATATATATATATATATATATATATATATATATATATATATATATATATATATATATAAAATACTGTGCAGTGTCTCATTGGAATGCTTATTCTTTCCTTCTCAGTGTTTATTCATTCTTTCTCCTATTTAACACAGTTTCTACTTGTCCTGGTTCTCTAGATACTATACATATGCTCAAGTGATGGCAGCTAAATAAATACTTAGGAACACCAGGGAGGAAATATATGATGAGTGCTTTTTTAGTGTGGGGTACTGGACTTAGAGTTAGGAGGAATGAATCTGGCAAACCACCCGATGTTTTTGGACCTCAGTTTTTTGTTTTTAAAATTAAAAAAGTTGGGTTGATGATTTCTCAGGTATGTCCCATCTCTCAAGATTCTGACTCTAAACCATCTAAATAATCAGTAAGTGAATAGCTTGGTTATAAATGTTAAAGATGTTCAGAGAGCCAGCCAGGTCAGACATTTATTTCGTAGGCCTTGTTAGGAATATCTTAGACATATCTGTGTAGGTAGAATATCTCCAGCAACCTGATTTGTTTTTAATTGAGCAGCAGCTGGTTGGGAAAAGAGAGCATTTTAAGGCTGTGTTCCAGTAACACAAGTCTTTCAAGATCTTAAAAACCTTTGTAATTCAGGATATGTGTGCTTGTTATCCAATTTTCACTTTATTTTCTTTTTCAAAGTAGCCAATGATGTACTCTGGGAGAAAGTTCACTTATTCTTCAAAAGACTATTCAAATGCATATCTTTATCAGTTTCATCAGTTTCAATGTCTTTGTCTTATGAGTGATTTGTCTTAATCAGTATTACTAAAATATTTTTACAAATTGAAGTTTCACTTTTTAAAAAGTAAATAAGGGACTTGTTTTATTCTAGCAACATACCTGGGATCTGTTGCACAGTTCAAACCCAAATGCCTTCATTTTTAAGTGGACACCTAAGGAATGAAATTTCTATATTATGTAAGAATTTATGAGATGCTAGATAGCATAAAGTCAGTCTTAGAATCAGGTAGAGTTATGTTTAGATTCTACCTTTGACACATCTGGCTTTGTGACCCAGTGCAAGTAGGTAACTTAGCCTCCTAATGTCCAAGGGAGCTTTTTGAATCTGTAAGTTGCAGAGCAGATCCAATAATGAAATCATAGATCCAGTCTCCCAGTAAGAAGAGCACATGTCATCTATTTAAATTCTAATCAGATGCCTTTTCTGATTGTTGAAATGGCACTAGGTTCTCAAAAGTAATGCTGGGGGAACATAACATCTAGTGGATCCTATCAATCTGGAAAAGCTTTGAATCCAGGTTAAATTCAGCAATAGATAGGGCCATCCTTTCTAGATTGGAAAGCTTGACCACCCTGAAACAACTGGTCAGGTGTGTGTGTATTTGTGTGAACTGTGCATAAATCACCTATTAAAGTGCAGATCAAAAAAATGCTTTTTTTTTTTTTAGACATGGTTAATGTGGGGATTTGTTTAACATGATCATACATATTTGTAATGGTCTTTGTTTTTCTTGTCTTAATGAATGGAAGGAGAGAAAATTTGCAACAAAAATAAAATAAAAATGAATTAAATTTACTTATGTATACTATCTCATCACTATTCTATATCTTTTCTTGCTTTCGTAACCAAATTTATATAGAATAAGCTATTTATCTCTCTTATTCTGCTTCCTCATCTTTTACTCACTTTTCAACTCTTTCTTGTTCTAATCATTGCCTAGCTGGAATGCCTTTCCTTAGTTCTCATCTTTCTTGATCTCACTCCAGTTTTTAACACTGTTGACCTCCTCCTGAATTCTTTCTTCTTGTGGGTTTTAATTGATAATTTTTTTCTCCTGTCATTTTTCTCTATCCTCCTTTTTACATTCATCATTTCCTTCCTAAACATAAATGTTACCCAAGATATTATCCTTGGCTTTTTCTCTTTGAACTCATGGTAGTTGATAGAATACCAAGACTGAGGGTGTTAGGATGATCTCTGAGCAGATGACTCTCAGATCTATATTCTAGTCTTATTCCTTCTTAGATGGTTTAGTTCTGTGATACTACTTTCTGAAAAGCTTTACATGGATGTCAGATAGGCCCATTATAGTTGACATATCCAAAACAAATCTTACTAGCCTTCCCTTCTACAATTTTCTCCATTTCTGTTGAGAGCAAAGCCATTCCTCCACATCCACATCCACAATTTTAGAGTCAACCTGAAGTTTACTTTCCTTTGCCCCATTAGTAGCCAAATCTTGTTAACATCACTCTTATCAAGTCTTCCCACTTATTTGGTCACTATTTTAGTTAGATTCTTATTAGTTTTTCTCTCTAAACTACTGTTCTAGCTTCTTACTGGGTTTTTTTTTTTCTTCCGATTTTTTTCCTTCTCCAATTCATTTTCCAATAATCTATCAAATTAATATTCCTAAAGCAGACCCCTTTTCCTCCTTATGAATCTTCTGGGGCTTCATATAAGATCAATACAAATTTTTAGCTTGGCATTTAAAACCCTTCAAAATTTAAATCCAAACTATCTTTACTGATTTATTTCATATAACTCCCTTCTCTATAGTCTATGTTCCAGCCAAAATGACATATTTGTTAATCTCTGAATTCAGCATTTCATATCCCCTCATCCATGCTTTTGGATGGAAATTGTCCTAGACCTTGAATGCACTCCCTCTTTAATTTTTCCATCTAGAATCCTTAGCATTTGAGTACCAACGCTCAACTCGGGTGATTTCCTATGAACAAGCCTTTCCCATTTCCCCCACTTGTGAGTGTTGTATTTCTTCTGAAATTGATTTTTCTGTCCAACAATTAAAGTCTAGTTGAATAGATCATGGTATGTTAAGGCTAGAATTAGCATGGCATAGTGGATAAAGAGCTGGCCAGGATTTAAGTTTCACCTTTGACTTGATATGCTAGCTACTGGATGTTTGGCAAATCATTTAGCCTTTCTGTGTTCTAGGTACACAGATTCAGAAAAGATATTGATATGGGCTGTTATAGGAATGAATATCTATATCTATATCTATATCTATATCTATATCTATCTATATATCTATGGACTGAAATCAAAAGTCTAGTCTTTATCCTTGTCCTATTAATATTGTCATGGAATCCTTCTGCTCTACTTGGAAGAGCAATAGAAAGATTTATCATAAGCTTAAGAAGGCTACTATATTTTGTGAATGATGACTAATGTGAGAAGTAGCATAAAATATATTACTAAAGACATGAATATTCATAAAAAGTGGCAAGTAGGTCATTTATTGAGAATGGAAGACCATAGGGAGCCCAAGTTTTTTTTATTGACATTCTGAAAATGGAGCCAAAAGCAGGAATCCAAAGCATTGGATAGACATTCTAGGATAGGATTGTCAAAAAACCCAGGCTAAATATTGTGCAGAATGACATATGGAGGGTTGTGCTCCCCTTTGGCACAGGAGTACACACATAGACGAAACCAGGGATCCATCCAAGAAAAAAAAATTCTTATCTTTGAAATTCTCTCTGTTGCCTGATCTAAAAGTACAAGTAAAGTATTCTGAAGCTTCTGCTTTATCCAGAAAGTTATTTCCTGAGCCTGGCTTTTTTTCCAAGTGTTGAGGCATTTGATGTCAAAGTGGAGATTACTATTTGTTATGTACCTATCTCTAGTGACTTGTGATGAGCATGTTTTAAGGAACTGAGGGAAATGGCAAGAACAGTGGGAAGTTATCAGCCAGTCCAGCTGTTCAGTTTTTTACTGTTAGTTTTACAATTATATGTACTACAAATCATCAGTCATCCTGCCATTAAAAAAAAAAAAGAAACAACAACTATGTGGTAATTCATTGCAGAATTAAATATTGTGAAAGTATGGACACATGAAACATTGATGTGTAATACTGAAAGTGAATTAGTAACTTACTCATAGAAAGCAAATTTACAAGGATGGATTTCAGTATCCATCTTCAAAATAGTGTTTAGTAGATTCCCATATTGATTAATTGGCTTTAATATAAGTTTTGTTCTGAGTTTCTTAAATTCACAGGAATCAATCCAGTCAGTCAATTTGCATTATTAAGTACCTACTATGTTACTATGTTCTGAAAATACAAAAAAAGATAAAAGATAGAGCAAGCTTCTCAGAAGCCCATAGCTTGATTAGGGAGAAAATGTGCAAATAATTTTATAGAAATAAAATATATACAAGATAAATTGGAGATAATTACCAGAGGGAAGGCATTAGTGTTAAAAGTGATTGGGAAAGACTTCTTAAAGAAGAGCTGAGACTTGAAGGAAACCCAGAAGAATTACAGTTGGGGAGGCAGAGAATTGTTGGCTTAGGAATTGGCCCCTTTCTAGGCATGGGTGACAGCCAGTGAAAATACTAGATTATGAGGTTTTTTTTTTTTTTTTCCTGAATTAGTAAGGAACTAAATGTCACTGGATCAAAGTCTAAATGGTGGTGTAAGAAGACTAGAAAAGTGGGAATGTGTGTGTATGGAGGGTTTTAAAAGCCAAAGATGATTTTGTTTGATTGTAAAGAGAATAAGAAATTATAGGAGATTGAAGAGTTTTTAATAATAAAGTAACACAGGTGTCTCAATATTATCTGTTGAAAATTTGTAAAATCTTTCTTTTGGATTTTTTCACAAAGGATATAGTATTTAAAAAATAAGGTTTCTCAGACAAAAGGATAAATTCAAAGATGATTCTGGAGGAAAAAAAATACCACACAGGAAGGAGAGACTACATATGCAATGGAATCTAGATATAATGACATAGTAGAAAAAAAGTACTGTTTTGGGAGTGAGATCTCAGATGAGCTGATCAATAATAACTGATGTTTATATAATGTTTTAAGATTTGCTAAATGTTCTACATGCCTGATCTTAGCTGAGTCTCATGGAATCCTGAGTTTAGTAATAATTGTTAACACTCTAAGTCACTTGCCCTTGCTGAGAGAGCTATAAAGATGAATTTTGGATCTGAGTCTCTCTTGATAAACTTTTACTTTTTTACCCCTTAATTTTTCTGTTCCCTTACTTTTAGTCAAATTTTATTTTTTAATGAATAAGGTCTGTCAGACCTTTTTTCTAACTCCAGGACTGGTGCTCTCTCTACTGTGCCATCTAACTATTCTATTCCCACATTGACCATATTCCAAAATGTGAATCTTATTCTGCATAATTTGTTTATTGCCTCTCAACCAGAGTTGGTAGGCTGCTTCCTACTAGACTAGATATGAAAAAAGTTCCTTTTAGTCCTAATATTCTATGGCTCTGTAGATCTAAATGAGAAAGTTTACTGTCTTTATTGCAGTCATCTCCCTGTTGTTTCATTTATTCAGAAATTCATTCTGAATTCATTCATGAAGTCATCCTTCTGTTGTTTCATTCATTCAGCAAACATTTAGTGGGTGCCTCATTTGTATCTATGCCAGACAAATAAAAGGCATTATCCTTGTCTTTCAGGAACTTATAATCTAATTGAGAAGAAAATAAAGTACAGTATGTTGTATTTCAAATAAAAACAAATAAACACAAAAGTGTTAAATAAATTGAGAAAGTGTTGATTTGTTAAGCCCTATAAATATTTATAAATTTCTTTTCTATATGTAAGACCCTGAAAGGATAAGGTTAGTGTAATTTGGAGCAGGAAACCTCTCTGCTTGTGGAGTGGGGGGGGGACAGGGAGGTAGAATAAGGCTTTCTCACCTGTCATATTGACATAGCTTTTTCCAAGTGACTTTCCTCTAGAATATTTTTTTTCCCTTTGAAACTGTTGCCTGTTTTTGGCCAGCCCATATTCCTATGTGACAGCTTTTTAAGATTTCTCTATTTGCAATCTAAATGCTTGAAACAATTGTGTTAAATTCTTCACATTTTTGTGTATATGTCTCTCCTTCCCAACTATTTCATTGCTATGTCAATATTGTCTCCTTAGAAACCTAGAGGATCATCTCTGATTTTTTTTCTGGGACTTTACAACTAGAAAAAAAATAGTCCCCAAACATCCTATTATTTCTTCTTCAAAGTGCCTCAGAAGTTCACCAAGTTCTTTGCATTTCTAATACTTACATCCTAGTTCAGCTTTTAATTTTCTCATCCCTAGATGAATACAAGAGTCTCAACGCTGAACTGACCAATTCTAGTCTCTCCTCATTCAAATCCCTTATGTCCACTGTTGCTCAATAAATATTTTCATTCTTTTGCTTTCATAATATCATTTGCCTATGCAAAAACCTATAATAGCTCCTTATTTCCTTCCAAATTAATCCAGAATCCTCATCTTGGCTTTCAGGGACCTCCATACTCTAGTCTCCTCTTCCTATCTCTGTGTGTGTGTGTATGAGTGCCTAATTATCTGTAAATATGTACCCACAACACATATATCTGTATATGTAAATATGCATACACGTATAAATACATTTATATACACATCTATACACACAAACATCACTATGCTAAAATGTATGTGTGCTATGTATATATACACATATATGTATCTATTATCCATCTATCTTATACATACACACATATATATATACACACATATATATATATACATATATATATATATATTTCTATAAATATGTATACATACCAATAGGTAGAGTGGGTCATATATATATATGTATGTATGTTTGTCTCTCTGTCTCTCTGTCTTTGTCTGTCTCTGTCGCTTCTCTGTGTCTCTCTTCTGTCTCTATCTCTGTCTCTTTCTCTCTGTCTGTCTCTCTCCCTCTGTCTCTTTCTCTCTGTCTGTCTCTCTCCCTCCTCTCTCTTTCTCTCTCTGTCTCTCACTTGCTATCTCTTTATCTCTCTATCTAAACTCCAATGCAGACTTTTCCCCCAGTCAGATGATGCTTCTCACTTTCCCTCAAACAAATCAGACTATCCATTTCCACTTCACTGAACCCAGAGGCTGGGCCAGAAGTAAGACATTTTGTGCCATGTGGTTAGCTATCTTTTATTGAATAAAAAGCTCCAAGTGGGCAAACTGAAGCTTTACTATCTCTGGACTCTAAGACTAATACCCAATAAAGGTTCAGAAGTATAATCAAAACACCTTTTTGTTCTCCCCTTTCCAAGGACTAGCTGGGGTCTCCATCAAATTTTCACTTTCTCCCAAAACTTTCCCTTTCTCCTGACTTTCCCCTTTCTTTTAATGGTCTCATCACCCAGCCTCAAAACATGGAAATCATCATTATTTCTTCCTTTTTCCTCACTCACATGAATCTAATCAGTTTCAAAATACTTTCCCACTCTATTTCTTTCTTTTCTGTGTCTATCTTTTCACTCATGGAACCATATTTCTAGTTCAGGGACTTATTACCTCTGAATGGCCTATTGTGATTATCTACTAATTAATGTCCTGCCTCTTTCTTTCACCTTTAATTCATCGTTCACATAACTGTCAAAATAATTCTTTTAATATGTGGCAGACATGAGCTCAAAACCTTCCTCGACTCTTATCACAGAAGGATAAAACACAAACTCCTTAGGTTGTTATTATTTGACCCGCCTCATATACTCACCATGAGAGGAAGCTTAGCAAAATATTGGCTCTATGACCCTGGACAGGTCCCTTAATTGTTAATTTCCCAGTCAATTTTCTAAGACAGCAGGTAGCAGGACAGTTGCTGGTCCACATTAGTAGATGCAATTTCTCCACTGACAGCTTCCTATATTGATAAAACTAATCAATAAACATTTATTTAGTATCTACTATGTGCCTGGCATATAGTAGGCGCTTGTTACATTTGTCATCACTGTCAAGCAATGAAGACTCCAGTGCTAAATATTGGTATTAAAAACGATGGAAAAATCTCTCACAGGTCTGAATTTAAAATGTACTTGTATTGTAATTTGTATTATAGTTATTTCTTATTTCTTCTTTTTTGTTTACAGGTTCATCAAGGATTGACACTATATCATTCTTTCATCATTTTCTCCTGAGGTGAGAACTGTACCTGGTATATTACGAGAGCTTAATCAATGTTTGTTGAATTAAATGTTCACTAACACAAGTGCTCTATGAATCACAGTGAATTGCAGAGATGTTTAGTTTTCATTACTAAGGGTATTCCAGGAACACATGAATTGAAAAGATTTGTTTTCTGAGAGGAACATGATGTATTTAGAAATTTCTAGTTATTCAGATAAACTAGTATTTTCAAATTGATTATAAGCTTTTTTGAAAACAAAATCCATGCATAATTTTTATGGTGCTTGTGCTAGTCTCACTGAAGACTGCATTCAAGTTGAAGAATTAATGAAATTTCACATTTTTCAAAAGACTAGTAGGACTCTGCAGCAAGCAGACAAGGGATGAGAGTGCGTTCAAAGGTTTACTCTAAGTTAAGCTGTTTTGGCAGGTGAGTAGGTAGAAGGTGAAAGGTTGTCTAAAATAGTCTACTTGACACTAAAGCATGAAATTGAAAAGTAAAAAATTCATTCAATCCACGAATTGTTTAATTGGCAGGATGCTACATAATTGAATTTTATTGTTTTTTTTTTTCTCCTATTAACATTTTGGTATCATGTAGACCCAGGCTGAAAGGATACTGCCCTCTGGGAAGAAAGCTTCAGGTTTGTATAGCTCAGAGACTGTTTTTCTTTGTGTGAAGAGCAAAGTAGCTATTCCCTTGATTTTTTTAGCTGTAACTAAATGAGTTGAGAAGGAGAAGGACCAAGGAAAATATCTTCACTTAGAGATACAGAACTACATCATGCAGAAGGGATCTGATTGGTACCTTTAGTCCCTAGTAGGCCATTCAGCACAGAGGAATGGAGCTTGCTCAATATTCTGTACATTTTTTTTTTGACAGAGATGTGTCTTTGGTATCTGAACTAGTAAATTGCAAGGCTACTGTCCATGCTTATTCCCTAAATCCCTTCTGTCTAGCACTAGGAGGAGAGATTCTTTAATCTTTATTTTTTCCCTTTAGAAAAAAAAGCACAATACAAACATCACTACTTGCAAAAATTTAAATTCTTTGTTGTTCTTATAAATAGACTTGAAGAAACTACATTAGTGTTTTCGATCCCCTAATGTATTCGTTTCAGTACACAGTGTAGAAAACATTGGTAAAGGCTCCAAATCCATTAAGAAGGAAATAACATTGCTTCATAGCTGCAAGTAGTTCTGATGATGACCAATTATAGTTGGTCTCTGTATTTCATTAGAATGCTGATTGGTCCTCATTCTGCTAGCATTGGTGGGAGATCTGCCAGGTCCCAAGCCTTACTAAATTTTAATGATCCTTAACAAAGGTGACAGGGTGACCACTGTCTCATAGGCAAATGGGTCATTACCTATCCATCAGAAAACCAGGTCACAGGATGTCATGCTGGCCGACGACTTCAATTAGTGTTTCTGAGTTAACAGAACCTTGATTAGTTTTTTTTTCAAATCTATATGTCATTCAACACAAGGTGGTTTACTGTATATTCCATTCCCCCAAATCCTGCATCATAAGTATGCTTTTTAAAAAATTGAAGCCATTAATATACTATCAACTCCCTCTGTGGAGTAAGAGCCTGATTGCTCTAAGATTTGTAACATACCTTATATGTGGTCTTATGACCTCAAAACTACTTTATGAAGTGTTAAAGTAATTATTCCCAGCAAACTGTGGAACAGAGAGGTTGGTGGGTTGCCCAGATACACACAACTAGTAAGTGTCTGAGACATTTGAGTTTGGGTCTTATTCCATGTCCATCCCTGGATCCATCATACTCTGATGGTATGCTATTAATGCAATGGTTAGAAAGATGATCTTGGGACCAGGCTTCTGGCACATACTAGCCATGTGACTCTGGGCAAGTCTATTTACCTCTTACATTTCTAGGTAATTCTCTAAGATTTAAAGTTGTAGAGGAAATGGTCACCTGAATTAGTGGATAGAATTTCCTTACTGGGAAATTATCTCTAATAATAAAAAATGTATCCCTTTTTTGTATTGTTATCAATCAATATTCAGAGATTAGTTACATGTAAGGCATTGGCTCAACAGCTAAGTGTTCCCTCACAAGTGAGGACCATTTTCTTTCTCTTCTCCCCAAATTTCCAAACAGTTGGAAAACTTTAGGGAAAATGATTCCTACAAAATTTTCTAAGTCATGCACATAGGCCTGCACCCACACAGATTAATTCCATTTTTTAATATAGTGAGACAGTCTCATGGAGTAGTAAAAAGTGCATTTAAGGAGCATGTATTCTGTGCCCAGAACAGTGTTGGGTTCTTTAAGGGATAAAGAACTAGAAGACTTATAGCAATATAAGATAAAGAAGTATAAGATCCCTGTCCTTCAAATCTAGTCAAAAGGGACAAAGATCAACACTCACAAATAACTTAGTGCTGATTTCTGAGCTAGATTATAAATGCAATAGAGTTTAGACAAGAGAGAGATCAATGAGGTCGGGAGGAGTCTGGGAAAGTTTCATGAATTCAATTTACTTGAATTCAATTCAACAAATACTTATCTAGCCACTGCTGAGTGTAAGGCACTGTTCTGGGTGTTAAGGAATTTGTATTTTATCCTATAGGCATTGGGGAGCTACTGAGGGCTTTTGAACAGAATGGGGATGTAATTAGATCTTTGCCCTAGGGAGATTGCTTTGACAATCTCTCTCAGTCTGAAGACTGAGTCGAAGAGGAAGGATTGCCAGGAGGGAGAACAGTTTCTGGGTGAAGAAGGGCTGAATTGAGGTGGGAGCAATGTGAATGGAGAAAATTGAATGAATTTAAAAGGTTTTGTGGAAGTAGCACCCACAAGATCTGGCAAATGACTGTAAGGGGTGAAGGAATGGGTGAATTAATGGTTTGGGGATAAATTGAAAAAAAATCAACAAAACCAAGGATTTAGGAAGGAGGAACAAATTTTGGAGAGATGATGAAGTCATTCTAAACTGTCAAAGTATGAAGTGACTGCTGGAACATTTAGCTGGGACTATCAAGCAAGCAACTGGAAATATAGGGCTCAGTCACTGTGAAGAAGATGATAGTACAGATGTTTCTGCATAGAAATATTAATGTGAAATCTGAGGAGGATATGAGATTTAGGTAAAACACATGAGAAAAACCTTCCTAGCTCCCTTTGATGCATTGTAAACCTTTCCTCACATTCTCTCTTGGATTCCAAAGAATATCCAACTATATTTTTTCCTTCATGTTATAATTATCCCAAGTATTTATTAATCCTATTATACAGCACTCTGTAAAATAAAGTTAATTCAGTTCCTTCTTAGTCTGGGACATTTCTTACTGACAACTCATAGAATTTTCCCCAAGTGCTGTCCTTGGTGCTTTTCCCTTCCTTTTTCTATTTGGGGAGAGGGTATAGGGAGGAAATCTATCCCATAGATCAACTATCTTTTCCTGCTTACTGTTTCATCCTTTAGACTTTACTCTTCTCTCTCTGGACTTCTCTATGCCCTAGCAACTTTCTCTGTGAAAGAGGCATCTGCTTTTCTGACCTTCTCTCCCTAGAAGATCTCTCCTGGGGCTCTTTCCTATGATTAGTAATTTCCTTCTAGAACCTCCACTTTAAAGTAAATGTCCAGACCAGCCCCATATTTACTGTGTTATTCCTCTCTTGGCTCTGTTTCTGATTCTTTGGACCTTGCTATATCCCTATACAAATACATAAAAACATCTTTCCTCTATTCATTTGCCTTTTATGTGCTATCTTCTCTCAGAATATAAACTCTTGAGTGCAGGGATTGTCTTTTCCCCCCTTGTACTAACATTCCCAGCATTTAGCAAAGACTGGAATATAGTATGCATTTAATAAATTTATTAATGCATGTATTATGTATGGATAATTCTATTTCTATTCTGCATCTTTCTGAGACTTTAGAACTAAATTTTCAATGGATTGTTGTAAGTATGTACTTAAATACATCATTGGCTTCTAAAAGCCAACATTTATCAAATCTTGCTGCTTCTACCTCCATTTTCTTTTTGTTTTTGCTTTTTGGTATGTACTTCCTTTTTCATTCATAAACAAAAAAAAAAAAACTCTAGCTCAGGACTTCATGATTTCTTACTTGCACTATTAAAATAGCTTCCTTCTTGGCTTCCCTCCTTCAACTCTCCACACTAATCTATATGCCACATAGTTGCCAAAATCTTCCTAATGCTTTTATTTAACTGCATCACTCATTGTATAGAGACCTTCAGTGTATTCCTATTACCTCTAGTTTAAAATGCAAACCTCTTAGCCTGATATTTAAAGCCTTTCCATAATCTGATTCCAACCTGTAATTTCTGCCTTATTTCATATTGCTCCTCTTCACAAACAGCTGGGTGAAAGCTAGACTGATCAAATAATTGTTTTCCAGACTTGCCCTTCTGTCTTATTATTTTTTTGTTTGTTTGTTTTCACTCTGGATAACACAAGTGCTGGAATGGATTCCTTCTTTATCTTCTCTCAAGGCTCAATTCAGTTTTTATGACATTCTTTGTGAAGTCTTTCCAGGTACCCCCAATTATAGACAGCTCTTTTCCAACTTAATTCCTTTGAGTTTAGTTAGCTATATATCTATTCTCCCTCTGAAATAGAACATAACCTGCTTGAATACAGTGTCACTTTCATTATTTTTTTGGGCTTTAGGTCCCCTATGTCTAGGGTAGCTAGATACAGGAGATAGAGCTTTGTATCAGGAGGATGAATCTTCTTGAGTTCAAATATAGCCTCCAGCACCTACTAGTTGTATGAGCCTAGAAAAGTCACTTATCCATGTTTGCCTCAATTTCTCCATCCCTCAAATCATCTGGAGAAGAAATGAAAAAGCACTGTAATATCTCTGACAAGAAAATCCCTAAAAGTGTCACAGAGTCAAATTTGACTAAACAAAAATGACTAAACAACAACCCTTATGTCTAGTACAATGTCTTATATTCAGATATTTATTGAATTGAAACTCAAAGTGCTCAACCATTCAGTAGACTTTCCTCCTTTTGATTATTTCATTTCTATTAATTGACACTATCATTTTTTCAAGTCACCCAGACTTGAAATCTCAGTCATTTTTGAATCTCCCTTCTCTTTCACACTTCATATCCAATTAATTATTAGGTCTTTTTCAATATCCGTCAAATTAATTCTCTTCTCTACATTCACACCTCCACATTATTGATTCAGAATGTCTAGTCTATTAGGACTATTGCAATAACCTACTGTTTTCTCTCTCTAGTTTTCGCCACTCCAGTTCATTCTAAGTTTCATGCCTTGACTAACCAAAATGCAAAACTTTGCTCATATAATTCTGTTGTTCAAAAATCTTCATTGCATATTTACTTAGCCTGGCATTCTAGGCCCTCCACCATGTTCTCTAACCTATCTTTTAATTCTTAATTTACATTATGACCTCTCACTCTATGATCCATTAAAGTTGTCAATTGCATTTTTACAAGCACAATCAATGTTTCTCAGCTTCTGTGTCTCTGTCTATGTCCTTGACATTGAGTAGCCCTTATAGCCTTTCCTTTGCTCCTACCAATCATTGAAATTCCACCCAATTCTCAAAATGCTTCATTAAATATTCCCTGACCCTTCCAGCTGTAAACAGTCTTCCCTTCCTCTGAATTCCCAAAATATTTCTCTTATACATTTAGCATATTCTGTCTTATAACATATTTATTTTTATATCTGTATTACATTACTCATCAGGGTATAAATATCTTGAGGACTAAAACTTTCTTATTTATCATTATATTATGCTCTCTGCTTAGTACAACATTTGCAGATAACAGCTATTAAATCTGTATTTATTGAATGAATGACAATGGTTCTCATTCCTGGTTTTTCAATTTTCTAGAGAATCTTTAACAATATGAAAGGGTCTTATGACTTATAAAAATAAAATGAATACTAATTCACTTTAAAGCATAGAAAATAATATTTTATCTAGAAGAACTGTTTTTTAAAGTGACAAAGATGAGTTGTATTGTGATAAAACAGGCAGTTCTAATTCTAAAAATATTGGGAGTCATGATTTCAAGAACATAGAATTTTAGATGATATGTGACAGGACAAAGATATATAAAAATCTGTATCAACAATTGAAAAAAATGAATAATTTATACCATATATGAGTCTTGAATTAATTTGAATGTTCCATCGCTGCTCTTCACTTGCCAAATCTCATTTTTGGATTACTCCCACAATCTGCTACTTTTTGTTCTGAATGGAGCTAGTCAAAGTCCTGCAACCATGCTACCACATGTGTACATTACAAATTCCTGTTATCTAATATTAGGTGGGCTTTCACTCCAGAAAAGCAGTCCTTTAATTCTTACCAAATTGATTTCCCATCTCACTTCGAAAATAAAATATTACCACTATTTTCTTATGTCTTCAAGACATTCCATGTTTTCTCTTTCCTGTTCTTGGTGACTAATTTGCTGAAAAAGTTGATGTCTTTCAAAAATGACTTTTCCCTTCTCCTATTCTATTTCAAAAGTTATGGAGAGCATCTTAAGTTCTCTTTCTCTTAATCTTCGAGAAAGAAATGTGCCTTCTCTTGGAAGGACAATCCCTCCTAAGTGCCCTGATCCCTTCTAGCTTTTTTAAAGAAGGCAGAAATTAATTAATCTTTGCCTTCTCTTTATCACCAAGTTCCTTTCCTACTTCAAATACACCCCATTTTCTTTCATTAAAATAAACACACAATGGAAAACTTCATTAGATCCTGCCATCCCTTGCTCAAGATTGTTGTTCTAGATCTCTTCTCCCTTTCTCAGCCAAACTTCTTAGAAAGTTATCTTCCACTTTCTCTCCTTTCACTAACTCCTCAATCTTTTGTTGTCTGGCTTTCAAATTTGTAACAGTGGCAACTGGTTTGTTAATTGCCAGATCTGATAGTCTTTTTTTAGGAAAAGCTTCAAGTTGAAGAAATCTTAGCTGCTTTTGAAAAGAGAATATCAATAATACAGAGATAAGAGGAGTTCATCTCAGAAATGAAGGGAACAAAGGCATAGAGGTGGAAGAATAAGTCTCGGGAGTTTGAGAGAAAGCCACTTTGAATGGATTGTAGTATGTGGGAGAAGGAGAAAAAAACAATGAGACAAGAAAGATGGGTTAGGTCCACGTTATATAGGGCTTTAAAAGCTAAACAGAGAACTTTATATTTTATTTTTAGAGCATTAGAAAGCCATTGGGGAACAATAACAACAAAATAGAGAAGTTATATGGTCAGGTCCATGATGAAGGAAAATTACTTTGGCAGCAGTGTTACTTGGATTGTAGAAGTGAGAATCTTGAAGCAAGGATCCCACTCAGGGGATTGTTACACTAATCTAGGTAAGAGGTGATAGGGACTTCTGCTATGTTTAGATAAAGAGTCAGCCAAATTGATCATTTTTATGAGAGGAGGAATGATAAGATTTTAGTAGCTCATGATAAGTACAATTAGGAAAATGAGTTATCCAGGAAAATGCTGAAATTCCAAACCTGGGACCCTGAAAGGATGATGGTACCTTCAACAAAAACATGAAAGTTCATAAGTGAGGAGTCAAATCAAGTCAATAAGAATACTTACCATATGCTAGATACTCTGCTAAGAGTCAGGGATACAAAGAAAGGGAAAAATCCTTGCTCTCGAGGACTTTACAATGAAATGGGGGAGACTATGTGGATACCTTTGTACAAACAATAATGAAATCTCATTGAAAGTAAGATTTTTTTATTCTTTAAATTCTTACCACCCAAAGTAGTGTCCCACACAATAAGCACTTAATAAACACATGTAATTAATTGACTTGCCTGTGAGATTGGGAACCATTTGCTTTTAAGCTGCATTGTCCAGATTAATTTCTACAAGTATTTATAAAATGCTTCTTCTATTCAAGACATTATTCATGGGAATAAATGTATGGCATAAGACTTAATCTCTACTTTTCTTTGGTTTTCTTCTCTTTGGTTTTCTTTACTTTTTCTTTTTTTCTTTTATAATTATAAAATTTTTTTGACAGTATATATGCATGAGTAATTTTTTTTATAACATTATTCCTTGTATTCATTTTTCCAAATTATCCCCTTCCTCCCTCTACTCCCTCCCCTAGATAACAGGCAATCCCATACATTTTACATGTGTTACAGTATAACCTAGATACAATATATGTGTGTAAATACCATTTTCTTGTTGCACATTAAGTATTGGATTCCGAAGGTATAAGTAACCTGGGCAGATAGACAGTAGTGCTAACAATTTACATTCACTTCCCAGTGTTCCTTCTCTGGGTGTAGTTGTTTCTGTCCATCATTGATCAACTGGAAGTGAGTTGGATCTTCTTTATGTTGAAGATTTCCACTTCCGTCAGAATACATCTTCATATAGCATTGAAGTGTACAGAGATCTTCTGATTCTGTTCATTTCACTCAGCATCAGTTGATGTAAGTGTCTCCAGGCCTCTCTGTATTCCTCCTGCTGGTCATTTCTTACAGAGCAATAATATTCCATAACCTTCATATACCATAATTTACCCAACCATTCTCCAATTGATGGAGGTTTTCTTTACTTTTTCAATGCTGAAATCTCTTTCCATTATTGTTCTACTCCCTCTAAAAATGGCAGACCATAATGTCCAAATTATATGCTTCTCAGACCTTGACTCCTTTTGTCAGTTGTCCTTTTAGTCGTCCCCTCTTTTTCTTCATTTAAAATGTTTAGATTTGATTCTGATTCCACTTTGAAGCCTGTAGGATAAAGGGTTTATTTAGCTTGGTTTTAAAGATGTGATGTCTCCAGCAGATCAAGTATAAATACCTGCCCATTCACTTCTCATACCTTCACCAAGGAATCTCATTTCATTGTGTATAGATTATTGTTATGGGGATTTTTTAGAGATGGAAAATTAAAACACATAGTTTGGCTGTTATTGATAACTTTTTTAGTGTCGGTGATCTTTTGAAAGTATTTGGTATTTCCTTTTCCTTAAGAAGCCTTGAGATCTAGCCATCAAAGGCCCACTAATTTGTAACTTCCTACCCAGATCTCCTTGGTACATCCATGGAGTTATCTAGTTGCTCTTAATATCTTTAGTTTTTTGAGTACTACTTTGGCTATGTTTTTGGCATCATATCTACTTCACTTCTACAAGTAATTATTTTAAGATAATACTAAATAATTATACTAAGGTAATCTGGAATGCTTATTAAGTACATTATGGAAAGGGTTCCTTTTGGAATATATAACAAATTAAACAACTTCTGATATCTTATTCAATTCTGAAGGTATGAGATTTTCCAAATATCTACCAGTCACCATTAGAATAGAAATCCCATAAAGGTAGGTACTTTATCTTACTTAAACTTTTCTATTTCACACACTGTTTATCTCAGTACTCTGTGTAAAATAGATACTTAATTCATATTTCCTGAATGGAATTGAAATTCTGTTGAACTGATTTGAAATTAAATCTCAGACCCATAATAGTGCTGCAAATATGTTAAAATAATTTAGTTTAGTCTTAGTCCTAATATTTTGAAAACAGCCATCTGAATAAGTTATGTAATTGATAATAAATTCAACATTTGTTTTTTTCCTTTCCTCCTACACTCTAACCCTATTATATAGTAAATATAGTCTGTGATGTGCATAGCATATTTGATTGCCTTGGTTAATATCTACTAGCTTTGACAGAAATTCTAACCCCACAAAAAGTAATTTTAAAAATAGAGAGCAAAATTAGAGTAAAAAAGTTTAGTGAAGGCATGTCAAAATAAGAATATTTACGATTTTATATAGGAAAGATAGGAATGGTTGGAAAAAGTCAAATTACCTAACCAAAGTAATTGTATAATTATCTGTAATACAATGAATATGCCATGCAAAGGGAAATGTGTATGTTTATTAAAGAGAAGTTTAGAGAATTATTTAAAAATACAAAACCAGAAAAATCAAAGGCACAAAATTCAAGAAGGTAAACTGAGATAAATAGGAAAATGGAGGAGTTTTTACTACTTAGAACAAGCAGGTCCATTGGCAGAGGATCCAGAATGCTGAGGTTTTGTAAGAAAGTTTTCATTTTCTAACAGAATTCTCAAGTGACATTTTTGGTGATACTAAATAGAATGTCATGAGACAGAAATGATTGAGTGTTAATTTTAGTTCTGACTGCACCCTGCTCTAATTACTTCAGAGAATCCCAGAAGCTGCAAAAAGTTGGGAGGACCAAAAGGATTATTCCACACTTAACCCGGAACCTGATGCTTTTTGAAGCATTGAAATAGCACTGTGGGCTCTCTGAATGGGCGCAAAATCAACACTTTTCAAAACCTATAAGACTTAGGACATTGAGTCCAAAGTAGGTAAATAATAATAATGGTAATCTATGTGTGTATAGCAATTTATTTCATCAAAGAGCTTTTTCTATATTATCTAGTTGGATTTTTGCAATGATCCTTTAAAGTAGAGAAAGTATTATCTCCCTTTTACAGATGTAAAAACTGAAGTACAGAAAGGTTGTATGTCAAACAGCTAAAATGGAATGGCCTTTACATGAGTGAATGAATAATGGGAAAACATCCATTAAGCAGCTTATTATATGCCAAGAGCTGTGGATATAAATACAAAAGCAAGACAGGAACTTTTTTATGGGTAGTGAGTAGAAAGGAAGGAACAACACAAATAGGAGACCTAAGGCCAATGGAAAGGAATTATGGTGTGGAAAGTCACCAAGATGATGAATGGAATAATAGGGCAGTCAAATGACTTCCTTTGCAGAATCATGACAATTAGGTTAGAATTATCAGAGCAAAAATAGAGAGAGGAAGCAAGGGTAACCAGGAAGTAGTTGGGTGGAAAATGGTGGTGCTGAGCATGAGGCAATGAGGTATCACAAAGCAGAGAGAAGAGATCACCTTACCTCCCCTAAGCATGATTTCTGGTGGTTTAGGGGAGAGAGAGGAGTTGCAACAACAAGGGAATCCGAATCTACATCTTTTAACTCAACATTCAGTGTTCTTTCCACTGTGGTGTTTTCTATGACCAAACTCCTTCCCTCTCTTTCTTGCTTTTCTTCCAAGTATCCTCTGCTGGGATACCTTTCTCCTACTTACCTCTCACAGAATTGGTTCCTAGGAAAAGCTCTAATAAGTTCGCACTGAAATATTAGGAAACAAGGATTCATCTTTTGTTTTAGGAGGATTAACAAAGATGTCTGAAAAATACAATAAATTTTCATTTTCCTGAATTCTAGAAGAATTCAATTAAAAAAATTTAAGGGCCCAAACTTAGGTGATCATTATTTTGGGTTAATAATAACAAAAACTTACTGCCCTTTTCCCAAAGGCTACAGAGCATCTCCCAATGTGCCATATTTTTAGGTATGATTCCTCTAAAGATTATTTGAATTTAAATAGAAAACAGCACAGTAAACCAAAAGAACAAATACAAGTTTATGAAGCTATCTGGTGGGAATCCTCTTGGGACAAGAACAGAGGAAGATATGCCCTTCTCATGGCTTCTCTGAACCCATACCCTACAATTTCATTCCTTTTGAGCTTTAAGGCTATTAGATTTGGAGAGAAGTGCATATTCACCTGTATATAATCAGATACCTTCCTGAGTTAATAAGTTTAAAACAGCCCTAAGGCTTTGGCCATACTCTATATTTATGTGTAGACAGAGTGAGATGGCCCCAGAGGGCATAGAGCACTGGATCTGGAGTCAAGCACAACTGAAATAATGAATGAAATATGTATTTGTATATATTTTATACAGTAATGCATATATTTCTCAGCATAGAAACTCTCAGGAGCATTGACAGTTTTCCTTTCTATCTCCAGTGCTAGTATAATATCTGGTGCACAGTTAGTGCTTAATGCTTGCTTATCTATAGAAACAGGAGAGAAATGTTTTTTTTTTTCATAAGACTCTGGATGATTGACATATTAAAAAAAGAATAATCATGCTAAAATTATATATGGCATTTATTTGATTTCCATATCTTAAAAAACAGCACCAGAACAAATCCCATGAGAATACAAGTGCAAGATCAAAGAGTCCAGTATGGGAACATGATCTTGATCTTCACCATTGTAAAAATCTCTGATTTAATTAATTAGTGGTTATTCCTTCCATCAATACAGATCAATGAGTCTTCTCCATGCCTTCAATAGCTTCTGTGGCTAAAATAATTCATCACTTTCTAGTCAGCTTCTAGAGGGGAGGTCCCTGAGCTTAGCTAGACTGGTCTTCCAAAGAGAAACTTCCAAAATGGAATGGCTGGACCTGTACTTGGAGCCTGTCCAGCTTGATCAGACCTTCCAGACCTTGACATTGATGCCTTCAGGTCAGCACATTTGTACTGAAGTAAGAATTTGGTAGCAGGTTCTATATAACTATATAATAGTATATTAATATATTAATAGTATAATAATATATAACTTCTATAATAGAAATGAACCATATAAAACTCTGTGTTAGTTCAGGTACCATTAGGAGAAGAAAATGAGCTATTTCAAAGTCACTAAAGAGTTAAAACATTTTTTAGAACTGGTATAGTAAATATATTAACATGTTTAGCACTTGTCCAGTTCTTGTCCAGACTTTCTCCATCCATTTCTACTTTCCCCAAAGGAAAGGTGCTTGGTCAGCAAGACAAGGTATAATGGCTCCCATGATCTTCATATGTCTGTCAAGTTAGTCTATAGAGGGACTTTTTAGGAGCTTGTGTAACTAAAAAATTGTTAGGGAAAGTAGAGGCCAATCAGGTCCTGGGGACAGTTTTGTTGCTATATAGGGAAAATTAATCCCTGTTGAGGAAGGGGTAATTCTAATAGATATTGGTCCTGTGGCAAGTGTCAAACATAATTTACTTTGGATAGACTCAGAATGAATGGGCTTACATTGCAGCAAGTGAGATTTAGATAAGACCAGAGATAGCAAAATAGCATCATTTTAGCTAGCAGATTTACCGTTCCTCATTCCTTTTTGTTAAAATAGAGCATGGTATTAAAAGACTTGAAGCTAGCTGTTTCCATAAAACTCTGGTGCACTATCAATATGAAAAGTGTTTCTTCAGGGCAATAGGAAAGTTTAAAATTCATAATTCATTTATTGAAACTTTGATTTATTAAAGCATTCTTGTATTATCTTCTCTCCACCTTCTTTCTTTCAGACATTGAATATTCTTTTCTTTCATCATAATTTATGCACATGTGTGCATTTATACAATAAAATGATGAAATTAAATCATCTTCTGGCTAAGAGAAATAGTATTATTTTGTATGTTTATATGCCATGAGAAGCAATCTCTCCAATGCCTTCATGGTGTTTGGCTTATAAGTTTAGACTAGAAAAATAAAGAATGGAAAAAATAAGATAGTTTCCTTCCCTCCCTCTCCCAGCGCCTGTTACCCCAAGTAAGGATCTCATGCAATTCACTTTTGGAAGATAGCTATTATAAGAAGGAGAATGAAGCTCACAGATTTCTGTATTAGTTGAATGATTCAGTTTAACATTAACCCGACAAAGCTTTGGGTGCCCTATTGGGGACTAATGTCTAATGAATGCATTGTTCTATACATGCTTCTTATCACTTGGGCCTGATTTAGTCACTGGGATCATTACATTCGTGTGGAAACAATGAAAATTTAAACAAATGCACTATTTAGTATAAAAGGAAATGGGACCAAAGGCATACCTTTTTTTTTTTTTTTTTTTTTTTTAATGAAAAATGACTTCCTCCAAGCTGAGAACAGCAGCAGAAGGATTTGGGAACATAAACATAACCAATCTGTCTATTCCAGAGGATAAAGGCTGTTTCTTAAATATAAAGGAACAAAATTTCTAAGCAGCAAGTGAGTAGAAAGCATTTGCATAATGGATTTTATTTACATAAATTATATTGCTTATACCGCTTGTCTGATAGGACTTGGCAAAAGCGGAAGACAACAGCTTAAATGGAGTGTAAAGAGATGAGTAAAATGTCTTAGTATGGTACTCTTTTTAGTCTTCTTTCAATTCTCCCCATTTTCCATAACCTGTGTTTATGTAAGGGCAAGAATGTGCTTTTATGTTCCCCTGCCTCCCTCCAAATGTAGTCTCAAAGGCTAAAAATGAGACTTGGTCATTCATGAACTCTCCATGCTTCCTATCTTGTTTCATCTTCTTTTATTGAAGGGGAAAATGAGTGCATCTGTCAACTGCTGGGGCATGTTAACTCCTGTATGTTTGGATTTGACAGCCACTGGCTGTGAATTTTCTCACCATAACAACCAAATGAAAATGTCAGCAATGAATCCTTCTGCTAAGTGCCAGATTTCTTCTTTCTTATATGCACCAGTTAGTTCCCTTTGACCAAGTAGAAAACTTTACTTGTTGTAAAGAAGCCCAGAGCTTCTTTCTAATCGCGTATGACATGATAGTAAAGAAGGCTTCCCCTTTTCTCCAAGGTTGGCCACTGCTAGGTAGAGCTTCAAGCAGAATGCTTGTTTTTAACCTTTCTTTGAGTATGTTATGGCTTCCCATGACAGTCTTATAAAGCTTGTGAACCACTTTTTAGAATAATATTTTAAATTCATAAAGTAAAATGCATAGGATTGCAAATGAAATCAACACAATGATACAAATACAAAAATAATACAAAATATGACTAAGATAAAAAAAAATCACAGTCCCCAAGTTAATTCTATCGTGATTATATGGCTTCATACTACTATGCAGGCTACAGAATGTCCCCCAATGTGAACAAGAATCTCTTATAACATATTGTAGAGAAAGGATTAGCAAAAATCTACCCAATAAGCAGAGGAGTCAAATAATTATATTACAACAACACTCTTTTATACAGCCCGAAACATATTAAAATACAATTGAAAAATATTTTACAAAATTAACAAAACTACAATAGAACATAGGTTCTATGGTTAACTCATGATTTTCTAAGTCAGCATGGTTCCATCAGAGATTCCTGTATGGTTTAATGACCTCCATTTCTATATAAATTTGACACCCCTGCAGTAGAGCATACTGTTTCCTTAGTAGGAAAGGTAGTAAGCAAAGGCAGGTTTTTTCTATAGATAATGTGGCTTAAGTCCATTCTCATGGAATAAGCAAGACATTTATAGAGAGGGAGCAATCAGGTCTTATTCAGGCCCTGGCACCATGAAGTCACTCTTTGGCTTTCTCTATGACTGAATTTTTTTTCTTCCATTCTATAAATCTCAAGCCTTGGTTGATTGTTGCCTCCCACAGTTTTCTTAGTTCTGTTTTCTCATCTAGGGTTCTCTATCACCAAGTTTAAACTGTGGGATACAGATCGCCCCCTCTCTCCTTCGCTCTGCTCACTCCTTAACAAATTGCCCTCAGTGGATCACAACATAGCATTTCCACTCTTTTTGTTGTGATTTGCTTGAATTTTATTTTTTTTTTCATTTTTTTGATTTGATTTTTCTTGTGCAGCAAGATAATTGTATAAATATGTGTGTCTATATTAGATTTAACATATATTTTACTATGTTTAACATATATTGGTTTACATGCTATCTAGGGGAGGGGATGGGGGAAAGCAAGGGAAAAATTGGAACATAAGATTTTTCAAAGTCAATGTTGAAAAATTATCTTTGCATATGTTTTGAAAATAAAAAACAATAAAAAATTTAAAAAAAAAGAAAAAAATGCCCTCAAAACTTTAGGTTTGTGGGATTTATATGAAACATTTTAGCTTCATACATGGTATAAGCTGGTAGTAGGGAGTATAACAACAACTTAGGGATAAGTTATATTATGAATGTTTTGTTGCTTATTCTTGATCCTACATGCAAGGAGAAGATGAGAAATGCAAATGGATAAAAAGCTAGTTTTGAAGTCAGGAAACTTTCACACATAATAACTGTGATGTTAGAAAAATCACTTAATTTCTCAGTATACCAGACAACTCTCTACTACTATAAATTTCAGAGAAAGAGACTTTAATCGATAGGCTCTTCACTTAGCAATTGCTATACCAGTGAAATCACAGGTCCAATGTCATCCCTAGCCTCTACAAGGAATTAGGTCTTTATGCTTCTTAGGAGTCAGAGTACCCCACTTTTGTGTGGGCTATATACTATCTCAATTCCAGTCTTCTAATTAGTGGATTCTGTTTAGTAAATTTATTTGACATCCATTTTCTGAACTTAAATCTGGAACAAGAACTACCTGCCTTCACATAACCTCCCATCCCCAATCCCGAGAATTTTTCCAACTTTTCTTCTATTTATAATACAGAATTTACAAACTTCCTCTTTTGCCCTGGGCTAGTTTTGCAGACAGACTCAATGCTCCTGAAATAGTATTTGAGAGTCCTTCAACTTCTAAGCTTTCTGTACTTATTTCTGGATACCTTAGTATTCTTATTTCTGGAAATTCTCTTTTACCATTAATATACCCTATAGTTTTACCAGAAATAAATCCTCCGAAAACAGATGATTTTGCCTTTGGTGGTGAAATTACCTGCTGCATAATTCACCGTATACAAATATACAGACTACCCCTCTATAGGGATCATGTCTCATTCTGACAATGACAGATTTCTTTGATCTTTCTCTAAGCCTGGATAGCTCTCATCTGATTCTAAACACAAGCTAACAAGGATGATGAGGATGATGATGATGATGATGATGATAAAAGTTAACATTTATATGTAACATTTTATGGTTTTCAAAGCACTTCACATATATTTTTTCTCATTTTGTTCTCACAATAACTCTATGAAGAAGGAGCTGTTATTATCTTTGATTTACATATGAGCAAAATGAAAGAGAAAGAGGTAAATGGTGTATCCAGGGTAACCTAGCTAGCGAGCATCTGAGGGAGAATTTGAGCTCATCTTCCAGATTCCAATCTTCGTGATTCCAGTTACTCATTGTACCATCTCTGAAGTTGTAATCCAGATCAAGCTTTGGTCCTGGATACAGGTGATTAATTCCTTATCAGCTAGGACATGAGTCTTAGTTATTTGAGACTCAGAAAGTTGATTTGTTCATCTTCATGTAGCTGGTAAAAATCAGAAGCAGAATCACCCCCAAGAGGTTCTGCTTCTTTCTTCAGCTTTCTGTCTACTATGCCATGCTGTTTCTTAGACATCATAATACAAATAATTCTTTACTTGGTAGGATGTTTGTGCCTCTTGATTTGCTTCTCTGTCCCAAAGGCTTTTTTTATTTGAGTCTGAACAATTCAAAAGATGATTAGTTCTAATTTGGACCTGAAACAGTAGGTAGGGATAGAGTCAGGGAATTGGACCTGTGATTTAAGTAGTACAAACATTTCTCAGGTAAGAAAATCAATGCAGGTTGGTACTTTCTCTTGAAATCTCAAAAATTGCCCAGAACACTAAGAATTTAAATGATTTGGCCATAGTTATCCATTCTATGTATGTCAGAAGTGATATTTGAGCCTGAGACTTCCTGAATTTGAGCCTAGTTTTCTATCCAGCATACTACTCTGCCTTTTTTTGGCAAGTAAGTAATTTGCCATAGTCTCCCATTCTACACATGTCAGAAGTGATACTTGACCCGAGACTTCCTAAATTTGAGTCTAATTTTCTATCCCTCCTACCTCCTGCCTTTTTTTTTGGTAAGTAAATAACTTTCAGAGTGGAAACTGTTATCAACTGGACAATTGTAGATAGATAACTCATGATACTTGACTATTCAGATTATTTACACTCTGCACTATAGTACAGTACATACTATATTATGTACATATAGTATATGTAGAGTATATTAATGCTAAAAATAAGTTTATTAAAAAAATAATTTCTTCCAAAGCAATGCTTAGTACAAGACTCCATGAGCCGATGGAGCTAAAACCATGAGGCAAATCCAACAGGGCAATCCACCACTCTGTGCAAGTGCTCTTCCACCTTTTCTACAAAGACCAGGCAATGCATCTTGCAGAGAAGGGACAAACACTTGGAGCTCATCACTGGCAGGGAGCTAGCAGCAGAAAGGTAGCTGGCAGGTTTCCCAGAGCCCGGGCTGGACCACAGGTTAGGTTAAGGATGCTTGCCATCTCATTATTTCATTGTAGTGAGGCTGCTCGGCACACAGAATGACATGCACAATCAAAGTAAAAATGACCACTGTCAGGAAGCGATAGGAATGGCAGTGGCTTGGCTCAGTCCTTCAGTGTCCTTTGGGGCCAGTCACCTCAGTTTAGCAGACCTGTGTGCGACAGCATTA
This sequence comes from Sminthopsis crassicaudata, assembly GCF_048593235.1. NCBI lineage: Eukaryota > Metazoa > Chordata > Mammalia > Dasyuromorphia > Dasyuridae > Sminthopsis > Sminthopsis crassicaudata. The sequence goes on from NC_133622.1 coordinate 42,655,185, forward strand.
ACCCCCTGTGGCTCCTGCTGGAAGGTGCCTCCAATATTGGCCACACCAGGTGATTTGTTTTAATAATGGCTGAGGGGCTTGATGAATTAGTCACTGTCACTTGAAGGAGTAGGAGAGGATATTCAAAATCTTCAGATGTATTACCCTAGCAGAAAGAGAATGAAAGCCCCAAACCAATACTGCTGGACATTCTACCTCCTTCTGAAAAGGGAAATCAGAGAACAAGAGATACTTTTGTTGCATCTACAGAATAGTGAAAGATTCTAAAAAGTTAAAAAATAATAGGCAGATAACCAATATATGTGTCTACAGGATGCCGGTCTTCGGATATTTGAAATCTGGTGTTGAATAGATGTTCCCTCCTCTTCTAGCCTTAAAGCCCACATTTCTCTGTGACTCTCCTTTTCCATGTCTTTGTGTGAAGAATATAGATTGTTGAAAGACAATATAATTTCTTAAGACTATAGTAACTAGGTAACAATGGATGATTATTTTTTCCCTTTTGCTAAGTCAGGCAAAAAATAATAAGCATCCACTATGTGCCAGGCATTGTGCTGAGGGCTGGGGATACAGAGAAGGGTAAAAGGCAGTTCCTCACAATATAATGGGAGAGAGAATATACAAACAATTATAAGCAAAATTGCTATAAATAGGATAAACTGGAAAAATCAAGAGAAAGAAGACACCAGAATTAGGTGGGATTAAGAAAGGCTTCCTGAGAAGGCTGGATTTTAGCTGGGACTTGAAGACAATAATATACTCAGAACACCACAGGCACTTGGTATATTTTTGCTGAATGGTGTATAAAACCACTGCAAGTTGGGGTTTTCAGACAGCTGGGACTTGACTAGGTCAGCCAATATTTTATTACAGAAGGCCAGTAATATTTATGATTAGATAGAAGCAAAATAGTATGTGAGTTATGCCATCCTTTACAGTAAACAATTTGCCAAATTAGATGGGGATTTAAGGGATGGTGATTACTCTACGGAAGACAAATTCTCTACCTGATGAGAAGTCTGGTGGACCATTATTCTTTGTTGTCATTTTGGTGATCAATGTGAGTTATCAAAATGAGGCAGCTAGATAGCTTGGGGAATAGTGTGGGAGTTGGAGTGAGGAAAACCTGGGATCAAATTCTGCCTCAGTTTTATTTGTTGTGTGAAATAGAGCAAGTCACTTTGTAAGCCTTGGTTTTCTCATAGGGAATAAATGTATAATAATAGCACTTATCTCCCAAGGTTTTTATAAAGACTGAATGATATAATAGGCAATGCATTTTGAAAGTTTAAAAGGGCTATTAATGTTGACCATTATCATTGCAGAATGTAAGGTAAGAGAAATAGCATAGCTCAATAGATGGAGCAGATTTGGGAATTAGAGACTTGGGGTGAGCTTTTGTCAGGTCCAGTTTGTGTGATTTTGGGTAAGTTATATCATATTTTAATTCCATGATAATTATCCCAGGGATTTTTAGCTGGGGAAGGTTCCTTAAATTTTAAAATAAATATTTTGATAACTGTATTTCAATATTATTTTTCCTTTATAATTCTAAGTATTATGTTTTATATACTTAAACCATTATTTAATAATCTCTCTATTCTATGTAATCCATAGGACTAATAAATGGGTCCATGATATAAAAAAGGTTAAGAATCCCTTTCTATGTTACACATGAATTGATAATCTTCATTAATAGAAATAATTTCCATACGAGGAATTCCTTACACTAAAGAATTACAAGTTGAGGCTCTCTTTGCCTTTCTTTTAAAAAGTCAAAAGAAAAACATAGAAACTGTAGAAATGTGATTTCCGTCATTGATGTCTATTATCTTTAGATTCCTAGCACAATAAATATTAAATAAGAACAACATGGACAAGTATTAATACATGTAACAAATGAAAATCCCAAGAGACTGAGTTTCTTGGTGATTAATAGTTAATTAGGTAAGCTAGAGAATGATCAATAAATTGATGATCATTGGTTTCTCTGGATAACCAGACACCATGAAGAGGCTGGAAGCCTTACTATACTTTAACCAATAACAGGTGAAAATCATCCATGATTTGTGAACAGTTAGTTAATGAGGGAGTGGACGTTGACATGAGGAGATGGGCTTCTGTTGAGAATATGACTCTATCATGAGACAGCTGCCTATAAGCAATCTGGACAAAGAAATCCATCTCTACCCACGCTCTGGGTATTTTCTCCTTTATGATCTGAGTCATCCTAAACTCTAGTGGAGGGTCACAAGGGCACATAAAGCTGAATGATTTGGGGCTGGAATTCACCTAGATTAGATTACTCTAAACAGAAGTAAGATTTCCTAGTAGGGATTACTGGAGGATTTGAGACAATCTCATTTATCAGCAGTATCCTTTAGAGATTGATTAACTGGCCTATAGGAGTTGATCTCTGAATGAGGAAATAAAAAAAAAAAAACTGGGATCCCAATTTAATAATTGGCTATTAACAAAAATAGAAAAAATAATCACTTTTCTCACACAAAAGTTTGACTACTTCTAGCCTTCTATATATTTAAATGGAGTCACATCAAGGCAATAAAAGAGTGATTTCTTAGTGAAACTTTTAATGAGGTAATAGCATTCTTTTCAACAGTATAGTCAATCCTGTCTGTCTGAGAATAATTCTAGGATGGTTTTCATGCTTGGATGAGTGGAATTGGCTCTGAAAGATGAAAAAGATTGTTCTGGTACTCAGCGAACCTGTAGGTGAATCATGTCAAGTGAGGATGGTACCCATATATAAATGCAGATTTGACTTTATGTGATGATTGATGCAAGTGAAGCACACATCACATGGTCACTATGAACCTCTGACAATTTAATTTCTCTAAGCTTTACTTTTCTCAGTTATAAAATGGGGAGATAGAGCACTGGACGTGGAGTCAGGAAGACTCGTTTTTATGGATTCAAATCTAGCCTTAGATACTTATGGCACTCCCAACAAGAAGGCCTGGGTCAGATTGCAAGTGGTGGGGGTACCCTCCCACAGCAACCAAGAGTTTTCTTTACTACATCAAACTGCTTCTATGACGTCTACTTACTGATCCTTATTCTACCTTCTGGTTTTATTCAGAAAAAGTCTAATCCATCTTTCAAGTTTCACTTTTCAAATATTTAGAGACAGCCACCATGAGTTTTCTCTAAGTCTTTTCCCCAGCTGAGTATCCTCATTTTCTTCCCTTGACCCTTGCATAGCAATGCCCAAGGCCCTTTACCACCTTAATTGCCTGTTTTCAGATATGATCTAGCTTATCAATGTCTGCCTTAAAATATTGTATCAGAATGGAATCATATCTCAGATGTGGTTTGATGTGGGCAGAGCACAGTTGAACTCTCATCTCCTCTGTTATGGACACTATTCTCAATGCACTATAAAATTGTATTAGATTTCCTGGCACTGTTGACCTACATTGAGTTTGCAGTTCACTAAAACCTCCAGCTATTTTCCCAATGAACTGCTATCTAGCCGTGTTTTACTCATCTTTTCTCTATGAAGTAAAAATTTTAAATCCAAATATCTCAGTTGAGAGCCAGCATGGTACTGTGGGCCTTTTTTGTATATGGATATACAACAAAAGTAATGGGATGAAAACTAACATTGAGAATATCGGGAAAGCCCTTGTTTAGGAATTGAGCCCTGAGCTGAGTCTTGAAGGAAATTAAGGACTCTAAGAGGTAGAAGCAGGCAGGAAAGAGCACATTTCAGACAGAGCACATAGTCTGTGCAATGAGACACACAGAGAGGGTTATTAAGGATTTTGGTATCTCGGCTTTATTTTTCTTTTCACTTGTAGTAGCTCAATGCTTCCAGGCAAGGAGAGGAAAAAAGTAATCCTGATTCTCCTTGGAAGCATTCCCATTCATTGGAGTCATCTTCCCTAGAACTCTCAGGCAAGAAAAGAATGAAACACAATAAAAAATATGCCCAAGGTTCCCTTCAGATATTTTATGGAATAAAGATGATTGTTGTTCAGTCATTTCACTGATATTCAAATGTATTTTAAATTATTCAAATGAAGAAGATTAAATCATAGAGATTGTTGGCTAGTCATGTCTGCCATATTTGGGAGGCCATCTTGAATCAATTTGTTGATTAGTCCAAGTGGTTCCAAGAGGGGAGCCTAGCTGCAGAAGAAACTGCTGCTCACTTGCCATCCCTTCAGGCATTAGCACATCCCTTTTTATTATTGTCCAGTTTGTCTAACTCTTCATAACTTCTTTTAGGGTTTTCTTGGAATGGATTTTAGAGTCTCTGGCCATTTCCTTCTCCAATTCATTTTAAAGAAGAGGAAACTAAGATAAATAGGGGTAAGTGACTGGCTTAGGATCACACATCTTGTAAGATTCTGAGATTGGATTTGAACTCGTCTTTCTAACTCTGTGCCTAGTGCTTTATTCACCGTAACACTTAGCTGTCGGTATATCCAGTATATCCCTCTCTATCTCATGGACCTATCCTTTGTAAAATGCAATAAAAAAGAAAGAGGACAATGGTTCAGCAAAACGAACAAAGGGACAAAAAAATCAATAGACAGTGTTCCACATCTGTAATTCTCCATTTCTGCAAAGATGTTAAGGGGAGGAGTGACTTCGTGGATCTCTTTTTTGGGACTAAGCTTGGCCATTATAATTCCATTGCTTTCATTTTCAGAACTGGAGTTTGCTACCAAGAAATGCTGTTGAATTTTTTTTTAGTTTATTTTGTAACCTACTTTACCCACAAAATGAAAGTTTTTTTTAATAACAATAATAAAATTCAGGAGGGTATAATAGAGAATTCACATTCAAGATAATCACAAAATACACAACATATCTGGGAGTCAACCTACCGAAGCATTCTCAATACCTGTATAGATACAAGAACAAAGTACTCTTTAAAAAAAAGAATGACTTAAATATTTGGGGAGCTATTCAGTGCTCAGAGCTAAGCTGTACCGATGTAGTAAAAATGACAATATCACTGAAATTAATTTACAGATTGAGTGCCATAGAATGAACTACCAAAGGGATACTTTACAGGGCTAGACAAAAATAATAACACAAATCATTTGGGAGCAACAAATGATCTAGAATATTAAGGGAAAGAAGCAGAAAGGAAGAAGAAATGATATTTCTAGGTCTTAAAATCTATTATAAAGCAGCAATCTTAAAAATTACTTGGTAGTGGTTATAAAATTGAAAAGTAGAACAGTGCAATAGACTAGACAAAGTAGAATCTGAAATAGAGGTGAATATCGAAGAGGATCATTTTAGGTGTAAACTAAGAGGCATAAGTTTTAGTAGGCTTTTTGAAAAAGGAAATATAAACCCAGCTAAAGTCTTTAATAATAGTAGCTAACATATATACCAGGCACTGTATAAAAGGCTTTCACAATTATTATCTTATATGATGATGATGATATTAATAATCACACGTACAATGTGCCAGGTACTGCGCTAAATGCTTCACAATCATTATTTCACTTGGTCTTTACAACAACACTGTGAATTAGGTGCTATTATTATCCTCATTTACAGATGAGGAAACTGAGGCAAGGAGAGATGCTAGTAATAAATGTTTGAGGTTAGATTTGAATTCAGCTGTTCTGGATCCAGGACCAGTGCTCTATCCACCATATCTGCTCCCTCTAAGTCTTTAATAATTTTTTTCTCAGCTCTATAGGTTGAATAAGCTCAGAGTGTGAAGTGTGCTATAATGGGAAAAGTAAGGTTCTCAATGGGAAGAATGTTGGATGGAGTCAGTGGGTCCAGTTTAAGATTTAATTCTAACACTTGCTACCTGGGTCAAGTCAATTAGATATGGGATTCTGGGTAAGTCATTTCATGTTAGTATCATTTTCTCTAAACATAAAATGTGGGTAATAACCACAACTACTTTTATAGGATTGTTTCAGGGATCAAATGAGATGATGTTTATAAAGCATTCTGCAAGCCTTCAAGCGTTATATGCTTCCTATTATTTTGGTAATTATTCATATACATTTGGTCTTATAGATCCTATGAAAGAAGCTGGGTTTGATTCTTTGACTTTCTCACTTTCTGTCTAACTTTAGACAATTCATATGACATTTATGCCTCATGTTCTCTATTTGTAAAGTAATAGAGTTGGTTTTTGTAAATACAAATCTATCTTAATTTCCTTCTGGTTCTAAATCTGATTTTTGAAAACATTCATTCATGTCTTTCAAGGATTAGTTTTCATCTTGTTAAAGTTTATATAAAGAGCTTTGGTTACCCCATTTCAGGTTGCAGTAACATGTTCATGTGATATTAACATGATTAGGATATTTTTTTCCCTCAGGTGGCATTATATACTAGGACTATTTTTATTCCTTTATCTCAACAGATTCTTCCTTTGATTAAGTCAAACAACTTTTACAATCTAAACTTCTATATGAAATCTTCCCTAATTATAATTAGCTAGTTTCTTCAGTCCCTAGTACAACCAAAGAATAGCAACTAATCGATTCACTTTAGTGTTTCCTCTCTGATTTTGTAGAAGAAAGTGAACCTTTAAAAAAAATTGTGCCTGATGGTAAAGGAAATAGTAGAACACAGACTTTTGAATTTAACCTCTCTTCCCCTCTGTGTTGTGAACAATATCCTCACTCTTTGAAAATTAAACTTCTTTTCCTTAAAAGGCATCTGGATTTGATTAGCTCAGGGGTCCAAAGGCTAAGGCTGTTGGTATCACTTCCAGCTAATTTGAGTACAGAACAGTCATGAAGATATCCAATCTCTTTCTGAGACTTGGCTGTTAGACCACTCACGATGGGCAACTCAGAGGTAAAAGAGCTTTACTCAGTGAAATCAATGCTTTGTCTTTGATGTGGATCCTTGTTGAATCTGCTTCCCCACTATGACTGAGTAAGCCATTTTTGGTTAATTGTTGAATGATCGATGAATGTCTAATTTCTTTTAAACATTGAAGCTAAACTTCCTGGGAGCTGTCCTGAATCATTTAGCCTAGAATACCTTACTTGTTAAATTATGAAAATTTCTCTATAGTCATTTACTATAAGAATTATTTTCATGATTCTCTCTTGCTTGGTATTCTTTAATACACCTTTCAGGAGAGTCTTATTTATCTATTTAATATTTATGGTCAGTATTTTCTTTACAACTAATAGCTTTGTATTTCTTAGCATGCAAACTCAGGGATTTATGTAAAAAAGTGAGACTAGGTAGTCACAAAGATTTGGACATGAAAGAAATAACTTAACAACAGCAACAAAAGTATCCTGAACATAAAAGTATCATTGCATAAGTGAAGAGAAATCTAGCTGATGCTAGAGATAGGAAGATCTGGGTTCAGGTACTGCCTCTGACAAGATTATAAATAATTTGTTTTCCAGTCATTTTTCAGTCATGTCTGATTCTTTGTGACCACCCCCTTTGCTTTTGTTTTGCTTTGCTTTGTTTTTGGCAAAGATACTGGAATGATTTGTCCTTTCCTTCTCCAGCTTGTTTTACTGATAAGGAAACTGACGCACACAGAGTCAAGTTACTTGTCTAGGTCATATTGTTATGGAATGTCTGAAACTGAATTTGAGCTCACATTTTCCTAACTCTAGGAATCCACTGCACTATCTAGCATATATATGACCTCCCATTTCCTAAATTATGAAATTTTAATTTATTTGTAGCAACCAAGGGGTACACTATATCTATCATCCACTGAAGTTCTACTTTAATGCCATATCTCAGGGGTAGAAGTGACCCTGGGTTCTTAAAAGCTGTATCAATGGAACATGAGCTGTAGTTGGTCCTGGGAGTAGGGACCAAGTACAATGATAACCTGACAATGGAATAGATGTTTTTTTCTCTTAGGATCATGTTGATTCATTCTCCAAGATTTCAATATTCTTTTGACCATAGTAGCTCATAAAACTGTTTTCTAAATCTTGTTATGTTGTTATTAGTGTTGGTGAAGACAATATTCCAATTTTCATAGTAGCAAATGTTTAACAATCAATTCTTCAAGATGCACTTTTAAGCCAATCTTCATTATTAATGTTTTCTCCCTAACTTTTAAAAGTCTGGATAATTAGCAAAATGACAAATCAAACCATGATTTATTATGATGATTAACAATGGCTCCAGCACATTGTTGGAATTATTTATTATTAAATAAATTAAATTACTATTATGAAATCACAAAAAGCCATGGTTTGGGTATACTGACAAGAACAGCCTAAGTAAGTTATTGATATAGTTTAATTATTCTTAATATGTTTTAGTGTCATAACTGGTGATCAGAAATTATCTCTGCAGGTCTTTCTTTTTCATCTCTTGAATCTTTGTTCTGGGGAGCTACTGGCATAATTATGTACTATAGGAACGATTGATATTTATATACAGGCTTTAAGATTTATCTGTCTCTTCACATAGATTATCTCATTTGGTTGGTGATTATGTTACCTGAACTATTATTTTTGGCTCCCTAGCTCTGAAACAGTCGCCTGCTTCTCTCCCCTGTACCTATACTTTCCAGATCTGGAACCATGGTCAAGTCAACACTATCATTGTTCAAGGGAAGGACATGCTATTCTTTTCCTCTATGGTCCCACTCACAACATATGAAAACATATTTGGTCCAATATGTGGACCAAAGTACTGTTGCATGCTGCTTCTTTCATTAGAGTGTAATTTTGTCTTTGTATCTCTGGCATTTGGCACAATGCTTGATACATAGTAAAGACTTACTAGATCTTTTTTTCATTGATTCATTCATTTACTGAAAATAATACAGAATAGGAATTGCCATTTACATTTGCATTTCAGTTCAATATGAAACCTTCTGCTAAGAAATGTGATTCTCATTCTACTCACACCATCCAGGAACCGCTACAGTCAATTACATTATTTCTTGTTTGGGGAGAAGAAAATTACTTTACAGAAAATGGAAAATGTAACTCCCCCTTCCAATTCTGAAAGTTTTTTGATTTCAATTCCACTACATCTGCTGACTTCATTGAAGCCTAAGAAGATATTAAAAATAATCTCAAATTTTTTGTAGGTTGAATTTTATCTAATATTTTATTGCCTTCCAAAAACTGTTTATGTTTATGTCACGGTGTACTATGATTGAAGTCCAATCATCAGTCACATTTTTATTTCAAGAGTGCAGTTAATGTACTCTTACAAATGACAAAAAAGGTGAATAGCAAAGGACTTCTGAATTTAATGTTGTAATTGCCGAGAACCACACTATATAAAGAAGAGAAACTGGCTGTATTTTCTCATTTCACAGAATAGATGGACAGAAGTCATGGAACAAGGACAACAGGTAATAATATTTAAATAGCTTCTTCAGTTATCTGTTGCCATGGCAACTTCCGAAGTCCTTATTTATCATACTTTTCCTCTTGACCATTCAGTGATTCAAATGTAGATTTTTAAAAAATTACAAACTTGGCTTTTTCCTCTTCAAATTCATCATTGTTAAACAAGTAATATTGTCCATTTTACAGATACTAAATAAAGAACTTAATTTTTCAGGACATAATTGTGTATCTTCTTAGCTATTATTGCTATGACTTTGGAATATGGAAATTCTTCCACCTATAACTCTCCTTTTCTCTTATTTACTAATCTTTGATTCTATTACCTAAAACATTAGACTTCTCTGTCCTGAAGGTCAAAGTGCTGTTTAATTTTGGATAAACTGTTTTTAGCCATCTTCAGAAATAGTGTAGGCAGCTATATTCTCTTCTTTATTATATATAGATCAAGCCTATTTTGATATCTAAAGCATGATTTTTAAAAGCGATTTTACTGAATTCTTGTTTAACTCTCAGGCTCATCAACTTAACCAATCACGAGCAGCTTCCAAAAGGTCAATGCCTGGCAAAATTGATTTGGTTAATTTCTGGAGGAACAGAGGTAAAATTACTAGTTTGTCTGTGTCACAAATCAAAACCAGTAGCTCTTCCTTCTCCAATATCCTATTTCTCCCTTTCCCAATTAAATCCAGAATTCAAGCATAAGGAAAGTACCAATTTGTGTATAAATGCAGGAATGCAGAAGGTCACCATTGCTACCTTGCCCTTCCATTAATGCTAAATAAATTTCCAGGGTAAACTGCGTGACCCTGGTGCTTACTGTTAGGATTATAGTAGGAGTTGTAATGAAGCTTAAAAGAAACACTTGACTAGAATGATTGTTGTAGTGCTTACTGGGTGAAGTTTTGAATCCAATTCACAGAGAAGTAGAAAAACCTATGGGTTTCATGGGAAGGGCTCACAAGAGAATTGTGAACTGGGATATCTTGGTGAAGGATACTAAGAAGTTGCAGTTCATTGGAAAAATAGCAGAGGACAGTACTAACCCAGTCGAAGAAGAAAAGTTCTTGAGGTTGAGTGCTGGTCCAGTTGGGATGGCAGTCCTGAGAATGGGTGTCTTTTGGGCTATGACTGTTCCTTCAACCATTTTGTGGCACAGACATTCTTAGGTCTGTGTTTATTCTGGGTAAGAGGAGACTTCTTCCTAATTAATTACTTTGGGATTCTATTCTTTTAAAAGTATTTTATTGATGACAGATTGGTCTGTGTGAGAATAAGCTAGTTAGAGGCTTAAGTCAGGTTTTCAATAGAAGTATCCTTAATACTTAAAATTTAAAACTTAATACTTAAAACCTTGGCTTGGTTTTTAACACACCATATTGAGGAGGATGCCTTGGCAACACCAGAACTGAGGCAACCTGTATGATTGAAAGAGCATTGGGACTTTTTTCTTGGTTCAAATCCCATACCTGAATCTCTGACTGTGGGATCTGGGGAAAAATCATCTCTGGTATTCCCTTTTCTCATCTACGAAATGATGGGTTAGGCTAGATATTTTCTAAGGTACATTCTAGCTTCATGTCCATGAATCTATTAAAATGATGGATATTAATGTCTAGCCAAAAGTTTCTTCTTCCAGAGGCCAGTTTTGGTTTTTCAGAAAGGTCTACAGATGTTGATCTATTCATCAGTTAACATTAGAAGAACTCAGCTGTTCCACAGTCAGTCTTATTTATAATAATAATTATTTATATAGTTTTTTTATAGTTCATAAATCACTTTACCTATGTTAACTTTGTCAGAGAGAATGCCCAGGAAACTGAGTTAAAACAAACTGAAATAACAAATACTGATATATAGAGCTTCTCAATTGTGAAACAGCATTTAGATCATACTCCAATTTCCTGTAACTTAGGAATACATTTAAGTCAATTTTGTTATTGGGGTTGAGGAAAATACATTGAATTTCCTACTGATACCTCAAATATTTGTGGTTGTTCAGTTGTGTCCAATTCTTTGTGATCCCATGGTTCTTTTGGTGGGGCAAAGATACTGGAGTGGTCTGTCATTTCTCTAGTTTTAGGCAGAGATTAAATGACTTGCTCAGGATCCTATAGTTAGTAAATGTCCGAGAATAGATTTGTGCTTTGATCTTTTTGACTCCAGGCTTATCACTCCATATGCAGCCTAGCTAACCCTACACTGAATATAACCTTCTCCAAGTTGAACTCATCATCTTCTCTTCAAGCTTTCTCTTTTCATCTTAACTATCCTATCTTTGCCCATGTGCCATATGCATGTTCTTTTTCACCAAGTGTGAGCCTCAATTCTCATCTCTGATATTCACATTTTTGTTCACGGAATTCCCATCAATCAATAAATATTGTTGAGCCTACTTTCAAAATTGGTCTTCTTTACTTCCCAGAATATTAATTTGGGTTCTTATTATGGTTTACTTCGATCATCATATGCACTTCAAATGAGTAATCAAGGAAATAATGTAGCAAACCAGAAGAAGTAAGTGATTGATTTCAGATGGAAACTCAGAATTGCTCTAATATAATTATACTACAGTTATTTGGAACATTTTATATGGTTATTAATACTTTGAATTTCATTTTTTGAATACTTCTTTTCATCATTTATTAATTGAGGAATGGCTCTTATTCTTTGAATTAATTTCTTATGTATCCTAGAAATGAAACCTTTCTTAGAAAAACTTTCTGTAAAATTTTTCCTAGTTAACCTTTTCTCTTCTAATTTTAGTTGCATTTATTTTGCTTTTGCAAAAAAAATTAATATTATTTAATCAAAATTGTCTTTGTTATATTCTGTGATCCTTTCTCTTTCTTTTTAACTTTTTTCCCTATGTACCACAGTTTGACACATTTTGAGGTAATAGTAGGTGCTTAACAAGCACTTGTTCACCAATTGATAAAAGGAAGACCTGGGCTTAGATTTCTCAAAATAGTCTCATTATTGAAGGTCCTTCCATCTTGTAACTCTAGGGATTTTCACTCAGATTAGAGATATCAAGTAGTTGAGTTTTAAGAATAACATTTTGAAGTTCACTTACTCAGGTGAAATATTTGTTACATCAAACAATGCAAAGTATCCGGGGACTTTGTTAAAATATATTTTTAAATGGGGTAAGGAATAGGACTTATGGGTAGATGGAATATTATGAGGAGGCAAACATATGACACTGGTGAGATTCACTCACTACTATTTTGTTCTAAATTGCTAAATTAAACATTTTTTATTCTGAAACTTGTAAAACTTTAAATTTACATAATGGAAGCTAATGGAAAAAAAAGTTAAACGATTAAATGACTATGTAGGTTAATGAGATTTCCAGAAAGAAACCTAGAATGAGTTTTTTTTCAAGACAGCATTTATTTAATATAGTGTTTTTCCTTTTTATGAAAACCAAATTAATTTCTGGAAGATGAACTAAAACAACATTTCCCCCAAGTTGAATTCTATTCTTTTCAAACTAAATTGCCCTAGAGCCAAGTCTCCCTCTCAATCTAAGAAACTACTCTTTCCTCCATATATTTTCTTCTTCCCTTCTTCCCTGTTTTCATCCTCTATCTCCCTCTTTCCTCTCTCTATTTTTCTCTTTTCCTTCCTTCCTCTTTCTCTCTTCTCCTTTCCTCTTTTTTTCTTTTCTTTCTCCTTCCCTTCTCATTTCTCTCATTCCTTTCCTACCTCTTCTTCACTTCTCATTCTCTTCTGTGGTTGATGTGGGAAACTGAGAGTAATGATACAGCCCAAGAGATTTTGAGAGTCTTCTTACACCCCAAAGCAAGCAGAAGGTCCTCACTGTCAGTAATTAGCATTCATACTGGGAAAGAAATTATATATTAACACACTGTGTGCTCTTCCATTGGGGGACTCATTTATTTACAATGACATGCCTCTGGATGTCGATATAATTCTTCAGAGAGATTGAAAAGATTGAGACTACAAGCTTCTCCCCACAATTAATCACAAGACTGAGCAAACAAACTTCCATGCATGGATTTTTGTATTCAAGAGCACTGGAAGTAGAACTGGATTTCCTAGCACACTCAAAGCAAATTGATACTCCCTGGAAAGGTTAAATATATTGAATTTTCTAGAATAAGCAATATAATATTTGATCTCCTTTCACCCTCATTAAAAAAATCAGATGATTAACAAAATAAATATTTTTCTATTTATTTCCAAAATGTATGTCTGTTTCCTTTTTATTGGATTGGCCACTTTGGAATAAAAGGGAATGCCACTTGATTTATTTGTAGTTTTGTTGCTAATAAGCAACATAGGAGACAAGATCAACCAAAATGCTAAAAAAAACATATGTGTATGTATATGTGTGTATTTCATAATGTGGGGAATAACCAGGAAACACTTTGCTTCCAGTTTTATAGTTATGCTAAAATAGAAACTTATGATGTTATAGTATATTGCATTTTTAGGGAACTCTTAAGGTATGGGACTCTCTCTAGTTTATCCTCAAAATATCCTAGCATGGGAAGTAGAACTTAAAACCCTTTTCTTTTTGTGAGTCTACCTAGAAGCACAATTTCAAATGATCTGATGTGAGCCATGGACTGCATTCATACATGAAAATGAAATCCGACTGCATTCCACTAATGGAAGGCAAAAGTCAATTGTCATTTGGGTCATTGTGTGATGGTAGAAAATCATTTTAATGAAGCCAACTCTGTTCAAAACTGTTTGGATTTCAAGATATAAAAGAATCTGAGTACCAAAACAGTATTTGACTGGAGGCAAATACTATCAGCTGAACAACTCAAGTGTACTGGAAAGTCTCCCACAAGCAAAAAAAAAATTGAATAAGCTTGAATCAACAGAATAGATAATTTTAAGTATTCGATTCTCCACTTTAGAAGCAATGTCCAGCTGTCTGCACTATGTGAACTTTGGGACAAATTTATGCAGTTTGTAAGGTTTTCAAACACTTAAAAATTCCAGTTGGTTAATTAAAATTGTCCTTAAATGATTAACAATGGGTCCAAAGGAGTCTCCATAGCTCCCTTTTGTAGAAGAAAAAAAAAGTTGATGTTGATTAATCATGTCTTTGCCTAAATTAGCTGTCTCTATTCTCTCTTCCACCAATGAAGTATATCTCTTCTTCCCCCTTTTCTCCCACCAATTCCAAAATTGCCAAAAAGTCATCTAAGAAATGAAAGGCTCAGCAAGATTTCTCATTAGAGTGCTAGGTTTTTAAAAGTATTTTTTATGGAAGATTAAATGGTAATAGGAGCCCCTGTGTTCCTACATTTACAACTATTTTCAAAAGACAGCAAATTTGGAGATGGAGCTCTGAAAAGTCTAAGGTTTAGTGCAATCTGCATTTATTCAAGACCTTGCTGTATGCCCCTGAGCAATCAGAGAGACCTGCAAATGTGTGCCCAGAGTGTCATGTCATGCTATCAATCTCCTCTCACCCAGGCTTGCTGTGGGGGAAGATTACTCCTCCAGGGAAATCAAGTCAAGTTGATTCAGTTTTCCTTTGCAAGATATTGGGCCAAGAGACGATGGGAGTTGAGGATGTAAAGGCTCTTTATAATTTTTAATTTAGCGCGAGGGGTGAACTAAATCACTCGTAGTGAGATTGACTAAAGGATGAAAGGGAAGAAAAAATGATAAGCCTATAACTATTCCTTTCAGCTGCAAAATGCTGTGATTCTGTGACTATGTGTCTATGCCAGAATTCTGAAAGACTTCCTTATAGGAAAGGTCCATGAGTGTTTGCATTTGTCCATGGGTACATAGGACTTTTATTCAAAATATCAAATCCTAGTCATGTGCAAAGGATTTAATAATTGATGGCAAACACTCCCATAGAGTGTTTGGTCCCAAACATCCAGGTGTTCAATATCACAGAGACCAAACACTTTATGATTGGGTTTTTCATTTTCATACAGATATTATGGTATTATTACCAATTCTTCTTTAAAATAAAGAAGCACCAATTAAACTCTACCTTGATTATTTGGGGAAATTTTTAGTTCAAAGACAATTACAGAAACACATTTATGCAATACATACCAAGCTCTTGAAACTCCCCAGGCATGTGGGTCTGTCCTTGATTCAAGAAATGTTTGTGGCCAATTTCTGCCTGTAGGTATTTCTGTCAAACTCTTGTGCCTTGGGAATTTGGCTCACTGAGCTATAAGAAAACATGAGGATGAGAGCTATTAATGAGCTTTTTTCCAGAAACACATGCTTCCCTTATGCAAATTCCAAGAAGGTAGTTAGAATTTTTGGACCTTGGTGATACTGTGCCTGGGCAGGTTGTATCAATCAATCAACATGCATTTATTAAGTGCTTACTATGTACCAGGCACCTTACTCCAAGGACTCAAACTTATATTGTCTTTTTTTTTGAAAAGTATACTACTTATGAAAATAAGCAAGTATGTTAATTAAGCATACAGGATTTAGCTATATGCTAAGTATTTGGTAGAAATATAGATTTAAAGGCAAATACAATTATTGGTCATCATAAACAGGAGATTAATTATTTTAAACAATTTCCTTCTTTTTGTGTGTGAGGCAGTTGGGAGTTAAGTGATGTACCCAGGGTCTAGGAAGTGCTAAGTTTCTGAAGCTGGATTTGAACTCAGGTCCTCCTAACTTGAAGCTGTTCTATCCTCTATACCATCTACCTGCTCCTCAGGAGATTAATTTAACCAATCAGTTAAGGTGCTACAATGTGCCAGCCATTGTATTTGGCACTTGTAATATAAATACAAATAATTAAACCGCCTCTATTCGATTTATTCAATGCACTGCTTTAAAAAAGCCTAAAAGTAACTCATCATGAAAAAAAAGCATGTATCTAACAATTGGACTGACTTAAAAATTCCAAGAGAGAGAGAGAATGTAGGTATATGCTATAAAGAGGCAAAGAAATGAGAAAAAAGTATCTTTAAGAATGTAGAAAAGACTTCCATAGATTCCAGAGTTAAGGAAATTATTGGATCTTCTGATTAGTTTAGAGAAAGTATTTGAATTTTCAAGCTTCTCAGAAAGATTTAAGTGAGAAATGAAGAGGAGGGAGAAAGTTCCTTCTAGACCCAATAGTTCCACCTTGCCTCTCTGGTTTTATTGTTTTTTTTCCCCCTAAACTATGATATTCTATTACATATATTATTGGCCCTCCTATTTTCCTATAGCATATATTTATATGTGTGTGTGTGTGTGTGTGTATGTATGTGTGTGTGTTTGTGTGTGTGTCTGAACTCTTTATTCTTTATTTTCTCTGCTTTTGCTTCTCTTTTCCTGCAAAAGAAAACCGGCTGGCTGAATGAAATATCATTTTAGAATATAATGTGATGGTAGAGAGGGAAACTCTCTGGGAACTAAATTCTTCTAGATTCTAGCCTGTAAAATAGTCTGACCTAATAAATTTTGCTGGCCCTGATCTTGTCTAAACCTTCCCGGATCATGGGTAGTTTTGTATTGAACTGACAACCAAAAGATTGTCTCCATACTTGCATGGCCTAATCAGCTGCATTTTACCCTTTTTGCTTTTAAAGGTTACTTTATAGTCAAATTGGTGGTTGAAAAATTGCTCCTCTTGAAAGAGGATACCAGTGGATTTCTCAGAGAAGTTCTATCATGATGTTTCCTTGTCTAAAACATTTTCAATCATGGCATTCTCTTATTCTTAGAGCTAGAAGGAATTTAGAAGCCATTTAGTAAAAGCCACTTATTTTACAGATGAAGAAATTGCAATTCTAAGAGGTTAGGTAACTTCTCAGGCTATATATAGGAAGCAGCAGAAATAAGATTCACAGAATCTCAGAAAGGAGAACAAGTCCACAATAAAGCAATCTACTTCAACCCAAACGTGAACAGCAACCCTCCCTACAACTTGAGTAGTGAATGATCATCTGACCTTTGAAAAATTCCAGTGGAAAAAACCTACTAGCTATTCAGACAGTTCATTTTTTCTTTTGGATAGCTTTAGTTCTTGGGATGTTTTTCCTTATATCAAGAACAAATTTGCCTTCTTGCACTTTCCACCCATCTCTTTCCTCTTTTAGAGGATAGTCCATCAAATATATGAAGATGATCATCATTTCCTACTTCCCCAGCAATTTGCTCTTTTCTATCCATCTTTGTTCCTTTCTTTTCCTTTCCTCTTTCCTCCTCTCCTCTCCTCTCCTCTCCTCTCCTCTCCTCTCCTCTCCTCTCCTCTCCTCTCCTCTCCTCTCCTCTCCTCTCCTCTCCTCTCCTCTCCTCTCCTCTCCTCTCTTCTTCTTTTCTCTCCTCTCCTCTTCTCTCTTCTTCTCTTCTCTCCTCTCCTCTCCTCTCCTCTTCCTTTTTCTTTCATTTCCTTTTTCCTTTCCTTTCTAGTTCCAGTTTTTTATTCAGTTTGCCTATGGCATAAACTTGATGCTCTTCACTATTCTGGTTGTCCTCCTCTAAATGATCTCCAAATCATTTGAGAGCCTCAAAGTTTAAGAATTTATATTCACCTCTCTTAAATTTCACCTTATAAAATTCAGCCCAAAGTTCTACCCTATTAGGAGATTTTTGCATCCCGACTCTATGATCTAATGTATGAGTGATCCAACTCTGGGTCATCTGCACATTTGGGAAATAATGCCATTTTTGTCTTCATATGAGTCTTTTATAAACATGGTAAACAACATGAAGCAAAGCAGAGATGCCTATGGAATCCTCCTAGAGAACACCTTACAAAGTTCTCAGCCACTAATAGCTATGGTTTTTGGTCTGGTCATTCAAGTAGTGCAAATTCACCATATTGCATCACTGTCTAGTCTAGGGTATAAAATAAATAGAAATAGGGGCCACACATCATAGATAGGGATCCCACTGGGCCACATGTTGACTTAGAAAACCATTAATTAATATTAACTCTGTTTTTATTTTATTTTTATTTATCTTTTAAAATTTTTCCAATTACATTTTATTCCGATTTGGGCTTCAGTTAAACTTAAGAATATTGTGGGCCATGTAGGGCTTATGGGCTGTATGTTTCTGATATCTCTGGTAAATTCTACATCTCTCTCCATCTTTTACACAAGAATAACAAGAGATTTGCTCAGATACTTTGATGAAATCTAAATCAACTATCTATAAGCATTTCTGTGATCTTACAATATAAGAAGTGAGGAAAAAATGTCACTTGCCAAATATCATTGTTGCTAACTCAATTTTATTTGCATATGGTATCTTTATTCAAACAGTTACTGCTTTAGTATAGATCCTTGTTATATAATCAGAGAAACAGCATTAATAGTACCCTCTGCTCCCCCAAAATGGCAACTTCTCGGGGAGAATTATTTTATTTCTTTCTTTATATCCCCAATACCTAGCACAGAGTATTAGATATAGTGCCTTGTATAATGTAGTCAAATTAATTGCCTTCAAAATAGGAATCAGATATGAATTGTTCTTTAAGTTTTCTAATTATTTTTGTTATTTAGTCAATTCAATCAAATCCAACTCTTTGAACCCCATATGGGATTTTCTTGGTGAAGATACTGAAGTTGTTTTCCATTTCCTTCACCAATTCATCTGACAGATGAGGAAACTGAGGCAAACAGGATTAAGTGACTTGCCCAGATCTACCCAGGTCTGAGACTGGATTTGAAGTCAGGTCTTTCTGACTACAGGTTTGACAGTCCATTCACTATGCTACTTTTTTACAGTATGTTCAAGAATTTTTCCAACAATCAAAGTAAAACTCAAAGACCTATAGTTGACATATAATTCTCCTTAGATTTTTCTGTATAAGTATATTGGGGTAAAGATTGAGAGGAGAACAGCATTTGCCCTTTTGTATTCTTTCAGAACCTTGCCTAATCTCCATATTTTTCCAAATGCTATGGAGACAATGTCCCAGCAATCAAATCTGTCACTTATTTCAGCACCTTAAGATGACTTTCATCTAGGCCTGGTGAATTTTGAATTCATCTAGGAGATTTCGGTTTAACCTTATCTTCTCATGTATCTATCTTGCCTTTCAACATCTTATATAAATATATATGTATATACATACATATATACATATATGTGCATGTGTATATAGACATACATATATCTGTGTGTGCATGTGTATATACACATATATATATATATATCTATATATATATCTATCTCTCTCTCTATACATATCTATATATATCTATATCTCTATATATACATATACATATCTATATCTATCTATCTCTATCTATCTATCTATCTATCTATCTATCTATCTATCTATCTATCTATCTATCTATCTATCTATATGTTTTTTTACTAGTCCAAATGTCATTCTCTATGGCAGGAAAAATATTCCCTGAAAAGGAGCTAAGTAGTTTTATCTTTTTTCAGTCATCAGATATCATCCCATCTACTTCAAGAAGCAGGATTTTTGTCTCATTTATTCTCTCCCTCTTCTATTATAAGTTAAAACTCTCCTCCCCATCCCCTTTTGGTTTTTGGCTTTCCTCACTAGTCTCAGCTTAGTTTTAGCTTTAAGCACTTTTGACATTTTATACTCCTCTTCTAAAACTTATCTTTGCTTCTGTCTTTACTTTTCTTTTAAAAGCTTATGCTAGCTGACATATTCTCTCTGCCTCCCTATAATTCTATTTAGATAACTCGCCCTTTTCCTCCTCACCTCTAAAGTTGACTTTGAAATTTCTTTCTTGAGAACTTCCTTTCCTTTTGAGCTGGTTTTCCTTATAGGGTCTTAGTATCCTACCTATACGAACTGTCTTTCTAAAACCTAGTCCATTTGTTAAATAGCTAAGTTTTCTTCTCCTTTTCCAGGGTGTAAGAAGGGCAGATCACTACATACTCTTTTAAATCAGTTTTTCCTTTTTGGTGAGAATGCACTTGAGTCTAGATCAAAGTCAGTTGACCTCAATAGAACTACACAAACAAAAAACAAACCATCAAAGGAACCTCCAAATCATCTTTATGGTTTCTTCTCCTTCTTCAGTTTAAATCTTTGCCATGCTCTGTCTCCCATTGAAGATGGAAAAAGAAAGACTCAAGCACTCAATCCTTTGTCTCAAAGTCCGGTGCTCTTTTGGGTCTTCAGGAGGACCGGAACCTGTGGTGTGCAAAGCTTCTTTGAGGAAAGCTCATCCACTTTTAATGTCCACCTGATTCACTCATCTCTTAGCTGTACCGCCAAGAAGCTGGACCAAAGGAATCTGGAAAAAAAACAACAAACAAAAACAAAACAACAAAAGGATTTGAGGTATCTCTTTCCCTTTTCATTCTATTGATTTCCTCCAATTTCTCCCATATATAGCTTGCATGTTGTCTGTCCCATTAGAATTGAGCTTGAGAGCAGGCTTTGTATTTGCTTTCTTTGTATTTCCAGCACTTACAAATAGTAGGTATATAGAAGACCTTTAATAAATGTTTCTTGATTTAGCTTACTCCTTTGGACAGATTTTTGTCCTCACTTTTCAGGTGGTTTATTATCAAATAGCCTCAGTCTCAGTATTTATTATACAGTATTTGCTTTTTATATTGTTTACTACACAGCCTAATTTGTTTAACTATGTATAGAATTTTTAATATTTGGAAACTACAAATAGTGAAGCTTATATACCAATTCCACATAATTTTAGGTAGTTAATAACTTTTGAAGTACAATCCCTAATTAAGAAGAGTTTACATTCCAAATGCTTCCAAGTCAGTTGTCCAAAATTGAGAATTTGAATATCTTATAGAAATGATCTTATAGAGCAGGGGTTCTCAAACTAAGGCCCATGGGCCAGATGCCGCCCACTGAGGATGTTTATGCGGCCCACTGAGTTATGGCAAATGGGCTGAGGGGCAGAGACAGAGTGTGAGCTTTTGTTTTTACTCTAGTCCGGCCTTCCAACAGTCTGAGGGACAGTGAACTGGCCCCCTATTTAAAAAGTCTGAGGACCACTGTTATAGAGGATGCTTAGATTTCTAGTTGCCCCATAGAAGCTTGAATTGTTTTAAGAATAATTTTATATCTTTCACTGGCTCTGCAAAGATGCAAGGTCTAACAACTGTCTGGGGATATAGATTATAATGCTATAGTAATTTTATTATAAAAAGGAATATAAGGAAGTTGTTGCTTGGAGAATTAGCCTATTGGGGGAAAACAGATTAGCCAAAAGGAGACATGTATTGGCCATATTCACTGCTTGTCCAATTTGTATCTTAGGTGATCAGCTTAATAATATAAGTAGGTTTTCTTTTTATTGTTAAAACTAAAGTGTTGGGATAATGTTATATTGAACATGTCTTTTTCTCATTGTTTGGGAGGAGAGGGGAGGAAAGGAGGGCGGATTTTTTCTTCTTTTTCACTCCCTGACTGAAAGAAATGGTTCCTTTTCTGTCTTTTTCTATTGTCACAGGCAGGATGGGGAGAGATGTCTCTTACCATTTGGTGCCCCACAAGAAGAATAGCAAGGAAGAAATCCCTTGCTAAAGCATCATCACGTGCGAAGAAAATTTCTAAGTTTAGTGTGTATGTGCCTGTATTTTAAAATTTATTCATACATTTTAAAATAAGACTTTGTATATCTGTATCATAGAGACATTGTGTTTTATAGTTATTTTGACTAAAAATTCTATTGTAAGCATCTTGAGGAAGATTTTAACTCCTTTTAAACATTGTTTTAAAAATTGTATTTGTATCCCTAGTGCTTAGCACAGTACTGGCCTATACTAAGCACTTAATAAATGCTTATTGACTAACTGACTCTATGATATATTAAATAATTTGAAGGAATTTCTTTATCCTTGAACCTATCTTTGTAGAAGGAATAGGGATAATGAAAACTGAAGACATATTTTTATATATAACGTGGCTTATTGCCTGTGTACAAGTTAATTGACTTTGCATTATTTGTAATTTTCTGGGTTATTTGTATGGAATGTTAGGCAACTGCATCATTATCATCACATTCATAAGTTGTCTTATGCAGTTAAAGCCAATGGGCCCTTTCCTAAATGAAAAGATCCTTTTTGAAGTGCAAGACTGATCCACTTTCCTTCCTTCCTTCCCTTCTCTTACCTTATACATCCATGCATACTACAAGATGCTGTGTATTCCACATGTGCTCTGTGTCCCTTTCCTGATAGCATTTCTGGCTATAGAAGCTACCTAAGTTCGTGATTTAGAAGGAGAATCTTTAGCTCAATTGATCTGAATATTGTAAATATTTTTATTTTTGCTTTAAAAATTAGTAAATTGATTAATAAATGACTTTCATTTGTCCAATGCCTCTTAGTCACTCAAAATTGATTTACCTATATTAAAACAGCACTTTCAACATAGTTTTGCATACTAAATGTTTGTTGAATAAATTTGAATTCATTCATAAGATGTCATAAAAAATCAATTGGATATTGTCCATATTTTGTAGATGTCTGAGGTCAATTAATTTCGAGTGATTATGTAAAAATGATGGTACAGAGACACAGTTGAGTGCCCTTTCTCATTACAAAAAAGCCCCTACTTCTTTAATATTTAGCTCAATTTGAATAATTTTTATCATGGTCACTATTACTAGTGATATAGAATTATATAAGAAGTAAATAAAATCCAGGTTAAGATTTTATAAGAACAAATGTTGAAAAGTACACTCTTTGCAGGATTTTGGAGTGATGATAGACTGGGATAATATGTTAAGGTAAAATGATGCTGTAAATAAAAAGGTGAAGTAATCTTCAAAGTCAAAATTATGGATATTATTATCATTATTATTCTTGAATAGACATAGAGAGTTCTCAATACTTACTTCAGTAGCATCATGTGACTTAGGATATCTTAATATCTTTAAACACATTTTTCTAATTTTGGGGCAAATCAATTCTAGATTTAAGTAAGAATCATGGCCTTCAGTGTATTATAAAGTATTCTGGGCAATCAAGGACCAAATGCCAGTGGGGCCATAAAGACCTTCTCTTCATGGAAGATCTCACTGTGATGTCATTGATACAAAGGAAGGCATAGCAACAGAGGGATGACACAGTCAACAGGACTGTGCTGTGTTTGCACAACCTTTATTAAATGGAGCCGTTGGCGACCACCTGTGGTTCCTAGTGGGAGCTCCCCCTGAGCATACATTTGATCTTCCAGTTAATTAGGTGCACCTTGGCTGGAAGCCCATAGATCAAGCATACATATTTCAAAGCTTAAACTGTGTTCCTCCCAAGATGAAAGCAGAATGTTTCAAAGTGCAGCATAAATCCAAATGTCGTCTTCTTGGAGAATGAATGACTTTAACAACATTAATTTATTGATAAAAATTTTTAAACGATAAGGAAATGTTGCACTTTTGCTTTTATTTCTAATTTCTATTTTTTATGACAAGTTTTTTATGGGAATAAATTGGCAGTGATCTTTTTTGAGCGTATCTTTAATTAGAACAGCTTAATTCCATCCCTTCAGCAGGCAGAAGACAAGAAAATTGGACTCCCAAAGACATTGTCTCTTGAATGTTTAACAGACTACACACATTCTTTCAGAAATGGAAAAAATGCGTTGCTTTTAAAAAAATTAAATTCTTTCCTTAAAATGATTTAATATTCTGTGTGACAACTAACATTTTCTTATTTAATTAATATTCTATCTCCGAGCCAAATCACAGTGCTCCTTAGTTAAGGTGTTCCAACTGTCTGAGGCTGTCTGTTTATTCTTCTTCCTCTGACTTTTTTCCAAATGTGTGTCTTTCATCTCTGCAGTAAGCCTTAGAATAGTAAGCTAAGGCTGAACCTGCTATCTCATCCCCTTCTTTGTGCTAAGATGATCTCAGTGTGTTGTGCTTCCCTTCTCCACAGTGGCTAGAGTACTATCAGCGTGGGAGACACCAAGCAACTCATTTCCAATCTTCAGCCATGTAATTAACAGCAAAGATGAATAGATATAACAAGGAAATTCATTTGCACAGCACTGGTGGCTCTATTGGTGTTATCCAGGATGGATGTTCCAAATTTTTGTTTTCTTCTTATTTGATTACCTTAATTGGGTGACCTTGATAAATTAAAGAAAGCAAGCAAACAATATTTGCTCATCAGTCCTGCAAGACAGAGCATTCATTTCTTAAACTAGTCTAACCACATGTATCCAAATAAAGTGCAGCTAAAAATCCAGAAATAAGATATGAATCTCTCCTTAGATTTTAGATTTTAAAATTTTTATCATATAATGAAATGAAGTTTCTTGATGTTTAATATTGAATATATCTGTGTCACTTTCCCATTAGTGGACATTAATATAAGATAAATAATAAATCATTTAAAAATTGCTGTTACCTCACCTGGTTAGAAATGCTTTGCTGATAAATATAGTTCCTTATAGTTTTCTTCTAATATCAAATACACTTTCATTTCCTTATAAGTGAATGGCATATTATAGTATGAAATACTAAATAATATTAGTAACATCTGGGATATATTAGAAAATTATCTAATTTGTTGATATTATAGCTTGCGATTTATAAAAAAATGAAAAAAATTACCATTAATTTTATAAACTTGTTAATATGATAAAATAATATTGGTTTTAGTTACCAGAAAGACTGAAGACTGGTCAAGTCCTTTCTCAAGAATACCATCTGCCAAAAAAGCATTTTATCCCATAGCTTAAGTATTCATCATGACATCCCTTCTCTTTTCCTAGGGATGTATTTTTACATAGAATTTTATGAGATCTATTCCAATTTTCCCTATTTCAATTTTTACCAATTCATTTTGCTGTGAGATATGCCAGTTTAATTTTGTTTTTTATTCTCCCTTTTTGATAAGTCTTTTATACCTTAATTTCATGTACTCTTCATTGAATTATAAGTTGGACTCAATAAGAAAGATGGATTTTCATTTTTATAGGCATTATTTATCTATGAAATAATAAGATATGAATCTCTCCTTAGATTTTAGATTTTAAATTTTTTATCATATAATGAAATGAAGTTTCTTGATGTTTAATATTGAATGTATCTGTGTCACTTTCCCATTAGTGGACATTAATATAAGATAAATAATAAATGATTTATTTCTGTTATAAATTGTATCATTATAATTCTATCAAATGCTAGAAAATGAAAAAAGTTTCCTCAATAAAATTCATAGTAAGATGAAAAAGATCCATTTTAACTGTCCATACTTGGAATACAAAGTGGATGAAAAACATGAAATTGCTTTGGCAAATGATTGAATCAGACCAATAATGCATGTTTTTTGGATAAGTGCTATAGATGGTGACTTTCATCTAAAATTGAGCAGGAAAAAAAATTGGGATGCATCACATTTGGAAAATTGTATTATCTTTTTCAATGCTGCCAAGTTTAATTTTTTTTACATTAAAAAAAACTCATTGTTTTTTATTTTATTTTATTTTTAAAGCTTTTTATTTTCAAAACATATCCATAGATAATTTTCCACATCTACATTTACAAAACCTTGTATTCCAATTTTTTTCTTTCTTCCTTCCCCGTTCCTAGGTGCCATCTCCTGGATGGCAAGTAGTGAAAAAAAAAATATATATATATAGATAGATATAGATAGATAGATAGATATAGATATAGATATATCTAATATGTGCAATTCCTTTATAAACATTTTCAGGATTATCTTGCTGCTCATGAAAAATCAGATCCAAAAGGAAAAAAAATGAGAAAGAAAACAAAATGCAAGCAAATAACAACAACAAAAAAGTGAAAATACTTTATTGTGATCCGTATTTGGTCCCCATAATCATCTCTCTGGATGCAGACGACTCTCTCCATCACAAGATTATTGGAACTGTTCTGAATCATCTCATTGTTGAAGAGAGCCACGTCCATCTGAATTGATCATTATATAATCTTGTTACCGTGTACAGTGATCTCCTGGTTCTGCTCATCACTGAGCATCAGTTCATATAACTCTCTCCAGGCCTTTCTGAAATCATTCTGCTGGTTGTTTCTTACAGAACAATAATATTCTGTAACATTAATATACCATAATTTGTTCAGCCATTCACCACTGATGGGCATCCACTCAGTTTCTAGTTCTTTGCCACTACAAAGAGGGCTGCCACAAACATTTTTGCATATGTGGGTCCCTTTCCCTTCTTTATAATCTCTTTAGAATATATGCCCAGTAGAAACACTGCTCAATTAAGGGCTATAGTTTCATAGCCCTTTGAGCATAGTTCCAAACTGCTCTCTGGGATGGTTGGATCTGTTCAAAACTCCACCAACAATGTATTAGTGTCCCATTTTTCTCACATTCCCTCCAACATTCATCATTGCCTTTTCCTGTCATCTCAGTCAATCTGAGAGGTGTGTAGTGGTACCTTAGAGTTGTTTTAATTTGCATATTTCTGATCAGTAGTGATTTAGAGCATTTTTTTCATGACTAGAAATGGAAAAACTCATTGTTTTAATATAAATCTACATCTCTGAATCATGAATATCATGATTGCAAAAGGATTAAAAGTATAATATGTCTAAGGGAAAATATTTCAGTATTTCAAAGGGGAAATACACATGGGAGGCATAAGAAGTTTTATAGGAATATGTGAGGACTTCTACCAAAAACAAAACAAAACAAAACAAAAAAAACCCAAAGTAATTATCAAAATCACATGTGACTTGAAAATGAAGTGGGCTAATTAGTCATGTATCAAGATGAAAGACAACATTTGGAAAGCTGTATGTAGACACTCTAACTTAAAAGATGCTGAAAAAAAAAGGAAAAATGTCTAAGCACTGGATTAATTCTTTATGGAGAATTTATACATTTTTAAAAGGCATCAGAAGCATAGAAGTTGAAAAGAGTATAGAAGAATTCAAAACCCACACTGACTAAAAACCAGAGAGGTTCATCAATGCACTAAAGTGACATGTATATTATTATATATCTTCAAAATCGTGTTGGAATTTGTTTTAATCATCATTTGTACCATATAAAATATAGAAGATTTTGCATATAACATTTATATAGTATGTTAAATTTTGTAAGTTATATAATTTTGTTCTCAGAAAAGCCCTAGAAGGTAGGTACTACTATATTACCTGTTTTACAGATGAGGAAACTGAGGCAGGCAAAGATTAAGTGACTTACATACTTTGTAAGTTTCTAAGAGGATTTACACTGAAATTTTTCTGATTTTAGATACAGAACTCTATCTACTGAGCAGCCCAAGTATAAATTCTTCTTAATGGAGATATTTTGGGGTTAAAATTGAGTTTCCTTCACTTATTGATTGTCCTTCGTAGAAAGAGCCAGTTAAAATTTTTAATGGAGCAAGTTCAGTTGGGGAGAGGGGCATGGGGATGGATGAGCCAGGAGTGTAGAGGACAGCCTGAGGAGTGGGGTAGGAAGCAGGGAGGACAGTAGGGAAGGATGGCTAGTACATCCCATGTCCAGGTTAACACCCTCAAGGAAAACCCCAGGATCTGCATTGGGAGTCACAGCTCTGTCCCTTCATGGTTCATCTCTATTCTTATAGGATTACAAAAATAAAGTCTAAAACAAACAAAAAGTCCTAACTTGCCATGTAGAAATGGAGCAGCCAGCTTTTGTGATATAAGACTGGCCAATCCCACTCATGGGCTAGCAGGTGGATGACCCCAATCCCTCCCCTGAGCTGCTGTCTCACTCATAGTAGAACAAAATTGAGGTGGAAGTTCATAAGTTGATCATGAGATTTCCACCACTTTTGACTCTCCCTTGGAACTAGATGACCTGTAAGCCTTACTATCATATTCTTCACAACTGTCATGAAGCAGCCTCCTTTGTGGCAAATATAAAAGTATAGTCAGCTCCAAAACTTTAAGAGAAAAAAGAATTCTTTCCTACTATATGTATTTTAAATAAAATTTTTTTGTGATTATCTGTAAAAGTAATTTTCAATATTTAGTTTTTGCAAGATTTTGAGTTCCACATTTTTCTCCTTCTCTCCCTTACCCTCTTCCTCCTTTTTTCCCTCGCTCACCTCTCTCCCCTCCTTAAGATGGCAAGCAATCTGATATGATATATACATATGAAATCATGTTAAAAACTATATGTATTTTTGAAAGAGAACCTGTTATGTCCTTTCCCCATATACTGGAACTGTTTTTAAAATAGTATTTTATTTTTCCAAATACATGTAAAGAGAGTTTTCAACATTCTTTTCTGTAAAACTGTCCCAAATTTTTCTTCCTCTCTCCCTTACCTCTTCCTTCCCCAAGACAGCAAACAATCTGCTATAAAGAACCTAGGTTCTGAATTCAAAGCCAGCTCTCTGTCCAGCCCCAAACTTCTTTTCTCTGAAGTTGGTAGTACTTTTGTGCCTGGTTTGGCAGCACTCTCCTGCTTGGGTGGCTGTGGGTTCAATAATTTTTTAAAAAGTTTCCTTTCTACTATGTGATGATCATTTGTGCTTTGGTGAGAAAAAGTTCAATAGATGTCTCTAAATAAGAAGCTGGTTCCTTCCTTCACTCTCTGGAATCAATCCTTTATCATTATTGATGACTATCTTTGCACTTTCTGTAATGTAACTCCTGGTAGTCAGCTGACTAGTAAATACATTTCCCATCAAGTCTCAATAAACTTGTACAGACAGA
Source organism: Sminthopsis crassicaudata (assembly GCF_048593235.1). Lineage (NCBI taxonomy): Eukaryota > Metazoa > Chordata > Mammalia > Dasyuromorphia > Dasyuridae > Sminthopsis > Sminthopsis crassicaudata. The sequence goes on from NC_133622.1 coordinate 42,684,073, forward strand.
GACTAATTCCTTTTGCTTCCTGCTATATGAATAGCTCAAAATAAAATTTGCCTCAATTCATCCCTGCATACCATATTATTTCTAATCTAAATATACCCTCCACAATCACTCATAAATTCCTTTTAGTAGAGTTGTTTCCAGCTTTCTCCTGTCCACAGACCAATGTCTTTTAGACATTTTCCGGAACAGCTTCAGATGTCTCAATTTCCTCTTTCCAATTAATTTCCTTTAAAAAATACCCCATTATTTTCCTATTAACTTTAAGTGTTTATTTTATTAGTTCCTTAAAAGGTAGGGGCTATTTATATTTTATTTTGTCTTGTCTTGTTTTTTATCTTTGTGTCTTCAACACATCCAACAATGTTTGGCACCTAGTGGGCAATTAATTAATGCTTGTTGAGTTAAGATGACATTGTCTGTTGAATTTTTGGCATTGATAATATCTAGGTAAATTAAGAATGTCAGGATTCACTTTATCTTCCTGACTAACTCTGAAACGAAAAACACTAGAAATCAAAGCCTTGGCTAAGCTCTTAACTTACCATGTGACCTTAGGTAAATCACTTAATTCCTTTGGATATCAGTTTTCTTTTCTGTCAAATATAATATAATGAATGTGAATGCATATAGAGACATATACAGTGTTGTACATATGTATTGTTATTTAATATCGCATTAATAGTATAATGTGTACATATGACAAATAGTTCTGTCCATGTTCTTGAAGTATTTTTTAATTTTTTTCAAGGCAAATTAACATTTACAAAAACCAACAGTGTATCATTGATACAATAAATGCCAAACTTTAAAAAAAGGTGATCAGCAATGCAAATTTTAAGTTACCTATTATTGAGGATCATGAAACGAAATTGTCCAAAAAGTCATTTAGGTCTAACTCTCAATAAAGACATAAAGAGTTAAAGGAAATAAAAAGCTGAACTGGGATTTAAACTTATGTCTCCTGATTCCAATTTCATTTTTCTTTATGCTACACAATGTTACTACTGAGGTGTGTAAAGGTGTATAGAACAATAAATTTGAGAGAAGGAACTCAATACCCAATAATTTGGTTTTGATAATATAAGTGCATAGAAAAGCAGCAGAACTTGTTTATTTGGATAGGTCCCATCTTGACAGTAGCCAATAAACTTATTGTATTTTCATGGTAGTCTTTTCTTTTAACCAATTTTTTATCTTGCTAAATATCATGTAATAACTTTTCTACTTCCTTTCATTTACTTGATTTTCTAGATTTCTTTCACTGTGATTATCAAGGACTATGTTTTAGCATTTCAATATGGTCTGGACATGCTGGTTTCTACTTAAAGTTTTTATGAGATTTTTCTCTGTGACAGTTAACATTTTGTGAATTTTCTAAAAATTTTTTTTCTTTTTAGTTAATCTATAACTAGATTTTAAAATGCTTATAAATATTATAAAATAATATTAATACATATTAAAAGGCTTACATAATTCTACTTAAGAGCAGAATAATATTTGGTATATCACTTGTTTTTTTTTCCCTTTTCTGCAATAAGTTTGAAAAAGGCTCCTTTATTCCACTAAACTATCTTTATTAGTGTCAGAAAAATTTTACTCTTGATTTCTTACTTTTCCTTCCCAAGTAACATGATCTCATTTTCAGTCTTTTTCTCCTTGCCAGCAGCCATCTGAGTTCAGCAAGGTGCAGTGGAAATCAGAAGAACTAGACTTGTTATGACTTACTACCTATGTAGATCTAAGCTTAGATCTCAATAATCTCCTTCAGAAGCCTACGTTAAATGTTTCTCATCTTTTTTCCCCATGTGCTTTCATCTTCATGTATTTATAGATTGCGGTATTAGAAGTTATGGACCTCTCTGTCTCTTTCTATCTATCCATCTCTCTGTCTCTGTCTCTCCTTCCTCTCCTCTTCCTCCTTTTCTCTTTTTTCTCTCTTTCTCTCTTCTTCCCTTTCTTCCCCTCTCACTCTTCATTTCCTTTTCCTCTCTTTACCATTTTTTTCTTTTCCCTTTCTTCTCTCTTCTTCTCACTACTGCTCTTTCTCTCCCCTGATGACAATGATCAAGGAAACTGATTGATAATGGAATCATAGACTTAGAAGTGTGAGGGACTCAGAGGCCATTTAGTCCATATCTTTTATTTGACAAATGAGGAAACTCAAGTCCCAGGATGTTGGATAACTTCCTTAGATCACATAAATAGTAAATAGGAACTGACAAAAATGAAACACATCCACTCTGGCCACATTTTCCTCATATCATTAAAATTATTTTGAAAAGAGTTATTGAATTTTATTTTATAATTTTATAATTTATAATGAGGTTATATTTTATATTTTCCCTTTATTCCATGGGAAAAAAACAAATTTCTTATATTTGGTTTGTTTCTTCAGTTTTCTTTAAGAAACCAGATACAAAAACAAAAACAAAAACAAAATCAGCAGCCTCATTCCAGCTCTCGCTCAGTCTTGGAAATGCTGTTACTTTAGTCAACCACATCTTAATGCATCCTCTTCTCCAAGATGACATTCTGGTGAAGTATGATTATAACCATCAAGATTAGCTACTTCCTGTAACACAGTCTTTGGGAGTCCAGAACTTTGTCTGCCATAAAAATGTACTGCCATGAAGAGGTGGGTAATTAATATAATGGGAAGTAATGATGTCGGGGGTAAAGGTACAAGAGCCTTGTGGCAGGGAGAAATTTATGACAGCAGGAACTTTATGATGAGTGCAAAGTGTACATTAGTAAATTTATCAAAGGGTCAACACAGAAAATGGATGGAGTTTGTAATGTGCTCAGAGATTTCTTTCTTAGACCAATCAGTCCTGAAAGGCTCATTGGCTTCTCAATCAGCTTATCCTTCCTTGACTTGGCTCTTATCTAAAAGGGTCTCTGTGAGTGCATACATGTGTGAAGGAGAAAAAGAGATAGAGACAGAATTAGGAGTAGGGTAGGAAGAGATTGAGGCAACAGGTGAAACGAGCTGGAATTTAAAACTTGTGTCAGGTAGAAATACACATTTTATTAATTTGGGCTTCATTAAGCGGATGACTAGTGGATAAGACTTCTGTCTGCTTAAGAGAACTCTTTTTGAGATAATACCTAAATACAGATTATTAATGATGATATAAGCAATTGTCATTATACTGTAATTATAAAAATTGTTTCAGAAGATGAAAAAGAAATGGAAATAGAAATTGGCATTAGTAAAATTTGTGCTTTTATGTACTAATTGTAAATAGCATATGACAACTTTTTCAAGTTTGTACATAGTTGCTTTCATGTTCTCTCCCCCATTAAATTCTGAATTCCTTGAGAGCAGGGACTATCTTGCTTTTCTTTATATCCCTAGCGACTTAGGATAATTAGTGGCACATAGTAGGAGCTTAATACATTTTTGTTGATTGACTGATATTAGGAGTTCTCCACTAACCATCACTATTCCTCTAGAGAACTGGTCTAGAACTCACCTTGGTGTTGGACAACCTGACTTCAAATTCCAGTTCCTTTGTTTCATTATATATGTATGGACTTGGAAAAGCTTTTTAATCTCTTTGGATCTCAGTTTCCACTGAGGGTATAGAAATTATGATTTCTAGAGTTCCTTCTAATTTTTTGATCATAACTAGTTGTATGTAGTTAAAAGGAATAAAACTGCAAAGATAATTTATTATCATTGATGTTTACTCTGAATGAGATCTGAATTTTATTTTGGCTATTATTTATTCGCTTATTTGAGCATTATGTAAGGAAAAAACATGCCTTCCTGGGTACCAGGGACCATTTTCTAGGACGATTGTATGGGTTGTTAGATTGGAATTAAAGAGACTTGGTTCTAGTCCCAGCTCAGCCCTAAATGAGTGAGTGACCTTGAAAAAAATCATTCAAGCACTTTGTGCCTTGGTTCACCTAGCTGTGAAATGAAGGAGTTTGGATTATATGACTTCTGAGGTTTCTTCAAGTCCTATAATACTCAAATGAATCTGTAATCTTATTGATAGGAGTGTTTTTGCTAGGGACGCATATTATATAGTAACACCCAAACTTTCATCTCCTATGTAAGTTTTGTGCATTTCTTCACATAAAATTTGCTACCTTGGAAAGTCACCCATTGTGATAGTGGCCATTTTGCTGATATCCAATTTTGCCAGTGGAGTTATTCTTTATTCTAACCATGGGATCATCCATTTTCTTGAATAGTCTAAATTTTCAAGATTTTAAAACAGTCATTCTTATCCTTTGCATATTTATTCATATGGGTAATGACGTTTTGAAATCAAATTCTCAAGTTTTCAGAAACTAATTTTTCCTCCTATTTTATTTTAGATTTCAGAAGTACAAGTTTTTCTCCTCTTGTCTCATTCTTTACATCAGACTAGTTCTTTTCCCTAACTTTTGCTTATGCAAATGCTTTACATATGGGTATCTATTGCATGATGGTAGCCAATATTAAGACTTAGAGCTAGATGGAGTTTGGAGCCTTAAAATAAAGTCTACAAATTATAGATGAATTATCAATCTACATTGATAAGAGTTTTGCACACTGATTAAATCACAGTATTGTTTATATTTCTTAAAGAACTGTGAAATATTTGCCAAAGTGTCAGGAAGGAAAACATGGGCTTCATCTATATGCAATATGATCATAATACAAAACAATGAGATTAGAGCAACAATTTCTGAAAAAGATTGAACAATGCAAAATGTAGAGCCTTCTCATTTGTATAAAAGCTACAGAATGGTACTGACTTGGGTAAAATAAAAAAAAAGAAAAATATAAAAAAAATAGATGAAGAAATAGAAATTCAGAAAGATTCAAATAACTGAGGCAAATTGTTCTCTGTTTCAGTGTGCAGAGGATTCTTTTGAGCTGCCAAGACAATGTGGATGCCCTGTCTTTGTCTGAGTGTTAAAATGCTGGTTCCCTGATGAATCTCATATGTGACAGAAATTACAAATGTGGTAGTTACTGAAATCAATCTGGTCTTTCTCATTAAATGATTTTTAGCTTTTTTAATTATGGACATAACTAGCAACATAATTATAAATTCTTACTGTATGAGCAAAAATTTCAAGTAGATTTCCTTTTTTCTATTAATGACAGAGATCTTGAGCAGAAGAAATAGTTTCTCCTTTTACTGAACTCTTCAATTCAGGAGCTTCATGAATGATGGTTATGGCATTTGCTATAATGACAAGTGGTAAGGTTAAAATGCCATTTATAATCTGGCATACTTTAAAATTGGACAGAAGTCAATTCCATTCCATAAAGATGCTGGTACTGGGCTTAGTCCTGGAAATAAAAAGCTAAAATGAGGAAACATTCCTTGCCTTGAGGAGTCAACAGTCGGGTGGTTCTTCAGAAACAGTTTATACAATCATTTTTGGTATTATGCCATTTTTCAGCTGTATCTGGCTCTTCATGACCCCATTTTGGGATTTCTTGGCAAAGGTACTAGAATGGTTTACCATTTCATTCTCTGATTCATTTTACAGATGGGGAAACTGAGGCAAACAGGATAAAGTGACTTTCCCAGGCTCATACAGCTGGGATATATCCAAGGCTAGATTTGAATTAAGGAAAATGAGTCTTTCTGATTCCAGCATTGGCACTCTATCCACTGTGCCAGTTGGCTACCCATACAATAATTAAAAAAAAGTCAAATTAGGGAAGAATTTTCCATCTGAGTCATTGCTTCTTCTTCTTCTTCTTCTTCTTCTTCTTCTTCTTCTTCTTCTTCTTCTTCTTCTTCTTCTTCTTCTTCTTCTTCTTCTTCTTCTTCTTCTTCTTCTTCTTTCTTCTTCTTTCTTCTTCTTTCTTCTTCTTTCTTCTTCTTTTTTCTTCTTCTTTCTTCTTCTTCTTCTTCTTTTTTTTTTTTTTGTAATTTATTATATCCCTAATATTGATTTGCATGGTGGAATGGATGTGCCCTAACCTGATTAGCTCATTAGGTCATTGAAGTATTTCAGTGAAACAGATAAAAATGTTTTTTTGTTTTGTTTTAAGTGATAAGACCATTTCATGATAAGAGAGATGATGGACTCAAGATGAAGAATGAGACATATGCTTTTAGCTATGGCTGATGTCATAATTTGTTTTACTTGGCTAGGTATTTTTGTTACAATAATTTTCTTTTCTTTTTTTATTTTTCAAAGGAGAGGGAAAGGTGTTAGAGAAAAATAAGTTTGTTAGTTGAAAAAAGTAAAATATAAAATTAAAAATTAAAATATGATTACTATAATTTTTCTATTGTAAATTTCTTTAAGTTTCTGATGTTATATGGCATCTGGATTCTTAAATATATTAAGTTCCTGGTTTATTAAGTTCCAGGATTGTCAGTAAGAGGAAAAGGACTCAGTTGGGGCTTGATGGGTGATTGGCAGCTATAATTTTCCACACAAATTTTTTTTTGCTCTCATAAAGCTACCTTCTGAGAATGCAAAAGTTTAATGAAATCTAGGCACCAAAATGTGTTTGCTAACTAACAAAGACTAAGTGTAGTAGAAAAACTTAGCATGTTGAGTTCTTCTTTCCAAAATCAACCACCCGAGGGCCAAGGAATGAGACTCAAACTGTGGGTTCCTGGTACATTATTTTGGAGTTATAAAACCGCTTTTATAAATAAACCATGTGGCCTTGGTATAATTTAGTAATGTTTATATTTGTTGAAGAACTGTAAAACATTTGCCAAAGTGGCAGGATACAAAACAGAGACCTCATCTGTATGCAACATAGTCATAACATGAAATTATGAACTCAGAGAGATGATTTCTGAAAAGATTGAATTAACAATGTGAAATTTTGAGCCCCTCATTTGCATAAAGCTATGGAATGCCAGTACATGACAAAGGCAGGATTTTGTTTAATACCATCAAAAACTGCATGTCAGAGTTCTGTCCTCATGTAGACAGCCAGCTGTATTTTTTTACAAAAGGCTTAGAAAGTCGAATTTGTAGAACTTTTTGTTTCCTGCTTAAAACCTATATTACATTAAAGACGCACATCAGGAACATGATTGGGTAAAATATGGGAATAATTTCTTTAGAATCGCCAAAGGAGTTGGGTGTCCCATGTATGAGAAATAATTCCACGAAGGCAGCTTCAATATTCAACCAGGATGTAGGTAAGTCTGCCTCTGATGCACAGAAATTAAGTGATGTGTACATGATTAGACAGTTGTAAGTTTCAAGGAATGATTTGAACTTTTATTTTCCTGGATTCGATCCATAATTCCAGGCCCTGGAGTCTCAGGCTAGGGGAGTAAATTCTTAGATAGGATCTAAAATTTATATAATTTATATGATATAGTCTAAAATAGACTACATAGGCAAACTTTTTATTTTATAGAAGGTAAAACCAAGGGCCATGGAAATTCAGGTAACAATCTTCATTAGTTATTCTATTGCCTTGCTGCTATTTCATACCTGAATTCCTTGGTTATCTGAGTTCTAGATGAATCATGACTTTTATTTTAAGAATCCATATCACATGAAAAAGACAATTCTCAGATGAAGAACTTGAAACCATTTCTAGACATATGAAAAGATGCTCCAAGTCATTATTGATCAGAGAGATACAGATTAAGACAACTCTGAGATACCACTACCTGTCAGATTGGCTAGAATGACAAGGAAAGATAATGCAGAATATTGGAGGGGATGTGGGAAAACAGGGGCACTGATACATTGTTGGTGGAACTGTGAATACATCCAGCCATTCTGGAGAGCAATTTGGAACTACACTCAAAAAGAAATACTAAAGAAGGGAAAGGGACCTGTATGTGCAAGAATGTTTGTGGCAGCCCTCTTTGTAGTGGTCAGAAACTGGAAGCTGAGTGGATGCCCATCAATGGGGGAATGGCTGAATAAATTGTGGTATATGAATTTTATGGACTATTATTGTTCTGTAAGAAATGAACAACAGGATGATTTCAGAAAGGCCTGGAGAGACTTACATGAACTGATGCTGAGTAAAATGAAGAGGATCAGGAGATAGTTGTACACTTCAACAACAATGCTATATAATGATCAATTCTGATGGATGTGGCCATTTTCAACAATGAGATGAACCAAATCACTTCCAATAGAGCAGTAATGAACTGAACCAGCTACACCCAGCGAAAGAACTCTAGGAGATGACTATGAACCACTACATAGAATTCCAATATCCCTATTTTTGTCCGCCTGCATTTTTTATTTTCTTCACAGGCTAATTATACACTATTTCAAAGTCCGATTCTTTTTGTACAGAAAAATAACTGTTTGGACATGTATACATATATTGTATTAAACTTATACTTTAATATATTTAACATGTATTGGTCAACCTGCCTTCTGGGGGAGGAGGGGAAGGGAAAGGAAGGGAAAATTTGGAACAAAAGGCTTGGCAATTGTGAATGCTGTAAAATTACCTATGCATATATCTTGTAAATAAAAAGCTATAATAATAATAAAAAAGGAATCCATATCACATTCATCCAGCATTAGGTTGACCATATGATGATATAATGTTTATAGATTCTTAAGAAAATGAAGTCATTGATTTATTGAAACATTAAGGCATCTAAAAAGCAACAACAATTATATTTCTTAGTTCATACAGCTAAAAGATACCAAACACAGTTCATCCCAACTTCCCATTTGTTACTGCTTCTTTTTGCTCTTCACTACATTTTAAACTATTATTTAGCTATATACTTATTTATTAATTTTTATTTATTTAAATTATTATTATAGATTATATAAATTATTTATATATTTTATATATTTATATGCTATTCTTAAAAGTATTTTTAATTTATAATTTATTATTTTTGAGCTCTAACAAAATATGTAATTAGTCCTTTATATACATATATTCTGATGCCAGCACTGTAAACAACAGTGAATGAGATTGGGGAAGAAATGAGATAATCCAAATAAATTTTGAATTTTGGTCTCTTGGACCCCCATTTTGGGAAAGTTCAGCCTTGCCATCATGGAACCACCAACCATGGTTAAATTAACTCTATGTTGTTTCTGGATAGAGTGTGCAGATCTATTCCAGCATTTCTCCAAAATATCAAGGGAGTCATCATGTCTATTACAAGAAAACCGGCTAATAACTAAAGTTTGTGTGTGACTGAGGAGCACCTGCATGACATTAAGATTATATACACACCTCATCTCCTTCTCACCAAAATCACAGGCAGATTTGAAGTGATGATGGGAATTCTAAGATATGTTAATGGAAGGTTTCTTAAAGCTCCTGGGCAGAGGAAATACCAACCAAGATGGGCTGAGTCATTCTAAATAGCTTCAGTACACAATGCTGCCTGTTCTGTACTTGAACAATTATTGAGAGAGACTTTGATATACTGTATCCACGTAACATCTCTTGCTAAAGAAACCATTATTCAATTCTTCTTTTGAAAAGAGACCTATGCATTTGGCTTCTGCTTCCTTGCAGAGCAATAACTTTATTTAGTTTGATTAAATTACAGAGATTAAACCTAGATAACATTAGAGAAAGCAAAAATAAGGGAGGCTAGACCACAAATGGGAAATGGGAGCTTCTTCATGATAATGTGATTTCTGCTTATGCTGCTTCTAGAGCAAGAGTTTCTGATAGTAGGGAAGGGATCAGGATGAGGGAGTATCTACAGATTTTCTGGAGGTGGAGGGAAAGGTGGAAATTCTTGTCTGATCTCCCCAAACTTCTTTCTTCACAATGTCATCAATGAAAACAATGTACTTAATGCATAGCCATGAATCTTTTCATGCAATAGGTATTACTTTATTCCATGGACAGGATGGAAAAAGATGAGATCCAGGAATGGAATCACAATATAAAGGCTAGTCACAGACTTCCTATATATTTCCTAAATCTGAATATGTATATCTAGGGCTAGAATCCAGCTTTTTCTTAGACCTAATTCTGTCTGTATTCTCTTGAGAAGTTGGCCATATGAAGTCACTCGAAAAACTGATCATTTTATCACTTTATTTTTGAAAATATAATTTTGTCTCTCTTTGCTTAATAGTCCTCTCTCCAGCTGGATAATATTTATTCTTCTTTCAACTCAATCATTTAATATCTTCCAGAAATACCAAAGAAGTGGAATCATGGGGTCATTAATTTAGAACCAGAATTCTTAACCTGGGGTCTAGGATTTTTAAAAAATGAATAACTATTTTTGATACAATTGATTTCCTTTGCAATCCTATTTATATTATTTTATGCATTTGGGATTTGTAGGCTTTAGCAGATTGCTGCAGGGGTACATAGGCTTCATCAAATTGCCAAAGGGGTCCATGAAACAAAAAAAAATTAAAAAGCCAGATTCAGATAAATCTCAGAAATGACTTAGCTTAACCATCTCTTTCTACAGCTAAGAAAATAGAAGTTTAGGGAGTTAGTTGCTTCCTTCAGTGTGGAGTGAGTAGGTAAGTTATGAAAAAGGGGGTGGGAACATATTCTAGGCAAGGGGTTTCAATAAATCAAAGTATCAGCCAGAAAGTACAGGATGATTTCCTGGAAGTGAGAAGAGCAGTTTAGCTGAAGTGTATGGTGGCCAAGGAGGTGCAACTAATACTGTAGCCATTAATAAAGTCCCACCATCAGCCATCAGGGATTGGAATTGGAAGTCTCCCCACCCTATGACCTTCCCATCCACCATTGGATGAGTGTCTACCATTAATTCCTGAAATGAAAATGTGCATTTTTCTCTCCACCAATGAATTCTTAACTTTAATAGTAGCTCAAATTTGTATAGTATTTTAATATAAAATGTTTTCAAGAACACTGTAAAATAGAGACCCCATAATATTACTCCAGTTCTATTAATGGAGAAGCTCAGAGGATTTGGAGCTTTAGTCCCAGGTTGCTGATGGTCACACGTGTAAGTGATAGAACCAGGATTCCAGTACATCTCTTCAGATACCAAGTATAATACTCTTTCATCTATACCTTTTTCACTTTCCAATCTGTCATTATCAAATGTCAATAGCATCTTCTTATTGGAAGGTACTTAGTCACTTGACTGTTGTTCCTTTTGCATACTTATTCTCATTCAAAACGTAAAGAAAGGGAGGGTGAGGTATACCATACTTTTAAGGAAAAGCACTCTCTGCTTCCCTGGTAACCTAAATGGGTTTACTTCCTCTTCTGAGGATCATTTGAAGATTTCATTTCATTTTTAAGAGGTAGATAAAAGATTTTACTAGGCTGTAGAATCAGTGAGTGAAGCTAATTATGAACCAACAGGCAGCTGCCCAAATGCCCCTACAATATTTGAATTATTAATGGATACCTTTTTTCCTTTCCAGGTACTGTTTTAATTTGGTGGCCTGGATTTCTGGAGAAACAAGAAATGAGATAACTTTAAAGCCCCCATGAGTATCTGTAGCCTTTATTATTTATACCCCAGGATTTGTTTTTCCCCCTCAAAAATTAATAACATTTGGAGACATCATTTCCATCATAGCTTTCCATGTTTAATTGAGTTATCTTCTCAACTAAACTGCAAGTTTTTAAAGAGAGAAATCTTGCTATATATATATATATATATATATATATATATATATATATATATATATATATATATATATATATATTTGCCGTTATAGCAGAGCCTTGTAAAAAGGAAATGTTCAAAGAATATTTGTTGAAAAATTAATTCTAAACATTTTGCACATGGGGCAGTGCAGTGGAGATATCTCTGGATTTGGAGTGAGAGGTCATCTGGGACTGGGCAAATGACTTAATTTTTCTGGTTCTCAATTTTTTAACTGCAACACGACCAGATGTTAAATATCTCTTCTATCTCTAGATCTTCCCTTGGAAGATCCTTCGTCACCAAATACTTTCCTAATAGTCTAGAAAGGTTTAAATAGGAAAGGGAAGGAAACAAGCATTTAGGAAATATGTATATGGTAGGCACTAAGCTAATATTTCATTCATTATCCTCATTTACAGAAGAGGAACAGAGGCAGGCAGAGGTTAAATTTCTCACCAAGGATCACATACTATTAAGTGTCTGAGGCAAGGGTTTAATTCCCATCTTCCCACTCAAAGTCCTTACTCCTAGATGTCTCTAGAAGAAATGTATTCAGGTTTTAACTGAAAAATGTGTAATCTTAGACATCATTGCATTTCTATGTTTTAGTTTCTTTTTACAATAAATGAGGAAGTTAGATTAGATGACATTTAAATTTTTCTCTGTTTAAAAATGCTTTTTGTAATATTGAAGGAAATTTCAACATTGATGTTCCTTATTTTTCACACATTTTCCAGGAAATGCAGGGAGGTCAATGAATGAATGGTTAATGATTTTTATTAGCGGATGGGTTTTGCGTAGGTTGGTCATTAGGTTTTTGTAGTTGAATTATAACAATGTTTTTTCATTCCATAGGTTATGGTTAGAGTCCATACTAAAATTATTATGGAAATGATAGTAATTTTTTTATTGTCTTTGTTACTGATTTTTGGGTTTGTTGCTTTTGCTTCTAAGCCGTCTCCAGTATATGGGGGCTTAGGTTTTGTAGCATGAGTCTAATAATTTCCATTTTTGAATGTAATACAAAAATGCCCTTTTAGCCATAATTTTTCCAGTTTAGAATTGTACTTTCATTATACTTCTCCTAATCTGATCTGAATTCCTGCCAAGTTTAAATCCTAGTTTTTCTCTGAAACTTGACATTCCATGCAATCATCCAAACTCTTATGACTAGAATGCACTCACTCTTTTTTATTTTTGCTGAGGCAATTGGGGTTAAATGACTTGTCCAGAGGCACACAGAATGCACTCACTCTTTTTCTCTGATTCAGAACCTGTATCTTTTAAGACAGAACTCAGGTGCCACATTCTCTGTGAAAAATTAATCAAGGAAGAAAAGCAAAACATGCTACATATTGGCATTCGATTTGAGTTTTCTGAATGTTTATTTTCTTGAATATTGAATTTCATGGAATCCTTTAGGAATATATAGTTTTTAATTGAATTTCAGAATAGAATGAAATAGTATGCTCACTGAAAGAGCAAAATCAAAAGCAGGCAAGTATTTACTTAATGTCTAATGTGTTAGAGTAGAAAGAATAGAGTCCAAAGACTAGAAGACCTTGGGTAAAGGGCTGGCTTTGTCATTAACACTTTGGGTAAGTCATTTAGCTTCTTTTAAAAATTATTTTAAAAAAAGAAATAGAAAAAAAGAAAAAGATTGGATTATATGTATCTAATCTCCCTTCTAAGTTTTGTGATAAAAAGTAAGCAAACATCTGAACTAGTTTTGAGTTTGTGCCCTTTAAATACAAATCAATATTTGCAAAACACAAATATATATGTGGGAAGAAGAAAGTGAGCATTTATTAAGGCTCATCATATGTTAGACACTTTTTTAATGCTTAACATGTAGTTTCTAATTTGATCCCCTTAAAAAAACATGCCAAGTATTATCTCAATTTACATTTGAAGGAACTGAGACAGAGAGCTTATGTGACCTGCCCAGAGTCACAGAGCTAGGAAGTATTTAATTTTGGATTTGAATTCATGTTTTTCTGACTCTAGAACAAGCACTCTATCCACTGTGTTACCTAAATGCCTAAAAGGTTGCCACTATGTCCTTCAAGGATCTATTATTTGATTAGATTAAATAAAACCCAGCTGACACAGCTCACAATTCCACTCCTCTTTACTAGATGATGTTGTTAACATGGATAAGCTAGAACCCCCCCCCACCATTTGGTAGCCACTCTTTGATGAATCTTTTTCACTTGTCTAAGTTGTTTCTGGGTTGCTAGAAGCCTTTTCAGATAGGGAGATCTTTCTATTCTGTTGGAAAATGGTGGAGGTTTACAGGGGGTTTCCATGAACATTTTTCACATATATTCCTCCGCACACTGGAACAATTCTATTATTCTTTCTGGTGGCTTTAAGGGGGTTTAAGATGGACTGGAACAAGCTTCCACATCAATGTTTCCAAAATTTACACGGCCACGACAATACTGATTTAAGTTTTGAAAACAACAAAAAAAAATTTTTTTTTGAATCTTGGTTCCTGAGAGAGCAAATGCAGATTGATTTATGCTCAGAACTTCTCTTGCATCTTGTCAACACTACGATGGTTGCCAAAGCTCATCATACAGAGTGCTGACATTTTCTGGGAACCCATTTGCCTTTACATATAGTCTCTCCAGGAGGTTACATTTGCACACTTGGTGCTTTTATTTTTAAGCACATGACACTGATTATTGATATTAGAATCATTCTAATGTCATTGTACTACGGCTACTTAAGAAATGTTAACCCAGTTTATGCTAGTGCATAATTTCTAGGTGCTAATATAATATTTCAGAATAGCAACAGACTTCCTACTAATATTAAAGAAGGGTTGGGCTGCAAAGGATGCAAATCTTCAGCTCGTTCTCTGTTAACAAGCTGCTAGAAGCCACAGAATTCCATAGGATTGAGAGTCCACTTTAATAACCATCATTTTCTTCCTTTGCCACAAATCCAGGTCCACAAAATCCTTCTCACATGCATATCTGAAAAAAGGAAAAAAAAATTATAGACTACTGCAAAGTCAAGTACCATAGAGACCTTTGAGCTGCTGCTTCTTGGTTTATAATTGCCTATGTTAACAGCTCCTACAGCTTACTAAAATCCTCTATATAAAATTGAAAAAAAATTCCTCAAAAATTGCTCTCCTAATTTTAAGAGCTACACATCTCTCTTGATCAGTTGTAGCAAGTGGGTAAACACATCAATGCCATAATGTGATGTCCTCATTTGATAAAGTCTTTCTAATGGCTATCCCCCCAAAACTTACAAAGATCATCCATTCTGCAGATTTACAGCATATACATTTTTTGGGGGAAATGCCTTTTTTAATCACAATGATCAAAAGTAATGGCCACTAACTCAAAAGCTTGTGCTCACATTTTGAAAAAGGAAACCATTTTATTTTTTCTTTTCTCTTTTTTGGCTCATTCCCTTTCTCTGAATTTTTGACTTTTCCATTCTTTTATAGGACAGAAGAGCAAGTTGCCACTTGAGTATTTTAATCTCTGTTTTGCAGTAGTCCCTAAATTACAAACCTCTAACTGTTGAACTCTTCTTTATCTTGTTATAGGATATTGGAGTATTAATTATAAAGCTAGAGGATTTTATTATCTGTACTCTATATTCTTGAAAGGTTCTTTATAAATGGGTAAAAAGACTGAATCACTTGCCATCTATCAATCTGCACTATTTTTCCAGCTCATTTGCAGCTCATTTCCTTTTTCAGTCTCCAATGTGGGACCAGTTCCCAATAAACTTCCTGATAGATTTAAATTCTGCTTGTGCAGAGCATCGTTCAGTTTGTCAAATGCCATTCAGATGCATATGACTCAGTCAAGTGAAAGAAAAGGGTAATTAGAAAAAAAGAGTGACCAGAGAGAAGGTCAGAATTTTGTGACTCTGGTTTTCAAAAACCTTGGCTTTACATCTAGAAAATCATGTAGGTCTGAGTTCTGTACTCTGGCTTCAGAATTTTGGTCATTAACCATTTAGTGCTACTACTTGCTACCATGGGGAGGTCCAATTTTAACTATAATCTAGATTATAGATCATATAAAGCCCATGGACCGCGACGAATTGATTGGATAACTTGCTGTTTCCATACTGTGGACAAATCCATATGAGAATGATGTTTAGTAGGTTATTTTAGCATCACTTTAAGTCACAGTTTTCCAGATTACCAAAGGCTATTTTATGAATTAAGCATCACGTACCCATTTCTTCTTATGATTCTTGTGATTTGTATCTTTATATCTATTGATTACCCCATATCTGGACAATATATTTTAAGATGGGTATCTCTGACTCAAGAAAGAAAACCTTAAAACCTTATGCTTGTCAAATTCATGCTATCAGGCTTACCTGGTAGCAAGAATCATAGAGTATAGCATTTCATCTATTAAGTGGTTTTGTCCTTTTTTCTAAATAAATAAATAAATAGTTCTGAGGCTGGTTCATTGGTGAAAAAAGGAGTTTCATTGTTAAAAGGAGTTAAATATATTATCATTATAACATGGTAGTTCTTTTAAAAATTAAATTTTAAATATTTCTTGATATATATTTTTAAAAATAACATCTTAATTTCCAGATATCTTCTTCCCAGAAGGGTGGGAAGCACATTTCTCTTCTTCTAGGTGAAGTTTGGTTAAGATAATTGCAAGGAATTGTTTTATCTTTTTATTTCCATTTCTATTATTAGTCATTGTGCATAATATTGTCCTTTTTGTGATCACTTTGTTGAATTAGTCCCTATAAGTCTTTCCATTCTTCTCTAAATTCTTTATATTCATTATTTCTTACAATCTATTAATTATTCATTATATTCACATAATTCATTTTAGTTAGCCATAGCAAATCACTGAATTCCTATTTGTTTTTAGTTTTTTTGCTATCATAAAAAGTAATAATATGTATGTTTGTGGTATTTAGGTTTTTCCCACCTCCCCCAATCTTTTGCTCCTTTGAGCATGTGCCAAATAATGGGAATTTAGGGTCAGAGGTTACAGACATTTCAGCAATTTTTTTTAAAAAGGGAGAATTCTAAATTGATTTTCATAATAGTTTGAGAAATTCCCAACTCCATCAATAAAGCATTTTTGTACCCATGTTTCTGGAGCCTATTCCTTTTTGTTGTTGTTCTCTTTGCCAATGTGCTGGGGTACAGGATGTGGGTATGAGTGTTAAGGTTAAACTAAAATTGTTTTGATTTTCACTTTTCTCATTATTTAATGTTGATTGAGTATCACTAAGATTTGCAATACTCTTTTATATGACTAATTTGTAATGTTTCTTTGGAGAACAATTTGTTCTTATCTTTTTAGTTCTTATTTTGACCTTTGGGGAATAAGCTTTTGGTCTTTGAAATGTACTAAC
Organism: Sminthopsis crassicaudata; assembly: GCF_048593235.1. Taxonomy (NCBI): domain Eukaryota; kingdom Metazoa; phylum Chordata; class Mammalia; order Dasyuromorphia; family Dasyuridae; genus Sminthopsis; species Sminthopsis crassicaudata. Next base: position 42,700,989 of record NC_133622.1, read on the forward strand.
TTTATATCTTTTATACCAGATTCTTTCCAGAAGTATTTGATGCAAATGATCTTTAGTTCCAATTCATAGTTTTATTTATCTTAGTTATATTGATTTTGTTTGTTCAGTTTTTTAAAAATATCGTGCAATTGCATTTTGTATAGTTGATATATTATATTTATTCCTATTATTCATTTGGTTAAATATTCTCTCCTCATGCATAATTGTGAAAGTTATATTTTCAGGTCCTTCTCTATTTAAAAAATGATATCGGCTTTAAAATTCAAGTCCTATAGACTTTCTAAGCTATGATGATGTGATGATGATGGTGATGTCTAAACCTATTTTCTGCCAAATAGCTTTCCAGTTTTTCTAGAAGTTCTTGTCTGCTTTTCCCTTAAAGAATATGTATTCTCAGGTTTGTTGAACATTGGACATTTTGACAATTTGGTGTTCTGTCATCTATTTTATTTTACATTAATTTGTGATAATAAAATCCTTTTGAAAAATCCTAAGTTATCTCAATAGCAGCATGTAGAAAAAAAAGGGTATTCATAAAAGGTAAGTAGTATCTGGGGTAGCTAGAGTGATCACTGTTAGAATATAAGTTCCTGCAAGTAAATAGTTTCATTCACTGTATTTGTGTATTCAATGCCTGACACTGTCTTGTTAAGTACATAATAGGTGCTTAATCAATACTTGATAGAGTGTTATAGAAGCAAATGAAAACCTGGTGGCAGCAAAATAAACCCAAAACCAAAACCCCAAATCCAAAAGGAAACAAATGACTACCACAACAACCACAAAAAGAAATACAAAGGCACTGAAAACACTGCATTTGGTAGAAAACCAGGAGAAAGTGACAGGGTTAGGGGAATAGTCAGTAAAGGTTGCATAAGGCAGAAGGATGAATGATTGAGACTGATTAGTTTCCTTTTTGGCCAAGTTCCTATTTTCTAAAATTGTCTCCTTTTGTCGTTGAAATAAAAACCTCTTTATTTCAGATTGCCATCAAAGCTCGAGTGGAGAGTAATAAGATAAAGTAGAGAATAGTAGGTGACATATCCTTAATATATACTGTCTGGTCAGCAGTCTTGTCACTCTTTTCAAAAGAACTCTTTACTCATTTTTTAAGAATAAAAGAGGGCTCTGCTGATAACACAAAAGGCTGATGCTAGATTTCCTTTGCTGATAAATTATGAATATCAATTAGATTTTTATTCTTTGAAAATTTCAAAGCTCAAAATCATACCTCCCAATCCAATTTTTTTTAGCCTTTTCTATCTAACAGAAATGTGAATACCTGTGTTCTTTCATTATTCTTAACTCTGATACTTGGTTTAGAAGAACTGTAGATGGCAATCCAACCACAAAAATGATAGGGTTGGCTCTACTTCATTAAAGATTTTTCTTTTGCTAGAGGCACAAAATTACATTGGTCTAGGAGGGCAGCATATCAGGGAAAGCAATCATAAAAAAAACAAAAGCAAGTCTCAAAGAAATGGAAAACATAAGATAATCTCTTAAAAGCTTCCTTTCTAAATTCCACTACATGTAAGCCTACAAAATGCAATTCTGGGTTCATGAGTGTAATCAAGAAATACTGTGAAGACATTTCAAATTGTAGATGTAGTAAAAATTCTAGTTCCCATGGAAACAGGGGACCACATATAAGAACAGGCCATATCATACAGAAGGTTTAATTACGATGAAGTGACTAATGAATCAAGGTAATTTCTTAGATTATTTGTGGCTGATGTCCATTAAAATTTAGTTGTCAAGGCAACCCATTTATAAAAACAGTAAAGGGAGAAATTAGTGCAAAGAGATAAGTGGCATTTGAAAAAGATTTTGAAAAGGCAGAAGCAGCTTCTTCAATTACACACATGTCTAAATGTAAAAGAATCACAGTAAAATGAACTTAAGTGTTCTGCAAGATCTGGAAACTATTAACTATTCATAACTGAAACAATATATGTATTTCTCCCTGAATAATAAGGATATTTTAAAAAATGTGCAGAAATCTCCTTTTTTTTTTTTTTTGTAATTGCAAGGAAGAATTTAGGTGTTTTCATTTAGGAATGATTTTCTTTGTATTTTAAGGAATTGAATAATGGTCCAGAGACCTTGCCTGTTCAAGGTGGAAGATCTTCTGGATTCTTCAAGCTACATTCTATTAACTGATTTGCATTGTTTATGCATATAGATGGAGCTGTCTTTTTATGGTTTTTAAAAATGTATGAATCTATTTATCATCCAGTAAATTTATAGAGAATTGGACCTAAGTGAAAGAAGTCAAAAGAACACCTCTAATCACTTTTGTGATTACTGGGACAAGATGACTGACAAATGGAAATCCCTTGTATATGGGAATATGAGGAATAGAGAATTGGAAATGGACCTCCCTTTTTTATTGCTGATAAATACTATATGTTATGGGGAAGTCAGCCTTATCTTTTTTGTTATGGCATGGGTTTATAGCTATTACATTCTTTTGAAATAGAATTGCTGAATGGGCTATTCAAACATATGAAGCAGCTCCATGTTATATAATATTTGAGAAACATAATTTAATAAATATAAATATCCAGGAGAATGCAAAAACATTGAGTATGGGGCCTTCTCATTTTTCTACTGGAATGTCCAGAACCTAGCACCGAAACTGACACATTTGGACAGTTAATAAATGCTTGTTTATTGATTAACTTATGTTGAAAGTTGGAGAGGCAAGGCTAAGGCTTTGTGGCCACAGGGAGTTTTCAATTATGACGTGTTTCCAATAGGATGGAATCTCAGTAGATGTGAAATCATAAGATGCTGATCATCATTGGGAATTGAATGGATGTCCATCAGTTGTGGAATGGCTGAATAAATTATGGTATATGAATGTAATGGAATATTATAGTTCTATAAGAAATGATGAGTAGATTGATTTCAGAAAAGTTGGGAAAAACTTGCAGGAGCTGATTCTGAGTAAAGTAAGAAGAAACTAAAGAACATTATACACAGTAACAACAAGATTATGTGGTTAACTGCGATGGACTTGGCTCTTTTCTCTTTTCATCAATGCATTGATTCAAGGCAATTCCCATAGGCTTGTGATGAAAAATGTCATGGGAATCTAGTGAGATTATTGAGACTAAATGTGGATCAAAGCATAGTGTTTTCATCTTTTTTATGTTGTTGTTTGTTTGTTTGTTTCTTTTATCTTTCTCATGATTTTTTCTCTTTTGACCTGACATTTCTTGCACAACATGACAAATATGGAAACATATTTAAAAGAATTGCACTTTACTACATCATGTTTGCTTGCACTCTAGGAGAGGGGGAAGATAGAGGAAGAAGAGGAGGAAGTTTGGAACACAAAGTTTTGCAAAAATGAATATAGAAAACTGTCTTTACATGTATTTGGAAAAACAAAATACTATTAAAAATAAAAGAGAGGGAAAAAGATGCTTATCCACGTGAAAATTAGGATCTGTAGGTAGATTGAAGATGTTGGTGGTAGGGGGCAGCTAGGTGGTGCAGTGGAGAGAGCACCAGCCTTGAATTCAGGAGGACCTGAGTTCAAATCTGGTCTCAGACACTTAACACTTCCTAGCTGTGTGACCCTGGGCAAGTCACTTAACCCCAGCCTCAGAAAAAAAAAAAAGATGTTGGTGGTGGAAGCCTGGCAAGTACAAGTCTTTAAAATAAGGGAAATCCAAAAATCATTGTGAAACTGGAGCCAGGAGGCCAGATGAAGAGATCAGTTAACATGGGAAGTCATTATGGGACAATGATAACCACCAAAATAGGTGATTAAGGTCTTTCTTATAAGTTGGTACTGATCTTGCTTTTCTTTGATCCTGTTAATTCCTTGCAGTTGTGCCCACAAATTACTCAGAGGGAACAAGAAATGACTACTTAGTAATTTGCTGCATTGAAAAAGGTATTGAGAAGAGGCTGCTTTGCTGAGCCTGAAAAATGATGGTAGAATGATTAGTGGGAACTGTGGTCATACATTCCTATAAGACATTAGTAACTCCATATTTAGCCACTTTAACAAGTGACACAGAATAGAAAGCTTCTAATAATCTCAATTGACAATCAGTCCACCAACAGATTATATTAAGCTCCCACTATGTGCCCAGCTTTGACGATACAAGTAAAATGAACAAAATAATTCCTACCTGCAATAAATTTAAATTATAAAAGCAGAGATCATATATGTGAATATATATACAGAATAAATACAAATAAATAAGGAATATTTAATTACAAGTGTTTGGTGAGGGAAGGCATTAGCAGTTTAGGGGATCTGTAAAGTTTCATGTAAAAGATGAAGCTTCAGTGGACTATTTGAATGTAAAAATGAATTCTATGAAGTAAACATATTCTCATTATGAGGAGTGACTGGTATAAAGATTCAAAGAAAGGAGATGGGATGCTATGTATGAGAAATGGATTGAAGGTCAATTTGGCAAGATTACAGTGTGTGAGGTATGGAATAATGGAAAATGAAACTGGATGGATAGGTTGGGACCAAGTTGTAAAGGGATTGAATCATTGGTAAGGAACAGTGGAATTATATAGGACTATACATTGCCCAAGTGAAAAATCTATCAGTCAGAAAGCCGGTATATCTTCTATAGAGATGACAGGTGGAATGTTGAGCCAGCATGGCTACAAACTCCAGACCAAAATGATGGTTTGCAGACCATGAGTAATATGTCTTGGACCTATTATCAAAAGCGCCTTTGGTAGTACCTTTGCTCAGCATCTCTAATGAACCCAGGACACCAGCATCTTAAAAATGATTATGGCTAGATAAATTGGCTACATGAATGAGAAGACTTGAGTGGGCAAATATAAGTAAAAGGGAGAGAAAAAATTCCATTTTAAGATGTGTTTTCTTTTCTATAAATTACTTTTTCCAAAGTTGCTTCCAATGGAAAAGAAAATTAAGTAAAGCCATCTTAAATAGCATTTGAAACTGATGGCATATATACCTTTTTACTTTGGTAGTTTACAAAGAAATGTTTTAATCCCAGTCACCTGGAATTTTCATTTACATTATTGTAGGCATCTTGGATATGGTGTTTTTAGGTCTGTTTTGAGAAGAGAAACTCTTAAGAACAACAGAAGCCCAACTTCAAAAGACGTCAAACTGAGGGATTCTGAGAAATCAAAGCAATAAACAGAAAAACTGGCTGCAGAGCAGTTCGAGATTGCCTTTGAACACAGTCTTGAATCATTCCTGATATCTTAGCATCCTGATGCAAAAAAAGCTGGGCTTTTCCAATAGCAGTTGTAGCTATAAAAGAGTAAAAATAAAACAGAAAGACCAAATCACATAAACACTTTTGGATTCATATTTAGAGTAAACTTTCATTCTAATAATGCTTTTTATCATTTGTTCATGTACACATCAATCAAGAAATATTCGAACTATTCTGGGTAAGGTGCTAAGTACCTACGAGAAAAGGTTCCTGCCTTCAAGCACCTTTTCATTTACCAGGGGAGATAAATGTGTGTGTATATATATATCTATATATCTATATATCTATATTTATATATCTATATCTATATCTATATATATCTATATATATATAGACATATATATATATATATATATCACGGCCAAGATAGCTAAAGAATTATGGCAATCTTTGACTCTCCTATAGCCTCAATCAATTCTTATGTTAAAGACTAAAAGATTTTAGGCTTAAAGTATATGATTTTGTGAATTTAAATTGCATGTAACAGTCCAGGACTTGATCACGTGAAAATAGATGGATCCTGAAAATATTCTGACTATAGTATGATATTCTGGGGTTTCACTGCAACTTGCCATAAGAATTTATCTTTCCATGGAAAGCCAGAAAGAAGCCTTGGGCAAGAATCTAGAATGATTTTTGAGGGTCATCCCAGGAAGACAGTTCCTTGATTTTGGTTCACCCCTTTTCAAAATAACTCAAAGGGTTTGTCGTTTCATCCCAAATTTCTCTACACAATATATACAATATAACCAATAGCAAATCCTCTTTCCCCTCCCTCCGACGATGGGGCTGGATTTATTTCAGTTGCGCTTATGAAATTTCTGGAAAGGAATCTTATTTACACTGTCACCTGCACATTTATGTCCTCAAGCATCCTCCAGGTCAGGCTGAAGTGATGGCACAGACTGCTAAGGATGCCCTGGAGTGGCTTCTCAGAGTATGTTACTCATGATTCAGCATGTCTTTCAACAGTCAACAATGAAAGTCTCTTGTGCTGGATTCCTGTTAGGGAAAAATTCTAATATTTGCCACACATGTTCCTTTTGTGAGACTTTTTGGTGTGTTTTACTAGTACATCCATGGTAAGGAAAATCGCTTCTAGCTCTGTCACCTGTACTGTTAGGGAATTGCCAATCAGGATCTGTTTCAGGCAGGATTTGAGCCCAATTTTTCCACCCTGAATCAGACCATCTATCCACTTAGCTGTGCTGTCTTACCCAGACTTCAAGGATGAGTTTATAGGAAATTTACATAATATTAATAGCTACTGACATTTATTTAACAATTTTGTCAGAACGGCTCTAAGAAATAGGTGGAATAAATAGAAACATATCCATTCCACAGATGAGAAAACAGTGAATGAGAGGTTTAGTTACCTTGTTCATGATGTTGTTCTTTGTCCTTCATTTTTGCAAAGGACCAGGACTTCAGGGATGCTGCCATGACATGCAAGTGGATTGGATTTAAGTGAGGGAGGACTGGGCAAGGTCACCTGCCTCACTTTCACCTCCAGAGCCATCTGGGTCCAGTGTCCAAAGAAAGATCAGGAACACTGGAAATGGCTCTGGGTGAAATGGAAGACCTCGGCCTTTTTAAGTTAAGGTCTTAGAGATCTCAGTTTGACTGAGGCAACTCCCATTCAGGGATCAAGGCTAGGGAGCAATTGAGCAAAGGATGGTCTTAAAAATCTTGTTCATGAATAGGGAGGGAAGAAGTATCTGTGGTGGAATTAAAATTTAAGTCTCTTGATTTAGCTCCAACAATGTCCCCTCTATATTCTGGATGTTTCTCAGTTACTGGAATAAAGATATGAGGAGATGAAGAGATTTTTTAGGAAAATTTTCAGAAAAATCTGAATTCTAATCCTGCCTCAGATACTTACCAGTTGTGTGGTGCTTTGGGCTTGGAATCAGAAAACATGAATTCAAATCTATCTACAGACACTTACTAGCTCTGTGATCCTGGGTAAGTCACCTTACCTTGCCGGTGTCTTTATCTTACTTCACTAGGTTACTATGACGGTCAAATATATTAATCTGTAAAGTTCTTAGCATAGTGTCTGTCACATAATAGGCTCTACATAAATTCTACCCACCTAGTCTTACTTCTTGCATGTTGCTCAACCCTACAGTGGGTGAAATAGCTCATACTTCACCTAGTTATATGAGGATCAAATGAAGTAGTGCAAAGTATTATTAATTAATCCTATATTAAAGAATGATAAGAATCATCATCATCATCATCTCAAGAGAGCCTTTGCAAAGAATTATGGACCTCAACTAAACTGGATTCTTGAGAATGAATATTTTATTAATGATAATTCTATGCTGATCAATAATAGTTTAGAATTTATATTTAAAGAGGTGGAGCCAAAATGGTGGAATAAAAGGCAGCAATTTGCTGACTTATCCCCAAAACTGCTCCAAATATCTTTAAATAATGACTCTAAACAAAATTTAGAGTATCAGAATACAAAAAGGATATTTTTGAAAAGTATCAGCTTCAGTAAGTCTGAATCTGAATCGATGGCGGTGCTGGTGGCTTCTGAACCTCTTGGTTGGACTCACAGTCTGGTCCCCAAACCAACAAAGCATGAATGGACCTATAACCTATAGACTTTTATGAAGAATAACATATTTGCATGGGTGAAGGAAATCCTACTTTTCAGTTAGAAGTTAGTGAAAATAAAGGTGCAATTTTTTTCCTTCAAGCAAATTTAGAGCCCCCTATAATCTCTGACTCACAAGTTAAGAACTCCTGCTCAAGGGGAAAAGTACCCTTTATTACCAACCAGAGTACCTGAGTTCCAGGCTTGATTCTGAAATTATTGTCTGAAATTATTCCATTTTTAAAGTTAATTGTATGTGTGTGATGCGGTACGCCTTGCTTAAAAACTTCTTAAGATTCAACAATAAATTCAAATAAATGAACATCTTAAAAAATAGAAGGCTGCTTGTTTCCTTTCTAGTCAATTAACAAACATTTAACATTTATTGTTAATTTGCTTATTACTGTCAGCACAGTGCTAAGCAAGTGTGATACAAACTCCCTGGCGGAAAAAGAATCCTTCCCTCAAGTTAAGAAATAATAATTCATAATTATATTTCCTTATTATTCTCTTCATGTTGTTCTATATATGGGTATATTTTTGTGTGTGGGTTTTGCCCTCCAATGGCTACAGAGAATGAGCTGGGCTGAACACATTCATCTAGATCTGTAGCTACTCAGACCTAGTATTTAGGTGAGTCAGAGAGTTCAGACATGACATACATAAGGGTTTGAGTGAAGATGAAGCCAGATTCTCAATCTGTCCTAGACGTATTTCCTTTTTTGATCATATGAACTGAATGTTTTCTTCTTCCTTCATTACAAGTGAACAGTTCCTGCTGGTGTGCCTCAGGAGGGTGACACTAAGTTATCGGTTATAATCCAAGAAGAGTATTTAAAAACCGTCCTAAGACAAGGACATTTACTCAATGTGCCATGGCGTAGGAGCTCTATAAAGTGCTTTGTGCCATCAGGAAATGAGAAAGAAAAAACAGACAACATTATGTTATTCATTAATAAAACAATGATAGACCAAGGGATAGAGCAGCAGCCGTATTAGGACACTTTAACTTGGAGGAGCAATAAGGTCTCCTCAGACCTGAAAGGAGGTTGTAGCTTAGTTGACTTGTAAAGAGAAAGAAATATTTTAAAAGGCAGAAAGACTGACTTGAAAAGCCACACAGACTGATCTATGTGAATACATAAAGGGAGGAGAGACTACTAATGGTTAGGAAACCATTAAGAACCAAAATTTAGCCAGAATAAACTGTAAGAAAGAAAATAATATTATATATTATAAAATTACGTACAATAATATTTAATAAAATCAAATAATAATCTAAATTATTTAGGGCTCTTTGGTATGAGAAAATAACTGAAGGAAGTTTATCAAAATTCTCAAAATCTGTATGAATATGAATTGTTTAACTCCGACATAATCAATTGATGAGCATCCATTAAGCCCTCACTTTGTGCCAAATGTTAAGCTAGGTTGTAGGGACACAGATTTAAAGAATGAAACATTCTATTTTCAGTGAGCTAACCCAAAATTGCCAAAATCCCTTAAGGTTCAAAGAAGGAAATCTGAGTCAAATGATAGGTTATAGAATTTGATAGCAAAAATCTGGATCTCATTGCTCTTAAAAACTAGTAAAGCTGGAAACCTGAACTTATCTATGAAAGGATTAAAAATTCATATTTGGTTACATGTATAAGATATACAGATTCATGTATGTATTGTACAATGTGTATATATAGTGATCCTATCAAACATGAGTAAGTGCTCCCAGAAAACATCCCTTCTCTTCTTTGATAGAATACAGATGGATGAACCATAAGTTTTATCTTGTATGATTCTCAGACATATTTATGATTAGGCTTATTATTTCCTTATTTGTCTGCCCTCCACATGTGGCAAAGAACAGGAAAAGAACAGATATTACATTTATTTTGTGCAATTCCTGGGACAGCACCAACACAAAGAGACATTTAATAAGCATATTTTTGGACAATTATGAGACTGGGGCAGAATTAATACTTGTTAAGATATTTTTCTCATAGGAAGATGACATCAATGACTGTCCCCTGAGTACCTGGTTTCCAGCATGGCGTCTCATTTTAGGTGAATATGTGGTTATTATGCCTTAGATCTCCCTCAAAAATTGTAATGACAGATATGATTCATCATTCAATTCAACTCAGTAAACATTTATTAATCAGCTACTATGTGTGAGGTACTGCTAGGCAGGGGGAAGACAAAGATAAAAAATGACATAGTCCTTTCTCTGAAGGTGCTTACATTCTATTAGGAGGAGATGACATATAGAGATAAGTATAATACAAAGTAGAAAGTGACCTGAGTAAAGGAGAAATTCAGGCAATATTCTATAGGAACAACTGGGGAGGGAGAGAACACTTTCACTTGGAGGAGCAGGAAGATCTCCTCAGACCTGAAAGGAGCTTAGTGGAGTTGTAAAGAGACAGAAATATTTTAAAAGGCAGAAAGATTGCCTTGAAAAGGCACACAGACTGATCTGGGTGAATGCATAAAGGGAGGAGAGAGTTTGGGAAATCATTAGGAACCGAAATTTAGCTAGAATAAAATGTAAGAAAGAAAAATAATACTATATATTATACAATTACATACAATAAGATTTAATAAAATCAAATAATAATATAAAACAAGGCTGGAAAAGCAGGTTGGAGCTTTGTTATAGAAGGAGTTGAATGCCAGATTGAGAAGTATATATTTTATCCAGAAGGATTTTGAGGGGAGGACTGACTTGGTCACACTGGGCATTAGGAAAATGGCATGGAAAAAGAGGGAACAGTCTAGGTGAGTAGAGAGAATGGAAATCTATGGGATGACACATGGCTATTGGAAGCCTTTGTCTCGAGCTGGAACTTGCTCCTGTAATAGAAAAATAGAGGACATAGGATAGGGTTTGGGGCTGAATCCACACTTAGCAAATGGGAAGACAAAGAGGAACAAGTAAAGCAGCCAGAGAACTGGTCAGAAGGATAGCAGAGGGAGAAAGAAACATGTCACAGAAGCCCAGGGAGGAGAATATACATGAATAGGTGGAGATGAGTGGTAGAAAGAGCAGTAGGGAGGCCAGTCAAGAAGGATAAGAAAAAGTACAAGGATCATCGTTAAGAGAGTGGTTTAAGAGCAGTGGAGTCAGAAGCCAGATGGTAAGAGTGGTGATAAGTGAGGGCTATAAGTGTAGACTACCCTTTCTGATAGCAACAGGGATGAGACATTTATATTTTTAAGGGGCAAACTGGGTCCAAAGATGGTTTTTTAAAAGAATACAAAAGATCTGAATAGATTTGAGGGCAGTAAGAAAGTCAGGTAGAGAGAAAAGATGAGAGAAATAGGAGCAGAGGAAATGATAGATGAGACAACCTCCCAAAAGAGAGCAGGGGGAAGGGGATTAAGGGAAAAAATGGAAGGTCAAAGAGCAAGGATCCCTTTTGCAATGATTTATATCCAGCATGTTCCAAAGAGTTTCATGTACTTTTGACTTCCAAGTGGTTTTTTGACTCCTTGCTTTTTCAATTCCAGTTCTGTCCTTGCCTGTCCTGCCCAATTTTGTTATTTCTCTTGAGAATTTGCCTTATTCAATCAATCAATCAGTCAGTCAACAGACTTTTATTAAATGCCTACCCACCATTCACCAGATGCTCCTCTGGATGCTGGGGAATACAAAGACAAGAGTGAAAGTGCTTGCCTTGGAGGAGTTTAAATTATATTGGAGGAGACAACATGTGGGTATAGGTGCATATAAAAATATATATAAGAAAGATAGTTATTTTGGGGACAAGGAGCTAGCAATAGGAGTAGAAGAACAGGATGGATTTAACTTTGTGTTTGGATTTTAAACTGCCCCTTCTGGTTTCCCATATACTAGTTTGACTTCCTGCTATTGATGCAGTTATTCAAAAGTTTCCTTCAGGAGCTGCTGAATAGCCCCTGACCCTAGCCTGTGGCTGCTGACTGTTTAAGCACATGTTATTTAGATGCTTTTCATAAAGCATACATTTTTAATGTTTTTATGGGAGGGTTATAAAGGTGGTACCTGCCACAATCTGGAATTGAGAGTTTTCCATGGTGCAGAGCAAATGTTTTTGCCTAGGGAAACAAGGAGAGGGTTTTGGAAAAAAGAAAGAAAGAAGGTGGCAGAAATGTCAAATTTATTATACAGGCCCCAGGAATTATTTATAATAATAAATAAATATTATTATACATCCCAGGAATGGGGAGTAAAGTGAGGTTAGCTGATGGGTGGAAGGCATAAAGTGGAATTTTAACATGGAAACAAGAATCAGTTCCAGAACCAGAACAGAGTTCAGGGTACTAGAGAACAGATAAGTCCACCTGAAGGGTTTGACATTGGGTTAACAAAAGGGATCTGAGCTGAAAGACTTCATATAATGTGTTATTATGTAGATATGTGCATGTCTCCTTTTGGCTGGCCACATGAACTCAACATCTCTTTCCATTCCCCTTTAAAGTGATTCCTACTGGACAGTTCCCACTGGTGCAGTTAGAATAACACTGATTTTGGATTGATCGAACCTGAGCTCAAATTGCAGCTTGATTTCTCCTTAGGAAGCCACAGGACAATTATTTAGTTTCTGAATCTCAGTTTCCTCACCTGTGAAATAATGGGTAGGATTAGCCTGCCCCTAAATCCTACTCTGGTTGTAAATGTATGAGACCTTGGTGATATGATCAGTAGTATTAATCATTACATCAAATCAGATGTTCAGGAATATGACATGAGAGACACTGTAATAGTACAAAGAACACAGACATTCTGGCTTCAATTTTTTCTTGGATACTTGCTGCCTGTGTGATACAGGTCAATTGACTTAGTCCTTCTGGATCTTAATTTCTTTAAAATGAGATGGCTGGACCAGATAAGCTCTGACTCTAACCCTAAATACCCAGATCAATAAAAACAAGAAACTTAGAGGAGAGAGCGAACACTAATAGCTGGAGGAACCTGAGATTTTATTAAAGAGGTATATTCTGTGTTGAGCCTTGAACAAAGCTAAGGAGTCTTTGAGATAAAGTTGAGGGAATATTTATCTATCCAGCTAATATAAAATGTATAATTATATACTTATGTATTATATATAAATATATATTTATATCATAAATATATATAATGTATGAAGGAGAATAATGTAAAGATAAATCTGGGGAAGATACAGTGAAGCTCAGTGTGGAGAGTTTTAAGTGGCAGGTGGAGGGATTTGTTTTTACATGGAGAGTCTAAAGCACTCTACACTGGAGATTTGGGAACAAGGGAGAGATGTAGGGAGACTTGTGCCTTTAGGAAGCTTATTTTGGTAGCTGTGTGCAGAATGGATTAGAGAAGGGGAGAGACTGGAAACAGGGAGGTGAAGAGGGGGTTATTATAACAGTCTCGATGAGAGGTGATGGGGTCCGGACAAAGCACTGTAATAAATTTGAGAAAGGAGGAATAACTTTCAGTGTAAGGCGAGAGGAAACAGCTCATGGAGAGGAAGGCAACTGAACTAGCCTTTGAAGGGAGACAAGGGTTTCGGCAGGCAGAGATGTGAAGGAAAAGACTCCTGTAGGAGGTAGCACGTGAACTGTACTTTGAGGGAAGCTGGGTGGGAGGTGAGGAGGTTGAGCTCCAGACATGAGAGGAATCCTGTGTGCATGCACAGAGATCAGAGGGTGGAGGGTAAGTTTGGAGAATAGCAGTAGTTCGTTTTGGATGGAAGACAGAGTACCTGGATGGGACTCCTGTGAAATCTGGCTAGAAAGGAAAAAAATGATTGTAGTCAGATTTTGGAGGAGTTTAGGGTTAGAAATTTTTAAAAAATAGTCCTATAAGCAGTTGGAAGTCACTGAATGCTTTTGAGCAGAAGAGATACGTAATTAGACCTGTCCATTAGGTAGATTATTTTGGCAGCTGTGCAGGGGTGTGCTGGAGCCAGCTCTAATGGGCTTGGGAGGACCATCTATAAATTTTCAATATGAGCACCTACACTGCAGATATTCACAAATTAAGGCTTGATTTATTGTTTTGTTTATTGTCTAGACTTAAGAATGTATAATAAGAAAGAATTAGTAGTACAGATTCAATTTACAAATGTGTGCATCCCTTTTCCCCCAAAGTTCTGCTGTTAAACGTTTATCAATACACTCTTGAATTGCTCTATAAATGTTGCTTGAATTCGGCAGGAGGGCCTGAGAAAGCTCAAGAAATGCAGTCATTATCAGCCTGAAGACTTGGGAACTGCAGGCTAACAACCACCACCATGAAACAACAGTAAATAGCAAAAATGGGTATTTATAAAATGCTTTAAGGTTTGCAAAGTGCTTTACGAGCATGATCTCATAGGAGTCTCACAACTTCCCTGCAGTTATGGAAAGGTTGGATGGGGGAGTGAGGAGATGGAAGGAAGCAATATAATTTAGGAAGCTATTAGGATATTCTAGCTGAGAGGTAATGAGAACCTGAGCTGGAGTGGTTGAGAGGAGAGGAGAATGTTGCTATGGAAGACATCATCAATAGAAAATTGGATTTGGATGTGTGGAGAGGAAGAATCAAAGGGTGACTGACTTCGAGATCTGAACCTGGGCTCCTGAGGAGATGGTGGTACTAGTAATTGGAGTAAGAAGTTGGCAAGTTTTAGCAGAAAGGCCATGAAGCATTTTGGGGAATATTGAGTTTGAGGTAGAGGGTTTTAAGTGGAAGTTTAAGTGAGTTTTAAGTGTCCAGTGGTCAGATGATCCCCAAAGTGAGGTGAACTAATGGATTTAGGTGTTATCTGCAGAGAGGTGATAATTAAAGCCATTAAAATGGATGGCATTTTCAAGGGACAGTGAAGAGAGAAAAGAGGGTGGAATATAGAGGTCCAAAGGACTGTGGTAAGATGGATGATGCTGAAGACAATCCATCTCTGATTCCTGTGCTTTTCACAGGCCGTGTTCTCCATCTGGAATGATGTACTTTCCCAGCTCTAAATTCTAAAGAATCCTTAGCTATTTTCAAAGCAAGAATTAGATAACACGCCATAAAAAGAAGCCTCTTCTTGGACCTCAACCTAATCATTAGTGCTCTCTCCACTAAAATTATACATTCCCTTGCAAATTTTGTATATACATTTTTTGTTAATATCATTTCCCCCTTGAGGGAGAGAATGTAAGCCACTTGAGAAGAAACATATATATATATATATATATTTGATATATATCTTCAATATTATAGACTAATTTCCTATATATGTAGATATGCTATATATAAAATATGTATTCATTATATGCATACAAAATCACATCTATAGCTATTGTAAACCTATATGGCTATTATTAATAATACACTATATCATTATATAAATGGTATGTATACATAATTACAAATTAAATTATTCTGACTAATTAAAAGATATACCTTTAAAGCTAATAAACTGCTTTACAAACCTCATTTTATTCTCACAACAACACTAGCATGTAAGGAAAGGGAAGGCTTAGGGGAGGAAAAGGGAATAAATATTTATATCAGGAGTGGGGAATGTCTAGTCCACAGGCAATATAAGACCCATGAAATCATTCGGTCTAGCCTGCTAAGGCAACCACAAATGACAACAACCTCCCACTGCTTGAGTTCTAAAAGTTGATAATTTTATATGGCCCACAAATGCTGTTATAAATATCCAAATGGTCCTTGGAAGAAGAAAAAAGGTTCCCCATTTCTGATTTATATACTGCCAACTACATGCCATACACTGTCCAAAGTGCTTTTTGCAAATATTTTCTCATTTGATCCTGAAAATGACCTTAGGAGGTAGGTGCTATTATGATCCACATTTTACAGTTGAGGAAACTGAGGCAAATGGTGAATTGCTGGGGTCACATAACTAGTAAGTGTTTGAAGTCAGTTTTTTTTTTAATTTAAAACAAATAGAAAAAGAAGAAAAAAAACAGAAAAAGAAAAAAATGCCATGTACACAGGACATAAATGAAGATTCATAAGGAAACACTAAATTTCTATTTCAAGAAAACCTATATAATAAATACAATACATTGTGTTCAGAAGTATCCACCTTTTCTTATTTCCTTGTAGGTTTTCTTTTGTTCTTTGCACTGTACTTTTTGCTTTGTTCTTCTTTTTTCTACTTCTACCTCTCCCCAAAAGGAAAACCAAGTGCATATGTATATATATATATACACCTAGATGATCAATATATTTCATAGTTGAAGTTATCAAGATGAGGTAATTGATTGAAGGTGAGATTGGAAGGAAAAGATACCACATGTTTGAACATAGGACATGGTGGTAACATCATAGCATGTGAGTTATTTTACTTAAAAACAAATAAATAATCACGTACTTCTCCATCACCAGACAGAAGGTGAGAGGTACTGGGAGTTACCAGATCACTCTTTTTGGATATACATCCTTTAGAGTTTTACTACATTTGAGACCTTTCTCTAGGCCCAATCAATAGAGGCAATATATATCCACACTGGAGCATAAAGTTTCCAAATGTACCTTTCTATCCCTAGGTGACTTGAACCAGGAGAGAAAAAGATGGACTTTTCTTCCCAGCAAAACTGTTTCAATCAAAAAATGCTTCAGGAGATCCTTGGGCTATTAAAGTACTCTTTCTTTCTCAATCTGCAAAGGTCATCTCTGAGTAAAAGTCAGCAAGCAATGGCAGCAGGTGTAGGCAGGATTTAATTGAGCATGAGGGGCTTTTGAAAAACTTTGGATGTCATTTCCTATCTTAGTAAAGGGGAGAATCAAGACCCATTATATGTGGGGTTTTTTGTACAAAAGGGCTACAGGTCAATGGTATGTTTCCTTAAAATGCCATAGTAAAATGCCTTTATCAAACATCTCTAGCAAGTGCCTGTCATAGTACAGATATATGCCTTCCCAACTCCAAATAAAATTGAAAAAGGGAAAAAATTAGATTGTTTTTTGAATTATTCCAAACAGCTATTTTAACTGATTTCCCACCTAGTTCATTGATTTTTTTTGTACTATCTCTGTAATATTTTCTGTACAGATAGTCCTAAAATATTATCTATAATATTTTCAAAATTTAGCTGTTAACAATAACTTCTGATTGCAATAGGGTCCCCTTCCAACTCTCAATTTCCATGACTCTTTGTATGTTAAACCTTCCCATGAAAGTTTTGTGGCAGGGAAATCAATGCCAACTAATCTGATGTGAACTTTCGGTGACAGGATTGCCTCAGATTAGTGACATCTGGTTGAAAACTCCTTATTTTAAATAATAAGGGATAAATTTAAAGCTATGACTCAAATTCCCTTATCACTATAAGACTTTCATGGACCTCTCTGACTTTTGGGGAGAGCTGTCATTGTTTCTTTTGGTTTTTAAGACAATTTTAAAAACCCATTTTAACCCATTAACCTCCTCTAGCATCTTTGATACCTTTTTCTTTTGCCAAGTGTATGAAGGGACTAGAAGGAGGAAGAATAAAAATGTAGGGAAATAGGAGAAATTGAGGCAAGCCTAGAATGCAGTTTTCCTTCAAGGCTCAGCCCAGGTACAACCTTCTCTAAATAGGATGATGGTTTGAGCTCTGGAAGGAGCTCAGTGTCCATCCTGTCACCCACTCCCTGATTTTATAAATAAGGAAACCAAGGTCCAGGAAGACTGACTTGTCCCAAGCCACATTGGCAATACTGGGGCTGAGATTGAAATCAAGGCTCTCCAGCTACAAATCCAGTGCTTTTTCAGTATCTTGCCCATTTTGCTTTTCTGTGCTCTTGTAGATGACCTTGGGCTGAGATTTTGATTTCTCACTCATTTACTACTGAGTCTCCAATCTGCTGAACCTCATCTTTAAGTAACTGCTCTACAGCTGCTCAATGTGACTAGAAAACAAATCTCAAAATTCATTAGATTTCACTCCTGTAATTCGGGTAAACAGTCTCAGCTGGGTCCTCACGGCTGTTCACAAACCAATCTCTCTACTCTTCTCTGATCTCATCCCTCTTAAGCTGGTTTCAACTTTTTTCCCCTCTTCCTTTTCCAGTTATTCTGTAATTCAAGCACTTAAATAGGGTATTGTAATATGCTACTTTAAGGAAACATAAATTCCTCATATTACATGTATTTGCTTATTTATGTATATTTTATATCCTTAATTGCAGTTGCAGATATGGGTTTTTCTTTTGGAATAGAATAAGAATAGGAAAATATACTCTCTTCTTAGTATTGATGGTAGAGCTTCCTTCACCTTACTTAGGCTTAAAAACCTTGTCAGTTTGTGACCAGGAGGAGTTTGGCTAACAACGAAATTCAAGGATGAGGTCTTTCTTCTGGTGTGAAGAGAGCTTCTAAGCAAGGTATGATTGTCCCCTTATCCCACCTTCAAAAAAAAAAAAAAAAAAAAAAGAATTTTATCTGCTCCAGAACTTGGAGTTCTGAACTTTGATTTATGTTTATAGCTTCAGAAATCTTTCCTCTTCTTATGTGATCCAGAACATTAAGACAAATGTTTGCTAGAATCAGTTCTAATTAATTGGAGAAAGCTGATTGTTAAATGTTCAGTTGGAATATTCATACTATGGAATTGCAAGTGTTATAAATCAGGGACTGATTTATTGTTTTGTTGGTTATGTAGACTTAAGATGGGAATGGAAAAATATTAACAACACAGATTAAATTTTAAAGTGTTTGTGCACATATTTTTGAGAGCCAGTTATTAAATATTTACCAGCACACAAATGTATTACAACTACTGTCTCAGAAACAACAAAATTTAATAGATTTGAAAGGACCAACTTATCAATATATTTTCTCTGCTAATAGAAAAGAATTGTCATTAGAATGATCCAAAATTCACATGTTTTGGGGTTGGAATGATTTGCCCATATATTTTTAAGTGGATGTCTCCAATTCTGTTTTGCTTTGGGCTAATATGAAAATTCACCCACTAGGCTGGATTTTGAGTCCACATACACTGACTGGGAAATGGGCAAAAGTTGGCTGAGTGATGGTTAAGATTTGATCTACCATTAAAAATATATTTTGGATAAATGACCAAGAGAAAAATTTTAAGTGCAAGTAAATGTGTGATCATTCTCCATATAAAGCCAAGATTGCCAAAAATATAGCAGATGCAATCTGCTGTCTTATTTTAGTCTTCGTCTTGCCATGTTACTTGTCATAGGGAGGAAGTTGATACGTGGCATTATTCTGTTCTGCTCCCCGAGGATCATGATTGATAATGTCTTTAGATTTCAGTTTATTAGATCTTATTTTCAGTACAGATAGTCCTAAAATGTAATTTCTTTATAAGCAAAGCCTTTTCCTATCAATATTCCACCTGAAGCATCAGAAAGGAATCCAGTTTGCAAAAGTCCACTCCGAGGGATTGGTTTATACACTCGCAGCCCTTGTCTGACCTCAACTGTCTTGGAATTTTAAAGTAAAATTGAATGCAATGCTGCTGGGCTTTGATGATGATGGTTACTAGAAGTAACGAACAACTGACCCTTTAATAAGATTTAAAACTGGCTTATTGAGCTGTTAGGTTGTCAGGAGTAATGAGATTTCACTCTCATTTTCTCACATCTCTTTTAATTTAAAGCAGGGCTGAAAAATATTTTGTTTTTAGGGAAATTTAAAAAAAAGATTCATGATTCTTTCTCTTGGATCTCCTACACTCATTACAAAGTTATGAAGATACATAATGCTTAGGATAAACTAAAGGGTCATAAAACATTTTAGTTTAGTTAAAATTGATTTGAAATGTGTGCAGGAGAGTAAATTTTAGTTAGCCTTCAAATTAATTTCAGCCCCAAGACTGCACTGTACTGGACACGGTAGTTCTTTAAATTAAGGATAGCATAATTAAAAGTGCAATAAATTGAAAGAATTACAGTATTTTATATAATTTCTATGCAGCCTTGTCTCATTGTCTAATCCTGCCCTAGCACTGCAATGAATGGGGATGACTATGTTCTGGCTTTCAGTTCTATTATTCTTCACTGTAATCATCCCTTTATTATAATACTTCTCTGTGAGGGTACATCGATCAGGAAATGCCTATTTATTATACTCCTAATGGTCAGCTAGTGAGAGAATTATGCTAACCTGAATAGAAAATGTACTCTTAATAACTTTGAGATAGTTGTTGGAGTAAGGCTAACATGGATGAAAATCGGACTTGCAGGGATGCTGCTGCTTGATTTTGAAACCTTCCATTTTCTAGACAAACTGGAAAACAGACAAACTTGGAGCACAATATTTGACTGAAGACTTGGAACATTTTCCTGGGGAGGGACATTCTGAAAAAAATAGATGTCCATCTGATAAGTCATTGAGCTGAAGAAGTTTCTACATGACACGGCTCAATCATGCTTTATGCTTTCAAATGGCTCTTTCTGGAAATTAGAAAGAATGAAAGTTGAAGCATGAACCACATTCTATTTAAGACTTTGACTTCAGAAGCTGCTTATTTTAGACCACTAGATTCCAGATGTTTAGGTTAATGGGCATCCATATTAGCACTTGCATTTTTAAAGCCAAATAAGAAAGTCAAAAGAGTTATTTTTCTCCTAATAGTTTCTATGTGTTTTTCAGTTTCTTTGCAGTATTTACCAGTATATTAAAATGTCCTATTATAAAGGAAACTACACAGACCTAAAAGCCCATGTAATCTCACACCAGTGACATTTTATGTGAAATTTTGGCTTGGAAAACTGTACCTAGTGAGTACTAGAAATTCTTTCATTTGCCAAGTACCCCTTGTGGAATGGGGATGTTGTGAATATATTTTTAAAATGAGAAACTTAGACATACACCATGTAAAGTAAGAAGATGGGGAAGGGAGACATTTGAATCTCTTTTCTTTGGTAAGAAAAAAGATAGATTGTTTATTATTTTCCTGAAGAAATGATAACAGAAAATAGTTTAAGTCTAGTTTTATGGGAGGATTTTGGAAGTGGGGCAATTGATGAAGTTTGAAGAGGGGAAGATAATGGAGAGAGTGGCAATAATTCCTAGTCATTTAAAAAAGAAAGTAGGTAGATTCTGTTCTTATCTGACCTTAATTTTAGCACTGGGAATTTAGGAAGCTTTTTACCCCCATGGGGATGGGAGAAAATGTGAAGAATTCTACAATCTTGCCACCCATCATGATTCAGGATATTCAAATATCCTGCACTATTAAGTACCAGTCTGCAACATAGAATCATTGAAATGAGAGGGTAGATGGGAAATTTCAGCATTAAATTCATCATTTTCAACAATCTTTATATCTTATTGTTTTCAGATTGCCTTAACTTACCACTTGATTTCTGGCTTTGGAGAAACATAGCCTTTGTCTCCAATCCCTGCCAAATGTAAAATAAAGCTAATTTTCAAAAATCCAATTTTCAGAAATTTAAAAATAGTATTATTTTTGAGCATAGTCTTATATGCCTGTAATTTGTGCTGTTGGAGAGACTGAGGCAGTGGATCTTTTGAATTTAGGAGTTCTAAACTTCAGCAGCTTTGACATCATTATGGTGGGTTTTTAGGAGTAGGAGACACCAGATGACCCAAGGAGAGGAGAACCAGCTCAGGTTGGAAAAAGGGTAGATCAATGCTCCTGTGCTGATCAGAAGTAGGATTTGGCCTGTTAGTAGCCTTTTCAATTTCTGCCTGGCTGATGAAATAAGTAGACCTAGTCTTAAAAATATAATAATATTACAGTACTTCAAGATGATTCCTTTGATTATAGAGATGTATTTAATTAGGCATTAAAATGAACTGTTACTTAAAAATTGGAAGTGATTTTTATTATTTCCATAATTCTTTTGCCAAATTAATTAGATATTGTCGACTAAACGTTGTAGTCTGAAAGTATCAAATTAATGTAAATGACATTTTGTATGTAAAAATTAAAGGGGAACCATTTCAGAGATTTCATGATTTAATTTGAAAGCCAAAATGGTTCTCTGTACCAAAATTAAAGCTGTTATTTAAAATTGATGTTAAAACTAAAGGACAAACATTACTTCAGATTAAATGTTAAAGGACAAAGATTAATGGTGAAAAATCTTTAATTAGTAGGAAGGAATTGAGTAGAAAATGATTAACTTGTCCCTTCATAAATCTTTAATGTTAATTGATTAGTCTGTTATACCTAAAAATATAATCAGCAGACTGTAAATAAGATGTGTAACCTTCCTTAATATTGAAATAAAATATTCCATCACATATTTGACGTGTCTCATCTCCTTTGTGAGAGGCACCTTATTCTGTAATAGTAGCAGAATTTTTCCTGAGGAGAAAGAAACCATGTTAGGCTCAGTTTGACCAGGCAAAGTTTACACTCTTGTATTGTAAAGGGTCTAGAATTGGTGTCTGGAATTATCTTTTCAGATGGAATCTAGATGTCTTAAGGTATTCCATGAGAAGGTCATAATAGATGCAGAAATTCACACCCAAAGTCCAGTTGGTTGTAAAAGGACAGAGTAAAAATTTGAACCCTGGGCCTCTATCACTTTCCAGGGGTCTCTCTACTATAGAAGAACTGTATACAAGGAAAATCTTGATATTAGATAGAGTTTACCTTTAGTAAGACTTTACTAAATGAGTGTCCTTTGTTTGAATATGTGTTCCAGTATTTGATATGGAAAATATGATTGCTAAATATATATATATATATAAATAATATATAATAAATATATATAAATAATATATATATGTATATATGTATATATATATATATGTGTATATATATATATGTGTATATATATATGTATATATGAATAGCCAGGTGACTCAGTGGATAGACTGCAGGGGCTGGAATTGGAAATATCTGAGTTCAAAGCTGGTCTCAGGTCATTCCTAATTGTGTGACTTTGGGCAAGTCACTTAATGTTTGCCTCAGTTTTCTCATCTGGAAAATGAGTAGAAGAAGGAAATGGGAAACCACTCCACTTATCTTTGCCAAGGCAACCCCAAATGGTGCTCCCTTTTTCTAGACATTACATAGATAAACTTGGATCTTTCTGTTAAGAATAATTAAATGCTATAATTATATAATCACAATACATATGTTATAATACAGTGAGTAGATTTTTTAAAATGTCTTTCTCCAATCTGTAAAAGATACCCTGTTCTTCTGAAAAGAGCACTAAACTTGGAGTGAGGAGATTCATATTTAAACATACTTAAAAATACCAATCTCTTGAAGAATGGTCTTTGATATTTATTTTTAAACTCCATAGCTATATTTCCCCTTTTTTTTAGAGCACTTATAAAATGTGCTCACTTGATTCTAAGATGAGAGAGTTATCAAAAACTATATGCTCTTTTTATAAATAGAATATAAATTACATTATATGATCTTTCAATTCTGATGAAGACTAGATACTAAAGAGAATATTTTTACCAAGCTTAATATACAGAAGAAGTTGGTGCTTTTTTATGTCACAGACCCTTTTTGGCAGTCTGATGAAACCAATGGATCTCTTCTCAGCATCATATTTTTTAAATGCCTCAACAAAATTCATAAGGTCACAAAGGAAATCAATACAGTTATCAAAATGAAAAAAAAAATAAAAATGTCTATAGATCCCAAGTTAAGAATCCCCAATATAAGAATTATACAGATATCCAGCATTTTACCCATTGGCCCTTACTGCAAGGATCACTGATTTCATTAGTGTGAGTATTTTCTATTTTGCCATTGCATATTATTCAGTAGAGAATCTTTGAGAGTTGATACAACCACAAAAAGCTGATCACCTTTTGTCCAGTCTTGTGGATATCTCAATACCTAGTCTGATTCTTGGAAAGCAAGCCTGAAGTCAATCAGGACTGCACATAAAGCATCTCTATTTTGACAGTATACTCTTCCAAAGTTTGTTCTCTCCTGCACTTGCCTTAGTGGAGGCATTTTCCTTAGGTGATACAAAATAATAGATAAAAGATGCAAACGTTTTTAAGAGACAGAAAACTCCAGCTATTTAAAAAGTTATATATTAGCTGCAATCTGTGAAATTTAAAAGTCCCAAGGCACAATGTTTCTAACACCTTGTGCTCACTGAAGGAGGTTTGTAAGAGAACATTTATTTTAAAACCTTTTTTATTAATATCTTTTATTTTTCCATCACCTTCGATTCTAAATACATCTTTCTTCTTCCTGGTCTCCAGGGAGCAATTCCTTGTCACAAAGAATAAAAAAATTATGAAAAACCAGAACATGAAAAAAAATAAATTCAGCAAAACAAACCAATGCATCAATTAAACCCAACAGTATAATAATGATAAATAATAACAATAGCTAGCATTTATAGTGGATTTTAAGCTTTGCAAAGCATTTTACATATATCATTTCATTTGATCCCTGCCACAATCCTATGGAATAGGTGTCATTATCACTTACACTTTATAGAGGAGAAAACTAAGACTGAGGTTAAATGATTTTCTGAGTTGTCTAGCTAGTAAGGATCCTTGACGGAATTTCAAATCAAGTCTTGCTGATTCTAGATCTAGCACTTTATATACAATGTCCCTGAACTGCTTCATTTTACATTGATAGTTTCCTCCCTACCTAGACTCTTCAAAGAAGGAGGGGAGGAACACTTTCTTTTCACTTCTTTAAGGGCAAAATTTGATAAGTATAATTACACGATGCTGTTGAATTTGTGGTATTGTTGTCAATACGTGTATTCATTCCTGTTCAGCTTACTTCACTTTTCATCAATTCATTTAAATCTTCCCATGTTTTTCTGAATTCTTCAGTCATCATTACTTAAACCACAGCATTATACCAGCATATTGATATGCCATAATCTGTACATTAACAAGTCAATGTAAATCTACTTTTTCCTCATTTCATTTAAAATATTTAAACAGTTATGCTAAACATATTTTGTTTTCTTTTAGTTTTTGAACACTTGATAGAATATTCTTGGCAATAGAATCTCCAGGTCAAAGGAGATAGAACATTTTGAATAAGAATTAAGTTCAATACATATTTATTGATTTCACATAGTAGACTCTCGATAAATGCTACTTGACTAAGTGCCTGTATGTGCAAGCATTCTGCAAGTTGTGAGAGTTCATGGGATCATTTATTGACAACTGGAAGGACTTCTGGGGTTATCTAGTCCAAATTCTTCATTTTATAGATGAGGAAACATATAACTTGTCCAAAGTCATATAAATAGTGACAGGATTTGAGTCATGAGCTCCAAATCCAAATCCAATTTTTTTTTCCTACTCTGCTGCCAAAATGAAGAAGAAATTGTACTTTGTGCTCAGGGAAATGTTAATGTAGTTAGAGTGCTCTATAATAGGTCACTGGATTTTTGTTGTTCAGTCATTTCAATTGAATTTGATTCTTCATGACCCCATTTGGATTGTCTTGGCAAAGAGACTACATTCCAGAGATCATTGTTCATCCAAATAAATTCTCACACCTTCATTTTCTAAAAGAGTTTATCTCCTATCTACAATTTCCTTTTTCAATCATTTGAGAGATGAGGAAACCATGGCAACTAGTGTCCGAGGCCAGATTTGAACTCAGGAAAATGAGTCTTTATGACTTCAGACCCAGAACTCTATCTACTGTACCATCTAGCTGTCCAAATATTAATGTTAAAATTATTATTAGAATGAACACTGAGGAAACATGAAGTGATATAAACACTTTAAGGTTTGATAATTAGGCAGTTTGTTGATCACACACATGCTAATGTATGGCTCTCACACCTTTCAGACCCATGAGCATCCAACCATAATCATGGCATCCAATGACAATAGTGAACCATTGGATGTACCGTTGGGCGCTGAGAGTCCAGCTCTGCTAGGTCTTTAACTTTGCATCTGATTGTTGGACAGATTCACCAGGACTGAATGGGAGGGAGAACTTCAGGAGAATCAATCAGAGGGTTACCTGGATTGTGGATGGGGACCCTCGCAGATCCTCATCAAATTGCAAGGACTCTGTAACCGTGAAGTTTGATTATTTTACATAACCGAATTAGATGAAATTTGTTCAATTGATAGTTTGCTAAACTTGCACTCCAATATCTAGATTTAGTTGACCAAACCAATTGTTGAATATTTAAAAAACAAACAAACAAACAAACAAAAAACCTTTCTGGTCTCTAAACGGGTCAGCTATCAAACAAGGAGTCCTTTCTGTCAACTAAGATCTAGAAATAGCTCAGTGCTCACATTTACAATTTCTAGAAATGCTACATAGCATTTTCTATTGGTGATAACGGGACACACAGTAGGTAAGATGGCATTTTATGAGATAGATACCTGCAGAATTTAATTTCTTCACACCTATATCATTGCAATAACCTGATGATTTGTCTCCTTGTTTCAAGTCTCTTCCCATCCAATTTCCTCAGTAATCAAAATGATCTTCCAAAAGTTCAAGTCTGAGTGGCCCTTCTATTTCAATAAACTCTAATCACCTCTAGGAACAAATATAAAACCCTCTATTTGCTATTCCAAGTCCTCAAAAACCTCTCCATACTCTCTGTCCCCTCCCTAACTAATGACTCTGGTCTTTTTGCTGCTCCTTGAACAAGAGCCTTTATCCCCTGACAACCTGGCATTTTCAGGGCTGTCAGCCTTGCCTGGAATGCTAGTCCTTTTCTTTATTGTTTCCTGCCTTTCTTTTCTTCCTTCAAGTCTTAACCACAATCCCATCTTTTACAGGAAGCTTTTCTTAATTCCTTCCATTCCACGGCCTTTGCTCTGTTGATTATTTCCACTTTCTCCTATGGATGGCCTTTTAAATTAATTTTCATTAAATTAAATTTATTAATAAAATTCTAACACTAGCAATCAATTAAATAATCAATAATAATGATAATAATAAATAGATTAAATTAAATTAATTTAATGTTTTGATGTTGTTGTTTGCAAGTTATTGTTCCATTAGATTGAGAGCTCCTTGAGAGCAAGGACCATTTTAAATATTTATATCCCCAGTGCTTTTGCCCAGTGCATAGAGATATTAAATAAATGTGCCATTGGTGAGAATAGTGAATGGTATTTATAAGTGTTAAAGGCAAAACAGCACCATTAATCAACGAATCTGTCCCAGGGCCATTACTTAGGGGACCCTGTGTTTTGACTAGTTCAGGAGGACAGCCAACTAAGGGGTAGGAAGGGTGATATTAGAGAAGAAGGAGAAAGGCAAAATAGCATATTAGAAAAAGTGCAGGACTTGGAGCTTCAAGAAACCTGGGTTCAGATCCTGCATCAGCCCTAGTTAGCTGTGTGAACATAGACAAATGACTGAAAATCTCAAAATTTCATCCTAAAAATGGGGATTTTTATAATACTTGTACCACTTACCTCACAGAGTTGCCAGAAAAGGTCACAGTAAACCTGGAAGCACAAAAGAGATGTGAGTTATTATTCTAGTTGCTACTAAAACCCCCTCAGGCTACATTCAGATGTAGTGGGAATTACCAAAGAAATAAATTTCCAGTAGTTAATTCCCCACATTTCTGAGTTGCAGAGATCATTGCTTCTCCAGATAAACCTTCATTTTCTAAAAATGTTTCTCTCCTACCCATAAAATCTTGATATCACTAGGCTAGGACTTTGACTACTGGGGAGTGACCTGGAAGACAAGAGTGGGGATGAAAGGGGGGAACATGAGTGCAGATGTGGGAGGCAAGTTGTGTGGTCTATGGTTAGAGTATATGAATGTGGGAAATAGTTGTACGTTCTCCCAAATGGAGGATTTGTGGATGAATCTGGATGCTTGGGGAAAAGGGAGAGCCTTCATCAGAAACCAAATGATCCCAAGAGGTTCCAGCAGGTACAAGCTTTTGTTGAGTTTTCCACAGATAACCATGAGGTAAAAGGTACTAAAAAAATTTTTTTTAAACTATTGAATTATTAATTCTGAAGTATATTTTCCCTACTTGCTTGAGGGAACTAGATTATAATTTCCCTGAAATCCATCAAAGGTTGCATCCATTGTTGTATGGAAGTAGAAAATTATATTTTTATTTAATTGCCTTCTGTTATAATTAAATTTTAATTACATATTTTTGCTAAAAGCCTTGCAATTCTTGTGTGGACTGAGATTAGCAGAGGGCGCTGCTTGGAGTGGGGTAATTTTATGACCGGCATAATTCAGTTACACTCAATCTAGAAAAGTAACAAGGGGTTCCAATAGTCAGAACTGAAAATAGAAACTTCAGGGGCTTAGTTCTGTGCATAAAATTGAGATGACTCTTTTACTCCTATTGTTTTTGTAAATTAAAACATTTTTATTGCTATCTTAGAACTTTTCTTTCTCTTTCAGGCTACTCTTGATATTCAACTTAAAATGTCATCTATGTAAAATGAAGGCTGCATTAAATGTTTTCTCTGATTCTCTCCAGCTCTAGTCCATGATTCCAAGATCATAAATTCATATGCACATCCACATATTGTTTACTGTCATGTACTGTAAATATTGTATAGCTGAAATTCTTTTCTTTCTGTTTTTTTAAATAAAAGTCTTTGAGAGTAGCTATTTTTTTGAAATACTTTCCCAGACTTTCTCTATTAATAAGGAAAAAAGACCCCACACATTCTCCTTTCAAACTTGACCAGAATTTCTGTTACCTTTATCACATTAAAGGTACCTTAACTGTGAAATAAAGTGTAAATTAACAAGAGAAACATATCCGCTTGATTCCCTAACAAGGGAGGGGAGGTTTCAACACCAGGGATCCAGCTGGCTCTTATTTTTGGCTTGCAAGTGTTGTATATTTTTTAGCAGTGCTGACAAAACTCATTAAAATGAATAATAAGCAAGGGATGAAAACAAGTACATTTGTAAAAGGAAAACATCACTCCTAAAGAATTCTGTCTGATTTATTTGGTTTAGGACATACATCAGTGCACATATCATAGTTGTGTATAACTTGATCTATAATCTGTATCTCAATAGGTTCTGTATCTTTTCCAAGTATAATCATTATAATTTAATGACATTAAGAACTTGAAAAAAATGACCCTATTTGTGTCCAAATGTAGTTAATTGTGGGATTGCGTTTAGGGCCTGACATTCACTAGGGCTGAAGAATTAAATTAGATATGTATTTTTTGTTAGTATTTAATTGTATGATCTAGATTAGAATTAGTAATGAATATGTTTTCATTAACTTGGAAACATTTTCACACAGTGTAATTTGTGGATTATGTGAAATTGCATAGTATTTTAGATGTAGTGAAATGTGATTTATTTGAAATAGGAAGGCAATAGATTTTGAAATTGGAAATCATTTTAAAATAGAAGCAACAACTATAATAACATGAAAAGAATATGTGATTTCTCCTTCTCTCTCTGCCCCAGAAATTCTCTAGAACCAATAGTGTTTTGGTTAATGCTTAGTAGCCATCTTTTCAAGGAAAAAAAGTAAGTTTAATCTGCATGGTGGAAATTTTCTTTATCACTTTGTTAAGTCCAGGAAAAACAAAAACAAAAACAAAAAACAAGCTCTGCTTTATAGAAATTTCCAGTTTCTTGGATATAAACCATGCCTGATTACAACCCTTTTATTAGTTAATAGATAAACCCTCTGGAGGTGTTTAAGGCCAATAAAAGGTAAATAATTTGCCCATATTCCCACAGCTAATGAGTATCATGGGTAAGATAGACCTCTGATTTTTTGATTCCATTTTTGATTTGATATTCAAAATGAGCTTATGGAGGCTTTTCCAAGTGTGGTTACTATACTAACTCCAGAATCGGCCCTTAAAGGAGCAATGCATACAAGTAGGACTTAATTACTATTAAGAAATGCAGGCCATGCAAAGGATGTCCCAATAGGTACAAAAACAATTAAACCACTTAAATTGCTCATTAGTTTCTCTTAGAAGAGATAGAAGTTGGTCTTGACATCGAAGCAAACCTTTGACTTGTTTTGACCAAAAAGTAAAAATGTATTGGTGGCTTCTGAACAAGCAACTCATTTTCCATCAGAGTTGCATTGCCATCTGCCATGTTCTTTTGCCAAACAATTGTTAATACACTGCTCCTTGATATAAGAGTGAAAATCTCCCTCCCTTTCCCCCTTTTCCCAATATACTATTGTGTGGAACGCTAGGAATATGGCATAAGCAAAAAAAGGGACTGGAAAAGACTAAAGAAAGTCTATCACTGTCCTATATAGCTACCTCCTTAGAGTTGTTCCTCTAAGAGAGTCTCTCCTGAGTCCTAGGCAATTCTACTAATTGAATGACATACTCAGGAGTTGCCTCTGCCTTTTAAGCAAGATTCCTATGGGCATATAGTAGGAGTGTACTTTACTGACCCCAGCCAAAGGCTCAAGCCTTGATAAGCTCATACAATTGATAATTGATATTGGATCTCATCAAATTGTTCCTCCCTGGGCAATTTAGCTTAATTGGTCTTATGCATAATAATCCCTTTTCTGTCTTTATGTCTTTACATGGATTGTCTCTCTGCCCCTCCTCATCCCCCAGCCCAGGCCTGGAAGGTGCTGATTCTTTACTTCTACTTCCTTCAGTGCTAAATTCAGTGTTATTTCCTACAGGTAAGTCTATTTTAATTCAACTCTCTTCCCAATTGCTAATAGCACACATATCACGCCCAAATATGTGAGGGACATTTTGTCTTAGCTGTATTCATGTTATTTTCTTTAAATAGGAGAAAACTTATTTAAATCAGGGAATATTTCATTTAGTCTTTGTATCTTGAGGATATACTATATTGCTTGGCGCACAGTAGGCTCTTAATGTTTATATCATGATTAAATGAAATATATTGCTCAGGATGTTAAGACAAATCCCTGGCTGTGCTTGGAGATTTATGCTTCTTTAGAGGGAGAACAGTGACCAAAATCATGAAGTCAAAGAATTCTAGGATTGTAATGGGATGTAGTGAGAAATGGGGAATAGTCCACTTTATGTAAAAGAGAATCATAATATAAAACTGAGAATGTGGAGTTGAGCCAGATTGAATTCCAGGCTAAGATATGTGAACTTTTCTAAATAGGCAAAAAAAAGATAAATTGAAGGATTTCCAAAAGAATTGTGACATACATAGAACATTGATAATTGATTACTAATATAATACATTAAGAAGGGCCAAATAATTTATGAGAGTATCTTGGTGTGCTATGAGATATATGATGGAACAAAGATTGTATTTGCCTTAGTTTCCAGGCTTGGATCTCTTTTGGGATTGATTTTGAATTTCATGACTTTATTCTAGACATATTGTTGAATGGGCTTAATGTTATATGTGGCTGGAACAAGAAGTGTACATTTTTGTATTGCATAAAAGTTATTGAAAGAGAATTGTGTGTGTTTACATCTATTTTGGGGCTCATGGGTGTCCTGAAAGTCTTAATGCAGTTTTACGATATTAACTTATCATGAAGGACTAGTAATTATTTTAGTACTTCCAAATACCTGGCAACAAGAAGTGAATTTAGGGTAGAAATAGGCAATGAAGCCATAGAGATGTAATTGCGCATATGATGAGATTATATAATCTGCCATGAGCCACATTTTCATACACTGGAAGTCTTGTTTTTTTTTTTTTTTTTTTTTTTTTTTAAAGATTGTTTTCTCCTAATGAACATAGTTAAATTCTCTTTTAATTGAACCATAAATAGAATTACCAGAAAAAAGCTTATGTTCTGCTGAAATCTTGATTTGATGTTCCTCCAATTTAGACATTCCAATAAAAGTTTCTGCTTCTGTCACTGCTTCATCTATTTGATTTTCTTTATCTGATTTTATCAGATTCACACTGGATCAGATTCTATTCCTCCCTAGAGAGGAGGATCTGTTTTATAAACACTTAGGAAATTATAGCTGAGAGCTTAGAGAGATATTGGCATTTCAGAGAAAAGGGAAAATTGGAAACCCATGGCAAACTTTGAATTTTGTTCTGAGGGTATACTTTATAATTTTATTTTGATGCTTTGTTTATATTAAAACAGAGCCTTGTTACAGGTGTTTTTAAGTGAATTTGTAGGTAAGTAAAATTTGGACGAGATTTTGTCTGAGTTTTTTTTCCTAAAATGTGGAAATTCTATTATTCTATGATTCATTGATTAAACATGTTTTTAGACATACTTCAAGGCATTCTATATTCACATACAACTCCATTCTGAATACAAGCTAAAGTTAAGCAAAAATTTTCTTTACCATAGAAGACCAATTGAAATGATTTAAATTCAGTGAAAGTAGTTTTTTGATTTATTTTCACTCAATTGCCCAATAAATGG
This sequence comes from Sminthopsis crassicaudata, assembly GCF_048593235.1. Lineage (NCBI taxonomy): Eukaryota > Metazoa > Chordata > Mammalia > Dasyuromorphia > Dasyuridae > Sminthopsis > Sminthopsis crassicaudata. Next base: position 42,733,036 of record NC_133622.1, read on the forward strand.
ATGGAACTGGCCAGATATAAGTATCATGTTGACATAGTCATAAAGAAGACTTGGTCTTGACTACAAGAGCTTAAGATTGTTGAGGAATTGATTTAGTAGTTTTTGCTTTTTTTTTTTTTTAATTCAAGGAACTCTTTATTCCTTTAGCTGCAAAGAAAGAATCATATCGTGCGTATACTAACAGGTGACAAAGGTAAATGCTATCTCAATTGAGAAAGGGCTTCTTATTTTATAGTCTTTCAGATGGATTTGAGAAAAAGTAGAACAACATTTCCTGTTGTATAAATAAATATATTGGAGATCACTATAGTAAATTAAGCACAAAAGTTTCTCTTCTGTTTAGACACCAAAGTTTTCCATACGAAAGGCAATTTTCCATAGTTCCTCAAGACAGCAGTCTAGCCTACCCATAATTTTTGCACTAATGGCAAGTTCTAGGAGGACAATAAATGAACCCTCATTATATGAGATAAAGTAAAATTATTTATATAAATAGACAGTAAATCATGAAGTACAATAAAAATGTCATGTTACTATGACTACTACTATTACTGCTACTACAACTATCATTATCCATTGTTTTGAGTAGTTTTTAAAAAGGTCTGTACCCCTTGGAAGGGTCAGTTTAATAGAGATTTTAGTTCTGGGTAGAATAAAGGAAAAATAAATTTCTCTTAAATATAGGCACAATGGAACATTTCTGAGAAATATATAAATGAAGGGATTAGATTATAGCAAGCAAATGGAAGTAAAAAGTTTTCTTAAGACCGTACCAACTTCTACTACAAATTCATGTAACTGAACTTTGTAAATCCATGGCAATCCTTTTATTCTTCTGTGACTCTATGATGCTTCCTTCCAAACTTTCTCCTTTCTTCTCCAATACCCTTTACTTTCTCAGTAAATGACTGTCCCTCATACTCAAAAGATAATCATTTGCCGGTTTTCAACAATTTCACCACCACAATTTTTAATTTAATTGAATGTGAAAGATACTTATAAAGTGCCTACTATGTGCGAGGCACTAGCTTGAGCACTGGGGGAATAATTGCACATTGAAAGGTAATACTTGCCCTCAATACATTTATATTCTAAGGAGAAAGAGGCATCAATTAAACTGATAAATATATACACAAAAATTTTAGGAGGGTTACCACTTTAATAACTATTGTAGGGGGAGGCAGATCAGGAGACAACATCTCAGTTAAACCTTGAAGGGGCCAGAGATGAAGGTGAAGAGCTGTTGAAGCATGAGGATCAACCTATAAAAAGGCACAGAGGAAAAGGATGAAATGTTGAATTGGTTAATTACTTTTAGAAAAAGTACTGTCAGGTTAGATCAGAGATTTCATGAATGGGAATCTTGTAAAATATCTTTACTGATACATAAAAATTCCCTTTTAAGAAACCAAGGATTTTATCATTAGCAGTAATAATGTAACCTTTCTATAATTTTACCAAAATATCAGAATTTCCATAGAAATTGAGAACATGATGTGTATTCTGCCTTTTTAGGAACAAAATTTAATTTGTATAAGTCATTTACATTAGGTCGAAGCTAGACTGTTGAAAGGACTTGTATATCAAGTTTAGAGGTATTTAAATTTTATTCTAGAAGCAATAGGGAGCCACTGAAGATTTTTTTAGCAAGGGACATACCTGTTCTGCAGAAAGATTATTTTTCCAGATGGGTGGGAGAAGGACGGGGCTGTTATATAAATCTACTTTAGATGATGAGCTCCCATTTTAGGGAGTTGGATAAGAGAATGAAGGGAAGAAAAATATAAAAAAGCAAAATTATAGATATAGAATTGGAGAGACTTGAAAAGGGATTAGATGTAGGGAGTGAAGAAAAAGGGAAAAGATTTTGAGAGGTTGAGATTGGGAGACTGGGCAGGTAGTACAATTAACTTTTAGAAATAAATGAAATAAGATGCAAGGAAGGCATATTTTTGAGAGAGCCCAAGTAAAACTTTGTTTTAGCTGATTTTGAAATGCTAGTGAGGAAAAAGAGTCCAGAAGAATGGGAAAATATCAGGATACTTCTACTCCTCTCTGCCAAAAAAGATTTCAGCTACTATTGTCATATATTCCTCTTTTCTTATTTTGTCTTATTATGTAAAATATTTACGAGAATGGCTTATACATGTACTAGAAAACATGATGAGGGAACAGGTGGGATTTCATAGATGACTTTCTACAGTTGACCACATCATTACTATTAGACCAATGACTTAAGCTATGAAGAGTATAATATATGTCCATGTCTATTAATTCATTTAATTCACTCTTCAGCCTTTGAAGGCCCTCTTCATACAAGAGTTTTTCCATGTGTACATGAAAATTACATAAGTAAGCATAAGTCAACCAGTTTAAAAGTACCAAAGGAATCCCTTGAACTTAGCTCTCTACTAAATCTACTTAAAATCAATGGATACTTTCTACTATGTCATTAAACTATAATGGGTATGTACTATGTTCAAGGTATTAGATACTATATGGGTTATCAAGAAGAATAAATTATAAGATAATGCCCTTAAGCAGAATATAATCTTGTAGAGAAACAAAAATATACCTAGGAGGGAATATGCAAGTATAATCTTGAAGAGAAACAAAAATATATACCTGTGAGGGAATATGTGAAAAATATCATATGAGTGATACATAGGACAATAGGATTTAAGAGATAAAAGAAGCTTAGAGGATCATTTCTCATCATTTTAAAGATAAATTAAGACCTAAAGAAGCATAAACAAACAAAATGCACCAAGTGATCTCTTCTGGCTGGGAGACATTTGAACTGGTGGGCTTTGAAAAAAGATTATAAATTCATTAAATGAAGATGAAAGTTATTTCAGGAAGAGGAAATTGATTCTATAATTCCCTCAGTCTTCCAACTGGTTAAATGTGAATGACTTATACAAGTTAAATTTTATTCCTAAAAGGGTAGAATACATATCATGTTCTCAATTTCTATGGAAATTCTGATATTTTGGTAAAATTATAGAAAGGTTACATTATTACTGCTAATGATAAAATCCTTGGTTTCTTAAAAGTGAATTTTTATGTATCAGTAAAGGTATGGACACAGATATTTTCATTTCAATAAGCAAAAACCTATAGGCATTAAAGGAAAATGGACTAAGATTAAAATGAATGATTTTGTGGGCTGGTAAATAACTAATAAAGACTGAAAAATATAGTGAATAAGTATCTGATGACTGCTTCTCTCAGTATATTATTTCTTTGCTGAAAGTTTATAATTTCTCACTTTTTTATAAATGCTTAAAATAGTTGGTCTTTTAAGTTTCGGGAACTAATTACAGAAAAAAGTTGATAATGAACTGTTAAATTAACTGGAAAAATATATCCATGACCAGGTAATCATTTCGTGAGGTGCTGACAAATCTCTTGAGTGAGTTAGAAAGGGAGAAATACCATTGGACAAACAGTGATTTAACCATTTCTCCAAGGACCTTTAAAGGACATTAGAATAGTTTGAAATTATGAGTTCAAAAGAGGCCAGGCAGGAGCTAGATTCAAGGAAGAACTCAGCTGCTGATGAGACATATATAAATTTGTCTTGTGAATGAAGAAACATGGTGGCTATGAGAAATTCAGTGTAATTATGTGATTGGAAACTTGAAAAGAGGCAAGGTTTGGAACCAGGAGTCCGGGGCTTGTGTGGGCTAATTGGACATGAGCAAACTTGGAACAGATTATGAGTTGCTGAAATACCATATTACTTCTCCTCACCTCCTACTATAACGTAAATGTGGTAATTCTTTTTTTTTTTTTATTATATATATATATATATATATATATATATATATATATATATATATATATATTTTATAATATTATCCCTTGTATTCATTTTTCCAATTTACCCCCCCTCCCTCTATTCCCTCCCCCCGACGACAGGCAATACCATACATTTTACATGTGTTACAATATAGTCTAGGTACAATACATGTGTGCGAATATCATTTTCTTGTTGCACAATAAACATTAGAATCCGAAGGTACATGCAACCTGGGCAGACAGATATTAGTGCTAACAATTTTCATTCCCCTCCCAGTGTTTCTTCTCTGGGTGCAGCTACCTCTGTCCATCATTGATCAACTGGAAGTGAGTTGGATCTTCTTTATGTTGAAGATTTCCACTTCCATCAGAATACATCCTCATACAGTATCGTTGTTGAAGTGTACAGTGATCTTCTGGTTCTGCTCATTTCACTCAGCATCAGTTGATTTAAGTCTCTCCAGGCCTCTCTATATTCCTCCTGCTGGTCATTTCTTACCGAGCAATAATATTCCATAACCTTCATATACCACAATTTACCCAACCATTCTCCAACTGATGGACATCCATTCATCCTCCAGTTTCTAGCTACAACAAAAAGAGCTGCCACAAACATTTTGGCACATATATGTCTCTTTCCGCTCTTTAGTATTTCTTTGGGATATAATCCCAGTAGTAGCGCTGCTGGGTCAAAGGGTATGCACAGTTTGATAACTTTTTGGGCATAATTCCAGATTGCTCTCCAGAATGGCTGGATTCTTTCACAACTCCACCAGCAATGTATTAGTGTCCCAGTTTCCCCACATCCCCTCCAACATTTGTCATTATTTGTTCCTGTCATCTTAGCCAATCTGACAGGTGTGTAGTGGTATCTCAGAGTGGTCTTAATTTGCATTTCTCTGATCAGTAGTGATTTGGAACACTCTTTCATGTGAGTGGATATAGTTTCAATTTCTTCCTCTGAGAATTGTCTGTTCATATCCTTTGACCATTTATCAATTGGAGAATGGTTCGGTTTCTTATAAATTAGGGTCAGTTCTCTATATATTTTGGAAATGAGACCTTTGTCAGAACCTTTGTTTTTAAAAATATTTTCCCAATTTGTTACTTCCCTTCTAATCTTGTTTGCATTAGTATTATTTGTACAGAAACTTTTTAGTTTGATGTAATCAAAATCTTCTATTTTGTGATCAATAATGATCTCTAGTTCTCCTCTGGTCATAAATTCCTTCCTCCTCCACAAGTCTGAGAGGTAGATTATCCTCTGTTCCTCTAATCTATTTATTATCTCCCTCTTTATGCCTAAATCATGGACCCATTTTGATCTTATCTTGGTATATGGTGTTAAGTGTGGATCCATATCTAATTTCTGCCATACTAATTTCCAGTTTTCCCAACAGTTTTTTCCGAATAATGAATTTTTATCCCTAATGTTGGTATCTTTGGGTTTGTCAAAGATTAGATTGCTATAGATGTACCCTTTTTTGTCCTTTGTATCTAATCTGTTCCACTGATCTACCGGTCTATTTCGTAGCCAATACCAAATGGTTTTGGTGACTGCTGCTATATAATATAGCTTTAGATCAGGTACACTTAGACCACCTTCCTCTGAGTTTTTTTTCATTAGTTCCCTTGCAATTCTTGACCTTTTATTCTTCCATATGAATTTTGTTGTTATTTTTTCTAGGTCATTAAAATAGTTTCTTGGGAGTCTGATTGGTATAGCACTAAATAAATAGATTAGTTTGGGGAGTATTGTCATCTTTATTATATTCGCTCGGCCTATCCAAGAGCACTGAATGTCTTTCCAATTATTTAAATCTGATTTTATTTTTGTGGCAAGTGTTTTGTAATTTTTCTCATATAATTCCTGACTTTTCTTTGGTAGATGGATTCCCAAATATTTTATACTCTCAACATTTGTTTGGAATGGAATTTCTCTTTGTATCTCTTGCTGTTGCATTTTGTTGGTGATATATAAAAATGCCGAGGATTTATGTGGATTTATTTTGTATCCTGCCACTTTGCTGAAATTTTGAATTATTTCTAGTAGCTTTTTAGCAGAGTCTTTGGGGTTCTCTAAGTATACCATCATGTCATCTGCAAAAAGTGATAGTTTGATTTCCTCATTTCCTACTCTAATTCCTTGAATCTCTTTCTCGGCTCTTATTGCCGAGGCTAGCGTTTCTAGTACTATATTGAATAGTAATGGTGATAGTGGGCAACCTTGTTTCACTCCTGATCTTACTGGGAAAGGTTGCAGTTTATTTCTATTGCATATTATGCTTACTGACGGTCTTAAATATATACTCCTGATTATTCTAAGGAATAATCCATTTATTCCTATACTCTCAAGAGTTTTTAGTAGGAATGGATGTTGGATTTTGTCAAATGCTTTTTCTGTATCTATTGAGATGATCATATGGTTCTTATTAATTTGATTATTAATATGGTCAATTATATTAATAGTTTTCCTAATATTAAACCAGCCCTGCATTCCTGGAATAAATCCTACTTGATCATAGTGTATTATCTTGGAGATGATTTTCTGAAGTCTTTTTGCTAATATCTTATTTAAGATTTTAGCATCAATATTCATTAAGGAGATTGGTCTATAATTTTCTTTCTCAGTTTTCGATCTACCAGGTTTAGGTATCAGTACCATGTCTGTGTCATAAAAGGAGTTTGGTAGGACTCCTTCATCCCCTATTTTTTCAAATAATTTATATAACATTGGGGCTAATTGTTCTTTAAATGTTTGGTAGAATTCACATGTGAATCCATCTGGCCCTGGGGATTTTTTCCTGGGGAGTTGATTAATAGCTTGTTCTATTTCTTTTTCTGAAATGGGACTATTTAAGCAATTTATCTCCTCCTCTGTTAATCTAGGGAGCCTATATTTTTGGAGAAAGTCATCCATTTCACTTAAGTTATCAAATTTATTGGCATAAAGTTGGGCAAAGTAACTCCTTATTATTTCTCTAATTTCCTCTTCATTGGTGGAAAGATCCCCCTTTTCATTTGTAAGACTATCAATTTGATTTTCCTCTTTCTTTTTTTTGATCAAATTTACCAAAGGTTTATCTATTTTATTGGCTTTTTCATAAAACCAACTCTTGGTTTTATTTATTAATTCAATAGTTTTTTTACTTTCAATTTTATTGATTTCTCCTTTTAATTTTTGTATTTCGAGTTTAATTTTTGGTTGGGGGTTTATAATTTGGTCTTTTTCTAGCCTTTTAAGTTGTAAGCCCAATTCGTTAATCTTCTCTTTCTCAATTTTCTTCAAATAAGCCTCTAAAGATATAAAATTTCCCCTTATTACTGCTTTAGCTGCATCCCAAAGATTTTGATATGATGTCTCATCATTATCATTATCTTGGGTGAAATTGTTAATTGTTTCTATAATTTGCTCTTTCACCCAGTCATTCTTTAAGATGAGATTATTCAGTTTCCAATTACTTTTTGGTCTATTTACCCCTAACTTTTTACTGAATGTAGCTTTTATTGCATTGTGATCTGAGAAGAAGGCATTTATTATTTCTGCCTTCCTACATTTAATTTTGAGATCTTTATGTCCTAATATATGGTCAATTTTTGTATAGGATCCATGAACTGCTGAGAAGAAAGTATATTCCTTCCTATTGCCATTCAGTTTTCTCCAAAGGTCTATCATACCTAGTTTTTCTAATGTTCTATTTACTTTTTAAATTTCTTTCTTGTTTGTTTTGTGGTTTGATTTGTCTAAATCTGAGAGTGCAAGGTTGAGATCTCCCACTATTATAGTTTTACTGTCTATTTCTTCTTGCAGTTCTCTTAACTTTTCCTTTAGAAAGTTAGATGCTATACCACTTGGTGCATATATGTTTAGTATTGATATGGCTTCATTATTTATGCTACCTTTCAGCAGGATATAGTTTCCTTCCTTATCTTTTTTAACGAGATCTACTTCTGCTTTTGCTTGATCTGAGATAAGGATAGCTACCCCTGCTTTTTTGGCTTTACCTGAAGCATAATAGGCTCTGTTCCAACCTTTTACCTTTACTCTGTATGTATCTCCCTGCTTTAAGTGTGTTTCCTGTAGACAACATATTGTAGGGTTCTGCTTTTTGATCCAATCTGCTATCCGTCTCCGTTTGATGGGATCGTTCATCCCATTTACATTTACAGTTAAAATTACTAATTCTGTATTTCCTGCCATCGTATTATCCCCAGATTATACTTTTTTCCCTTGACCCCCCTGATTCCCCTCCCCGATATTTAATTTACAGACCCCCCTTCTTTACGCGCAACCCTCCCTCTTTTTTTTTTTTTTAGGATCCCTCCCCCCTCCCTCCAAGTCCCTTCACTTATTCTCCTTTTCCTTTCCCCTTTTCCTCTCCCCCCTTTTAATGAGGTGAGAGAAAATTCTCTGAAAAACAAATATGTTAATTATTTACTCTTTGAGCCTCTTCTGATGAGAGTAAGATTCACACAATGATTCTCCCCCTCACTAAGTTCCCTCAGATATGGTGTATTTTCTATGTCTCTTCCTGGGATGTAGTTTCCCTCTTTTTATCACTCCTTCCCCTTTTTCTGAACAGACCTCCTTCCCTTTACCACACCCCCCTTTTTTTCTTTTATATCAGTAAAATCAAATTATCCTTGAGTATTTTTTATATACCCACAACAGAGTTACAGTTCTCAAGGGTTCTGTGTACCTTTTTCTGTTTCTCTTCAGTCTTGTGGATGTAGATCAAATTTTTTGTTTAAGTCTGGTTTTTTTCTTAGAAACATATAGAATTCCTCTGTTTCATTGAATGACCATCTTCTTCCATGGAAAAAGATGCTAAACTTAGCTGGGTAGTTCATTCTTGGTTGCAGTCCTTGATCTTTTGCCTTTCGGAATATCAGGTTCCAGGCCCTTCTATCTTTTAATGTGGAGGCAGCCAGATCTTGGGTGACCCTTATTGTGGCACCTTAGTATTTAAATTGTTTTTTTCTAGCTGCTTGCAGGATTTTCTCCTTTGTGTGGTAATTCTGCAGCTTAGCCACAATATTCCGTGGTGTTCTTTTTTTAGGGTCTATTTCAGAAGGAGTTCGATGAATTCTTTCCACATCTACTTTCCCTTCTGTTTCTATTATCTCTGGACAGTTCTCTTTGATAATTTCCTGTAAAATAGAATCTAGGCTCTTTTTTTGGTCATAGTTTTCTGGAAGTCCAATAATCCGCAGATTATCTCTCCTAGATCTATTTTCCAGGTCTATAGATTTTCCCAGTAAGTATTTGACGTTGTTCTCCAGCTTCTCATTTTTTTTGTTTTGTTTGACTGATTCTTGGGTTCTCTGTGAATCATTCATTTCTATTTGTTCCATCCTGACTTTTAAGGAGTTATTTTCTTCTTTCACAGTTTTTAGTTCTTTTTGTAAATGCCCAATTTTGTTTTTAAATGAATTATTTTGCTCTATTGAGTTTTTTTCCATTTCCCTAATTTTTTTTTTGAGAATTATTTTCTTTTTCCAATTCAGAAATTCTATTTTCTTGAGACTTTTTTATCTTTTCCAATTCAGAAATCCTACTTTCCTGTGTTTTTTAAACCTTTTCTAATTCACTAATTTTGTTTCCCTGCATCTCCTGTGAATTCTTTATTTTTTCCAACTCCAATTTCAGGACATTGTTATTCTCTATCATAACTTCCCTTTCTTTTCCCCATTTTTCTTCGATCTCCCTCAATTTTTTAAGAGCTTCTTCTAGGAGAGAGTTATGTGATGGGGGGCAGGAATCGTTCCCCTTTAGGTTGTTATCTTCTGATTCTCTGCTGTCAACTTCCTCGGGGTTGGATACCCGCTCTTTCTCTGTATAGAAGAAATGTATAGTTTTTCTAGCTTTTTTGCTCATACTTAAAAAATGTTTTGGGGTCTGTCTCTGGGGTAGGAAATTATTTACTTCTTTACCAGCTTCCTCCCAGACTGGATGGATGCAGCGGCCCCCGCGCCTGCGCTAAGAGAGAGCTCTGGGAGAGAGTTCCCCACCCCCTCCCTGGAAGTGCCTCAGAGGTGATTAGCACTGCCGTGCTAGAGGGCGTAGAATAGTGAAGACAGCACGAAGCCCAGCCTATGTGTCCGGGTGGGGAGTGGATGTCTGCAGCAGGTGACGTGAGAAGCCCCTGTGCTCAAACTGGAAGTGTCTGCCAGAAACCGCGGTCCCTAGTTCAAAGGTTCCGCTTCTCTGGGACTTCCTGGAGCTGAGTTCCACTCCCTCCAGCTAAGCTAGGCAGTGTGTGTTGCCTTGGGCCGTATCCACCCACTTGTCAATCTCTTAACTATTCTCAGGTGGTAGCTGAGGCCACGCCCCCTGGTGCCCAGATCTGCTGAGTCACCCCCAGGATCGGGAAAATCTACTCTGAGTTTTAAAATATTTTGGCTTTCTCTTCTGAACTGCTAAATAATTAGCAGAGAAGAGCTAACAGCCTGTGCCAGATTCCTTTACCTCAGTGGCTTCTCTGATCTCAGAGCCCCTCCCAGTGCAATGGGCGCTGTGTGCCCCTACCCCACCGTCTGTGCTGGTCTTTCTTATTCCTCCCCTGAGAACTGACCTTTCCTGTTGAAACTCCAGATTCTCTTCAGCTGGTAAGTCGTGCTTCCAGTCCTTGTGGTATCTATCAGTCCGGAGCTAATTTTGAGACTTAATTTATCTAATTGGTTGTGAGGGAGTGAGGACGTTCACTGAGTCGTGTGTTTCTTCTCCGCCATCTTGGCTCCGCCGTGTGGTAATTCTTCATTGTTTTTCTATTGGGCTCTACCGTATTATTGGGAATATGGTTGGAAGGAGGAGAATGGAGTGGGGAATATCTCCAGAAAACAGAGAGAATTAACACTAATATGTTAAGAGAGAGTTTTGCCTCTGTCTAGAAGTTCAAAACTTTAAAAAAAAAGGATGATTTCAAATCCTTTTGTTGCATTTTTCCAGAGCAGAGGGGAATGCTTTTCCCTCTAGGAAAATTATGAAGATAATTGGTGAATAATATGAGAAGGAGAAAAATACATGTACTTAAACAGTCTTGCTCACCACACAACCCCTTTGACTGCTATAGAACTGATTAAATGTTGGTAACCAACTAGAATATTGATAACTTTAAGATTACTTGAGCTAATGTTTTACTTTAAAATATATTTCAGACTTATATTTTTCTTTGTAATTCTTAGTAACTAACTAGAATGTTGATAACTTTATTTAAAAAAAAGAAAACATTTGTTTTAATAGCTTTTATTTGCCAGATATATGCATGGGTAATTTTACAACATTGACAATTGCCAAACCTTTTGTTCTAATTTTTCCCCTCCTTCCCCACCCCCAGATGGCAGGTTGACCAATACATGTTCAATATGTTAAAGTATAAATTAAATACAATATATGTGTACATGTCCAAACAGTTGTTTTGTTGTACAAAAAGAATCCAACTTTGAAATAGTGTACAATTAGCCTGTGAAGGAAATAAAAAATGCAGGCAGACAAAAATAGAGGGATTGGGAATTCTATGTAGTGGTTCATAGTCATCTCCCAGAGTTCTTTCCCTGGGTGTAGCTGGTTCAGTTCATTACTGCTCTATTGGAACTGATTTGGTTTATCACATTGCTGAAGAATGTTGATAACTTTAAGATTACTTGAGCCAATGTTTCCCTTTAAAGTAGATTTCAAACCCATAACTTTCTTTGTAATTCTTAGGTAATAATCAACAGGTATATGATTCAATAAGAAGCCTATAAAGTCTTAACTTTATAATATTTATGTGGAGAAAACTGAACGAAAATAAGGCTAAAAAAAAAAAAAAGGATCCATTTCATCCTTCCTTGTGTGATTAAATGTGCTCACTGCTCTACCAGTCTTTTTCTGAGCTGCTCAATTATTGTGTCATCTTTGATTATTAAGCTGCCAGCATGTCCACATTTTCTAATTTAGAGAATTAGTACCAATTTCTCCTGATGCCCATCTACAATGATTCCCTTTCTTGATATCCGTGTTGGGGAGTACAAGTTTGAGTTACAGTTCCTGACATTTTTAATTTTGTCAGTGAACTGAAAAACTAAAAACCTGTTCTCCCAAGGAAGCAGAATAGTCTGGCAGACAAAGCACAGAATTAAAAAGTAGACCACATCCTGAGTTTGATTAGTTATGTAAACTTGGGCAGGTAATTTGACTAAATGCCCTTTTGCTTCACCTCCCTCATCAGGTAAAATTGGATGGTGGCCAAATACTGAGCAAAGGCGGTTGTTGTTTAAATTATTCTTTCTTTGTCTTAAAAAACAAACTTTAGAGGTGGAGCCCAGATGGAGAAGTAAAGGCAGGTATTTGCCTAGTTTCTTCCCCATACTGCTCCAAATTCCTTTCAATGATGACTCTAAACAAATTTTAAAGCATCAGAACACCCCAAAAGATGGATTTTCCAGCTGAGGGAACTTAGTTCAGCAGAACATGTCTGTGACATAGTATGCAGTCCTGCGCCCAGGTCTGTCCTCTCAATCAATAGCAATTCTGGTAACTTCCAGACCTCTCAGCCCAGAGACTGCAAAAAGGACCCAAAAGAGCAGCAGAAAAGACCAGAGTGGAACCACAGTGTGCAACTCTAGCTCTGGTGGACCCCAGGGTCATTGAGGGGGGACCTCTAAATCAGCTGGACCCCTCAGCCTGGGGACACCAGGGAGGACTTGAAAAGTCAGGGGCAAAGTCTGTGGAAATGGGGTGGGAGTTTTGCTCAGCAAAGTCCCCTCCCCTTTGAGAACTCTATATCTTACAGCAACCTTGGGTCAGGGACACATCTAATAGCTCCAGGGCAGAAAAGAGCACTTGTGGTCAGATTCTAGAAGGATTTCTGAAAATTGCTGTACAAAACCCCTGAAGCCTCAGACAGTGAACTTTCCACTCTGGAGACAGAGCCCTGCTTTAACAAAGAGTTAAAAACAGAGTAATAGTCCAGGAAAATGAGCCAAAAACTAAAAAAAAAAGTTTCTGATCATTGAAAGTTATTATAGGGAGAAGGAAGATCAAAACATACAATAAGGAGATAACAAAGTCAAAGTTCCTATATCCAAAGCCTCCAAGAAAAATAAGAATTGGGCTCAGGCCATGGAAGAGCTCAAAAGGAACTTTGAAAATCAAATAAAAGAGAGAGGAAAAATTAGGGAAAGAATTGAGAGATGCAAAAGGAAATATAAAAAGCCAATGAGGAGAAGAAAGCCTTAAAAAGCAAAATTGCCCAATTGAGAAAGGAGGAAAAAAGTTCACTGAGAAAAATAATTCCTTAAAAAATAGAAGTGAGCAAATATAACCTGATGACTTTATGAGAAATCAAGATATTACTAAAGCAAAACCAAAAATGAAAAAAAAAATAGGAAAACTGTGGAATCTCATTGGGAAAAAAATGACCTGGAAAATAGATCCAGGAGAAATAATTTGAAAATTATTGGTCTACCTGAAAGTCATGATCAAAAAAAGAGCCGGGATATCATTTTTCAAGAAATTATCAAAGAAAACTCTTCTGATTTTCTAGAACCAGGAGGTAAAATAGAAATGAAAAGACTCTACTGATCATCTCCTAAAAGAGGTCCTGAAATAAAAATTCCCAGGAATATTATAGCCAAATTCCAGAACTCTCAGGTCCAGGAGAAAATATTGCAAGCATCCAGAAAGAAACAATTCAAATATAATGGAGCCACAGGCAGGATAACACAAAATTTAGCAGCTTAGAATATGATACTCTGGAAAACAATGGAGCTAGAGTTATAACCAAGAATCACCTACTCAGCAAAACATAGAAAAAAATAGTCATTCAAAAAAACAGAGGATTTTCAGTCATTTGTGAGGAAAAGAACAGAGTTGAATGGAAAATTTGATTTTCAAATACACAACTCTGGAGAAGTATAAGGAGGTAATTAGGAAGTGATATCATAAGGACTTAATGAGGTTTATCTGTTTACATGGGAGGATAATACTTGTAACTCAACAGAATATTCTCATTATTATGACAGAAGAAGTTCCTATAGACAGAGGATATGGATGTGAGTTGAGTGTAAAGGGATAATATCTTTTTTAAAAATTAATGAAATTAAGGGATAAAAGAAGAATGTACTGGGAGAAAAGGGAAAAGGAGAAGTGGAATGACACAAATTATATTCCATAAAAAAGAGACATGTTTTCTTAAAAGCCTTTATAGTGAAGAGGGAAAAGGGAGGAGAGAGTGAGTGAGTGAACCTTACTCTCATCACAACTGGCTCAAATAGGAAATAACATACATACTCAGTAGGGTAACTTAATTGTGGGTGGGGATAAGGGAGAGAATGTAGAACTCATTTTAAAAGCAAATGAAAAAATTATTTTGAATGTAACTGGAGAAAATATTAAATGAAAAATAAACTTTGTCGATTCTTTTGGAAGTAATCACATCTAACTATAGTTCAATAGGTAGTTTGTATTCTCAAATTTATGAAACACTGGGTCTTTCAGTGCTTCTGGGTCTTCTCATTGAGACAATTTGATTCATTTTCTTTACTTTTAAAAGAGCAATAAATAACTTACTTCGATCACTGCTTTATACTATACTGCATAGCATGAGATCTGATGAGATCTGGTAATAGAATCCCTTCTTCATTGTTTTTTTTTTTTTTACTACTACTACTATTTGATTTAATTTTAAAAGGCCAGCAACAGCCATAAGAAAAGAAAAAAGAAATTGACTTGGTGATAATAACATGTTTTACCAAGAAAATCTTAAAGAATCACCAAAGGTGCTAATTGATGCAATTAACAGCTCCAGCAAAGTTACAGGCTTCAAAATAACTTTAAAATAAATATGTTTTTATATAATAATATCAAAACCACAAAGAAAACAAAAAGTAAAATACCTTCAAAATGTTTACAAAATGCAAAAAAAAACAAAAAAAAAACAAAAAACAAAACCCAAACCCAAACCAAAAAACTCTTGGGGATCAATCTACTAAAGCACAAATTATCTCTGTAGTTAAAATTTTAAAGTTCTCTCTCTCTCTCTCTCTCTCTCTTCTTTTATTAAATCTTTTTATTTTCACAACATATGCATGGATAATCTTTCCAACACTGACCCTTGCAAAACCTTTTGTTCCAAATTTTTCCCTTCCTCCCCCCACCCCCTCCCTTAGCTGGCAGGTAGCCCAATATATGTTAAATATGTTAAAATACATGTTATATATATATATATATATATATATATGTATATAGGCTATAACATGTATATGATATATATATATATACATATATATATATATATGTATATATATATATATATCAAGAAGGAAGAAAAAGAAGAACCTAGAAAGAAAACAAAATGCAAGCAAATAACAACAGAGAGAGTGAGAATGCTATGTTGTGTCCCACACTCTATTCCCACGGGTCTCTCTTTGGGTGTAGATAGGTCTCTTCATCACTGAACAAGTGAAACTGGTTTGAATCATCTCAATATTGAAGAGAGCCACATCCCTCAGAATTGATCATCATATAATCTTGTTGCCATGTATAATGATCTCCTGGTTCTGCTCATTTCACTCAGCATCAGTTGATGTAAGTCTCTCCAAGCCTCTCTGGATTCCTCCTGTTGGTCATTTATTACAGAACAGTAATATTCCAAAACTTTCATATACCACAATTTACCCAACCATTCTCCAATTGATGGGCATCTATTCATTTTCCAGTTTCTGGCCACTACAAAAAGGGCTGCCACAAACATTTTGGCACATACAGGTCCCTTTCCCTTCTTTAAGATCTCTTTGGGATATAAGCCCAGTAGTAGCACTGCTGGATCAAAGGGTATGCACAGTTTGATAACTTTTTGAATATAGTTCCAAACTGCTCTCCAGAATGGTTGGATCCATTCACAACTCCACCAACAATGTATCAGTGTCCCAGTTTTCCCACATCCCCTCCAACATTTGTTGTTATCTTTTCCTGTCATCTTAGCCAATCTGACAGGTGTGTAGTGGTATCTCAGAGTGGTCTTAATTTGCATTTCTCTGATCAATAGTAATTTGGAACACCTTTTCATGTGGTTACAAATAGTTTCAATTTCATCTGAAAATTGTCTGTTCATATCCTTTGACCATTTATCAATTGGAGAATGCCTTGAACTATTATACATTTGAGTCAATTCTCTATATATTTTAGAAATGAGGCCTTTATCAGAACCTTTAACTGTGAAAATGTTTTCCCAATTTATTGTTTCCCTTGTAATCCTGTCTGCCATTGCTACTTTTTCTAAGTATTTTCCTTTACTTCTCAAACTTTTGTTCCTCCAAATAATTCGTGATTATTTTATCTACTTCCATAAAATAATCTCTTGCTACTTAGATTTGTATAGGATTGTTTGTAAATTTCTGTAGCTAATTTTTATGATATTATGATTCAGTCATGATCAATGGATATCTTCTGAATATTTGTTTTTGTTTTTCTTTTAAAATTGTCATTAATACATTTTGTTAAGTTGGAATCCAAATATTTATTTGTAATTATTTTTATATAATTTAATCATTTTCCTCATTTTGTTAATATTCAGAAATTGTTATGGGCCAGAACTTGAAACAAGGGGCATTTAGTATTTATTAGAGTTCACACCTTTAAGAGAGGATATATAAGGAGGAGCTCCCACAAGCCCACTCTTGAACTTCCGGGAGATTCACAAGTCAGAAACCCACAAGCCTACTCTTTGGGAGGAAGAGTCAAGATTCATTCCAACTTCCATCTTTGTGTTGGCTGGAGACATTTGGAGGGAGCTCTCGGAACCAAGGAGAGAACTAGGCCTCTAAGAAAGCTAACCGGGCCCAAGAAAAGAGACAAGACTTTGAAGGAGAAAATAAAGGATCTGGACTTTAACTCTGGGCTGCATTTGGGATTATTGAACTGAACTGAAACTAAGGCTGCCTCCAGAAGCTCCCCAAGAAGCCTGCTCCCAGAGAACAATATATTTTAGAGAAAAGAACATTACAAGAAATTATGATAGTTTTAGTGGATTTATTTTGTATATTTTTTATTGAGATTATTGCTTTAGTTAATTTCTTTACTACTTCTCTGAGTTTTTCTAAGTAAATGGCTATGTCATCTGAAAACAGGTAAAATTTTGTCATTGTCCATACCTATTCCTTTAATTTTTCCCTTTTATCTTATTCCTATAGTTAGATTTTATGAAATTATGAAAATAATAGCAGAGGAGGAAATATCTTTGCTTTACTCCTGTAATTATTAGGAAAGCTTATAATTTTTCCTCTATGTTGCTGAGCAAAGTTATAGAAACTTTGCCTAGTTCAAATTAATACTTGTAAAATGCAATATAATAGAGTACTTTTTAAAAGTTATTATTTTTAAAGAGTACAGATCTGTCATATATAAGCTAATTTCCTCTAACAATTGTTTATAGCTGAGCACTTGTATGAAAGATTTTACTATTGTTACATGTACATTAGTCAATACTAGAGTAATGAGGGAATTCTAATTTGTAAAGTACCTTTTAAGAAAATGAAAATGCATGCCTTTCAGAGTTTAATTTATTAAATTTCCATAGTATTAGAATATCTTTAGCAAAACTTAGATTTGATGAAATTGAATAGGACTTGAAAAGAAGAAAACTTTGACTTACTGTGTAGTGGTTCCTTTTATTTTAATACTGTCTGTATACCATTACAATACAAAGAAGTTTTCTTTTTTTTTTTTTTGCTGAGGCAATTGGGGTTAAGTAACTTGCCCAGGGTCACATAGTTAGGAAGTCTTAAGCGTCTGAGGTTGGATTTGAATTCAGGTCCTCCTGACTTCAGGGCTGGAGATTTGGTCTCTAGAGACTTAGAAATCTATCCAAATTCATATATTACTCCAGTTTGTCTCCTTTAAGACATTGTGTGTCTTTTTATAGAGACAATGAAAAGCAAAATGTCATTATCTTAAATTTTTTAATGGAATGGATATTGGCAATGTAGAAACATAAAGTGAACAAAAAAGAAAGAGAGAACCTCTCCTTCATGCACACTTAATTATATTTTTATATTTTAACTGTTTGATAATATTTTGCTCATAATTTCTTCAGTAAAGTCTTTTTATATCTACATGCTTTACCCAGTGCCAAGTCTATTATTGGTGTCCAATGTCCAATTACCAGTGCTAATAATGATGAACCGGATGGACCAATTTTTATTTCCTTCCCAGTGCCTCACTTCTTTTTAGTTTAGCTCAGATCTTACAAAGCCTATCTGTGTGGAAAGACTCAGGTGGTTATGGGGGTTAAGGAGGAAATGGTTATAATTTTTATTTAGTATTTTTCATATAAACTGCAGCTCATTATCTGTGATCTATTTCCCGTTCAGATTGCTTGCCTTAGCAGCCCTACCTTGATTCTGTTATTCTTGCTGTCTCAACCTTCAACTTTATGACTCCATTACCTCGGCTCACTGCTGCCTACTGTCTGTCTCCCCGCACGCACGCCTGGGATGTGCGTGAAGTGACTGGACTGTTGTCAGGCTAGCATCTCTAATCAATTCCACGTCTGTATGGAGTAGGGAGAACAGCAGCCATGGGAGCAGCGGCGGCTCTGGGTAATGCTTTCATATCACATCATTACCTCATCACCAGACTCTCATTAGGTGCTTCTGAGAGAAATTACCACCCATGCTTCTGCCGGCACAATAGCATTAATGAAGTTAGGGAATTACTCCCACAGATGTTTGACACTCAATCAATCCTACTTAATTTAATTACACTCCTGAATGAAAGACAAAAGAGATGCTCTTATGGTCCACCCCAGCTTTTTATTTTCCTCTAAGCCTTTTTCCTTCTGACTTACTTAATACTTGCTGAAAAATGTCAGTGTAATTAACTTTGGTTATAATTATTTAAAAGTGGACTTTATTATAATACCTTGCATCGTTATCCTGCCTTCTTCCAACCCCACTGCTAGACTTGAAGTACCAGAGAGCATTATAATCGAGAGAAAGGGAAGAAAGCAGCGGTCACTTATGACCTTGCCGATTCATCAACTTGTTATACCTCTGTAATTAAGGGGGCTTATGACATGGGCACTTACAACTTTATGTCTCTGGGTTTTGTTGCTTGGCATACTGCGGAAGCCTGCTCTTCAATTTAGTCGATGAGCACGGACTCTAGCCAGACTTGGGTATTAGGGGATTAGTTGCGGTGACAAAGTAAGCCTTCATATATTTAGGAATATACTATTTCTGCTCTATTTTAAGAGTCCACTGAAAAAAGATCGGAACTAGAAATCAGGAGATGAATTTTCTTGGCCCCGTTCAGTTAACTAGTAGTATTACTTTGGATAAGTCACTTAGCCTATTTGTGTGCCTAAGGTTCCTCCTCTGTAAAATTAAAGAGTTGGGATTAAATGGATTCAGAAGGGCCAATTTCTAAAAGAAGCAGGGGTTTGCCAGAGGTAACTAATTATTAAATTTTCAATCTGAGCATTATACCTTAGAAATCAGAAAATGCTCTAAATCAAGGCTTGATTATTCTTTTGATTGTCTGGACTTAAGAAAGTGACAAAGACAATGATAATAATCAAGATTAAACATGCAAGTGAATCATATGAACATTGTTTTTCTGGGAAGCCAGTTGTTGACTATTTACCTCCAAAAAGAAGCCTTTCTTGGTTTCCCTTGAAGGCCACTTGGTACATTCTTTGCTTGTATTTTGTAGAGCAGGAATGGTGAGAATTGTAAGGGCCCTTTAAATGGGCGGACACAGTGCATCGGGAGATTGAGGCCCAGAAGTAATTTCTGTGGATATTAGGACTGCCCTTGGGCGGGATCCTGGCCATATTGAGATAGTTTTGTAATGGGTGACTCTCTCGCTGATTGGCTGTGTGTGTGACCTCACAGGCCCTATGTAAGCCCACTGCAGGCAGCAACCGCTCTCTTTAACTTCGTGCTGTTCACCCTGGCTCCTAGCCTGGGTGGCCAAGCCAAGATGGGTAGCCAAAAGAGGTAAGGGTTTTGGTAGTGAACACATGGGTCTTCTGACCAGGTGTTCACCAGGGAACCAACAAGTCAGGGCATCAGTTAGGGCATTATGTGAGTAGGTATAATAAAGGCTTTTAAGATTACATGTGGTTGTTCTTGAGTGCGCTACCGGTTACTAAGCTATAGATTCAAGAGATTGTGGCCAGAGACCTTAGAAGGCCTCAGAGGAGGCGAGCCGGGTAGAGCTCACACTGCAAAGGACAGTGGTCAAAGGTACTCTGGTGGGTCTAGGACAGACTAGTAATTGTAACTGCCAGGAGAGCACGTTACAGAGAATGTCTATAATCCCTGCTAAAAAGAGAGGCTGTAGATGTTGGAGTGATTAGATTCAGGTATTTTGATCTGTAATAGGGATAAAGATATTGGATTTATGGGATCATTGTAGTGACTCCCCAAGAGCCAGGGGTCATGATGCTGCCCAAGCAAATTGTCCCAATTTGGGGAAAAAAAAATGAGACAGATTAAAACTCCCTTGTTGATCACAATTGAAACAGGAGTCAAGAATGACTGCTACACATCAGTCTAGTTAAGACAGGAAGACAATCTCAAAAAAAATGTATTTTGTATGTTCCTATCCCTATATAGAACCACATGTTCTCTATTTTAAGCTTGCCTTTGTATCCTAAGCACTTAGCATAAGTCTTGGATCTTCTCAGGGAAAGAGATCAATGTAGAGTTCAAGTAACAGAATCCTGTTAAGTATGATCATTTTATCATTCAGAACTGGGTTGGCCCAGAAAATCATAAAGTCACGGGTTGGGTTCTAGTGATTGTTATTATATAAAATATTGAATTCCTTAAGAGAGCGCATCTGGCAAATAAAATTGAAAATCCTCTTCTATATTATTTTTAATGGCCCCACTACAGATCACAGTGCAAGAAGTACCCTAAAACTCAAGAGACTTTTGCTCTAGTGCTCAGTTCTGCCACTGACATTGGTCAAGACCTTCAACTTCCCTTGGCTTAAATTTTTTTTATCTATAAAAGGATAGGATAAGGCTTGATATTTTCTAAGATTTTTTTCTAGCCCTTTGATTCTGTGATTCTCTTATTTAAAAGTTAATACTCCAGAGAGAAAACACAGAAAAAGAAGAGTTCTTTGAAATGCTCAGAAATCATAAATGAATACCAAATGATCTATGGCAGAAAAGTTTTAAGTGCTGAAAGGCTATATCCATTTTCCTCCAATACAACTATGTACCTGTGTTCTTATCAATGTGGCAATTTCCAGCAGTGGTAAGATTCCAAAACATCTTTGTTTTCTCATGCTGTGATACTTATCTCATTATTCCCCCATAAATCTTCCTAAGGAATCCATTCAAGAAATTAGAGACTCTCCTCTAGTTCATTTTAAATAATACAAATAATGCCACAGTCAACTATTATTTGAGAGATGACCAGTCCAATTATTTTCTAAATAATTTTTATGTATATCTTTTGCTACATTTTTTTGGGTGCAACTAGAGTAAATATGATGCATCCTACTAATGCTCATCATAGTTATGTCTATTGTTTTTTGATTGACCTGCCATTTTTATTCTTTAGAGATTGTAGTATTTTGTGATTCACATTGCTACAGCATAACAGAAGAGATTCTGTGTTTTAAAAAAAGGACCTTCATTTCAGGGAAAAGCCTAGGGTCAATTAGAACAATTGCTCAATTTCCCAAAGTAAATATAACTCTCTGTTCTCTTTCTACTCAATTTTGATTCATTTATTGACTCTATTATTCCTGTCAGAGCTATGTACTGATAGACCAGCTTAGCAAGCATTTCACCCAACAGCATATTGGAGTTTAGACAATAAGCATCCTTTATTCTTATTTTCCCTTTTATGCATAGTAAACTTTTTTTTTTGAATAATTACAGATCTTATTTAAGAGACTGTATCATTCAAGAGTTTGATACTTTAGCACAATCATTCACAAACAGGATTAGTGAGAAATTCAATATCTAAAGGGAACCTCTCTCATTTGTGCTCAGCATCAATCGCCTTCATGGAAGTGGCAAATGTTTTTAAGGTGCATGTGTCTCTCTGCTTTATGTTTCACTTGATTTTGGCAATTAGTAAATCATTAGACAAAATAATCTCTGTTGTAGCATCTATCAAAGAATCTTTTATAATGTTAATATAATGTCTGAAAGACTGTTGGTGGAGAGTTGTTAAAATGTTACTCTCCTTAGTAAAATGCCTTTCTGATAGTTCATTGAGTACAGTGGAATGTTTTGTTTACTATACATTTTAGTTTATTGCATTTCTGAAGTATTTTGTAGAATTTTTTTTTGTGAAAACCTCCCTTTTTCTTTCTCCTATTTTAAGCACATCTTTGAAAAGTTGTGAATGTGTAGCTCATTCTTAAAGATTTTCTTGAGATAAGAAAGTAGGCATATGAGTCAGTAGTTATTGATATCTTCTCAACTGCCCTTTTTGCAGAAATAATACTTTCTAGGATTTTCCCAAAAATTCAGTATTTTTTCCTTTTAAGATTTTTTAAGACCTGATTTTTCAATACTGCTGTCCCTTCCAGGATAGGTTTTCTCTATGAATTCTTGGTCTAATTCAATTTCTCATCCTTTTCACCTTTAAAGATATTTCTACTTCTCATTTAGCACACCAGCAGCTAAAATAATAAGAATGGTGCTTTTATTGTTGATGTTTTGCTTTTTTTGTTCTGATGATGTCATTTCAGTTAATTTACTTTGAGTTCATTGTGTCCACTGGATGAGTTCTAAAGGTAAACTGACTGGTGGGATTTCATGAATTATGGTTTTATGGATGTAGATTCACAGGGTTTCTTAAACTTAGGTTATTTGATCCTCTATAGACCTAAATGGTGACTGAAAGTTGTGAAAGTTATCTCAGAGAATACTATAAATACATAGTACAGTAAGAAAAATAGCTATAAAACAGGTTTTCAATAAATTTTGACACCGTCAAAAATATACACATGAGCAGTAAGAAGAATGGACACATATAGTGAGGTTTGAGGCACATTCATGCGTTTGTAGAAAGCACATGTAGCCAGAACACTCATATAGAAAGGCAACTCCTATTTTCAATGCTTTAGGAGTGCTGATATGCTTTCATGATGTCATATTGTTCCTGCCTAGTTTTCCCACTAGTCTTTGCTGGGCATCTGATCTCTACAAACCTTGTTGCCCAGCTCAAAATGTAGTTTCTATGTATTTTACTTTTCTGGGAATGGAGTGTCTTTTGGATATTGTTTGGAGCATTTATTTTTACTGGGCATGTGGTTAAACAGTTTCTCTTTGCTTCTAGATTTTAGCTTCAGTTGGATTCTTAGGTAATTTTTTTTTAGGTAGAAAGAATGATCTCTGTTATGCTCTTTTAATTTAAAGCCCCAAGGCTTCCTGCTTCCCTTTCTGAAGAGTAACAGCCCCTTCATACTTAGTTACCTAACAGCTTTAGGGGCTAAAGGAAGAGAAAACAAATTCACAGACAAAAAGCCTTAGTTGGCTTTTTTCCCCTTCATGGAGAAAAGTTTGGGATAAAACAGGCTGTTTGTCTCTAAATGCCAAAATCTTTAGAACACTGAGCTGAGTTATTCCTATTGATCTCAGTGATGTCCTGAGTCTTAATTTACCTTTGAACTGTCCTTCCTGGGTATCAGGGCTTGAGTTACTCCATCAAAGACCTCATTCTGTTTTATCTTGTAAGACTTGACTGTATGTAAAACACTTGGCAAACTTTTAAGTGCTATATCGATATATATATATATATATATATATATATATATATATATATATATATATATATATATATATATATATATACAGAGAGATAAACACATCAATACACATCAATGACATGAAAATACACATGTATATATACACACATGAAAAATTTTAAATGCATATCTGGAGATACGTAAGTACACATCTTTCCTATCTGCTCTAAGTCTTCTCTTGTTTTCTCAGGACTGAACCCCTTAACTAAATCATTTCTGAGAGACTTGCCTTATGCTTTATAGAGGGACTAGAGACTATTCATTGTGAACTCTACTTTCCTTCCCTTTATATGTCCCTTTCTTTTCATCTTTATTCCAAACAAATCATGAGCTAGCTGTTATCCTTATGTATGTACTGCTATTTTCTAATTCTGTTTTTCTGTCTCTTCACACACACTATATGCACATAGATACATATGTATATATGTAATAAGTAACTACATATCTTAGATACCAAACCAATATCCAAAAAAAATTAATACAAATATTTTTCTCATTCAATTGCTTCCTTTCTTAGATACATTAATTTTGTTTGTAGAGAAGCTTTTCAATTTCACATAGTAAAATTATATTATCTTTTGTAATTTCTGTTAGACCTTATTTGGTTAAGAATTCATGTCATAATCATAGTGATAAAATGCATATGATCTACTCTTCTAATTTTTTTTTAATGACATGATCTTTAATATTCAGGTCACGTATCAAAGACCTTTTAATTGCCAAATTTGATGCCTTTTACTTTTCCTTAATCTTTCTATCCTATTTGACAGCACTGACCACCTTCTTTCTTTCCTCTGGATTTTTGTAGGTCTGTTCTTTTCATTCCCCTTTCGTATACTAGACAGTTCCTTCTTAGTCTCCTTTGCTAGATTGCCATACCACCAAAACATGGATACACACAAAGACTCCAATCCCTCTTTTCATTCCTTTTTTATTAACACCATCAGCTCACATGGCTTTATAGTTTATCTTTGTATATCTTTGTACTCATGGCTCCTAGTACTTTATAATCCAACCCTGATTTCTAGTATAAACTGCAGTTTTATGTCATTATTTGAATATTCACAACCAAATGTCTCTTTCAGCCTGGTTTGTAAACCAGAACTCGTTATCTTTGTTTCCAAACCCCCCCTCTCCCCCAAACTTCCCTATTTTCTTGAAAGACATTACTATTCTTCAAATAATGTAAGTTTACAACTTTGGAATAAACTTTGAGACTCACATTTTCCTTCATTTCTCATATTCCACTGGTCAAATCTTGTTAATTATATTTCCACATCATCTCTTGCATCTATACCCCTTCTCACCACTCACATAATTATTATTCTAGTTCAGGATACTGTCATATCCCTCCTGGGAGTTGTGATGGCTTCTTAATTATTCACCCTGTTTCAAGCCTTTACTTTTTCCAATCCATCTTAATTTGTATCTTGAAGTATGATTAAATTTTAAATAGAAAAATGAGACAAAAATATGGTATAGAGTAACTACTTTGCAACTACAGTCAAAGAACTGTGAGTAAAAATTTCAGCTCAACTATTAATCACCTTTTTGATCTTGGGCAACTGTCAAATAAGGAAATGGGATGACATCAGAGGTAGTAAACTCCCAGGGATCCAAACTTTCCAGTGCTCACACTCAAATTTAAATGTAATTGGGCATGGGGGCAGCTAGGTGGCGCAGTGGACAGAGCACTAGCCTTGAATTCAGGAGGACCAAAGTTCAAATTTGATCTCAGACACTTAACACTTCCTAGCTGTGTGACCCTGGGCAAGTCACTTAACCCCAGCCTCAGGGGGGGAAAATGTAATTGGGCACTCAAATTTAAATGTAATTAGGAAATTTAGAATTAAGAATTCTAATTAAGATTATTAATTAAGAAATTACTCAATTAATTAAATTTAACAAATTAAATTAAATTAATTAAATTAAGAAGAATACAACACTATATAGATAATGTTAATTTGTGGTTTTCTAAGTAAATATGTGGATCCATTTTGATTTGAATTGGACACCACTGAACAGCGATTTCCTGTGCCTTTTAAACCTGTGATCAGCTATTTTAGATTTTTAAAAGTGTTAACTATGCTCTTCTGGCAACAATAAGAAATGGAAAACTCTTTAAAGCCCCCAAATAGTTTCCTCCAATTTCTTTTACCAACTGTTGTTTCTACATTGAGCTGACTTCCATCAGTGTTCACATAGCTGCATATCTTAAAAAATGTATCACAGGAAGTCCAAAGTTCAAATAGAAATAGAGCTTCTTTTGATATTTACAGTGCAGCTCTTATTATCAAATTCAAATGTGTGACTATTTTAAAAAGAATCCTTATTTTTCTCATCTCCTCAGGAATGGAGCTCTATGGCTTCTGACTTTTGCAGTTCAATTTTTAAAAAAGGCTTTGTCAGTTAAAAGAGGGAATCAGTTAGGAAAAGTGTCTGGGTTTGTAGACTGGGATTTCTATTTAAATCCCTATTCCATTCACCTTCTAGATTTCAAAGCACTGGTTTCATGCAGCCTGCAGCCAAACTACTTCCTAATTCAGCATCTAAATTTCTGCTGTACACCCCTAATTGGAGCCTTCTGATGCTTCCTCTGTGGTCTGTTTTCTTCCAATTCTTTCTCTCTTAACTGCACTCTGACATTTAACCATGCTAGGATGAGGGCAAAATATATACTACTGTTGTCTGGGAAGTACGCAGGTTGAGAATAGCATGATTGACATTTGGACATACTTAGTCCGTAGACCACAGAAAAACAGAGCTTGGAATTAGTAGCTATGTAAGCTGCCTCTCTCAATTCCTCTCCCTCAGAGTCCTCACTATGAGATGAGAAATGGCTAAACCAGGGAGCCCATTCTATTAGCAATGCTCACTGGTTCACAGGGATCATTTACCAGTATATATGCCTGTTTTTGACCTAAGTGAAAAAATTCAGACCTTAAAAATTTAAATTCTAGTGTAAATTCTAGAGTCCCACATAGACTCTCAACTCAGAAAGAAATTATATAAATACATAGACTGGAGACAATTTTGTAGTAAAGCAATTTTATAATTTTCAGTTCTATTTTTGTATCCTATCTAAATGAGAAGAAGTCTTCATGTATTTAACAAAGGATGGTTGTACATATGATAATTGGGCATTTCTGATCTTTAAATGTCCGTTAGATTTCTTTCTGTCCTTATTTTTCTCTTCTTTCCTTAGGGAAGTGGGCAATTCAAAATAAGAAAATCTTTTATCAGTTAAAAACTATATTAAATGTGGCGAAATATTCTCTTGAAATGCAAGAAAAGCTCCATCGCTTCTGGAAATTAAGGCGTGTTGTACAATAATATCATGGGATAGATAGTTTCTTCTGTCTATAAATCAAAGGTAGGAATGCTTTCAGCTACTATAGTGAACATTAATAAATTGAGATTAGTGTCTGACTTGAACTCTGAGATTCTATCATGGTAACTTTTATGTACAGTGTTCCTACAGAATAGCCCAAACCTTTCTGTCCCTCTTATGAAGGGAAAAAATGGCTGATATGTCTGTGGAACTCAGGGGATCTTGCAAAGGATGAGAATGAAATGCAAAAATACAGAAAGGAAGATCAGAGATTGCACACTTAGGGAGAAGTTCTGAGTGGGTGTTGGCAGCTGAGGAGAGAGGGAAAATTAGGATTAGCAGTTTCAAAATCAAGTCAAGTCAAGTCAGAATGGTTAAGTAAAAACACATGGTTTATGCCAAACTGTCCAATAGAATTGAGATATAAATAAAGATAAGAAAATATAAGAATTTAAACCCCTAATTTGAATATTCCATTCATGCAAATTTATTATTTGTTATTGTCTCCACTTTTCAGGAAGGAAAGAAATAAGCACTTATTAAGTGCCTAGTGAATGCCAGAAGTTATGCTAATTGTTTTATAAATATTATCTTATTGATCCCTAATGAAAAGTTTTCCCTAGAAGGTTTCCATTTCTATAGTTCTAGAAAGCAACCATGTTTTTCCAAGCCAACTGTGCTGTTACCTGGTGCTCAGAACAGCTAGCTCTAGGACCCTGCCTTGTATTTCCCTTCTCCTCAGGGGGACCATGTATTCATGCAATACTTCTTTCTTTTCCTTTGTCACTTAATAGGTTATGTAATTCTAGTTCGGACAGCCTCTTTCTCTTATATACCCCATTTATCCTCCTTCTTTCTTGTCTTCTAGCTTTTGTTCAACCACCTTGGAAGAATAACTCCTCTTCTTTTTCTCTTTATTCCATTTAGAAGGCAAAACACTACTCTAATTGATGCTGATAAAATAGCAGTCCTTCTATTACTAATGTATCCAAGAAAAGGAAAGACGGCATCTTGAAGAAAAGCTTAAAAAATAGAATAACCAAGTAATCAGTGGGAGCTTGTGTATCATTCGGTCCATGGCTCAGCAGGGGTAGCTCACCGAGAAGGCAGGATGGTGTAGTGGCTTTTGCTCAAGACTATGTGGATCCATCAGTGCTGGTCAGGGAAAGGGGTACACATACAAGTATTTTTAACATAAAGGCCTAAGGAATCAAGGTGAGTTGGATAAAGGACTTCCTGACATTACCATTATATTCTTTTTCTGAGAAATCAATGGTACAACTATGTCAGCCACCTTACCCACAACAAATTCTTCTAGTTCCTTATTGCCCCTAGGATGCACAGGATAAACTTTTCTGAAATCTCTTCATTACCTGGCCTTCTCTACCTTTCTGGGGCAACTACATGATACAGTGGATGAACTCATATTCCCAAGCTAAAATATGGCATCAGACACTCATGAGCTGTGTGACCATGGGCAAGTCACTTTATCCTGTTTGCCTCAGTTTCCTTATCTGTAAAATGAACTAGAAAAGGAATGGCAAAGGCACTTTAGTATCCTTGCTGATAAAACTCTGAAAGGGGTCACAAAGAGTTGGATATGGCTAAAATGACTGAACAACAATAAACCCCACTTTGTTTGTCTCTTATACTTTATCCCTCACTGTATACTCTATTTCAACCAGATCTACTCACCAATCTGCATATTTAGTTCTCTGTCTCCTGTCTTCTGGATTTGACACTGAGGCCTCTCAGATTCCCAGATTTTCTATTTTCTTTAAAACTTAAGTGCCAATTTATGTGAAGCTTTTTCTTATTCCCCCCAATCCTAGGATACCTTCGCCCCAAATGACTTTAGTTTTTGGAATCTTATGAGAGAAGCTATTCTCAGTTGTACATATTTTATTTCCTACTGGAATGTAATCTCCTCCAAGGCAGGGATTATTTCATATTTGTGTCCACAGTACTTAACACAGCGCATTATATAGAATAAAAACTTGAAAAATTTCTGATTTATCAATTGGCTGATTCCCTTGGAATCACCCCAGAAAGATAACCTAAGCTATAATCTCAGATTTTGGGATGAGCAGTTATCTTCTAGGGATGAACGTCCTGAGGAGTGTAGGAAGGGATACTTTTCCTACTTCTTAGCCACTTCTCAGACCTACTATCTCCAGGAAAACTCCCTTCATCTCGAATCACTGAGACCATTATAAGTTCTAGGTAAAACATTCTCATCCTATTTTTCTTAGTACTACCCTAATATATTTGTTTCATGGAGAGGATAAAATACCCACCAGAAAATCCAAAATTACTTGAAGTATTAAATGCTAATTTTTATGTTGACAATCTACAACTGATAGTTTTTAATTGCTACAGAAAACCTCAAATATTAATAATTATGGATTATTGCTGTTAAAGTTACTATAATAGTCATTATAAAGCCTAAAACATAGCATTTTCAGGTTTTCATGTGTTTTAAATAAGATATTTCATTTGATCAAATTTTGTAGAAAAAAAAGGTGAATCATATTTCAAATATAAAACATGTTTCAAGATTTTATGTTAATGTAACTCAGAGTTATGAAATTCTGGGCCTTGAACAAAACTGTAATCATCATATTTTCTGAAGAAGCAAAGCATGTAAAACAACAGTCTTTCCTTATTAAGGAAGTCTTAGATTCTTTAAAATACAGTACCGTGGTTTCATTATCTGGGAGAATTGATATGTATTGTATACTAGATCTCTTTCTCACTCTCTAGGATAGGCTCCCAGGGGTTTAGGTGATTATTTGTACTTTGATTTCTTTAATTTTAAAGGGAGAACTTTTCAAAAATACATCTCTTTTCAGAAGGTGTTACAATGGCTTCCAACTATGTGCAATAGAATGAGATAGACAAATCTCCAAAGCTTGACCTTTATTTTTTGGATTTAAGCCAGTGAGCTGATTAGATCTATTAAAATCGAGACCTTTGACAAAACAGGATTAAATTCCTCTATTACCTTAAATTAAGACAAAGAGTTTAATTTAAAACCTCAAAAATGGCCTTGAAAATAAATGGTAGAACTCTTGTACGGGTCAGAAGTTTGGTTAATAAAAATCACTGTCCTTCCTTGAAGGGACAGTAGTCCTTTAGAAATGTAGGTGATCACTGTTTAGAAAGTTAACATACATGAAAAATTGTTGGCAGAGTTATAACTAGGGAAGGGCCATCAGAGCTTTGTTGTAGGGCACTGACTTTCAAGGGTTTGTGTGTGCATGTATGTGTAAATTTATTCCACAGCAGTCTAGAAATCATACTTATTCCACTTCATAATTACAATTTCTTTCCTTAGCTTTATCCTATTCTGTACCATGAAGTACAATTTCACTCCCACTCTACATCCACTGCTGGCATCCTATTGCCATGGCATCCCTTTGCCCAGACCCATTCCTCTTCACCTAGCTCTATGAGCATATTAGTGTGTCCCTCTGGAGGAAAGCCTGTATTTATACAAATGACGGTCATTGGACAATTTTGTCCCTCAGAGTCTGAATGGTCATCTACACTGTCACCCTCAATTGTCCTCAGTACCAACACTGCCGTCACCCCACTATTTACCTGTCTATTCTCTGTATCATTGGAAACCCTACTTCTCTCTAATATCAACCTTGAGTATAAGCTCTAATTATTGCCTTTTGCTGGTGCATACATTTGCCATTAAATTGTTTCAGACTTTCCCTTATCATTTATTCCCCTGCTCTTTTCATTCTTTTCCCTCTCCTCCTCTTCTCCTTTCCCCCCTCTATGTTTCCTTTCTGTCCCTCTCTCTTTCCTTTCTGTCCTTCTCTCTTCCTTTCTTCCCCTTCCTTTTCCTCCCTTCCTTTTTTCCTGTATTTTCCTCCTTTTCCTTTTCTTCCTTGTTCCTTCCCCTTCCCTTCCTTTTTCTTCCCTTCCATTTTCCTTTCTCCATGTTTGGCCATCTCAACAACTCCATGAGTTAAGCAGAATTGGTATTATTGTCCTTAAAGATTAGTCATTTGAATCCTAAACATAGGACTTGCCTAAAACAAATGGTCAAGAGATATTAAAGGAACTCAGGTTTTCTCACCTCTTGAGTTCCCCAGTGACTGAACACCCTTGTCTCTTAGGTTAGTTGTCCAAAAGACCACGTTCCAATGAGACAACAGGTGGTCCTAAGTAGTTTTCAGTGTTCCATGAAATATAACTGGATTCTTTGAAAATGCGTCATTGAGGGATAGTTGAACCATTTTTAGGTGATCATTATATAAGGAAAAAAGTCCTGGCGGCTTTCCTGCCAGGCCAGCCTCATCTATCAGCAGTTTCTCTCCGATTCAATGTACTAGCAATGCCCCAGGGCTTGTTGGAAGCAACATTTCTATTATTGTTAATGATGGAAAATGTTTCATTGGGGAGTGTATCCATTTTCTTCTTTGTCATTTATAACTGATTACTCACAGTAACCCTAAGTGGAAAGTATATTTTTATGACAGTTATGTTTCGGAAAGAGAACAGGAATCCTGAGTTATTGGGTGTTAAATTTTGCTTATCTCTATCCTGACCACATGCAAGAGAACTCTAGAGGTAAGGATGTGTATTTAAAAAAAGTCTTTTTTCTCTTCTGACTTACTGTTTGACTATCCTAAAACAGCTGAACCAAAATCCTGAGAACATAGTATTAATATTAAATATGGGAAATTTGGGGCACAATATAATAAGCTCTAATGAATACAGGATGTCAAATTGTGATGGATTGTCTGGAAATTTGAGAGAGATCTTTCAGAAATTATTATATTCAAAGGAAATATTTGGAGGAGTGTACAAATATATTGAATATTCTGGTACTTTCCATAAGAAAGTTGATGGAGAAGATATTTTTTAAAAAATCACTATAGAAGTCACCACTTAATTGGTTTCACTTTTAAAACTCTACCTCTGAGAGGATAATTTTGGGGAAAAAAATCTCAATTCTAATTGAGAAGAATGAAAGTGAGAGTTCATGTGAAGACATGATACCTAAGCAAAAGTACAAAATAGGAAAAAGAAAAGGTGAAATCTGAATATGGTGTTCTCAAATGCTGACATAGTCCTAAAATTAGTTCAGAATTTGAGAAGAGAAGTCAAAGACAACAAAAAGAGTTCTTAATCTTTTAAGCTTTGCAGAAAGAAAAAAAAAAAGGAAAATTAAGGAAAAGGCAATGCTTTTTCTTGGACTGATTGGAATAATCATAACTAACAATAAAGATATAAGTGCTTCTCAATTTTAATTTGCTTTTCTGCCAAAGGAGATTGATCTTTGCACTGGAAATGACATCACAAAAATGATTAATAGGGAGTGAATCGCTGAGAGTACACAGTTGCTTTTGATAAATTCAAGTCACTTGGCACAGATCAACTACTTTGTATAGTAGTGAAATAATTGGCACATGCGATTGCTAAGACACTCTCAGGAGTATCTGAAAGATCAAAGAACATGGTAGAGGGGGGATAAGATCAGAGAAAGGTTTCCTGGTTCTTAAAAAAGAGAAGAACAGAGTTTTTCAGCTCTAGGTCAAAGAACTTAATCTTGATTCTTGGAAACATTTTATAATCATTAAAAAAGATGGCTAGTAAACATCTAAGAAGGGAAGTAAGTAGTAATGACAAAGACCTACCATGGTTCATCAAGAATTAATAATGCTAAAATAGTCTTATTTTCCCTCTTTTCTGGGTTACTCAACTGGCAGATAATGTGAATATAATTTAGATTTTTAGAAGCTTTTAGTAAAGCAGATTGTCCTATTCTTGTGCAAAAGAGAAATAGATATGGATTTGGTCATGTAAATATGACAGATTCTGAACTGACTGAATGGTTAGACTCAAAAATAGTTGTGGAGCTCAGTGACTGTGAAGACTGAGTCAGCACCCTGGATACCTTAGAATCAACCAGAGTCAGGATAAGCAAAAGTCCCTGGTCTTTATTCTTGGTCTTAGAGGGTAGAAATGAATTGGATCTAGGCAGATCTGCATGACTTCTCCTCTCTTTTTTCTACCATCCAAGATGACTCTCCTACTCTTACTCCACCCCCTAATCCTCCCCACAATTCTCTGTATACACCAAAAAGATTGAACCAGCACAGAATAGTGAGAAGGGCCATTTTCCAAGCATATGCTAATAGAGTATTGTCCAATCGGTAATTAGTCTTAAGTGCTTGGTTGTCCAAC
The DNA here is from genome assembly GCF_048593235.1 of Sminthopsis crassicaudata. Taxonomy (NCBI): domain Eukaryota; kingdom Metazoa; phylum Chordata; class Mammalia; order Dasyuromorphia; family Dasyuridae; genus Sminthopsis; species Sminthopsis crassicaudata. The sequence goes on from NC_133622.1 coordinate 42,766,143, forward strand.
CCCAGTGCATCAACTCAGAGTTTCAGCCCTTTACAAGTGACAATGCACCTGAAAGTCTCAAACAAATTCCCAGGGATTTGTGCTACTCCCTGTGTAGTTTAATGTTTTTATCAGTAATTTAGATAAAGACATAGGTGAATTGCAAACCACATTTACAAAGGTTATAAAGCTAGGAGGGATATCTATGCATTTGGATGACAGAATTAGGCTTCAAAAGGTTCTTGAAAATGGCTAGAAAATGGAGCTGAATCAAATAAGATGAACTTTATTAAGGATAAATGTAAAGGGTTATACTTGGGTACTAAAAAATCAACTTCACATGCATGAGATAGGGGAAATAAAGTAAGAAGTTTGCTTGGAATCTCAATATGAGTTTGTATTATCATGTGGTACCTGAAAAAAGCTAATGAGATTTTAGTTTGAATTAAGAGACATAGCTGATATGACTAAAGAAGTTTTAGGTCTAAAACTTTTGGCTGTTGCCAGACATTATCTAAAATATGGTGGTTATTTAAGAAAGACATTGGCAAGTAAAAAGTGTCCAGAGGAGGAAAATTGGCATTTTGGAAGGTCTTGAGCCCATATGAAGCTCAGGTAAGAGAAGTGGAAATATTTAGCTTGATGAAGAGAAGATTGGAAGTAGAGAAGGGAGGAAAATGGCTACATTGAAGGACTGTTACTGGGATGAAGAAGGAGTAGAGTTATTCATTCTATTTGGGCCCAAAGAACAAAAGCAGGGACAATAAATATAGGTTAGCAAATGACAACTCATACATATATATGTATATATACAAACATATATATATATATATATATATATATATATATATATATATATATATATATATATATATATATATATATATATACATACACACATCTATTTGTGTCTTAATAGTAACCATCTATAACTGGATCAGGGGAGAGGACGGGAAAAAAAGGAAAAAGTTACATGATAATTTATAATTGAAAGGAATAGCAAGTTGTGCATAGCAGACTTGCAGTTTTCATATAATCATCTTTTCATTGTACTATGTTATAAAATACTTTTTTATTCCATAAATTAAAAATAATATAAAAATATCAAAATCCTATAGTGTGTGTGGGATGTTGCAATGATGACAGTCTCTCCTCTCTAGGTTTTCCTAACACTACTCTTTCCAGGTTCTCCTCCAACCTAATTGACCATCTGATCTCCTTTGCTGGATGGGTTATATCCCCACTAACAATGGGTGAACCCAAGGGTTTGTCCTGGGTCCTTTTCTCTTCTCCCCTTTTATTATTTTCCTTGGTGATCTCCTTAACCAGCACAGATTCCAGCTGAGTTTATTTAAAATGTGGTTGAAAGATGAGAGCAGAAAGATCTTCCAGGTACACTACTGAGGATAAAAACTCATTTCAAAGTAGATTGTGTTAAGAAAACAGTGTGGAAAATAAAATTGTGGGTGAAGGATAATAGCTATGTTCAGGTATTTGAAGGGCTGTCATGTGGATGAAGAAGAATGATTAGATTGGGAGAACAAAAACTCCAGACCATTAATACTACAATAATTGAAAATATTCTCAGTTGGTAAAAATAAATCATTTTTCTCCCAGAACTTTGCTTGTAATTAACTGAATATTACTTTTATACAGTAGCCATCACTAACAAACTTAGAGAAGTAAAATGTAATTATCACTAGTATCCAAATCTAACACCTTATTAGAACTTATGAAAATAAGACAGCAAGGAAAAGAAACAATCCTGGATATTATTAATGAAGGTGCCTTTGTTCTCATATAGGTAATTCAATTTAAATGAAAAAAAAAAAAAAAAAAAAAAAAAAAAAAAAAAAACAACCCTTAAGCCTATATTTGGGTATTGAGGCAAAGACAAAAACAAAGAAGTCCTCCCCTCCCTCAGACTTGTGGATTTTTCTGTGTTGTTAGAGTGTGATCTGTGAGTTATTCTTCTTATACACATTTGTTAGGCCTGGTTTTTCTTAATGATCCTAGATAGAGTCTGGTCAATTCATGGGGTGCTTATTATACTTTCCTTCTTTACAGTAGCAGTTTTAACATAATCATCATCATCATCATCATCATCATCATCATCACCATCATCACCATCATCAACAACAAAAACAATGGCAAAAAACTATTTGCCAGGCACTGTACCAAGTGCTGAGGCTCTTAAAAAAAAAAAAAACAAAACAAAACAAAACAAAAAAAAACAGGACTTGCTTATATTTTATTGGAGGAAACATGAGAACAATTATGTATACACAAGATCTGAGAATCATTTGCATAGAGAAAATAATCCAATCTGTGCTCAGAATCATTTGCATAGAGAAAATAATCCAATCTGTGCTCATTAAGGAGATCATCAGGAAGGATAATGAAAATGGAGAAAAGAAAAGGACAGATCCTTGGGGACATCTTTTGTTAGCGGGGTACAATCCTTATGACCATCCAGCAAAGGAGACCAGGTGATCAGTTAGGTAGGAGGAGAATCAGGAGAGAATAGTATTGTGAAAACATAGAGAAGAGAGATAGAGCACATCTCTGTCCTCCATAATTCTGGTGAAGCTTCTCATTTACCCATGTGATGTTCGTCAAGGCACTTAATGTTCCTGAGACTTAATTTCCTCATCTGTAAAATAAAAAAAAAGATTGGATTAGATGATTTGCTAGTTCCCTTAGAGATTTAAATTCAGTAGTTTCTCTGTTTAAAATGATTGTTACACTGTTTTAGTTAACCTCTTGAAATTTTTTCTGCCTTCAATTATTTTTCTGCTTCCAGGTGTTAAGTGAAAAATTGGAATTATCTAAGGTTCCAAAATATCACTTTATACTGTCAATAGCTTTAAAAAAAATCCTAGAAATGAAACTAAAAGCAATTAGGAAAAGCAAATTGACATAATGGACTGAATTCATGGAAGGAATAATGGGTGAATTATTTCATGTTTGTAGATGTTTAATAAATAAATATCAGCACTAATAGCCTGTCACCATTCCTCTCAACTTAGATCCTTGTGGTGCTCAGCTATACATACAAAGTGAAGGAAAAGTAGTAGCTCTACAGGTGAATGCCTCAGCCTGACTTCTGAATGACATTCCCAGACTAGTTTAACACTTAGAATAAGCCTTGATCAGCACTGTTCATTTCATTTCTGACAGAAGCCACACATCCACCTGAAATATCATTTCAGAGTCTACTAGTCATCTCTGAAAGGAAAAAGCTGGATGCTAATAATGTATGCAGCTCAGTCCATGAATGTTACATTTGGTTAGCAATTTCATTGAAGTATGGGATCTTTTTGCCCAAGTATATATTCTTGCCGACCACCCATATCCCTAGTACAATAAGTCCAAATCTTCATTCTAAGAAATTTGTTTTTCTTGCAGTAAATCATATCTAAGCCCTCTGATAGATGAGCTACATAAAAAAAAGAACTGTTAACTTGGCATAATGGCATACTGGGTCTGGAGTCAGGAAAACATAAATTCACATCTTTCCTCCAGGTACTTCCCAGGAATGCTAGTCATTTAACCTCTGTCTACCTCAGTTTCTCATGTGTAAAATGGGGATAATAATATCTATTTTCCGGGGTTGTTGTGAGGATGGATGATATTTGTAAAGTATTTTGCAAAACTTTAACTGCTATATAAATACCAACTATTATCATTATCATTATAAATTATTTCTATTATGTTTATACGAGGGTTAAGACCTTTATATAACATTCACAGTAAAGGTTTGGTATTTTTGCTTTTTTGGTTTTTTTTTTTTTTCAAAGTAAGGATTTAAAAATTAAGTTTGGAACAAAGTTATACTTTTAGTTATACATTTTGATGAGAGGTCAAATCTTTGGGGATTTGATACCATTTGTCTTTAGCAACATGTGACTTCTGTGCAATACATTTTTAAAGGACTTGCTAAAAACATCAAATAACTCTTCCCCTCAAATAATTTGATGGGTTGGGTTAACAGTTTCATTGAAAAGTGTGTGAGGACCAAGGTTTATTATTGGTAATAAATGTAAACAGACCTGAAATCCATCAAGTAGAATCCAAATCCCTTAAAAAGAACTAATAGGAAATTTTGTAAAATTGAAAACTACTTCTTTGCTGCAGAAAAAGCTACATCAAAAGCATGTAAAGATTTCATTCTATTCTTTTAATAAATAGAAATGAGAAAAAGCATTTTAGACTTTTGGGTGACAGCATGATGATCAAGGAAATGGAATTCAGAGTCAAGGGTGGAGGCTGGCATAATTTAAAGGAAGGGAGAGGACAAAGAAAGCATTCAAAGAAGCCTGATAACTCCATGATGCTCTTCATCTTTTAAACACCAGTCAAACAGGAACTAGGTCATCCTTACCTTTTCTTTATGGACACTTATTATTTTCCTTTAAATTAAAAAAAAAAGTTTTTTTTTTTAAAGAAATAAGCAGAGATGCTAAGTTCTTTTTGAAGGTAATGTTAAGAGTCAATGTCAGGTGTTTCTGATTCATAGTCTTGGATTCAAACCTTCTCTCAAAGAAAAGAAAACAAAATTCTTTTTTTTCCTGTTGAAAGGCTAAAGTTTTTTTTTTTTCAAGTAGCATGAAATTTAGCTTGCTTGCATTGTAGAAGGATATTGTTTAAAAAGAATCTAACCCCAAAGTAATCTAATACCAGCCCCAGGCAAAGTCCAGAAATAGATACTTTTCTTTAGCCTTCCTTTCCATTCTATTTTTTTTTTCACTGAGCTCTGCAATTTGGCTTCCTATATAACCTTGGGAGTTTCCCCCAGTAAAATGAAAGGGATCAGACTAGGTGACCTCCAAAGATCTTTCCCAGCTTTAATAGCTATTACCTTTTTCTTTCTTTCCTTTCTACTACTAGGAGAGCAATGCCCTTACATTGCTTCTGCCATGTCCTATGTTTTCAATTTATGATTTCTTACCTCTCCTAATCAAAACTTTGGCTAGTTACCACAGAGTGGGGCAAGCTGGTAAACCAATCCTTTCCTAAGATTTAATAACAGTTGAATGTGTTTTTCTTCTCAAATGTATATGCCTTAGAAAAATAATTTGTCTTGATCAAAAGGGCCTAATCTTCATTGGTAGATTTTAAGCACCAAGAGGAGGAGATATATTAGAACAGAATATATATCTCAACTTCCACCTATATGGAAAGCTGGCCTTGAGTAATGTATACAGTGCTGACACATGAACAAATATTTTATTCAGTAACATAAAGAAAGTTTTGCCTTTTGGCTATGATTTAATGTGATTTAAAAAGCCAGAATGGATGCTGGGCTTCAAGTGATTAGAGTGCTGATCCCAGAGTGAAGAAGAGCTTAGTTTAAATCAAATTTCAGGTCTTTACTCTGTTGTGGGCAGTAGGAAAGGGGGACCCAAAGTGAGTCCCAGAGAGTGGTGAGAACTGATGCAGGTTCCCTTGCCCCAACCCCATTTTCCAGGATGAGTGTATATGACAAAGATGCACCTGAATTATTCCAGAACACACTCACCCACATCCCTAAGGGACCTGATCCTTAGCAACGCCCCTAACATTGTAAATAAAGAGCAATCTTGGTCTCTCCACCTGCAGACTCAGAACTGCTAAGTATAGGTATCCCTCCCATCTCCTTTTGTCTAGTCCACATTGGATGGCACTTAAAGATGACACTTCTCTATGGAGAAGTTGTCCCATGGCTACTGTCAAACTACCTTAATCTCCCCTGAAGGCTTCTGCTAATTCAGCATGATATAGGAACCAACAAGGAAAGTCACCTTATGACTTTAAAGGATTAAAAGGGTATTAGACTTCTTGATTTGAGCTAATTCCACATTGATGCATGTTAGGACTGTGAAGTCTGAACTCTTCCCAGATGCTGACAGGATCTTTGTGCATATTAAATGGAGTTGAACTTTAGAATGGTAGCCAAGCTGGTTGAAGATGAAATGACAAGGACAGTGCTGAGAGTCTGCTCTTTTTTTCACCTTCCTCTTTTGAAAGTTAAGGAAAAAAAAGTTGATAGATTTCATTGAAAATAAAACAATATTAAAAGGCAGGAGAGATTGATAGAAGTTGGAACCCCCTTCCCAGCTGAATGTTTCACATAGGAGATAATTAATACTTAACCTTTGGATACCTTATTTAAGTCAGACACCTTAGCAGACTGTATGGTTGCACTTTGTGTAGGGCAGTTCCCTCCAGTGAACTGTATTCATCTAACAAAGTACTCTGGGATATTGAGCAAACGATATAAATTTTTTCCAATTCCTCTATCTCCCAAGTGGAAATAAAATCACTTGACCTTTACTTGACAAAGTTAGAATGAAGTACAGAGAAAGTTTCCTGAGTCCTTTTGATGGAATTATTAAATGATGTAGATTAAAAAGAAGCTCAAAGACTGAAAACCCCAAATAGCATACTATAATGGACAAAGAGTCTTCTTCCAAGTCAGCAAGACCTGAGTTCAAGTTCTATGCCTGACATATATTAGCTGAGGAATCTTCAACAACTCAGTGCCCACATGCAAATCTCCAAGATTATACTTTGTAAAGAACTGCCACTTTGCATTGGTAGATGAAGATTCTTCAAGGGGAGATAATTTCCTTACACCAGTGAAATCACAGATTGTTTCTTCTCCACCAAAAATACAAAATGAAAGACATCAAATTGAGGTGGCTGCATTTGCATAAGGGAGTCAGACTAGATGACTTTAAATGGTTTTCCCCAGGGTTAATGCTCTGTGTTCATTTTACAGGGAATAAGTTGGGAAAGGGAACATTATGAGTGAAGTTTGTATCTTTTCTTTGCTGTCACCAATGATTCCTAGGGCCATTTGCTTTGTGCCTGTAAATCTTTTTTAGTTTATAAAATAAGTGAGGGCAGAGGTTAATATTTTCTCCGCCTTTTGCTGGCACCTACAGGATGCCTAATATTATTTAAGTCTATGCACATAATGGATATTCAGAGTCAAGTTTTTTTCCCATTTTGTTTGGGAAAAAATCATTGGGTTCCTTTCAATGTATTACTTGAGGCCCTTTTGTCCTTAATTTTATCATTTTCATCTTAATATCTTACTTTATATTATTTAATTCCTTTTTTCATGTTATCCCTCAATCATTCATGGGTTCATAGATTCAGAACTGGAATAGTAATAGCAATAGCTATTACTGATATAGTATTTTAAGGTTCACAAAGAAGTTTATTTCATTTGATCCTTACAATGATCTTATGAGGGAAATTTATTATCATTTGAATTTTATAGATTGATTTTTATAGATGAAGAAACTGAGGCTTTAGATGAAATTTTCTTTCCAGGTTGTGCAAAGTTTCCAGCTCAGGTTTCCCCATTCTAAATCCAATACTCTCTTCACTGTGTCATTTCTAGTTACTTGGAAAGTATCTCAGTGGTTCATTTGGTCCAACTCCCTCACTTTATAAATAAGGAAAGATTGACTGATTTACCAAAGGTTATACAGTCAGTAAACAACAGTAAACACAGTGAAATAAAATCATTTCTACAGGTATGCTTAGAATGTACTAGCATCTTCAACACAAAATTAAATGAATCAGATCACTGGACACCAGCCATCTTATTAATAAAAATACTTTTGTACAATGATAGATTTGGTTCCGGTCCTCTTGGAACATCCAGGAATAAACTTGTTCAGCCAGGATCTCATCAAACCTTTTTATCAAGCCAGACGCTGAAGGGGTAAAAACAAACAATTAATCCCACCACCTGGTCCCAAATTGGAAGTGACATAAAACACAGTTTTATTCATTGGGCTCTCTACTGTGGACCAATATAAGAGAAAGTCATAAATAGATCCTAGATGTGCCCTACTTTGAGACAAAGGGCATGCCACATAACAACAAATACTTTGAGTATAAGACATTCAACAAGTTATGGCAAAAGGGACTCTAAACAGCTGCTTTCGGGATAAACCTCCTTAGAACTGATTTGTTGCATTTATTTGAAATTTAATTGTTTAAATGTTAGTAATGTACTTTCAGGCTTAATCCTTTATCAGACTGATAGAATATTGTTGATGGGCTCTTGCAGCATGGATGCAAGGCCAATCAATGATAACCTGCATAACTGTTTCTCAGTAAATTCCTTTTAAGCCACTTAATCAATATTGAAGAATAAAATGCTAGTTGAGAGACTCAGATGGGGAGCTTATAAGGAATAAGTCAGCAGTACCAAAATCAGTTAATAAAAAAGTAATTTATTTAAAAAATGATAAGGTCTCTAAAAATGAGGTCCCACACCTAAAGAGAGAAAAAGCAAAATAATAACAATATGGAAAGTTAGGTGGTTAGAGAGAATAGATTGCTGGGCCTGGGATTAAAAAAGCCTGAATTCACTTATGACCTAGGACACTTACTCTGTGTGTAATGTTGAGTAAGGCACAGAGTTGTCTGTTGTTATTTCTTCATTTCTAAAATGGAGGTAATAATAACTACACCTCAGAGCTGTGGCGAGGGTCAAACGAGGTAATATAGTTATTAGCAAATTTTAAAGCACTAAATAGTAGCTAACAATGAAGATGATGATAACTCTTCTAACTGAAAGGTAATGTGTTTATAACTTATTCCTGAAGACCTCCAAGAATCTTTTTTTTAATTGAATTTTTAAAGTATTTATTTAAAACAAATTCAAAATAAGAAAAAACAAAATAGAAAAACAAAGAAAAAGAAAAAAAAATGTCATGTACCCAAAAAGAAAGATTCAAAGTATGTAACAAGTTTGCATTTCAGAAAAACAATATGCTAATAGGAAGATATCGTATTTATAACTGTCCATCTTTGCTTTATTGTGGGTTTTATTTTCTTGTCTGCTGTGTACCTTTTACTTTATTTCCCCCCTTTTCATCCCCCCAACCTACTCAAGTAGGCTAGAGTTAAGCAGAGATATATTTATGTATCTCCAAGAGTCTTAAAAATGATAAGACTGAAATGATAAACTGAATTTTATCAGAAAAATGAATTCAAAGGGACAAAATTATAGAATCTGAGAATTGGGACGGATCTTAAGCATTGTGTACTCCATTTTCCCTGACTCACAGATAATCTACCAACAAATGAGCTCTGCTTGAATACCCCCATTGTGGAAAGCTTACTACCTTGGAAGCACATCCATACTATTTCCATACAGTTGTAATGATTAGACATGTCTTTTAAATATGATTTTACTTGTGTTTTCCTCCTCCCTAATTCTGCTTTTTAAGCCCCAGAAGAATGTTTAATTTTTCCTTTATATGTCTAGCTCCTCACTCATTGTGGGTTCTGCCAGACTATGGTAAACTTTGATTATTCCTTGTAGTAGCCTGAAAAAAAAATTCTGGTTTTAAAAAATTTCATATACTCATGATTGTTATATCTCCAGAACTATCATAGTCACTTGTAATAATCAGCCTCCTTCTCTGGAAATTTCCCTACTCTATACATCAAGTGTAGGGACTTCATTGACCAATCCCTTTTGTCTTACCTGTGATAACAGAGATGAGAGACAGGTGAGACATGCTCTAGTGAGCCTTCCTTCTTCCTGTAAAGTCCGTGGACTCTGGTCAGCTGGGTTGAATTATCCTCATGGAGATGAGGAAAAATGTTTTAACAGAAACAATGATGAGAACTTGATATAGCCTGGCTATGCTGAGTCATAGGCCCTCAAGACTCCTTGTCTCAGCAACATCATGAACTCTTTTCCTATTATGGCCTAAAAAACCTATCACTTTGAAGGGAGGTTATGGAAATGAGCCAAGGGGTCCCTTATGCTATCATTTGCTTTGCTTTTTTACTGTTACTTTTTGCCCTGCCTCAGAGTTGTGTGAATTTGAATGAAAATGAAATAAAGATTTAAAGGCTTATTAAATATTTGTTGATTTTTTTTCTTTTTCTTTCAGATATTATTTGCCAGCATAATTATTTTGTGAATGCTTCTAAGACCTCAAATGGATGCAAGGATCTGAGGTGCTTATATTTCAATTAAACTCCTGTGAACTAGAGATATTTAAGGAAAAATTATGATAGATCAGGCCTGTGGTTTTTTTGTAATTCTCTTACTTGAATATATATGTACATTATCCAAGATGTCAGATGCTGGATTCATATATTTTTAATCTCATAGCTGTTTTATTTTTTATCTTGCAATGAATCACACAGAGCAGAGTTTGATTTCACATTTTCTATATATTGTCTTCATCACCATTATGGTGATGTCAGAATATGGAAAACATAGTTCATTACTTTTGTGGCTTCCTCTAATGCTAAGCGAATGCTATTTATTTGTTCTATTGGCAGAAAGTCGAGACTAAATTATAATTTTCTGACAGTTCATTTCATATGAGCAGTACATTTTAAAGTCTTTTACCTTCAGAATTAAGCAATATATGTCACAGTTCCATAGGAAATGTCCCCAAATTATATTTGGTGCAAACTAATCTAAGCTGTAGTCTTTGAGATTCTGCAATATGTGGTTCCCATTAGAAAGTCCTTAATAAAAACAATATTTTCATGTATAGTTTCATGTGTAACAGACAAAATCCCATCTTTTTTTTTTATAAGGCAGGCCTATATATATTTCATTGTAAGAAATGGTACTTTATGTTGCAATTCTGTGTGCTGAAGTTATTGGAATGAAATAATCTGACAATCCATGTGAAATATTTTTAAACTCTTAAACTTAAGCTATTACACAACCAGTTTCATTTCAATTATATATTGATATAATTGTGGATATTGTGATATAATGTGGAATAACACTCAGCTTTCTGGTATTCCACAAAAGGTTGTATTCTAAAGGTATTTATGTGATTAAAACATATAAATAGAATCAGAGTATTTACAGGTAAGTTAGAATCTATCTAACCCAACACTCCCATTTTGCAGATGTGCAAACTGAAGCAAAATGCCTTATCCAAGAACCAAATAATAGTTTGGTTAGTAATGACAGCAGAGTGGAAATTATAAACTAGGTCTTTTGACTTGTTAAAACTATTATGTCATACTATATTCTAATCTTGCATTGTTTGAGAAGATAAATATTTATTGTGGTCTTTACTGTCTATAATGGTTTTTCTGAGCTTATCAAAATTTGTATTACCTCCATTATTGAATATATGACAAAGTAAGTATAGGAAAAATCAACTAGGTGGTTCAATGGATAGAATGCTGGGCTGGGAGCCGGGAAGACTTATCTTCCTGAATTCAAATGCAACCTCAGATACTTACTAAGGTGTGATGCTGGGCAAGTTGCTTAAATCTGTTTACCTCAGTGTCTCCATCTATAAAATGAGTTGGAGAAGGAAATGGCAAGCCATTGCAATGCCATTGCCAAGGAAACCCCTAATGGAGTCATGGAGAGTTGGACATGACTGCAAAATGACTGAGTGAAAGTATGGAAACCAGGTAACAGGAAATGCTGAGAGAGCCAAATGACAAGATGCAACTAGGTGTTTGGAGTTTGATCTGTGATAAGAGAACAGTTAGACATAGAGAGGAGACCTGTGTGTGAATCTTAGCTCTTCCTTGTAGTTGTGTAACTTGGACAAATCATTTTATTGGCTTTCAGGTCCTTATCTGCAAAATGGTCATAAAAAGAAGAAATGCATAAGAAGTTGTTGATTGGTAATGTCAAGAGACTGCTAAACTTGGAGTTAGGAAGACTGAGGTTGGATTTTCACCTCTGAAAACTATTTATTAGCTATGTAACCGCGATCAAGTCTCTTAATCTTATAGAACTTCCTTTCTTCATCTGAAAAAATGAGAATAATAAGACCTATAGTTTCAACCTCATAGGCATGGAGAAAAGTATATGTAAAGTACTTTGAACTTTTTAAAGTGAATGTTAATTTATTTTTATAGTAGTCAACAAATGAAGGCATTTTTTTGTTTGTATTTAGTGTTGGGAGGAACCTGCTAATTGTGGATCAAAAAGTGACTAAGTAAGAGGAATATCATCATACTGCTCTAGAAAGTCAACTAATTTTATGGAAAAAAGATATAGTCAAGTGGATTCTTGCAACTCTCACAGATCAAAGTCTGTGTACCAATTTTTGCTCTCTGGTTTGAGTAGCTCTCTTTTGGTTTCAGCATTTCCTGTTACCATTTTCACACACACACACACACACACACACACACACACACATATATATATATATATATATATATATATATATATATATATATATATATATATATATATATATATATATATATATGTATTTTCTCTCTCATTCAACTCCCCATAATCCCTTTAAAAGTCATTTCGGTTATGTTTTCAAGATGGAGGTGAAAACATTTTTTCCCTTAATTGACTATTATCAAGTAGACTCTATAATTGACCAAGTGCCTAATTTATTCATTGATCTTTTAATTAAAGACATGATCAAGAAATTCAAATACAATTGTCATGAGCTTCTCAATCCACTGCAAATATCTAAAATCTGCCTTTTCTGAAATCCTTGCCTATTGTTTGATAAGAGAGAACAAAACTTATCATCTGTGTCTCTAAGACTTCTGGTTCTTACCAATGCTTTATAATCTTTATTAATGCTTTCTAGATGCCTGAATGTGTTTTAACATGTGAAGAACCAAAAGTGAGTTATAATGATCAAGTCTGAAGAATCTTAGAAGGTTTTCCATCACATCTTGACTGCACGGTCTATGAAGAAAGCAGACTTTTTTAACTGGATAGAATGGAATGGAATAGGATAGGAGGACATGGAAATAGAACAGAATGGAAACAATAAATATTATTAATGAACTGAAAAACAGGACTACGACTAGTTCATAATTTTTTTGTAATGGCTTAATAAGATATCCATAAGCATTCAAAAGTTAGAAGACAAAAAAGTCACATTTTCACCTTTTACACACACACACACACACACAGCCTACCTAGAGACAGTCTTAGATACTTTTTCACTGTATAATATCTATTAATCTAATATTGCTGAATGGATTGACTTGGAGGAGACCACTTAAATATACTTTTATTAAATCATCTTACTCAATGACTACAGCTATATCAATTTTTTAATAGTTCTGTATCCTCTGTCTCTTTCTGTCTCTGTCTCTATCTCTGTCTCTATTTCTTGCTTGTTCTCTCTTTCTTCTTTTCAAAGTTCTCCCACCAAAATATGTCCCTCTATTTGGGGGCAAACCACTAATCAAACAAGTGTTTTCATTTCACAATTGCCACTCTATCCATAATAAGCTTTAAAAGAGCAAATCTTTCCTTTCATTGTGTGAATTAGTTTTCAATTAATACACAGCACATATTTTTAGTGATGATACAGGGTAAAAATAGAAGAATAGAGAAAAAGAGCCGTGTTGCTCATGGCTAAAAATATGAAGATAGGAAAAATGAATGGGTTTATATCAAAATTTAGGCATCGTATTCCTGGGAAAGCAATGCTATTTTGGTATGGTAAAAGAAATGAAAATAATCTCTTCCTTTAACAGGAGCTCATAGACTTTTTAAGCACCAAGAATACTATTCTTTCTCAATTTTACTTTGTTCTGAAATGGCTGGACGTTTTTATATTTAATATTTTCTTATTTATAGGAGGAAAAATAGAGCTACAAGTAAAAGAACCACTTAACTCACTTTATAGCTCTAAATTAACCATAGGAAAACTTGAGAAATGGCATCAAAAATATCATTTTGCTTTGCATAATTAAGCTAATGCATTTAGCCTAAAAGTCAAACAATAGACTTGCTGGTTTCCTTAGGAAATATGAAAAAGGAACCACTATTTTTTCTTTAAATTATGCATCAATAACTTTTGTGGTTGTCAAAGGAAATTTTAAAACCACAGAGTTTTGTTTTGTTGTGTTTTTTCATTATGTCCTTGAAAACTTACAGAGAATCATTTCTGTGATGAATTTCTCCAAGGAATCTGATGTATAATCAGTCATTGAATTTACTGATAAATCTAATTGTCTGATAAAAGCTTCCTTTGCTCTTTTAGAATATTGACCTTGGGAAAAGGCCTCAACCCTTTTCATTTTATGCTTCTGATGGGACACATTCACCCAAATTGAAGGCTGACTACTCTATAGCTATATCTATATGAAACTACTAGATGAACTGGTTTTAGTTTGTCAAATGACCATTTTATGTATTATGTTTTGTGAGATCATAAATTTGAAGTGGGAAGGCACTGAGACATTATTTAATTTAACTCCATTTTTCCAAGTTTCCTCTGTCTTGCCTGTTCTCCTATCTTCTTGGATAGCAAAGCTGCTATGACCACCATGTTGACCATTGAATTTGGCCCCACCTATTAATTTCCCCATTTTTCAAGGCCTCTTTCATAGCTTTAAAATCTTCTAAGTTTGAAGTCCACAAAACTTAACCCTTTAGATAATCCTATCTTCTTTGTTCTTTAACTATCCTGACAACAACAAAGCTATGAAATGAATCTTTCAATGTTTCTTTTGTTGCATCTTTGGATAGACTTTGGATGAACCAAGTATTGTAGGACTGGGTTCTTGTCTCTCTAGATCCAGCCTCAATTCTCTGCTTTTAATTTCTAAATTGTTACAAGAATTCAATTTTTTTTTTCTTTTTCTTTTTGCATCTTCCAGAGAGATAAATTGAAAGAATGCTAAGCTTTAGGTCAACCTTGCCTGTTCTGGGAGGAGCTGATCATATCACCTTTTCGAATAGTCCTGATTTTCTTTAGTGGACATTAAGCACCATTATCTTGTAGTCAGATTGCTTTTATTCCTATCCCAGGAACCATTATTCCCTCCTCTTGAATTTTCTTGTCCTTGACTTTTTTTCTACTGTGTAGTCTAGAATGAGCCCTTGATTAAGCAATCTAGGCTCCTTTTTTTCTCTTCCAGGGCACTGTGCATTTATGCTTCCTCTTAAATTTAATATAGCAATTCCTTCTTCTATCGTTGGGACAGACTGGTCTTACTTCAATAGCCTCTTCAAATATGTTCTTGCTTTCTTCCTAAGTTATTTTATAAGGCAAATTCTTAATGAAGAGTATCCTTGCATCTCTCTCTCTCTCTCTCTCTCTCTCTCTCTCTCTCTCTCTCTCTCTCTCTCTCTCTCTCTCTCTCTCTCTCTCTCTCTCTCTTTTGTTGTTTCTTTTGCCAAGGGACTTTGGAGCTACTGAGTTTTCCCCATGTATTTGCTGTAATCAAATTCCAGGTAGCCAAAACTTCTTGATGGCCACACACCCATAAGGTCTTTTTTTCCCTCAATGTAGTCCATGAGGCCATTTCCTACGCCCCCCCCCCCCAAAGCAGTTTTATTAAAGATCAGATTAGCAATGAAAACACTAAAATCTGTAGGTGTTTCAGCTTTCATCTTTTTTCTTGGTTTGGGGCCTTTCTGTTTAGCATTTCCTATTTATCTTTTCTAGTACTTTGACAAGCACTTCCTCCTTTTCATCTTCATCTTTCTCTCTCTCTCCTCCTCGAATTCTTTGGCTTTCCCAGCTTTCCCAGGGGCAGCTATCACAGAAACATTCTCCCCTTTGCCAGGTATTCCATCCCTAGAGTCTTCTTCAGTCATCCTCTTTTTCCTTTTCCTCCTTTTTTTCTTCGTCCTCTTCTGCCTCTTGCTTGAATTGAGCTACTCCCATTTTGTGGCTTTTGGTAGCTCCCTATTTTTATTGACTTCTTCAGATTTGCTCATCTCTTACTTGGTATTTCCTCCCATTTTGCCTCTTTTAAAGGGGTTGCTTCTTCAGCTGGAATAGCTCCCTTCTTTTCCTGATGTGATGACAACCTTGCCTGGGGTGGCCACTTTCTTGGCCATAACCACAACTGCCTTCTTATCAGGAGTCACAATTATTTTCTTGGAAGGTATGGTATCAATAATGTATTTTTTTTCCTGGGGATACTGTCTTTGTAGATGTAACCCCAAATTTCTTGGCCTTCCTCTGAGGATCCATAGCATCTCTATTGCTTTCTTCTCCCTCTTCTGATATGTCCTCATCCTTGCTATCTCCTTTTGGAGGAAGGGGGCATTTTCTTCATTCACTTCATTTTTAGCAGCCTTCCTGATCTTCACCATGGTAGCATAAAACAATAGGGGTGGAAGATTCAGATACATTAACAGAAACCCAGGCAGTGTTGGTGGAAGAAGTCGTGGAGAGTGAGTTAAAAACGTTTATCTTTAAAATGCAGGGGTTACTTTAGAATGATCTCTGAGGTCCCTTCCAATTTAACACCTATAGTCTCATAATCCTATAAAGTCCTTTAGGGTAAATTTCTCTAAGGAAAATCTTTGTCTTTTTTTTTTTTTTTGTTTTGGTTTAGGTGAAGATTATTTTCTGGTTTCATTTATAGCAAGAATATCTATTTGGATGTGGTTCATCTCTTCTGTAACATATACACTTGTTGGTTGCTGAAGATATATCACACGTTGACAATGCTATCAATTAAATTACTATTTTCAGGCAGTCTGAAACTCTTTGATTATTCATTCCCTATATTCCATTTTCTGCCATCCCTAAGGAAAAGAAGAGAAGGGCTCTTGCAGGATTGAAGGCTGTTCTGTTATTTTATGTTTAATAGGTTGTCATAGAGGGAAAGAAATTGATAACCTAAGGGATGACCTTCTGGTGATGAGACTCTCTGAACTTAGCTGAATTTCTCCTGGACCATAATCAAAGCTAAATTGAATCTACCAGAATTTGTGCTTTGTTGCCATGACCTTCAAGAAGACAAGGTCACTGAGACACCAAAATAGAGGATCACAGTAGTATTTTTCTGGCAAATAGGTATATCTAAAATGTAATTTTTCCAATCATAAGCAAATTAGGTTTTGTAAACAATATTTTAAAATATTAACCAAAATGACTTTGCCAGCAGTCCTCAGTTAAGTGACATTTTTTGGTGATATTCAGATCTCAAAGACCATAGTGCCTCATGGAGAAAATTCTGCAATAAGAAATTTCCCAAGTTATATAGGAAGAAACCTCAGTCCCAGAATAACATACTCCATAATTATCGGAGGCTCATCTTTTACCTAAGGAACCTAAACACCTTCTCACTCTGTTATCTTTGGATGATGAAAGAAGAAAGTGGTTCTTAAATTTTAGCAGCCATTTAGGCAATAGCTGCTGGTTCTTAATGAGATGGTTCTTAACGTCTAGCTACTGATGCTGGGTATAGGGCTAGCCTTGTGATATGAGTTGGGGAATTCATATATTTTCTCTTGGGCATTTTTCTCATCTGAAAAATCAGATAAGAGTCACTCAACAAACATTTAATAAGCTTATTCTAGATATTCTATACTGTGGTAACTTTGGAAGAGACGTTGTTTTATAATCTATAGCCTAGAAGGTATCATTCAGAATTAGACTTAGAGCTGGTAGAGAGCTCAGAAATTAACCAGTCTAATGCTTACTTTTTAAAGATGGAGAAAGTGAGGTCCTGTGAGCTTGTCAAGCTATAGGTAGTAGGTCGTAATAGTGACAAAGCCAGGATTGGAACCAAAGACTTCTGATTGCAAATCTACCATTATCATTCTACACGTAAATTTAAGATAATATCGTTAAATAAACAAATAAAATAATAAATGTAATATAAATTAGCATACGTGTCTAAGAAGACTAGAAAAGCCTTTAATGTGAGATGAAGGGGGGGGAAACAGGAAAATTTTCATGAAGGAAGAGGCATTTTTAGTGGAGGAATGAGGAGAATATTAACATGAAGAGAAGAGGAAGGAGAAAGTTCCAGGTATGAAAAAGCATGTGAACAAAGGGACTAGGAATCAAGTCTGCTAGAACCCAAGAAAATGTGTAGTACTGAATTGTCCAGTTTGACAGGAACATATCAGGAGTTTAGGATAAAAGACAAAAGGGTAACTTGGATTTTATATGGATGACCTTGAACAACATTTAAAACTGTTTAGAGTTTATTTGGTGGACAAATGGAAGTCAATGAAGGGTTTTGAGAAGTGCAGTGACATTCTCAGACATATATAAAAATAGATTTGACAGCATTGTGAAGGATGAGTAAGAAGAGGGGAAAACAATGGTTGGAAAATAAGTTGGGAGATTACTGCAAAAGTCTAAGTAATGAAAATGGTGTTGTGGCAGGAAGTGTCAGATGGGTTACTCAGATAGAATTAATAGAATTTATCATTTTTGTTTATACAGAATGATGAGAGAGAGTGATCACTAAAGAAAAGCTAAATAATTTCTAAGTCCCTGAGAGCACTACAATTTTATATCTATCTACTAAGTTATTATTCTAGGCCACTGTAGTAGAGACAGAGTAAAAAGAACTACAGATCATTTGGTGTCAGAGGGTCTGGGTTCAAATTCTGGCTTTTCCATTTGCACACTGTATAATCTTGGGAAAATCATTTAAGACATTGGGATTCAATTTCTTTCATAATCCATAAAATAAGGGTGTTGGACTAGATGCCCTGTAAGGTCCCTTCTAGCTATAAATCCATGACCCTATAATCCTAGGAAGCAAAAACTTCCAAGCAAATCATCTAATTCACTACCACTAATCAATCAAGTGGCAGGTGTCGTGGTAGATGGAGTGCTAGGTAGGAGGAAGGAAATTATTAGATGTGTGACCCATGACAAATCATTTAACCTCAATATGCCCTAGAAAACATTATGGGATTTTTCTAAGTCATAGACCATGGCAGATCAGCTTTGGAGGAGGGTGATCCCATGCCTGGAATTCCCTGACAAAATCAGACAGCTAGAATTTATCAGACACCTAAGCATTGATTGTTGTATTAGATGCTAAAAATGAATGACCTAGCTGTTCCTTCACCTTAAAAAGTGTTTAATTTCATTAGGGAGAGAGAAGCTTAGCACTACACAAAGTGAACCTCTCTGAGAGGTAAGAAAAGCTGGTATCAAGTACCCCCCTTTGAAATATACTGGTTGTGTTACCTTGGGGAAATTATTAATTCTCCCAATATGTTGCAGAACAGTTTTCTTACCCCAAGCTCCCAAAACAAAAAGGTAGTGGGAGGCAGAAGGAATGAGAAGGACTGGTTTAGGGAGAAGTTGAGGTAGGACAAAAACATATTAAATGATAGTGAAAACTGTGTCTTATGTTTCCCAGAAAGTTTACTCTCAATTTCATGGCATGAAACACTTTAATGCTTTTCCTTCTTTATATTTTTCTCAAAGCTTTAGGGATACATTCCAAATATCCCTTTATTCTCCTAATGTAGATCTTTAGATACTTTTTGGGGAAATGTTTACTAATATTATTTATGTAATTATCTATTTCTTGGCATTGAAAATTTCATATTTTTATTTTTACTCATTAGAGAATTCCAGCCTAGTCTTTTCTTATCTCTAAAGTACTCATATTTTATGTGTTGCTCTGCTTTGCTGAGCACACTGAGGTTCCGTGCCCATGGCTAGATGTTGCCATCACGTGTACCCACAAAAGACTGTATTGTAAGTACCAGCTAAGACAAGTCCTCAAGGAAATCAAACTTATGATAAATTGAGATTCAACCATTCTCACTGACAATTTGGCAGCTAATAAATCATCAGCTGGTATTACCTGGCACAAACAGCATGAACAATTTGACATCACTGACATGATCATGTCTCTGGATGACAGCATGTAGAGGAACAGAAGAGAATTGAACTTTCCCCAAAATAATGTAGTCCAGAACTTTAACTAGGAATTTTTCCCAAGGGAGCAACCCATTGTTGAGAAGTTACTAATGGCTTCCTGGTGAATAGTAGGGATTTTTCTCCATGGGGCATAATGAGTTGGGGGGTTAGTAGCAGCAACTCAAAGGACAATTTGGTTTTGGGTTCTGGGGAAGGAGGAGTTTCATCCTTCAGACTCTATGGTGGAGAATTGTTTTTTTTTTTTTTTTTTCCAAATTATCCCCTCCCTCCCTCCACTCCCTCCCCCCGATGACAGGTAATCCCATACATTTTACATGTATTACAATATAACCTAGATACAATATATGTGTGTAAATCCCATTTTCTTGTTGCACATTAAGTATTAGCTTCCGAAGGTATAAGTAACCTGGGTAGACAGACAGTAGTGCTAACAATTTACATTCACTTCCCAGTGTTCCTTCTCTGGGTGCAGTTATTTCTGTCCATCATTGATCAACTGGAAGTGAGTTGGCTCTTCTTTATGTTGAAGATTTCCAGGGACCAGCATGGCAGCTGCCATGAGGAGGATGCATGCCGTACAGGGGGAGGGAAAGAAAATTCCCTGAGGAAGAAATGCTTCCCACCCTCATGTGGCTCCACATTACTACCCTATAATAAATCTCTATTTGCTGGCTATAAGTTGGAAGAGGTTCACTATTTGGAGGGAAAATTAATTAACTTTGGTTAATTCTTGTAGAAAACCTTAAAAACCAAATGTGACTTGATGTCAGACTAGCCCAGAGGGAAGATAGAGAAATGCTCAATTATCTTGAAGCTCACCTGTTCTTTTTTGGAGGTAAGAGGGGGTGAACTATTATATTCTCTGAAATGTTTTCACCGAGGATTTTGTTTTATCCCTTGTGGCTGAAACCCCCTTTTAAAACAAAAAATCTGTTCAATGACCTAGTGTCTTAGGACATGTCACTGGGTTTTCTTGGGGAAAAAAATTACTCCTTCTTCTCCTCCTCTTTTTCTTCTTTCTCTTCATCATCCTCCATTATTCCTCCTCCTCCACTTCCATTCTGAGCCTTCTTCACCCTCTTGAAATCTTGAAGGAGATAATAATTCACAGCCAGTATGTGGTTTGCTATAAAGACAGAATTTTTTGTAAATCTTAAACATTACAAACCAAGGTTACTATGGGATAGTCACTTTTCTCAATGTAATTATAACTCAAAATAAATATGAAAGTATGACTTACAATCTTGGTTTCTCAGCTATGTTTTCTAACTCATAGAGCAGCAGGAATCCATTATGGATCTAGAAGAGTTACTTCTTATTAAAGGAGGTCACTTGATTCAGTCTGAGTGTCCCATTACTGGGAATGTCATCACCTCAACTGTTTTAGATCATAGAGCTTAGCACTACTGTCTATCTACCCAGGTTACTTACACCTTCGGAATCTAATACTTAATGTGCAACAAGAAAATGGTATTTACACACATACATTGTATCTGGGTTATACTGTAACACATGTAAAATGTATGGGATTGCCTGTCATTGGGGAGAGGGAGTGGAGGGAG
This sequence comes from Sminthopsis crassicaudata, assembly GCF_048593235.1. Taxonomy (NCBI): domain Eukaryota; kingdom Metazoa; phylum Chordata; class Mammalia; order Dasyuromorphia; family Dasyuridae; genus Sminthopsis; species Sminthopsis crassicaudata. The sequence continues at coordinate 42,787,291 of NC_133622.1, forward strand.
GGGGGGATAATTTGGAAAAATGAATACAAGGGATAATATTAAAAAAAATTACTCATGCATATATACTGTGGGAAAAAATTCTAAATAAATAAATAAATAAATAAAAAAGAACATAGAGCTTAGGAACATTGGCCAGTATACTTGTACTAATTGATGAATTTTTGTGAATTCTATGAGTAAGTTCCTTCTAACATACTTAAGAGTTTATGATATGCCTGCTTCCAGATCTTTTAGGCTTTGTTTAGAAAGGTGTGCTTTTTCTGGGCTTGAAGTAGATTTGGTTTAGTATGATATATTATATTTTGCTCCACTTAATTTGTTTTCTCCTTGGGTTTATAGAAATTAATTTTCAAATCTTGGTTGGAAAAATATCAAAGTATAAAAACATGCAATCTTGTCATCAAGATGAAACAAATAATCTTATGGCATTTTTTGCCTTGTCTTTAATTTTTTTCAATAGTATTTTATTTTTCCAATTTACATGTAAAGATAATTTTTATAGGATTCTAAGTTCCAATTTTTCTCCCTTACATCTCCATCCCCAAGACAGCAAGTTATCTGATATAGGTTATACGTGTACAATCATTTAAAATATATTTCCTCATTAGTCACATTGTGAAAGAAAAATCAGAACAAAGAGGGAAAACCACAAAGAAGAAAAAATAAACAAAACAAAGCAAAAAAGGCAAAAATAGTATGCTTCCAATCACCTTGTTTGAAATATGTAATTATCTCATTAGATGCAAATGCATTTTCCAAGTCTATTGGAATTGTCTTTGATTAGTGTATTGCTGAGAAGAGCCAAGTCTGTCATAGTTGATCATCACATAATCTTGCTGTTATTGTATACTATGCGTTCTCCTGATTCTGTTCACATCACTCAGCATCAGTTCAGTTACGCCTTTCCAGCTTTTTTTGAAATTAGCTTATTCATCAGTTCTTATAGAACAATAATATTCAATTGCATCCATATACTATAAATTACTCAGCCATTTCACAATTGATGGACACCCCCTCAATTTCCAATTCCATGACAATACAAAAAAGAGCTACAACTAATATTTTTGTACATTCAGGTCCTTTTCTCTTTTTTTATGATCTTTTTGGGATACAGTGAATGTCATGGAATTTTAAATACTCCCAACCCCCAATTTGTAGGGCTTGAAATAAAATCTTTACAAATCCATGGGTTCATTCAGCTAATTGTTGTAAATGGGAAATCTGCTTTCTTAGGACAATTCAGCAGCATCTGTGAGGAAACTCCTTTCATGAATATAAATTTTAAAATCATAATAACTGTAGATTTAGAACTTCAGTGGAACCGAGTAGCTATCAAGCTCAGAACCCCTTATTTCAGATGAGGAAATGAATACTAGGAAAGTTTAAAAACCTTGTACAGGTCACACAGATAGAATCAAAGACAGAATTTGAACTCAGATTCTCTGACTGCAGAACCAATGCCCTTTCCTTTATCTATTACTTAAAATTTTAGAGAGTTATCTGGGATTTTAGGAGTTTGGCTTTCTTGTATTCACATAGCTAGATTTAAACCCTCTCTGTTATAGCACACAACTTTTCATTTTTATTATTTGTTCTCTTTCAATGTTTGTGGTTCTTTTCTTTCTGACCATGTATATGTAGTTGTTATGATCTGATTTTTCTGATTCACATAGGTTGATAGAAAACTGTAGCTAGAACAAAAGGTATCCTGTGAAATGCTTATTTGCAAAACATGTTACAAACTGACAAGATATGTTTTCAAAGTATCAAATATAAAATGTGTCCCTGCTTTGCCCAAGATTTCAAAGTAAAGGCTCATTTCTTAGCTAATAATTCATCTTCATAGGGTGCTGGCATATTAGGGACATTATGGGACTTTTCACCTTCTGCTGAAATATTACCCATCACCCATTGCCAGAGTTGCATTCCTGAATAATAAGAATATAGATGGGAAGCCAGTATGGCAAAACTCGTGTCCTCCTCACTGCTCTAAGCACTGTGAAGGGAGGCAAGGCTGTAACTCCGGGCTCGGTGTTTTGTGAATTATTGCCCAGCAGTCTTAATAATCTTGAACATGCAGTTCTTCACGCATTGGTTCGTGCTCATCACTTGAGCCAGGCATTGATTATTTGACATCCAACTACTCAGGCAGAATAGATTTCCGTGTCTAAAGCTGGCAGCATTTTTATATTTGTTTCTTTTTTTTTTCCTTTTTTAGTCTCTTGACTATATTTTAGATGCTGCTACTTTTCCCCCTGGTCTTTATGGTGGGAAAGGTAGTCAAGTTTCCTTATTTCTAGTTACCCTTAACATAAAACAATTAATGGGTTCATCATTATGGTTAATTACTATGGTAATTTTACAATTTTGGGGAGTATTATTCTGATTTAAGGGCAGGGAGAGAAATATGAACTGCTATGGACTGAACTTGAATAGCTTCTATGGAACAGCTTATTTATATTTAGTTCAGGAGTTCAAGAAGGTTATGATTGGTATATTCCTATTCAAGGAAAAACCTTAAGTAGCATTAGAACTCTGGATAAATTTATCATCTGAGATAGATGAAGCACAAAGTTGCGTCAAAAAATTCAAGAAAGTCAGTGGCAATAATTAAAACAAGAGTCCAGAGGGTAAATGAAGAAACATGGGCTACGGACATCATCACTGTCCAAATTGAGATAGATAAGAGAAGCAGAGATTCAACAAAGAATTTTCTTAATTTGCTTCTCTCATCTTTCTTTCCAGCCCTTTCATAAAAGGTTATTGTTATTCTTGAGCTCCCTCTAAACTTATAGCTAGATAGTTCCTCTCTATCCCATCAGCCCTGAAAAAAGTTAAAAAGGATCAGTTCCATGCAAGGAAGAACTACATTTGAGCATCTTTTTATCTTCCTCATTGCCTAGTAGTTTAGTCAGTTAAAATGTTTGCCAAATTAATGGATATCAGACAAAGATGTGGAAGAGAACAGCAGAGTAGTAAGGAGGCCAATCCTACAAATGTTCTTTCTTCATGTGTCTTGGACCTCTTTGATAGTCATGCTTAGCCTATGGAATCCTTCCTGGAATGTTTTAAATGCATAAAATATGAGATATATGATCACAAATGAAATCATATCTATTGAAATATGCTTCTCACTGTATTAAAAAGCAAACAAATACAAGTTAATGGACAAATTAAAAAGTCATTCTGAGGAGAAAGTGTTATAACATACACAAATTATAAATAGACTCTAACATTATAATATTGGGTAGATTTGATGCAAAATATCCGAGAAGCCCAATGTTCAAATATCCAAGGAAAAAAGATTATTTCAGGCTGAGGATTAGGAAAAGCTTCACGAGGGAAATTAAATTTTCTATAAGGTGTGAAAATTCCATTAGGATATCAAAAGATGGATAAGAGGCACAGCAACTTATTGGCCCTCAGAATTTTAATTTACCTCAGACACATCTTAACCCAAGCATTTCTATAAGGTCCAATTTGGAACAGTAACATGGCAAACCCTATTTCTTCCAGGTTTTTTTTTTTTTGCTGAGGTGATTGGAGCTAAGTAACTTACCCAAGGTCACACAGCTGGGAAGTGTTAAATGTCTGAGACCAGATTTGAACTCAGCTCCTCCTGACTTCAGGCTGGTGTTCTACCCACTGCACCACCTAGCTGACCTACTTCTTCCAGTTTTGATATATGGACTGGAAGCAACTGGTATATGGGAAAAAGGCTAATATAATCATAAGAATCATTTGATTTAGAGCTAGAAGGGATTATTTTAATATTCTCATAATGAAGATTGTAAACAGTGACTATGGACAACCTGACCAAAGGAAAAGAGTGTCTAAGGCATGGAGTTAAGAAAGCACTATTCCTAATATGATACATAAATATTTGGAGAGCATTCAGATTTTCCTAGAGCCAGGCAGCTTATACCTTTTGCTTATATTTTCTCTAATATCATCAGCTACCACAAACTCTGTAGTCCACAAGGGAAGATGCTAGTGACTCACTCCAGTTCTATTTTACCACAAAAATTAGAGAGTCTCAAGACTTCTCCCCCTTTATCATTCTTTCCCACTGGATTCTCTGAGTGGAGTATTTCCATGAGCTAAGTAACAGAGGGGACTAAGGTAAAGAAACAAGGTCAAGGCTAATTCATATTTTTAGAAGCACCCCTATTCTATCAAACATTTAAAGAACATTTAATTTTGATATTATGCAAAGTATTTAGAAAAATAGGTAAAGAAGAAGCCCATACAAATTCCTTTTATGATTCACATATGGTACTGAAATCTAAACCAGGAAGAGCCAAAACAGAGAAAGAAAATTATATTACTAATCTCCGTAATGAATATCAATGCATACATTTTAACCTTTAAATATATATTTTCCCCTGTTTAAATTTCTATGGTCTCTTGGAGTCTTGTGTTTGTAGATTAAAATTTCTGTTTAGTTCTTTTTTTTTTTTTCAATAGAAATGATTGAAATTCTCTTACTTCATTGAAGCTCCATCTACTCCCCTGAAAGATGGTGATAAGTCTGGCTGAGGAGTTAATTCTTAGTTGTAACCCCAGGTTCTTTGCCTTGCAGAATATGATATTACAGGCCCTCCTATCTTTATTGTAGAATCTGCCAGATCCTGATAATCCTCATGGTTGCTCCTTGATATTTGAATTATTTTTATCTAGCAGCTTACTTTTTTTCTTGAGATTATGATTTTGACATTTCACAACAATGTTCCTTGGGGTTTTCCTTATGAGATCTCTTTCCAGAGATGATCAATGGATTCTTTCAATGAGTATTTTCCTTTTTGATTCTAGAATATTTAGGGCAGTTTTTCTTAATAACTTATTGTAGAATACTATCCAGGCCTTGGTCATGGCCTTCAGATAGGCTGATAATTTTTAAATTGTCTCTTCTGGATCTATTTTCCATGTGGACTGTTTTGCCAATGAGTTATCTCACATTTTCTTCCATTTTTTCAATCTTTTTAATTTGTTTGAGTGATTCTTGCTACCTCACAAAGTCATTGTTTTTCATTTGCCCTGTTCTAGTTTTTGAGATGATTTTCTTCAGTTATCTTTTGTATCTCTTTTTCTACTTGATTTATTCTACTGTTTAAAAAGTTGTTTTCTTCAGATAATTTTTTCCCTTTATCGTCCAAACAGTTGACTCTCTCATATATATCTCTCATTTCTTTTCTCATTTTTTTTTCTTCTACCTCTCTTATTTGCCTTTTGAAGTCTTTTGTGAGCAATTCCAAGAATCATCTTTGGGCTTGAAATCAATTTATCTCATTCTTTCACATTTCTTCTGTGGACATTCTGTTCTCATTTGTATTTGTGTTTTGGTCTTCCCTGTCACCATAGTAGCTCTCTATGGTCAAGGTTATTTTTTGTTTCTTGCTCATTTTCTTTCCTTTTTTTTTTTTTTTTTTTTTTTTTTTTTTTTTTTTTTACTTTTAAGATGGAGCTCTGCTCCTGGTGTAAAGGTGACTATGTCCCAACTTCCTGTGCAGCTCTAAGCCTTGGATTTGAGCTTGTATTTGTTGGGGGTAGCTTTACTTGCTCTTTTCAGAAAACAGTCTGGTTTCCCAGAATTTGTCTTCTGAGCTGGGACTGGAAACTGTTCCACTTATTTACTCTTCTACTGAGCCAAGACTGAGGATTTTAGTTGCTGATTTGGTGTGATTAAGACCCTCTCACTGGCTCTCCCAATTCTCTGACCTGATCTGAATACCCTTTTTACCCCAGTAAGACTGCTTCTTCTTGAAGTTTTTTCAATCTATCTTGAGCTGGAGAGAAGGTTCATATATATGAATACAGGCATATAAATATATGCATACATACATGTATGCATAGACAACACAATACATCATGTGCATATATATGTATGTGCATGTATTGTGTATGCATGTATATTAATGAATTAATAAGTGAACAAAAATAAATTACAAAATATTTATAATATATTGACTATGACATAAAGTCAGAATCTTTTTTTATAGTAAAAAGTGGTCTGCATTTGGAATCAGATGACCTGGGTTCAAATACCAGTTCAGTCACTTACTAAAGATGTCCCCTTAAATAAGTCACTTAACCCCTCTCAGTTTCCTGATCTGTAAAATGATGAAGTTGGACTGATATTCTTAAAGGTCCTTTATACCTTTATATGTATTATCCTGTGAAGAAAATGTTGGTAAAATACAGCCCAATCACCAAAATTCTTTTTTTTTATACATAATTGATATTTCTATTGTACTTGAAGGTTTCCAAAATATTTTGTTCATATGTTTTTATTCTCACAGAGTCCCTGGGAGGTAAGTACTACAGATACTACCTGCATGCAGTTTACTGATAAATAAACTGAGGCTTAAGTTAAATGCTTTTCTCAAAGTCACATGATGAGTAGGTGTTAGAAGTAGTATTGGAATCCTTCTTTTTTGATTGCAGGTCCAGAACTCCTTCTACCCCAGCTCTCTGCAGAGGGCACATGCAGATGTAGCCATCCAGGAATTTTTAGATCTTTCTCTGTGGGGGAAACACTTTTTATAAACTACTTCCTAGAATCCTTAAAATTAAGTTTCTTTTAGGTTATTCCTTTCCAAATGCGATATATCTCCAGATCCTGGCATTCAACTCCCCAGCTCTCTGACCTCTTCCAGATATAAATAGAGATCCAATGTATACTCTGACAATCTTTTCATCAGGCCCAGGGGATGGCTCTCAGCTCAGACACCATGACCTCTGATGAGTCCAGCCGGCGCAAGAGTACCATCATACACTTCACCTCATGGCCCCTAAACATAACATCTCTCTCAGCACTCACCTTCTTGATACAGAATGAATCTGGTTTGTCATTTTAATGACAGATGCCTTTGGGATTCTAGTGTGGAAGGTACTTTGAAGATAAAAAAATCCTTTCCCTAAAGTGAAGACTTGAAAACATTAAAACAGACAGTGATACTTAGAGGGCATTTTCTTCTGGACAAAAACTCCCAATAAAATGAATCTTTTCCCTCCAAAGGAGATTAGTTACCTACCTTCTGATTTTGAGAAGCAATGAATGCATGAGAGGTCAAAGGTTTACGAGAATTCTCATTGCAGTCTGTGAGGAAAATATTTGCGAGGAACATTATCTCTAAAATATACATACATATACACACCAAATCACATGGAGATTTCACAGTCATAAACAGATGCTTTTGTAACTCTTTGACCAATGCTCTTTTTACTCCATGATCCAGGATATGATTGTTCTCATGAGTAAAATGAGGACATTAGTAGCTGACCTTGCCAAATTAATAGACATCTTGGAAGCAGGAGAGCAATTAGCAAACGGAAGCTCGAGCTGCTGACTCCATTCCTGTTGTGGTATCAGGCAGGAGCAGCACTTTGAGAGAAAGGAGGGGGTCATGTGAGAAAGAACTCACAGCAGAGGCAGGATGTTTATATATATATTATATATTTATTTATTTCTTTATCTGCTGTACTATTTGCCTGACCATTAAGTCCAGTGGCAGGGAAACAAGGGAACAGCCCATAAATGGGGATCTGTGCTCCATTCTGAACTTTAAAATTATTTTAAGGATTCTTTTAGATTATTCCTTTCCAAATGCTATATATCTCCAGGTCCTGGTATTTAACCCCCCAGCTCTCTGACCTCTTCTAGCTATAAATAGAGATCCAATGTATACTTTGACAATCTTTTCATCAGGCCCAGGGGATGGTTCTTGGCTTAGACACCATGATATTACTTTCCCCTAATTCAGTACATATATAATACAATTTGTAAATGATGCTCCCTTTGATCTTTGAGAGACACTTTGCACCAAACAGCACTTTCTGATGTTCTGCTGGTTATGGAGCTGTGAATGTCTAGATTTTTATCTGGAATTATATTAGTGTATATTTTTACAAGTACACACGTTCATATATATGGACAAAAATCACACAGGATGAGACGACATGAATAGGTTGTGATCTATGCTGATATAAGGAATACTCACATCAATTATATCACAGAAACTGGGGCTCTGGATAGACCCATTTATACTCTCCTTTGTCCAATCCCCTCTGTGACCAATTTCACATTTTAAGACAGTTGGCTGATATTAGAAGTGTCATCTGTGGCTACGGAGCATATTAAAGCTAAAATTGTTCACACTGAGAACAGATCCATAGTCCTTGAATTATTAGAACAGTTTTCTAACCCAAGGGTGCAAATGGGCTTGAGCATGCAGCCTACAACACTCCCGAGTGTGACCTGAATCAGATTAAAAATGTAATTGGGAAATATTTAACAAAATAAATAAAAATACAATAAAAGATAGAAATTACATTTTAAAACTAAGTCAATATGTGGCCAGCAAGCATCCTCATGTACCATTTAGTAACTTCCTTTTCTATTTCAGTTTGATACCACTGTTCTAACCAGTTGAGCTGACCTTTTGTGCATTTGAGTATGGGGGAAAGGGAGTAGGTTGGACAACATAGTATTGTGCTAGTGATTTTTTTCTTTCCTTACTTCTTTCCTAATGATGAAGAAAATTGGCTTTTGGTACTTTGGCATTTATAAAAACTGGTCCATGTCAAAAGGTGGTAGGGATCATGGGGAAAAACTGATTGTACAGAATAATGAACCAGGTTGATTGCCTTGGGCCCTCAATTTAGGAAATGCTTTCCTTGTGGATAGTGATTTGGAGAAGTGGCTGTGGGCTCTCTCATCTGAATGAGGTGAATATCAGAGGAATGTCGTGCATCCCAAGTGGCCTGCCTTAGGCCTCTTTATCCCCTAAGGTCAGTTAATGTTATTTTAAGATCCTATGCTCTGGCTGTGCAATTTTAAAATATTATCTTCGATGCAGGACATCATGTTTTAGCATATTAAAATTGTATCTTGTTTTGGTGCCCCTAATCACCCCTGACTTCTGGTCAGTATATAGTAAGTTTATAGGTAGCCAGAATAATGGGACAATAGTAAAAAAAATAAGATTATAAAGATGAACCAGAAAATTAAGTACAAACTGTCTCAAAGATTAAATGGAGCCTCATTTACAAAGTGTATTATATATGTACTCTATCAGGGGAAACTATCTAGGCAATACTTGTCAAGGTTTCTGGTCTGTGATATATAAATTCTTGATAAAATCTAGACATCCATAGCTCCAGAACCAGCAGAACATCAAAAAGTGCTGTGTTGTGTGAAGTGTCTCAAAGATCAAATGGAGCATCATTTAGAAATTGCATTATATATGTACTGAAACAGGGAAAACTATCTAGACAATGCTTGTCAAAGTTTCTGGTCTGTGACATATAAAATCTAGATAAAATCTAGACCTGCACAGCTCCAGAATCAGCAGAACATCAAAAAGTGCTGTTTGGCTATGTGTAAGGATGGGCAGCGCCACAGTGCAACGAGAGATTGAGTGCCCCAGAAGTAATCTCTGTTGATATAGGACTGGCCTGTGGGTGGGATCCTGTCCATATAGAGATAGCTTCATAATGTGTGACAGCTCTCTTGCTGGTTGGCTGTGTGTGTGACCTCACAGGCCCTTTATAAGCCCACTGCAGACAGCAGTCTCTCTCTTTAACCTGGCTCCCTAGCCTGGGGTAGCTGAGCCAAGCTGATGGATAGCCGAGAGGTAAGGAGTTTGGTAGTGAGCACATGGGTCTTCAGACCAGGTGTTCACTAGGGAACTGACAAGTCAGGGCATTATGTGAGTAGGTATAATAAAGGCTTTTAAGATTACATGTGGCTGTTCTTGAGCGTGCTACTGGTTATTAAACTATAGATTCAAGAAATCATGGCCAGAGATATTTGAAGGCCTCAGAGGAGGCGAGCCGGGTAGAGTTGACACTGCAAAGGTCAGTGGTCAAAGGTACTATGTTGGGCCTAGGGCAGAGTAGTAATTGTAACTACCAGGAGTTCATGTTACAGTTATGTAAACAAAATAATCTCAAATTGGCATAGATAGCATAAGATAGGAACTGGTCTCTTTCCCCCTTAATCCCCTATAAAAATGAGACCCCTGACCTTTGAGCAAAAATCCATTTCCATTGTGTCCATGCTACCAAGTGCTCTCAAATTTGATCCTTAATTAGGAAAGTGATTCTCTGCCTCCTCCCTCCTCATCCTCTTCCCCAACTGACTGGCTTCCCTTTCCACTGTTCCCTCTCCTTACACTGCCATATGCCTTTGTACCACTTTTCACTGCTCATCTCTAACTGTATAAGTTTTTGTTTTGTTCTTTTTTTTTTTTTTTTGCCTCCTTGTGTTTAATTAAAGTGTGATTACTACCTTGTTTCCTGTTTCCCCTGTGGTTTTTTCAGTGAGCACCCAAAGAACCAGAACTTCTGCCTCCATTTCATAATTTTATTAATTACCAGTTCATTTAGAAATAACAATGTTAAACTAACTCAAAAGAAGGCATCCAATATGGTGACACTTGAAATAATTTATTTTGAATATTAGCTTATGAAGCAGAGGATGCTTAATTTGGGGAAGGGAGTCATAGGAAGCATGTAATAACTATCTCCAATTATTACATAGTATGCTCTATATGACACTGGAGATTAGAATGAAGAATAATTAACAGATGTTTCCAAGAAAAAAATTTAAGCTTGATGTGGGAAGAATTTTCCAACAATGGAACTATATAATAATGAACACGCTGTGTTGGGTAAGGTGTAGGTTTCTTTTCCCTCTTATTTTAAGTAAAGATTGGAAGAACATATGCTAAGGTTGTAGGGATAATTCTTATTCAAGTAATGTTTGGACTTAATGATTTCTGAAGTCTTTCTCAACTCTAAGGTTGTGTGAATATGCACATATAAAGTTTGAGGTTTTTTTTTTAAATTAGCATGATAACAATAGCATCTACATGCATGTGCAATTAGTTCAAATAATTTTTCCATATTATTATGTTTGATTATTTTGATTTTTTTTTGTTTTTGCTACTGTCAATTGTTTATATATATATGTATATATGTATACATACATATATATATTTAAATGTATATATGTCAGTGAAAATTGCCACAAAATAGGCCAATAAAGCTAGTATTTTCAGAAAATTGAGAAACTGCTTGCTGGTATAGCTAGGAAATATAAATAGCATAATCTTCTTTTACAAATATAGAAACTGAGGCTCAGACAGGTTTAACCAGGAATGGATAAGTGAGTGAGGAAGCTGGAAACCTAAGTCAATTCTCCTGACTCCTGTCCAATGCCATTTCCACTTTATCCATCATGATGGCTCTTGAGTTGAGTTGAGAATGAAATGAAATAAAGTTTGTAAAATACTTTGTAACCATAAAGTGGGTTGTCATTGTGGTCATCAGTTGCCATGGCCTTGAACAAAGTTAATTTAAAGGATGAATGAAAGGATGGAGTTGTTTTTGTAGCTTTTCTACTCTGTTTTGATACGACTGACTTTTTTCCTTTTCTTTTCCTCCACTTTCTTCCTTCTTTTTAAAGAGTAGATGTTTGGTCTAAATTATCTAAATTAAGGATAAAGTTAGGAAATGAACCTGTGATTTCACTAATATATGGAATTCCTAAAAAAAGAAACCCCCACCAATTCAGATTGCTATTTTCTTCATAAATTGTTAACATAGGTTCACATAGTAGTTCGCAGGGCCAGACAATCAATATATATGGGTTGGAAAGAAAGATTTGAATTCAGCTTTTCTTGGCTTAAATGCCAAATTTCCATCTAAAACTTCTTGTTTCTATATTGACATTTCCCATACTGTATGGAAACTTGATTTTTCCTCATGATATGAAGTTCGTTGGAAAAAATATATTAGTTATTTATTGTTGTTGTTTAATTGTTTTTAGTAATATCTGGCTCTTTGAGTCCATTTGGGATTTTCTTGGCAAAGATACAGGAGTGGTTTGCCATTTCTTTTTCCAGCTGATTTTATAAATGAAGAAACTGACTCATACAGGAATAAGTGACTTGCCTAGGATCATACAGCTAGCAAATGTTTGAGATCATCTTTGAACTCATAAAAATGAGTCTTTCTGGTCTAGGCCCAGCAAAATGTCAATACAAAATATCTATACTAGTTTTTCAGAATTAAAATAATATTATTTAGCTCTAGACATTTCAGACTTCCACTTTATCCTAGGGATATATCTGGATATAATGCCTAGAGATCCAGTCTTTGGAATTAGAAAGATTTGGAATAAAGTGTCATCTTTAATCTATAGCAGCTGTGTGACCAGTGAGCAAAGTCACTTAACTTCTTAGCTCCCCAGGGAAATCTGGACTCTAAGTTATAGTTGAGTTTCTAATCTGCATTTATTTGCAAAAGGAATTTCCATATATGTTAGAGCGTTCTCCACCATGATGAAATTACAAGTCTAGACCAAAAAAAAAAAAAAAAAAAAAAAAAAAGCATAGCCCCTAATCTCCCAGAAGAACACATAGATTTTGTCAAGAAGATCAAGCCCCTAGATGCACCATGGACAAATCACTTTGGAAAACATTCATCAAAACAATTGCTTCTCTGATAATGTGGTTTGCAAAAGCACTGTTCCCAATATCCATTAGAATTACTTATGGTACATGCAACATGCTACACTTCAGAGATAAGATTAATTAAAGCATAAAAAGCTGAGGAGCTCATTTAAGATCATTAAGGTTGAGTCTATACCTGCATATTCAGGGGTAAGTCTGTTCTGACAATTTTCACTTGAACTGATTGGGATCATAGAATTTAAAGTTGAAAAAAAGTATTTTAAAAAGAATTTAAAGAATTTAAAGTAATTTTAGTGATCACTTCATCCAGTTTAATTTTAAAAATAAGAGAGCTAAGGGAAAGAAAAGGGACATGTCTTATCCAAAGTCACACATGAGTGAATGAACTTGAAATGAGAGTCATCATTGCATAGTGGACAGAAAGCTAAACTCAAAGATTTGACTCAAGGCCTACCTCTGACATCTTGGCTGTGGGATTCTGGGAAAGGCACCTAATTTCTCAGGGTTCTGGATCTATAGGTCTGGTCTACCTGCATTGGTAGAGGGAGTATCTTCACCTGGGAATTCTCATTTCAGATGAAAGCACAAGTTAATATCTCCAGAAAGCTTCAGAATGTGGTGTTTGCATTGGACATTGAAGAAAAAGCTGCCTTTTATTGAGATTGAGGATGGGGTAGAAACATTGCAGGTAATAAGAATGATTATAAGGCAAGATTCCAGGGAGAGGAATAGTGTGAGAAAAGGTCAATTGTGTTTGGGATATGGGGAGTGTTCTGCCTTGATAAGAATATAGGCTGTTTATAGAGGAATAATATGGAATTACTTTGGAAGTAATCACGTCTAGAGTTGACTGACAGAGAGAATGTGACATACAATGAGTTCTTTTTTGCTACCTAGTCTTAAAAAGAAGGAAAAAAAAATCAGAAAGTGAAAGATACTATTCATTCACAAGAAGAGTAGTCACTATTTTCCTAAATATCCTAGAAGGCAGAGAATTGATTGGATTTATCTATATGAACATAAGCCAAATGATGGGGGCAGATCAATCAGTAAATCAATAAACATTTATTTCATACTTAATATGTGACAGATACTATGCTGGGGTTATACACACACACCAAAAACTGGAAAAATTCCTGATCTTCATTTCTTGGACACTCCGTTGCCTTATCTATAAAATAGGGATAATAATATTCAAAAATATCCACCTCATGGGATTGTTGTAAGGAACTGACTATATAAACATTAGAATCCTATTTTAAAATATGAATCCCCAATCTCATCCTCATTAAAAAAAATGCCTAGAAAATAGAATCTTTAGTATACTAACAAATATTTGCAACAAATAGTATAGTGGGTCAAGGAAACTAAGTTCAAATACCTGCTCAGACACTCCTAACTATATGCTCCAGAGCAGGTGAAAATGATACTGGGCTCAATTTGCTCATCTGTCTTTTTTCCCCCTAAGGCAATTGGGGTTAAGTGACTTGCCCAGGGTCACACAGCTAGGATGTATTAAGTGTCAGAGATCAAATATGAAATCGGGTCCTCCTGACTTCAGGGCTACTGTTCTATCCACTGCACTATCTAGCTGCTCTTGCTCATGTATAAAATCAGTGGAATGGGTTCTATGTTTTCTCAGGCTCTTTCTAGGTCTAAAAATGTAATCTTATGATACTTGGTTCTAGGATCCTTTCTAGACCTCAATTATACCCTCTGAGGTCCTCATACAGTTTGGTTTTCAATAATTTAACTTTTTTTATTGCTGCTTAAATTTGGCTGAATTGACTCTAGGGATTGTTCATTTCCTTTATTTACCTCTTAATCATTCCATGTCACTTCTGCAAACCTGGTCTGAAGAAGATTCCCTGCTGAGATGACATTTCAGTCAACCTATGAGGATTAGTTTTTCCAGCATGAAAACCCAATTTGGGGAATTATCACCTCAGGCATAAGGATGATAGTTCCGGAAATGTCAGTCAGCTAGGAGAAAAAGATAGTATAGTTCCCTTTTGCAAATAGTTTGGCTGATGGGAAAATACTAAGTCTTTCTGTCACCTAGTCAGTGGGGGCATGAACCTTTGGAAATGCCCATAAACCCCTCTGTTCATTGCTAATATTCTCTGTCTAATTCTACTGATAAAAGTAATAGACTCAATACTCAATACTTTCAGGGATACTGAAAGTAATCAATCTGAGTGCACTTGCAAGCAAAACAATTCAGTTATCAGTCTAACATCACCAGCCTGAATTTGAGTTTTAAGCTGTAAAAAGGGACAAAAACATCAAGTGACAAGCTAACCAGAGAGTAGCAGCTCCATGGAAATAAACAAAACCTGCCATTTCAAATTTGAATCTTTCATTTAAAAGTGTTTTTTTAAAAACCTCTTTGTGTCTCTGCATGTGCATAAGTGGTTTTCGTCACTCACAGTTTATAACAGCAATAATGACCTCAGCACAGGGCATTTTCTGAGGATTAATGACCAACTGAGGTTAATGGCTGAAGATACAGCCAAAGGCCATCAATTCCTTCTATCCAGTCATTAATTCTTAGAAGATGACCTGTTCCTTCATCATTATCGCTTAAGTGTGTCTTTGTCTGACCTTTCTATGAAGTGATGTGGCTCCATAGGAATTAATCCTGACATAGCGTTGCTACAAAAAATGCACCGATCAAACTGGAAGCATTTTCCCTTCTTCTGAACTTGTTTTCAGAATACCCAGATACATACAGAGTCATTCTGATGCACTCTCTACGTTTGGCAGCTTCAAATAGGCAAGTGACACAGAATGAGCCACTGACTCATTTCTTGCTGCTGTGAGGGAGAACATATCTGGTAGCTCAGTGCTCTCCCTGTTGTTAGAATGCTCCCTTCAAAAGATTTCCATATCCGTGGGGAATCCCTTTTTCAGAGAGGTGTGTCTTAATGAAACTATTTTTCCTCTGACTGAATAGGATAATACCTTCTATCCTCTTTGTTGCTGAGAATATAATTTCTCCCACCCCAATCATTAAGAGAACATTTCTAAAGAGCTTTTCTCTATGTCCTCAGTCTATACACCCACGACAATACTGAACAACTTTTCATTTTCAGGGACCAGGTAGTTTTTTTAAATCAGCTTTCTGATTACGATCTTTAATTGTCATGTATCCTCGGAATTTTTATGCTTGTATTTTCCCATGAAAGAGTCAGAATCATAATGCCGTTGATTAACATTATTTTTATTTCTACCTGGTTTCTGATCCCGAGTATATCGAGTGTTTTTCACAAAGACTAATTAAGATCTGCAAGATCCATGAGGTATGAGTGGATGTTGATATACAAAGGATATAAATAGACAATGATGATAGCAGATGAAAAGGAAAAAAAGGAAAAGGTAGAACCACTCAATTCTTCTGTTTGTTTGTATTTTTCTCCACCATGGAGGATCACTGGAAAGGGCCAATCAAGATACGTGCATGATAAACTGGAGATAATCTCTGGTAAAAGGTGCTAAGATTAAGGGGCATTGGAAATATCTTATTGAAGAAGGTCAAACTTCAGCTGAGACTTGATGGAAACCAGAAAAGCTGGGAGATGGTCTTGAGGGGGGAGAATAGTCAAGGGAGGACAGCTGGAATCATTGCGTCACAGAATATGCCAAGAGGAATCAGGTACAAGAAGATAGAAGAATAGGAGGGGGTCAGATTCTGAAGTGTTTTCACAATCAAACAGAAGAATTTGTATTTGATCCTGGAGGATGGAGGGCCTCGATAAATGTTTACTGAATTGAATGCACCCAGGATAACATTAATTTATTGATTTATCTAGAGCTTGCTACCCATTAAAACTCTTATTTTTTGTTTTCTTTTTAGAAAAAACTACTCTCATTGTACTTACTCACCTTGTGGTGGGTTAAGTCCAAGTGAAGGACTTTAGATTTTCCCCATTATATTTTGCCTTATTGGATGCAGTTCAATATTTTCCCATAGCCCTTTCTAAATCATGACACCAGTACTCCAGCCATCTTGCTCATCTCCATCCCATTGAAACAGACTCTACTAGGTGGGCTTCCACCCTATCTTGCCTGATACTCCTCCTCCATTTTATTGCCTAGCAATTTCCAAACCATGGCTCCTCCTTCCTTTTTTTTTTTAAGCTCTTTTTTTATGTGTTGTTTTCCCATTAAACTATAAACTCCTTGAGGTCAGGTACAATCTGTTGTTTGCCTTTGTATTCTCAGCACACATAATAAGGAGCACTTAAAATAAATGCTTTTTATTCAGTCAGTCATTCTAACCTATTGAGAGCTTTTGGTATCTTACCCATGTCAGACATCATACTATTTATTCCTCTGAGTTTTGTATCATCTACACATTTGATAAGTGTGTCCTGCATGCTTTGAAGACATTGATAAAAACATTAAAGAAATCAGGGCAAGAACCCATATCTGGGGCATTCCACTAACAACCTGTCTTTTTGTTACAGTTGACCCATTTGTTCAGGGAGTTTGAATCCATCAAAAAGGGTTATCAACTAGCTTCTCTTTATTTTGCCCATATAGTTCATATGAAAGCTTTTTTCTATTACTATATTGGCATCTGGGTAAGCTATGGTATATCTATAACATTCTCCTGACCTATTAAAATTAGGTTAATTTTTAATAATATTGATTTATTAAATTAATATTTAATTATATTAAAAATAATTGTTTTAATAATATTGATGGAGATACATAAAACACACTGACTTTCTGAAAACTCTTTCCAGAGCCCAAAAGAGTTTTTGCATTTTTTTTGTCTCCTCACTGCTTATTATAGTGCTTCTTACATAATACTAGATGCTCATTGTTGGACCTATTCTGTGCTAGGTATGAGGACTCAAAGGCAAAAGTGAAAGTCACTCCTCCCCTAAATGAATTTATACTCACTTGGGGGTGGTGGGTGGGGATGACAAATATACAGAAGTGTAAAGACCTAATGCATAGAAAGCCATCTATTGTGGAAAGAGGGTATGCTAACAATTAGGAAGGACCAGAAAAGGCTCTCTGTGTGAAGTGGAACCTGAGCTGAACTTTGAATTTGGGATAATATAGCTCTAGAACTGAGGTGTGCGCTCCAAGTAGAGGGGACAATCTATACAAAGGTATGTAAGCAGGGGATGGAGTGTAGGTTTGGATGAATAGCAAATAGGCTGGTTCTGCTTGGAACACAAAATTGGTGAGTGGGAGCCTTTGAAATGGGGCAGGAGAGATGTGTGGGAGCCAGATTGTGGAAGACTTAAAATGCCCAACAGAAAGGTCTCTCCTTCCCTTTCCTCCTTCCCTCCCTCCTTCCATCCCTCCTTCCTTCCTCCTTTCTTTCCTCTTTTTCTTCCCTTCCTCTCTCTCTCCTTCCTTCCCTACATTGCCACCTTTGGCAAGCTGATGAGTATCCAGGGCAACCAGGATGGAGAAGGGCCTCATGACTATGCCATGTGATGATTGTTCAAAAAATTACAAATGTGCAGCCTGGCAAAGAGAAGACTTGGAGAGAATATGATTCCCATTTTCAAGTAACTAAAGTTCTGTCCTACAGAAGAGGGATTAATCTGCTTTGCTTTGCTCCATTGGGCAGGACCAAAAGCAGTGGGGGGAATGTACAAAGAGGCAGATTTCAGATTAATATAAGGAAAATTGTTCTAATCTGAACTACTCAAAAGTGATGTGAAATTCTCAGGAAGTTGTAGGCTTCCCTTGGAAGTTCCAGGAGTTGGAACGATTTGGATTCCATGACTTCTGGGTTCTTTTTCAACTCTAAAATTCTGCAATTTTCTGATTCTCTGGGGAAGATAAATAGTCATGAAGCCTAGAAATGGCTGAGCAAAAACCCCACAAAGTTAGGCCTAATTTATATGACTCGTGGCATGGCTAAATTTTTTACTGCTTCTAGCTGTTGGATTTGAAGCAATTTCTCACACTGGGTTATGATAAAAGGTTCAAGGCTTTTATTGTAGAGTTGAAGTGACTTGTCCTGGGCCCTAATCCTTCTCTGAGTTAACTTCCGTTACATTAATGGGGGTGCCTGTTTGGGCCAGTCCAGGCCTAGCTGTTAAGTTCACTTTACTCTGGACATAAATAATTGAGAATTAACAGAGTTATAAGGTCATAAGGTCCAAGGGCTAGAAGGAACCTCAGACTTCTAGTCTGACCTCTGTTTTACAGGTGATAAAACCAAAGCCTAAGGAAGATCAGGTACCTAGTTAAGGTGACATTGCTAGAAGGTATTAGAGGTGAGGTCTGATCCCAGGTTCCCTGACTCCAGAGCAGAAGTGCACTCATGCTTTAAATATTAAAAGAAAATATTTACTTAGCAGAATATAACCATATTAGTCTGCTCTTGAATAGTCCATTTGTATCTTCAAAATTATGTGTTTATGGGAAAGACAGAGACAGAGAAACACATAGAAAAAAAAGAAGGGAGGGAGAGGAGAGAAGGAATTGAAGAAGAGAGAGAAGGAATCGAAGAAGAGAGAGAAGGAGGAAAGGAGAAGAAATTGCTTTTGGCCCTTTTAATATATTTCATACTTATTACATATGCTGTATTGTTAGGGTAAAGCAGCAGAAGTTCTCTATGTACAAATACTAAATTTGATCAATGAAAACATTTTAATCTAGTTTTTTTCCTTGTCTTGATTGATTTGATAGGACCTTTTATATGAGTTCACTCAAATGACTGACCAAACTTGCTCCATGGAGGAATAGGGACTCCCAATTGGTTTGTAGAACCAGGTGAAATTCACCTTGAAATAATAAATATTGAAAAATTATTTAATAGGGAGCTGTGAAATAAATTAAAGCTTTCTGGACAACCATCGATAAATGAACAAAATATTATTAATTTACCACCTGTGCTCTTAATAATCAGCATTTGGATTCCTTGCTATTTCCACAAAAGGACTCTAATTTATTCAACACATTAATTAATTCAATAATTTTTTTTACTGAGCCAATGGCAAGCCTTGGAGAAACAAACAAAAAAGGAAAGATAGTCCCTTTCCTTGGAAAAATTATATTCTGATTAAGGAGATGATGTACAGGGGTTGAAGTGTCTACAAAGTTTTAGGGATAGTGAGTCAGGCCATATAAGAATTGACTTACATATCGTCCCCGGAACAATGTCAGGGTAGATTTCACCATAGTTTCAGAAGTGGAGAATGGGATGAAGAAGAGAATATGGGTTTGACAGCCAGGCTGTTAGTAAATATTTTGAGAAGATGACTGGGAGTTGAGAGTGAAATGAAATATGGCTTGGAATTGTCTGAAACAGTGATCCAGGGGAAGCAGTCATCAGTCACGACAGTGGATCCCAGAATGGAAGTTAAGAAGGGAAGGATGAAAGCTCCAGATTCTGTGGCAAAGCTCCTGTGCTCAGAAGATAACTATGGAGAAGGGAGTGATAGGACTCCTTGAAATTAGAGAAAACTTAGCAACAGGACATAGAAATGAATGAAATGACAAAGATCTGTCCTTGATTCCTCTCCCACTTTATCGTCCTTTATCCCTTCTTCAGATGTACCAAGAATATTGTTCCAGTGGGATAGCATATGTCCCATAGGGCTTTACCTGCCCTTGAGAAATAAAAAGGACACTTCTCTCTGTGAGTGTGATCTTTAGCATTCAGCATTCATTATATGGGTCTGTGGGTAATATTTGTTCATCTATAATGATCCAAAGAAGGGTGTTTAAATTGTGCAGTTGGAGTCTTAGTCCAACTAAATATTCTAGAAGACGAGGAACCTTGTATGTATGGAGTTTCTGATGAGTTAAAAAAGAATTTGCAACAAAGTCTAGGTTCCCAACAATATAGAGGCATGGTTGGTTCATTCTGAATCATGCACAATTTCCTGATGGCTAATTTTATTTTGACTAAGGGTAATAGGAAGGGGTCATAATGAAGATGACTGTTATAAGATATCTTGTTAAATCTTTGGCCATTGTTATTCCCTCAGTTTCCTTAATACCACTCTACTTGTCCAAATCTTCCTCACTTTTCAAGTATACCTCATGTCATTTTCTCTATGATGTCCCAACACAGAAGCCATGTCTTTTTTTTTTATTCCCATCATGCTTTGCAGTTATTTTCATATCTGTTATTTTATTCTCCCTCTCCCAGCTCAATAAAATTTTTATTGAATGAATTAATGTGTTGAATAAATTATAGACCCTTTTGTAAGAAGAGCAAGGAATCCAAATGATAATTATTTAGAAAGCACTGTGGAGGCTAAAGAGCTTATTTAATGGGAGACCACTGTGAATTCACAATTAATATGATAAATGTTCATCTTGTGTTAAAATAACAGTCATGATACATGTAGCAGAACACAGCTTGATTAAGTTGTTTGACCCACATACCTTTTTATTTGTTTCAGCCCCAATTTTGAGTTGTGCACAAGAAGTGAAATCTCTGTCCCTATATCACTAAGAAAATTATAAAGCTGAAGTGATTTTGTTATATCACGGATGTCTTGTAGGTGTTTATGACTTGATTATTTGTTGAAATTTACTGAATAGCTTCTATTGTGGATAAAGATTATATATCTGAATAAGTTGAGTATAAAAATATGACTTACTTGGTTCCTGTTCCTGGATCCCCCCAATTTTTCCCACTGGATAGCTTTAAAGCTTGTTTGTACATTTACTTTTAATTTAATTCTTAGATAGAGGGAATATCAGGAACTCTTAGTTTGTACTTCAATACCTCTATACTGAGTCTTGTTAGAAGTCCCACTGATCTTGTTACTCCACTGTTTTGTAGCTGATTTTCCTGACCCTAATCTCAGTTGTTCTCTGGCTATATCCCCAATCTGATGCCTTATTTCTCTAATGCTAACAATTATTGATGACTTGGTTCTCCTCCAATCACCTGCTGCTGTTCCCTCTCACCTCCCAATGGTAGATACACTACAACTTGGAAAAGGGATTGGGAATTCTGGCTAACAATATTTGTGTCCTATTTGTCCCCTTGTCCCCTAGACTATTCCCCTAGTTTTGAACCTATCTTTTTATTCATGTCTCTGAATGTTTCTCAAAAAAACAAACAAACAAACAAACAAACAAAAACCAAATCAAACCACTCCCCATCTTCAAACCCCAAACTTCTGAGGGCATTCTAACATTTGACCTTTGTCCATCCCTATGATTCGATCTCAGTCTTACTTCCCCATCCCTCAGAGATCTGTTTTATATGATGGTAGTAATTATGGTAGTGATAGCATGGAAGATTGAAAGTGACTTTTATTTTTGAATACAAAGAATAGATTTTATTTTCTGATAAATATTCTCAGCAACATTCCTGGTTTACTTTAGCCAGTATTTATGGGGAATCAATACTCATTGGGTGTGGATAATAGCAGAATTTTGTGTTTAGACAGTTATGATTACTTTGAACTTGGAAGTTTTTCATTTTCAGCAGGATAGTACTTTAATACCTGGAAATACATCTATGGTGAATTAAATTGCCACTTAAAATATACCATCAATGAAATACTCATAGTTGTTTTCAGAAACATAGGATGAGTTTAACAGAATTTTTGAACCAGGAGGGGTTTCAGTGCCTATCCAGTCCAATCTGTACATTAAAAAGAAACCTCTTTACAACATTTTAGCAGGTAATTATCTGCCTTTGCTTGAAGCTCTGCAATGATGGGAACCCAACAAACTATAAAGTAGCTTCTTTTATTCTGAGATTGTTCATAGTGTTAGAGTTACATGCATTATGCTTAAATCTCTCTGTGCAACTTCTCATTACTTCTAATTGTGTCCTCTGGGGCAAAGCAAAAAGAGTCAAATAACTTTTAACTAGTCAGTCCTTGCCTGAAACAGACAGATCACAAAGGTCCTGGTCAAACCTCTCACTTAACTCTCTTGGGTCAGTCTCTTTACACTGGCTGGCTTGCTCCTTGTATGGGTTTCCTCTGTTTCTCCTCATTATCTTCCATTCCTCTTGTATGGATTGTCTTCCTCCACTTTAATATTAGCTTCTTGGAATAAGGGATGATCTTGCTTTCTTATTATCTTTAGAGGTTTGCAATATGTCTTACACATAGATCAGGCTTAATAAATATTTCTCTCTCTTGGCCCTTCAAACACTAGAAAAAAGCCATCGTAACATGGATCTCTAAAACAATGAGATGATTCAGACAAGTTCCATTTGTTCAGTGATGAAGAGAGCCATCTATAGTCAGAGAAAGAACTATGGGAACTGAGTGTGGTTCACAATATTGCATTTTCACTTTTTTTTTGTTGTTGTTGTTTGCATTTTATTTTGCTTTTCTCGCTTTTTTTTTTGCTCGATTGATTTTTTTTGTGCAGCAGGATAATTGTATAACTATGCATATATATTAGATTTAACATATTTCTACCATATTTAACATGTATTAGACTATTTGCAACCTAGAGGAGGGAGTGGGGGAAAAAGGGGAAAATTGGAACACAAGGTTTTGCAAGAGCTAATGCTGAAGAATTATCCATGCATATGTTGTAAAAAAATAAAAAGCTTTAATAAAGAAAGAAAGAAAAGAGCCATCATGACTTCCTGTCACTTCAATTTTTTTTCTCTTTGCCATGCTTAATATCCTTTTAATCGGACAATCTCCATATGACACAAACTTGAAGTTTGTTGGATTTCCTCTTCTGAATGTCTTCTATGTCCAACCATGGTTTCCCCAAGGGGAGTTATATATCTGTGTGCACATATTCTTGGATGTGGTGACACTGAAGTCCCAAGAAAAATCAGAAACATGGTGATAAAACATTGGCATTTCTCAACTTGTGGTTATCCATTTTCCAATCTGTAACCTTCTTTCCTTTTCCTTTCTAGTATCATCGCATAAGTCTGGAAAATAAAGAAAGGAAATAGTTTTTAACTGGCAATTACCCATTCTCTTTTTTATGTTGTCAGTCACATTTTAACCTCTCCTTGCCTTGTTTTATGAGCTGTTTCCAGAAGCACATTAATTGGATATTCTTTTTTTTTCTTTTCTTCTTCTTAGAATATGGTGTGTGTGTGTGTGTGTGTGTGTGTGTGTGTGTGTGTGTGTGTGTGTGTGTGTGTGTGATGGGGTGGGGTATAAACATTTGTTTCAGATTCAGAGTATATCAACTCTTAGCCAGCTGGGAAAGTCAGATAACATATTAATAAAAAAGAGGAAGAGATGCTTTGTTTTTGTATTTATATATAGGAAAATGAGCTAACCATGTGCCATGGTCCTTAAAACTTTCAAATGTATTAGTAGCTTAGAAAATAAAAGGAATGAGGCTTCAGGAAAGGAAAAAATATATATACAAGTTTTTTAGGGGGAACTTGTGAGAAGAACTGGATGTAATGTACAGAGCCAATTTTTTTGTGGGAGGCAGTTGATATCTTCACATCAAACAAAATATATGCTCTGGAACACTTCTTTCATTTAGTCCTTTGCTCAGAAGATTCCATGAAATGGAGAACTTATCACCAATTTAAATTAGATGTGACAAAATAGAGCTTCTCATTTTTTTCATGAATCTTCTAAACAAGAGTCATAAATAATTTTTTTACTCTTCACTCTCCCTGTACTATGTATTTAATTTATAATACAGTCTTACTGAATTATCCTTCAAAATGCCTCATGAATACATACTTTTTTTTTCCTTACTGGTGGGAACAACTTTAATCCACAGAGTAGACTCAAACCAGCTCATCTTAAATTCAGAAGACTTAAGACAGACTCTTTCATTAGTTCCCTCTATTCTTGCCATCGAAACAAATCAATAAATCCAAATAACTCCTTGGTAATATCCATTTCCTTCATCATTAAAAGCTGGTATATAGAGGGTTTCCTCAAGAGAAGAAACCAACAATCCTTCTTTAAGGGAAAGTAATAGAGAAGTCTTGAAGTATGAAAGTTTTGGGATGAAAGATAATAAATTTTGTTTTGGACAGGTAGGTGTGAGATTATGTCTGGATATTCTTTCCCCCCCACATTTTAGTGGTTTAACTTTCTCTTAGTTTTCTTCTTATCTGTTCTTCTGTTTATTTGTGTTATTTCCACTACATATGAGTGTCCCTCCAAGGCTCTGTCTTACCTGTCCTTCTATTTTCAATTTATATTATATCACTTGATTAAGCTCCCATCATCATCCCTATCTCCATCATCACCACCATCACCATTACCACCACTATCACTGCCACTTACATAATGCTTTAAGGTTTGTAGTGAACAAATGTTATCTTATTTGATCATGAGTTAGTTATCTCTATGGAGAGGATTTTCAGATTTTTATATCCAATCTCTTCTCTAACTAGTCACCCAGGCTCATAAGCTCAGTGTTACCTAGACTCCTCACTGTCATTCACTTCATATCTCTCTCTCTCTCTCTCTCTCTCTCTCTCTCTCTCTCTCTCTCTCTCTCTCTCTCTCTCTCTCTCTCTCTCTCTCTCTCTCTATATATATATATATATATATATATATATATATATACACACACACATATATGAAATCCATGGTCAAATCTTGTCATTTCTATTGCTATAAGATCCTTTGTATATGTGCCTTCTTTTCCCTATATAAACACATCTCTTTCTGAAGTCCTCATCACATCATATTAATTTACTTAAATAGCTTTCAAACTGATCTCTTTATTTCAATATCTCTTTTCTCTATCCATCCTTTACTCAACTATCAAGGGGTGACTAAAAAAAGTTTAGCTTTTGTACTCACTGAGTGTTATGGCTCTCTACTTTTAGGATCAAATATTAATTGCTTTGTTTGGGTACTTATAGCTCTTCATATACTAGTCCCTTTCTATATTTCTAGTTTTCTTATACCTTAGTATCCTCTATGAAATCTCCAATTCAACTAACTGATGTACTTGTTTTTTCTAGTAGATGGTACTCCATTTCATGTATCCATATCTTTGGACTGATTATAATATTCTGCCCCCTCAAGTCACCTCTTAATTTCCTTCAGTACTCAGCTAAAATCCCACCTTCTTCAGGAGACATTCTTAGTGTCCCAGATACTAACCCCATCCCTTTTTGATGACTTTCATCTCCCTTGTGTATATCTTTAATATACTTAATTATATATCTCCCCCTCATCATGACCTCCATTAGAATGCATCCTTCTTCAGAGAAAGACTTGTTTTTGCTTTTTTGGCTACATTTCCTACCTAAGAAGCCTCATTTCTTGAAAAGTAAACCATTGACACCTGGTATAAAACTTCCTTAAGGCTAATATATGAATATTTGACCCTGCCAAATACCTTTCTTGCTCTTTGTTATTATTGTGGTATCTTAAATTTTCACAATTGATGTGCTTTGTTTTTACATCACTGTTTTTTCCTGATATCTCCCCCTATTGTAAGTAAGCCTTCCTTTTTAAACTAGAAAAATCAATTCAAACAATTCTGTGACTCCATCTGAAAGTATATATAAGAATCCCTCTTCACTGACTTCTCCAACTCTACCAGAAGTGGTCATCACTTGCTTTCCATCACTGCTTCTTTCTGTGTGGCCTTGATCTTGTGCTTTAAACTTGGCTAGTACATTTTCCTACCATCCTTGCTTCTTTGAACTGATCTCCTGTTTCTAAAGCTATTTCCTGAAATCATATCTCCGAGTGCCCCAGAATAACTGGCTGGTCTCAGCATTCCCATTTTTATATTACCCAGCCTTTGTTCAATTGCATCCTTTTGTTGGGATTTTCAGTCATAGCTTTCCTTAGTCTTGGCTCATGTACCCACTACCCACTTATTCATGGCAGCTATGGAGTTGGAGTGAAATAGTGGGTTCAATATTTAGGGGTAGAAAAAGCTGCCAGTACCACCTTCTGTTCCCAATGAAGAGAATTTGGAAGGAAAATTTTAGAGACCCAGTGTTCTTGCCAGCCTCTGACATTCATTTATTGGTGTCATACAGGACAAAAAGAGTTGACAGTGTAACACTGTGCTTCAGAGTCAATCAATCAGCAAGCATTCTTTTGTGCTTACTATCTGCCAGATATTGTGCTAAGTACTGGATATACAAAAATAAGCAAAATCAGGCTCTCAAAGAGAATATATTTTCATCTGGTGTGAGGGGATATAAATAATTAGTTTTATATAAGAACTATACTAAGTAGATGGAAAATTACCCTGGAATGGAAGGTATGAAAAGCAGAAGGACAAGAAAAGACTTCTTGCAGAAATTAGTGTTTGAGCCAAATCTTGTAGGAATACATAGTTTTTAAGAGGTGAAGGATAGGGCATAGAGCATTTTGGTCATGGGTGAAGAACACAGAGATTGGAGATTGAATATATTTTATTAAGAACAGCAAATTATACCACAGAATGTGTAAGGAGAGTGAAAATTGTGGTGACTGGAAAAATACAAAGGGGACAAGGTAATGAAAAGTTTAAATGCCAACAATTAGGATTTATATTTGTAGTGACAATAGGGAACCGATGGAATTTATCAAGTGGGATAGTAACATAGACTTCTATTTTAGAAGACTATTTGGCAGTAATGTGAAAGATTTATTAGAAGGGAGGAAAACTGAAAGTAGAGAAATAAATTCATACCATATTAAACCAATGAGACAGACCAAAAGGGACATATGCAGAGATATATTGGAGGTAGTCCATATAATTTGGAGATAGAAGAGGCAAGGATGGATAATTCTGAGGTTATGAATCTTCTTAAATAATTAGTTCACCAAAGATCATATGAGAAAAAAAGCCATATTTCAGGGCAAAAGCATCAAATATATTACATATAATTGGCATTTTATATGTGAAAAGGGGTGTCAGATTATAAGAATACTATAATATAAGCTTTCCTAACTTATTACCTTAGAATTATAACTATGATATAAGTTTACAGATATATATTTTATATATGTATGTATACATACATAAAGAAAAATATATGACATGATGGATAAAGAACCAGCTTCTCAAATAGAAAGGTCTGGATTCTGCCATATTTGGTAGTATCTTGGGAACATCAATTCATATTTCAGGGCCCCAGGAAACTAAACTTATAATGCAGAACAGTAATTTTTCAGCATTATTAGAGGGAATTTACTCATTATGTGTTTCCCATATTAATGAAATCACAGTCCTAGTCCTAAATAATAGTAATATTAATAATAATATGAATGAATAAATGTGATAGAGGAGAAAAAGCACTATATTTGAAACCAGAATACCTCATTTTGGCTCTTCCAATTATAGTTTAGCTACTTAACTTCTTGAAGTCTCAGTTTCCTTATTTGTAAAATATTGGTATGGACTAGATGACTCTTAAGTTCCTTCCAGATATAAATTGATTATCTATGATCATTATCTAACAACAGATATTGAATAAAAATTCTTCCTTTTGGCTAATTGAAATTCCAAATCTATGGTTCCAGGTAAGACTATTTCATTCTTTTATATCTTTAATAAACCTTCATATACTTGAGAACAGTCATTAGCTACCTAGCCTCAGCTCTTTGTTCTCTACAATTCTTGAGACTTTTGTTGAAATTCCCACTTTCCTGGGGCAGCTAGGTGGTGCAGTGGATAGAGCACCAGCCCTGAATTCAGGAGGACCTGAGTTCAAATTTGGTCTCAGACACTTAACACTTCCTAGCTATATGACCCTGGGCAAGTCACTTAACCCCAGCCTTGGGGGGGGGGGGGAATTCCCATTCTCCAATTTTTGAATTAATTCTATTTGCACTTTGTCTTGCCATTTTCCTGATTTCTCCCTAGAAGACCAAATTGATGCTAGACTTTTACAAAGGGCTCATAAATATTATACATGTTAAAAAGGTTAACAAACCTCTTTTATTCTGGTTAATACAATTACTTTACTAACCACAGTCTTAGAATTATGCTGTAGCCCTGTATTTTCTGCTGACTTAAGATAATTTACCTCAAGTTAATGCTAAAATATTGCCTTAGTAATTTAGAAAGAAATTTAGTCATTTTAGGCTGATGAGGTCATTGGACCATTGATTTAGAGTTGCAGATGACCCTGGAAGTTATCTTGTCTGACCCTCTCATTTCACAGACAATAAAGCTGAAACCCATTTAAAGGACTAAGATAAGATGGCAAGTGACAGAATTGAGATTTTAACCTAGATTATGTGATTTCAAATCCAAAAGTACACCGAATTCTTTCTACAAATAAGGAAAGCAAGATAATGAGAAATGGAGGACCTGCTTTGAGGTCAGATAAATAGTAAGTGGAAATATTGAGATTTTAACCCACTTCTCTGACTTCAAATCCTGTGATTTCTCCACCAAATCATGCTTTTCCCTGTTAAATTATACTGATTGACTCATCAGTTTTAGTTTATCTTTATCTTTAAATTTAGGACATTGAATCTGATAATTTTTAAAGTGGTTTTGATTTTATGTCCTCTTAGAATAGTCCGGCTAGAGCTAACATTTTTGAAAAACAGATGATTGGTTGTTACCCTTAATTCTCAAAAAAGGATCAAAATTGTATCACTATGATAGAGTGGAGTTACAATGTGTCCAACTGTGGCTGATCAGACAAATCCGATCTCAAGATGCTCTGACACAGGACGGTCACAAATAGTCCATAAGAACATTTGGCTTCTCTAACTGAACATCTCACATTTCTTTTGATCTAATTCACTTTTGCTTTGCTGATAGAATATAACACCTTCTCTGATGAGGGCACACCATGCTGGGCAATTCTTTGCCATTCTCATGTCAAGCAATCAATTCTAAAGTTCTTAAGAAAGACTTTGAGAGTATCCTTGTATTGCTTTTTCTCACCAACTTTGTTAGCGCTTGCCATGTATAAGTAGAGTTTGCTCATTGATTGCATGTGTCATCTGAAGTCCCCCAAATCATGGATCTTTAAAGAGATTTATATAATTGAAACTCTTCTTGACATTCATCATCAGAGTATAAACCTAGCTAAGTTCATAGAGCGTTATTATTATTATTTGATTGTTCTTGGGGAAATGATAGAATAGCAAATCATAAAGTCAATATGCTCTATCAATTAACAAACATAAATTTAGCATAAATTATGTGCTGGATACTCTACTAGGTACAATGAATCTAAGATAAAGGAGAAATAGAATGTAAAATGAAAATACAATGTAAATTCCTTGTCTATTAATATTCTTTTAATATTAAGGCGATTGTGATCTGATATAGAGTATCTATGATAAAGTAACATAAGTAAATATTGAATTCATGTTATTAAATAGTAACAAATTATCAAATTATTCTTTTTCTATGGTTTAGTGTTGCTGAAAGATTTTTTTGGCTGATGTTAAGATCATCTTGCTAAAATTGAAATTATCCCATATTTTTGTGCAAAAAATGTTTGTGACCAGTCTTTTTGTAATGGCAAGGATTGAAGAATTGAGTGGATCTCCATTAATTGGGGAATTAATGAATAAGTTATGATATAAGAATATAATGGAGTATTATTGTTGCATAAGAAAATTATGAGCAGGCTAATTTCAGAAAAGCCTTGAAAGATTTACTTGAACTGATGCTGAATAAAGTGAGCAGAACCAAGGAAACATTGTACATGGTAACAGCAAGATTGTGTGATGATCAACCATGATAGGCATAACTCTTCTCAGCTATACAGTGATCGAAGATAATTCCAATAGACTTGGGATTCTAAATGCCATTCCCAGTCAGAGAGAGAAAGAGAGCTATAGGGACTGAATGAGGATTGAAACATACTATTTTATCTTTTATTATTATTTTTTCTTTCTTTCTTGTGGTTTTTACCTTTTCTTCTGATTTTTCTTTTCACAACATGACATATATAGAAATATGTTTAAAATAATTGCACATGTATTACCTATATTGGATTCCTTGTTGTCTTGGGGAGGAGATAGTTTAGGGAAGAAGGAGGAAAAAATGGAACTTAAAATCTTACAAAAATGAATGTCTAAAATTGTTTTTGCATGAAATTGGAAAAAATGAAATGCTACTGAGGAAAAAAAAGAAATTATCACATTTTTGACCTTGGATATAATATATTGTTGGTGTTAAAATAAAAGTCAGGAAACCTTGCTTGGCTTGAAATCAATTAGGGAGCAATATGAGAATGGGATAAAGATGGCACAAATCTTTAATTGGAGTGTTTTATATATATATATATATATATATATATATATATATATATATATATATATATATATATGTGTGTGTGTGTGTGTGTGTGTGTGTGTGTGTGTGTAGTTATAGTTAAATATAGTCAGATATAGTTAAAGAAAGCAAATAGCTCAAGGTGAGATATTTGTTTATTTCACCTATCTGCTTCTGATGTGATCCATGGATTGAAGAGGAGTTCTTAACTAATTTTAGAAGAGTACATTCTTCCCAGAAATATCACCCATAAACTTTAACAAAGAATTCCAGGAATGAGACCTTAGCTTTGGAGGCACTTACTCTGATGTAAGTCTTGGAAGTAGTGACTCATCTTCTGCCAATCACATTGTAGACAAAGCACTGAGACAGGTATTATAGAGCAGTTGGGGTTAATTAAGTCTTCATCTCTAATGTGTTTAAGAGTTTTCTCTTCCAAAAATGTCATCCTTTGGAAGCCATGTTAAAATACCATTATTTCACCTCTACTACATTTTTTTTTTCTGAGTAAATTTCCTTGCATATCAATATATCATGGCTGTCACTGTTTCACACTCTAAAAGAATATGACGAAATAACTAAAGCCATGCAAAATATCATCTAACAACAGAATATTAAGAATAGTGAAAATTGAATGGAGCTGCAAATTGCATACTCTCTTCCATCTGTCCATAAAACAGTCCTTTGGATAAATTTTTCATTTTGTTCTGAATATACACATTTTATCATTCTCCCCTGCCCCTTGCTCTCTAGGGGGTGGACACACAAACACAAATCATACTATAAAATTTAATGTACATCCCCTTTTCCTATAATTTGATAGATGAATTAATCACACTTTTGACTACATTTTTATTCTTTCCTTTACTGAGATGATGCATAACCCAAATAAGGCATATAGTCCCTCCATTTTTTTCTGATGAGGATCTGTCTGTCTGTCACGCACAAACACACATGTATACTTACATATACATGTATAAATAGACTAAAATAAAGAGGATACATATAAATAAATGCAAAATAGTTTAATATAAGATAATTTAGAAGGGAGGTACTAGAGTTGGGAGGAAATCAGAAAAAAACTTCATGTAAAATGTGTTCTGAATCCTAATGGAAGAGAGAGGTTCCCTGAGGTAAAAGTGAGAGAGGAATATATCCCAGCCAATAGTTGGACCAGTGCAAAGAAATGGGGAGGGATAATAAAATGCTAAGTGTGAGGAATGAAGAGAAAGCTTGGATAGCAGAGAGTAGAAGGGAGAGTACTTTTCAATAATGTAGGAAAGGTAAGTGGGATTCAGGGCGTGAAGGACTTTAAAGGCTAAACTGTGAAGCTTATATGTTTTATATTTTAAACCAGAGGCAATGGGGAGCCTCTCAGACTTATTGAGTAGGGGAGTGACATGGTCAGATATGTGCTTAAGTAAAATCATTTTGCCAGCCACACGTAGGATGAACTAAAGTTGTAAGAGAATTTGAGATCAATAGGAGGCTGCTGCAATAATCCAAGTGACAGGTGGTGAGGGCCTGAACTAAGTTGGCAGCTGTGTAAGTAACTGAAAAAGGGGTCAGATACAAGAGGTGTGAAGGTAGGAAAGCCAAGATTTGACAACAGGTTGGATACGTGGGGTGAAGCAGAATGAAAAATAACGCCAAGATAAAACCTGGTAGACTGTGAGGATGATGTTATCTTAAAAGACATAGTGAAGTTGGGAGAAGGAAAAAGTTTTCTGAGGAAAGATAGCTTAGATACAAATTGAAACAGCTTTGGAGTTGTAATTTTAAGTAGGGGTCTCCCTCTCCTCTCTGGCTTTTTGGTTCACCTCAGGGCCAGAATTTGAGCTTTTAAACTTTTAATTTACTGGTAAATTTGAGATGTCTCTGGGACATCTAGTTTGAAATGTCCAACTGGCAATTGGTGGTGATCCTGAAGCTTATATCAGATTCTTTACAGGGTTAATTATTCATATCTGATTCTTGAAATTTAGTTTTTGAGTTTCTTTCCATCTAGAAACCATCTTCTTTTTGATATCCCCATTATTTTCTAGAGCATCTCATTGTGGTTATCTTTTGTATTTATGAACAAAGCGATTCTTTGTTTTCTTTCAAATTCTCAATGAAATCAAGGAGTGTATAGTTACTTATATGTTTTTTTCCTGTGAATATTCTACACTGCTTAAATTATGAGTGTGTCTTTGGGGAGCATAAATGTGTCTGAAGGGAAGAGGAAGTAGGCGAGGTCATAGGATATAAAGTTCACAATTACTTAGGTCACTCTTAGGAAAACCTCTCTGAAAAACCAAAGGACCTTGACATTTATCTTTAATTGTTTAGTTCTTAAAAGTTCTTTAGAACTGCCCCTCCCCTCAAAATAATACAGAGCCATCCATCATCTGAATTTCCTAGCTTTATATTAAAACAAACAATAAATTGAACTTATAAAATAACTGATTTAGCCAAAATTGCCTTAAAATTATATATGTGTTATCCTTTTAAATATGTTCTGGTTGGGACTGTCTATTTGAAATTTGTTATCCTTTAACAGATTGTCTCTTCCCCCACCTGCCATCTCTCCTGCCCCTGAGACTTAGAGATGGCTATCATTAGATGCAAATATGTTTATATCTATCATATTATTCTATACATAGTTTTATTTATCATTTCTTTCTCCAGATTCAGATAGTGTCTACATATCATATTATTATATATTGTATATAACATATAGATATTATATTATATATATTATACTTTCTCTGTGTGAGTTCCTCTCTGTCTCTTTCTCTGTCCTTCCCTCCTTCCCTCTCTTTTTCCTCTTCACTTTTTCTGTTTAATGATGTGGCAAAGTTATATGTGTCTTCTATACACTGTCTTATCAGCCAGAATGAGAATGTGACTTCTCTTCTGGGATATAAAAACCATATTTGTTACACAGGCTCAGAGTCTGTATACTCAAACTGTATTTATCTCTCAAGTGCTTCTGATGCATATTTCAACCCATATATATGAAAAGGGACTGATTTAACAAAGAATTCAAATATAGGAAGCTTAGATACAAATTGAAACAGCTTTGGAGTTGTAATTTTAAGTAGGAGTCTCCCTCTCCTCTCTGGCTTTTTGATTCACCTCAGGGCCAGAATTTGAGCTTTTAAACTTTCTCCTAGAAGGAGTATTACAGCTGAACAGGCTCTCCTATTAGCAGCTTGCCTAGCTGAATTCTGGTGAGAAGAGAGTATGTCAGACCAATGTTTTAACTCAATCATGTTTCTGCTTGGCTAGGTTAGGCTATGCTTTTAAGCCATGCAAAACATGTATGCTTTGCAAAGGGTGGGATATGACTGTCCTTTCTCTCAGAAAGTAATATTCTTAATGCTTTCTAAATGTTTTTGGAAAAAAATTATATGCTAGATCTATTAGGTAATATCATATCAATCTAACCAAGAATGGAATGGGGTTATTCATGCCTGAATGTTCGGTCATAATCTAAATGATTTTAGTTATCTGATCTTCATGCCTCATTATCACTGTTTCAGTGAGTAGGTAACTATCAGAGATATAAAGAAATGGGCCACCTTGATGAATTTATGTTTCAATTCAATTTGATTCAATTCAATAAAGATTTATTAAGTACACATGCAAGATTTGTAAAGGGGAATATGATGATCCTTTTTCAAAAGATTAAGATTTCAAAAGATTTCTTAATTTTTTTTGGAAATCACATATACTAGATCTATTCGATAATTTCCTATCAATTCAAGAGTGAATTGGACTTATTCGTGCATGAATATTTGTCCATAAACTAAATTATTTCAGCTTTTGGATCTGAATTCCTCTATTATCATTGTTTCCATAAGAGATATCAGATAATTTTACCTCACTGATCTTTTGTAATTCTGTTAAGTTCAGTTCAACATGTTTTAGATACAATCCACAATGCTGATGACAAAAAAAGCAAAAATGGCAACCCTTGTCCTCAAGCATCTTCAATTTTATAGTTAACATTTTATATTTTTTATATTTAACATTCTGGATAGGATGTGGAGACTTCTCCTGGAGAATGGATGGATGAGAGCAATTTGTTTCAAGAACCATAAAGATGGCTGAAGTGGGTACTATGGGGCACCTAGAGCTTGGTCAGACTTTAGACCCCAAGGTCATTGCTGCATCCTGGGGCACCGTGAGGCATTGACTTTTTTCTTGCCACTGGACTTCAGTGACTGAAAAGGAGGGTGAAGGTGATGACTTTGTACACATCTGCCTCACTTGAACCCAATTCAATTGCTATTTAAGACATCACTCCATGATGTCACTGACACTCTTTGAAATGAAGGACAAATAACATCAGTCATGTTATATTATTATGAATTCCTATTTCACTGTCATATATATATATTTAATATGTACATTACATTATATATGTTATACATATGTAATACATATAATCTATATATCTGTAGACATATCTATCTATCCATCAATAATTATTGGTCCAGACCAGTGAGGAACTCCAATGGGGAAACTCTACCAATACAGTTAGATTATTTAAAATATTGTCTACAGGTTCTGAATATGAATAGCCCATGATCACATGGAGCTAGCATATTTTGAAGTAGATCTTATCATCATACATTATAGTTTTAGGAGACTTAGAAGTAAATTGAGACATTAGTGGTAATTCCATTTTATAGATGGGGAAATTGGGTCCAGTGAAACTTGATTGGCTAAAGTTTATATATAGATAATAAGTAACAGGTCAAGGTTTTGAATCTGAGTGTTCTGACATCCAAAAATCCAGCACTCTTTTTACTGTTTCATGTCTTCTCATTTTCAAAACCTGGTCTTTATTCTGCCATCCTACCTGTCACCATCATTGTTATTATTGTTGCTAACATATGGCTTGCTTGGGTTTATGCATTTTAACATATCCATTTGGGTTCCTTGTTGTTAGAGAAGAAATTTATATTCTCTTTTCCACATTATAGGAAGCAGAAATAATAACCAGCAATTTATTTTCCAGAAAGGATATTAACCTTAAATTTACTTATATGGTTCATATGATTATCATCCTTCCATGTCTCTTTTCCCAGCTACAAACTCATCTTGTCACATTTGTTGTCATGCATGGGTTTGCTTATAAAAAGCAGAACAACATTAAATTCTTTTGGAATTTTTTTTAAAAAGTGCTAGTTAGAAAATACTCTTGACTCCAGTTCTAACTAAAGTGAAAGTTCAATACATCAGAAAGTTCAAGTTATCCTGAATGATTATTTGACTAAATTCAGCTGAGTGTGTGAAAAAACAAAAGTTTAATTCACTTTAAAAAAAAACCTAACCTACACAAATCCACTCTTAGGGTTTTCCCCTCTTTATTTAATTAGTCTGTGTACATAGACACAGCCACCAAGTCAGTGACAATTATTGTACAAGAGTGCTAATTGTGGAATCTGAAGCCCTGGCTCTAATCTAAACCGACACTTTCTAATGATATAAATTCAGGATTTGCCTTCTCTTAGACCAAGTTTCCTTATCTATAGAATCAAAATATTAACAAATTCATTACATGCCTTACAATATTGAAGTAGGAAAAGCACATTGTAAACCTATAAATGTTATGCTACTTCTAACTTTTCATTTTAATTAATTATAATTTAATTAGTAGTTATTTAAATAATTTAAAATTTTATTTAAATTTATTACCTTCATTATTATTTAATCATTACTATGTTTTCTAAATGTAGAATAATTTCAAAAAATGAAATGAAAGGATCAAAAGAAAAAAAAAAAAAAGAAACCATTGTGCCAAGTGATAGCCCTGATTCTGATCACCGGGCTTATTATTATCAGAAAGATCTGAATTCAAATCTTGACTGTGATATTAATTTCTGAGCCATCCTGGATTCATCTCTCATCCTCAGCACCTTCATCTGTAAGAGCTTGTGGTAAATCTTGTAATATCAACTTCAAAGAGTTGCTGTTTGGCTCAGATAAGATCATACCTGAAAAGCCTCTTGAAAACTTCAAAGTACTATATGTGTCAATTTTTATTAGATAGATAACTATATTGGAACTATAATTTTATGAGAATGGGCAGTTCTTGGCAAGAAACTTCCCCTACCAATTTTAGCTTTAGAGCGTTATGTGGGAATATGAAAAGCATGAATGATTTGTCCTGGATCACCTAGGCAATGTGTGACAGAGGGAAAATGGGTAAGATGTTGCTGACTGACCTCCTTGTTTTGATTTAAGTCGCAATTATAGAAAACCTTCCCCAGCCCTCTCAATTCTAGTTCCTTCTCTCTTAATTATTTCCTTATTCTACCTTTTTTTGTAACTTTATTTGGATTGTTTGTTTGCATGTCATCTCTCACGTTAGATTGTAAACTCTTTAAAGGCAGGAACTAACTATCCTTTATATTTTTCTATGACTCCAGAGCTTGGTACAGTGCCTAGTACAAAATGCTATTGATGCCTTGATGCCTTGATGATGATCACAGTGTTAATATTAGTGAAAATGACATGTGATTTTGCAACATTAAAACAAAAAGCTTTTGTCAAATGTTAATTGTGGAATAAATCTTATAAAGTCATGATCTTGGAAAAAGACTCACAGGAAAAATATGAGAATAGATCTCCAATAATATGAATAATAAATATTTAAGTAATATGGAGTTACTAGAAATAGAGGAATTCCTGCTTGATTCTGAAAAAAATCTTCTAGATAAAAATTTTTATTCAAATCAGTTTGCATTTACATTAATATTAAAAAATTAGATGCAGTCAAGTAGCAGACATTCAGAATGATTACAATAGGGGAAAGATGAGGTTGTAGAAGGAAGAGACGGAAAAATACATGGTTTGTGGGGGGAGATAGATGGTGGAGGGAGCAGAAAAAAGGGAAAAACAGAGGGAGAGAGAGAGGGAGGGAGAAAGGGAGGGAGGGAGGGAGGGAGGGAGAGAGAGAGAGAGAAAGAGAGAGAGAGAGAGAGAGAGAGAGAGAGAGAGAGAGAGAGAGAGAGAGAGAGAGAGAGAGAGAGGTGCATTCATCCAAAGTCTAAAATTTGAGGGAATTTAAAGGTTTAAAAAGTTTGATTTTAGAACCTTTTTCTTTCTCACCCTTCTACCAAAATCTTTTCTCTTTTTTCTTTTTCCTTCAGGTATTTCCTTCACAGCTTCTGATGGAACCCCTATTAGAAGCTGTTGAAGTACTGTAAGAAATCCTGTCCTTTGGAATCATGATCAGAATATCACATGACATTGAAAACACATACATGTGTACATGAATGTATGTACAAATATGTGTATATATGCCTGTATTTTGTGTACATTAACACATATGTAATAAAACATGATATAGTAAATATAATATTTTATGTGCTATATTTTAGTTTTGCAGGCCCCAGAAAATCTGGGAAATCTTTGACTTGGGGGAAGGGTGGGAAATTTAATTATGGATTCTTATCATGCTCATACAAGCTAAGTCCTAAAGCCCTAAAGAGAATCTACTGCATATTTTCTCCCCCTTTTATAATAAGAAAAGATCAAAAGTTAGCATGTCTGTGTGATGATGAACTCTGGGTGGTATTTTTCTCTGTAATGATTAAAGGCTCTTTCTCAGTTTTCTAGGGGCCTCAGGAATGCCAAATGTTCTAACACATAGTAGGGTTAAAATATCTTTTCAAATGCTAAAGTAAAAATGCAAAAATAATAAAATTTCTCAGGGATGACATTTTTTTACTTGATTATGATAACTTTTAAAATAGACACTTTGTTTAAGAAGGAATATCGCAACTATATTCATTATTGATTAACACCTATATTCCATGTAGAGGTTAAATATTTTCCATATTTTATTTTAACATATTTTATTATGGGTAGCAAATTTTCAGCACTCTTTTCTGCCTCTAGGATAAAAGACACTTATTTGATTAGCCCTTGAAGATCTTCATAGTATGACTGTATTCTACCTTTTCAGATATTTCCCATTATTCAGATTCATCTTATTCTGTGCTGCAGCCTATATGTTACTTGCTACTTTTCTTGTCATCTCCCCCTTCTGTGGCTTTGCCAATATTGTTATCCCTTCTCACCCCCCCTTCTTGGATTCCTTATAATCCTCTTTTCAAAGATCTCAATTATTTACAACATATTAGTTCTCCCTCTACCAACAACCATTTTTCCTTTAATTATACTTTGCATTAACTTATCTGTGTATAAGTGTCCTTTCAAAGTTTTCAACTCAGATATTATTTACAACATATTAGGTCTCCTTCTACTTCCCGCTATATTTTCTTTAATTATACTTTGCATTTACTTATCTGTGTATGTGTTGGGTTCCTATCCAACTACTTACTGCCCCAGTAGAATGCAAACTTTGAGAAGCAGGGACTATTTTTTAACTTTTGATTTTGTAACTCCAGGGCTTACATATAGTAGGTGCTTAATAAATGTTAATTTTTATATTGAATGTCACCATCATTTATATTCATATTACTCTATTCAACTCTGAGTTCTTACATGGCCATGTTATTTCATTTGTAAAGCAAGTAAATTAGTGTGCCTGTGTATGTGTCTATGTGTGTATGTATGTGGTTTATGTATAAATCCTCAATTGTCATCACAATTTCCCCAGAAGTAGCTCTATGAAGATGCCATCTTGGAAAGCTGATAGGGTTCTGAATATGCACAAGACCCTATTATAATACCATACATACATATGTAGGAGAATTCCCTCATTAGCTATCAGAAGAAATTCCATTTCATTAATTAATATTCATTATGTGTAAGAAGCAAAACCATTTCAGTTAGGAAAAAAAGTCCTGACAGGTCCCACAGTTCAGCTGATTCTACCTGTCACTTAAATAAAATAAAAGGCTTCAGAATGAACAGGGAAAATGGTATTGCTGTGCAAAGTTATAGGAAAATGACTAATTTATGTCAAAAGAAAACTGCTAACTTCATAATATTATAAAAAAATTTTATAAAAGAAGGAAGTGAAGATCATTTGGAAGACCTCCATATACAATTAATATTTTCATGGACCCACAATCATTTTTTGATCCTCTGGTCAAGAAGATGACTTTAACTTAAAATGGGAAGAGCTTCATTCCCCTTACCACCAAGGTTTTTCACTGCCAATCTAACTAATGATAGACACCTTCTGTGCTTCAATTTTCTCATCTGTAGTCTAAGAATAATCATGCCCACCACCTTTCCACCTGTCTCTCAGAGAGATTGTCATTGAGCTGTATTGCTCCTAGTTACAGAATATGGAATGAAAAGAGAAAAAGGTAAAATAGTTTTTTGGCTAAATCTCAGGGTACTAGAACTTAGAAGTGGAAGGCACCTTACAGATGGTCTAGTAGTCCAATTCTCTAATTGTTTCTTTGATGTTGGTCAAACAAGACATTTCCATTTCCTGACTCCAGACCTTCCTCCATGTCTTGAATGCTCTGCCTCTTTATCTCTGCCTTTTGGCTTCCTTTAAGTATCTACGAAAATCCTACCACCTACAGGAAGCCTTTCCCAAACCCTCTTAATGTTGGTACCTTCCTTCTATTGATTAGTTCCAATTTATCTAATATACTGCTGGTTTGGATATACCTTTTTTATGTTGTATCTCCTATGAAACTATGAACTCCACAAGAAAAGGAATATTTTCTTTGTATCTCCAAACTTAGTATGTCACCTGTAGGTGCTTAATAAATGTTTGCTGATTGACTGATGGATCAATTTTATGGATGACTGACCTGAAGCTTGGGTATGATTAGTGATTGGGAAAATGGTAAACTACATAGACAAATGAGCATCGTTTGATCTTTATCCCCCATGTCTGACACGCCTGATCTCTGGAATATCTAAACTTTTTTTTGGAAGACATTAATTCCAAGAATTTATAACAAATGAAATTTCCAATACATATTCTTTTTCTCTTAAGGAATCTTTAAATTATCACTGTCAGAGGTAGCATGATATAACGAAAAGAAATTGAGTTTGGAGTCAGGAAGGCTGAGTTAAGATACTGTCTGTCCTATTTACTAGCTCTGTGACCCTGTTTCAGGGGATTTAGCCTCTCAGAGACAGGTTGCAATATGCATTGATGGGGAGAAAGCACAATTCTGGGAGCTCCTTACAGTGATAGAATCACAATTCTTTCATGTATTAAAGTAAATCAATATAGTGAATTAGCTGCTTTATGGAATATATGAAAGTCCTAGTCTCTTTTCCAATATAGTCCAAGCAGTTCTTCCTGTAAGACCACATTGAGC
Organism: Sminthopsis crassicaudata; assembly: GCF_048593235.1. NCBI lineage: Eukaryota > Metazoa > Chordata > Mammalia > Dasyuromorphia > Dasyuridae > Sminthopsis > Sminthopsis crassicaudata. The sequence goes on from NC_133622.1 coordinate 42,828,143, forward strand.
TTTTTTCATATTTTAATGTACATTTGATATATAGATTATTTTTTTCCATTTAGTATTCCATATTGTTCTTCCTGTCTTGAAATGAAAATTGCAAATGCTTAGATAAATTAATTGAAAAGTTGTTTACCTCTACTGTAATTCACATAAGTACTTCCACATTCTTAGCTGAAATTCAATTTTCTAATGCCCAGCATTGGCAATCCCATGTAATGAATTGCAACAGATTTCTTTTCTAGTCTTTTTCCTCTTTTTCTCTTTCATTTACCCAAACGTCAGAAATCAGGGCATGTGCAGGCTGCTCACGATCTAGATAGTAATCCCAGGCTGATTAGCACACCTGTTCTTTAGATTACTATTATGAGAATATACATTTTCTTTGGAAACATAAATATAAAGACCATCTTACATTGGCACACTAATGTCCTCTCGTGACAAACGTGCATGAATAGACAAATAGGGCTTTTCCTTGGTAAAATAAGGAAGTTTTTCTTTGTGGCACTCCCCCCTGCCATTTTCCATAACCTCTCTTTTTGACATGCTGATCACTTGCGACACTCGCTGTAGTCCTGTATTTCTTGGCCAAATAATTTTATTTATTCTCCCTTTCCCCCCAAAGGCTTATTTTCACTATATCCTCCTCCAGAATAATTTACTATTACTCTTGCAGAGCCCAAGGTATTGGCTAGCCCTTCTCAGAAATCGTGATAAGAGATTAAAAGGGCAAGATAGGCATTTCATGGAGACAAAACCCCTATTGAGGGCTGTCTAACTCATGGGGAAATTCAATCTAGGTCAATTTATGGGAGCAGTCTTTGGGCAAATCCTCTACACAGAATATTGGACACAGTTATCTCATATTCAACCTGAGGAGGCACAGAAAGTTGCTCCACGGAGGAATAGAAGTATGTTATCCAAGGAATTATAAAGTAGAAATGTAGAAAATATATGGTGGGTTTTTCCAACATCATTTAGAGGAAAAAAGGGAAGCAGTATGATGTTGAAAGGGACTAATTTTCAAGCTGATAACAAAAAATAGAGAACTAATATGATATTCCCTGGAACAGAAAATCTCCCCAAATTAGAAATTAATTACTATTACTGCATTCACATGGGTATAAATGATATGGCTAGAAGGAAGCTAGAACATATTGCCTGTGCAAGAAACTGAAGAATATAGGGAGTCAGGTTGTGTTTTGTTCATTGTTACTTGCTGAAGGTAAAGTATGTAGAAGGAAAAAAATGAGTTGAGAAATGAGATGGTAGCATTTTGATTAGAATTATAAGATATCTAGGAAATACATTCTTATCAATTTTTATTAATATATTCCATCCTAGCTCGTTGTTCAAATTGTTTTATTCTTTTCAGCACCCCTCACCTTAGTGACAAATTTTCTCCTTGACAGAAGTCACACGTAGAGTAGACTAGCTCAAGAAGCTATAACATGTGCATGCCAGTAAAATTGTCTTAATTGAAAGGGTATCCAACGGTTCTCAAACCCACTGATGAGTTAGTCTGCACCAAACATATGACGACTTCCATCAGCAGAATGAGTGGATGAGAACAATTTGTTCCAATGGTCATGAAGGTGACTGAAGCGGGCACGATGGAGCACTGACCCCCTTGATCTGGTATTTCATGTCAGCTACCGAATACAGACCAAATACAGCCCTAATGAGAGCTGAAGTTCCTAATTGGATAAATATTATTGTCTACAAAAGGTTCTAGAAATTTTCCCCCTAGCATTTGAGAAATGTACATGCTGAAGAATAAACCTTTTGTCCTTTGCTTCATTCCTCCATTTTCCCACCTCCTGGCACAGTAATCCAGAATGTATCAGAGAATGTCCTGACTGCTGTTTGCAGTCGGGAGCCAAGAGGAGGATTTTGTTGGCATAAAATCTTTATCATGGAATGTGCCAAAGAGCCTTTTGTGACTGCAGACCTGCATTAGTAGTACAGCTGATGTTGCTGTAACTTCTCCATAGCCCCTCTGGGAATGGCATAGCTGGCCTGGTGCATTTATATTTCATAAACACGGAATTCCTTCAGCTGAAGTCTTTTTGTGGTGTTACCTTCAAGGCAGTGTGGCAGCTGTCTAGTCAGGGTGATGTGAGTTCAAGTCCCACTTTTGATAAAGATTTGCTGTTTGAACATAGATAAACCATGTAGCTTCTTAGTAGCTGAGGTAATTTCCTGTGATAAGTTATAAATTGTTTATGAAAGGGAAGGGAAAAAGAATCAAATTATAGGTACTGACCTAAACCAATACCTTATCACATCTTTCAGTTCTAACAGGAGTATGAAGTAGAAGAATATTAAAAACATTTTTTTTCTGTTTTTAATCTTTGAAAGTTAGTGAGTAAAAGATAGTCTTCAAAATTAGTATTTTTTACATTGAAAATAGAAAATCCAGTCAACTTAATAACAAAAGCTAACATTTAGATAGCACTTTAAGGTTTATGAAGTGCTGTACATGCTATCTCATTTGATTTTTTTGTTGTTGAGACAATTGGGGTTAAGTGACTTGCCCAGGGTCATACATCTAGAAAGTGGTAAGTGCTGAGGTCAGAATTGGAGTCAGGACCTCTATGCACTGCACCAACTTGCTGCTCCTATCTTATCTGATTTTTACACAGACCTATAAAGTTACTGCTATTATTATCCTCATTTTTCCAGATGGGGAAGTAGACTGAGAGAAATTACTCTTAGATTGGAAATTCCTTGAGAGAACCATCTTTTGTCCTTTTTGGGTATCCATTACCCAATTAGTGCCTGGTATACAGAAGTTGCTTATTATATGTTTACTGACTGACTGACCAAAATGTCCCTCCCTTGGGGATATCTGAGGTATTTTTTTAACTCATTTTCCCGATCCCAATCCAACACTCTTACCTATAGCACTATTTAACTGCCTCTACCTGGATCAAGCTTGAGAGAAAGCAGTTACGTAATAAATTTGGGGAAAAGTATCAATATTTATTACAAATGATAAAGGCTTTTTTTTCATAGTCTTATGATATGACCATCAAATAGGAAGTATTTGTGCTTTTCAGAAAAGTCAGTTACACGTAACTCATAGCAGTCATGTATAAATCATGACGTTTTTTTTCCCCTAGAGCTAAGTTGATTTTCTGGAAGATTAGTCTGTCTCCAGGACCCAAATCCCAGCATGCACACTCAGGAGAAGCAAGGTAAACACTGGTTAATTGTAACCTTTTGAAATTCTTCAGCATAATGACTGGATATGACATGACTAAGTATTACTCTTGGAAAACAATACCAGCACTTTCCTTCTATGCTTCATTACGTTATTCCCAGAATACAATAGTGAGATATTAAAAGAGGACCAGACTGTCACATGAGATTCCCCCACCTGACAGTCCTGTTACTTTAAATTGCTTGTCTGTTTAGGTCACAGTTCCAATCTCAGCCCGGGTCCTGGTTAATTGCTCAGTAGTTGAGATTGTATCATAACAAATTTATCAGAGTTTTAAGAGGCAAGCTGCCCCAGTTTAGATATGAAATTACTTTGATGGATCGGAGTGATTATTATCACGAAATGTGACAAACACAGACCAAGAAAATTGAGTTTCCCACCTGTTTGCCGCAAATACCGAAGAAAACTTCCATCAAGGTTCTCTGACAAAGGAGGCAGGAAAGAAGCCAAAGGAAACAAATAAAGTCAACTTTTTGACTGCTCTGGTGTAGTACCTCTGTGTAGAGATACTTGGGCAAATCAGATCAAAGCAACTCATATTTGTTGAGCAGTTTTTAGCTGTGTGCCCCTTAGGGGGAGGTGCCTTTGGTGGTGGGCTGCTTTATTTTTATAACATCAGGTAGTCATTTGTCACCTGAAACTTCCACATGTGATCAGACCTAATGGGTTTTGTGGGTAGCTGGTGGAGTGCACCATTGGGCCATTGTAGTCGCAAAATTGGACGATTTGTCAGGTGTGTACTTGATGTGACAGAGTAACTGTCCTACTGCTCACTTGGAATTCAGCATCTTCTTTTACAGCCTTTTCCTTATGCTACTCTGTAGCTATGATTAGTTTCATGCTTTTAGCACTCCAAATCATAGCCTACAAGATCAGTACCTATGTTATAAATCTTGCACAAGTCTGCTTTATAGCTTATTGCTAGGACCTTAATCAAAGGTCCACAATATCTTAGGATGAATGATCTCAATGCATAAGAGAAGATACTTAAGATCATAATAGTATTTTATATATATTAGCCCAGGGCTTTCAATGACCCTGAGCTATTCAACAGCTGCCCAAACCTCTCGTTAACACTGATGCTCTCAGGATAGTACAGTGGAAAGAATGCTGAAGTGTGAGTGAAGGTATCCAAGTTTAAATCCTGCCACTAGTCTTAATCTAACTCTGGGCAAGTAATTAAATCCTTCTCCCCCCCCCCTTCCCCAGTTTATCTGTAAAATGAGTTTTGGTCTTAACTTTTTTGTGTGTGTCGTTGTCTCTTAGGCAGTCTGAGAAAGCCTGTGGAAGCTTCTCACAAAAATGTTTTGAAGTAACTAAAGGAAATGTGAATTTTCAGTTAGAAGTTAGTGAAAAATAAAGATGCATTTTGTTTTTCTCATGCAAGTTCATAACCTCTTTGAAATCTATTTGTGGAATTTTAGAGGTCCTTGAAACTGAGGTTAAGACTTCTGCTATAGCTGATTCTTTTCTAATTTTCTGTTCTAAATGATTTGAAAATTAACAGTTTTTGTTTGATGCAAAAAAGTGCTGTTGTTTCTAATTTTTTTTTAATTTATTTTTAAAGTGCTTTTATTTTCTGTGTTGAAGTAGGTTTTCCTCTCTCTTTGGGTGAGTCTTGTTTGTCAATCTGATAATGTCAATTACTGAATAAATAATTTGTCATTTCTGCATTTGTTTTAGTGACATTAATTAAGAAAAGAAATAGGCTGTAGCACTAATTTCCAAACAAATGCAAACAATTCTAGCCTACAATCAAAGGATTCAGTGGAGGAAATGAGTGGAAAAAGGTAAAACAGTTTTAAGCCATTTATTAAATGCCTACTGTGTCCCCAGAACACATTAGGCACTATAAGTAATATGCATAAATCTTACCATTTAATTGAGATATAAGATACATATACAAAACAAATATTAAATAGACATGAGTTGTTGTTCAGTCATTTCAGTTAAATTCAGCTTTACTTGACTCCATTTAGGGTTTTCTTGGCAAACATCATGGAGTGGTTTTTGCCATTTCTTTCTCTGGCTCATTTGACAGATGAGGAAACTGAGGCAAACAGTGCTAAGTGACTTGCCCAGGGTCACACAGCCACTAAATGTCTGAGGCTGAGTTTGAACTCAGATATCCTAACTTCAGGCCCCATTTTTAATCCATTGAACCACTTAAAGGTCATTAAGGTGAGTGAAAGACACTTGCAAGACTTCCTAGAGAAAATAATCTTGAGAAGGCAGAGGAAGAGGAAAGGTGAGAGATAGATAATAGTCTAGTTTGCTTGGAACTTAGAGTCCATAAAGATATAAGACTGGAAAAAGAGAAAGGCAGAAGGTATTATTTATAGAATTATATGTGGGATCCAGGGATTCTGCTTTTTTAGGCAATGTTAACTATTAGTGTTAAATATCATTGGAAGAAATGATCAGATGAATTCTTCCCCTCTGGGACCATAACTATGCATCCCCCATAGCTTCAGGTAGAAAAATGCTCTCCTTCTAACACTCCTTTGTTAAAGGTATAGTCAAAAGGCTTAGGGAAGGGAATATCTATCCTTCATTACCTTTTTAGAAGTCAGTGGAGAGCTTCCCTCCCTAGATTTGTGATAGTCCAACCTATGACCTTGTCAAAGAATCCAGCTGAATGGTCTCTAAATTTTCACTGAAGTTCATGAGTAATAGTCTAGTTCCACTATTCAAATGATGAATCTTTCAGATAGACTGACTTATGATCTTGAACTAAATGTTCCTATATTTATCCTGTACAGAAGCAAGAATTACAACCTACATAGTTATCGGGGGTAGAAAGAGAGAAAGAAAGGTGAAGAGTGCATCTTCAACTATTTACTTTTGTGTTTGACATGTACCTTTGATGACAATATGAGTAAGCTGAATGAGAAAACAATAAGATGCTATTCTTTCAGAAAGAGTCTTCCTCAGGATTTTGCTAAGATGGTTTCCATGCATTAATTCCATTCCTCTTTAGCTTGATTTCAGTCCTGTATTTCTATAGCACTCTTGAAGTATTAGAGATAATGATTAATATGGTGCTCTAAAATGCTTGTTAAATGTGGAATGAATGAATAGAGCTTACCACAATGGAGAATTTTGTTTTTGTTGCATAATAAAGATATGATTTGGCATTAGACTTATATGTCACAAACTTTATTTATTTAGAGTTATGCGACAGATTAAAATCCTAACTCTGAGATTTGCTCTTGTGTAAATTCCATATTTAAAAAACTTTATTCTGAGCATAATGCTTCCAGTTTACCAAAAGGATCAATGATCACAAAAAAGTGAGGAACCTCAGCGTAGTCCAATGTCTCCATTTTGAAGAGGAAGATAGCAGCCCAGAGATATGAATTGACAAACAGCTGTTTCTACCAACACAAATTCTGCATTTACGTACGTGTCATATGGCAAGAGTCAAGATTTGTACCCAAGTCCTCTGACTCCAAATTCCAAATTCTTCCATCTGCATTGGAATTAGACTAAGCCATGTCTAAGACTCTGTCTAGCTTTAAGTCTGTGATCTTAGCTCCTGAACTTACAAAGCACCTCTTTCTTAGAGAGCTCAGAAAAGACCCAATATGTCAGTCAGGAATCAGCAATTTCCCAGAGAATAGCAATGATTCTTCACTAAAAACAAACCCGATGGTTTCCTCCCCAAAGGCAATGCCCATCATTTTCTCTATGCCCCATAACTGTTTCTTATGTCTAGATCGTCCTTTCACTTCTGAGCTCTTTCTGGAAAATCATAGCAGCTGTTTCTACTAAGGCACATTCTGCATTCATTATCTCTCCCTCTGACCTCTTCTGCAAGAAGCAGTTGAAATATTTATGTGAGACACTTCACAAAAAAAGAGAGACAAAAGGGGCCACTTACATTCATTCCCCAACTTGGTGGAAAACGGTAGGGGGAAAATGTGTAGCCTGAGTAAATTACTTAGTAGAATGAAAATCAATGACATCTTTTATCAAATGCTATTAGCACAGACCTCCAAGTGTCAGGAAGAAGACATCGAAAACATTTGGCGTACTCAAGTGAAGGGCAAAACAATGCCTTTCCTAGAAGCACCAAGGCTGAGGAATCTCTAGTTAAATAAAATCGGGCACGAGATGCTGACTGGATTTGAAGTCCTGTAATTCTGTTGATTACTTGCATGACTGAGCCCACTAAGAACTTTACTTTTAATGACAGAGCCAGTTAGTCTGCTGGTTTGGTTTTTGAGGTAAGAGAGAAAGTTGATGAGGTCTAAGAAATTAAACATCCAACTAAAGTGACTTTACTCATTTGTGATCAGAAGCCTTGGTGGGGAGCAGAGGCATCTCCATTCAGAGAAAGGCAGAAGTTTTCTCAATATTCTTCCACTGGGGAATCTCTGTTTGATTATTCGAAAATAGGAACCCTTAGGCTGTGAAGGGAGACTTGAGACTTGTCAGTAATACAAAGAAGAACTGGCACCCAGTCATGTACCTGTTCCAAGAAAACAAATGGAGAAACTTTCCAGTAACCATTTGTTTCTCCTCAAATTTAAAGCACCATTTCAAAGTATTAATTATCGTCAAGTGAGATGAAACCAAAAGGCAAGCCATTGTGTGGATGTGCTTTCACAAGGGACTAAGGTTTCAGTGGGAATTTAATTAATTTACTTTCCTCTGCAGGTTAAGTTAATATTAGGGTAGGCTGGATTCAGGTAACATTGGTCTATTTTTTCCTTGAATGAGTTTTGCAAAGTTGCCTGAGAGAATTTTCCAAATTGAAAAGGAGAAAAGTGGGCTGGCAGGATTTTTTTTTCTCTCTCTAAATACAGAGCACCTAAATATAGAGAGCCTGTGGATGAATCAACACAAATCTATCACCAGTGTTGGAAAAATAATTCAAAAATGGATATCTTGCTGAGAGCAGGTCATATCACTATTTTTATGCATGAAAGGCAGTACATTATAGGCTAGTGGATAAAGCACCACACTTGGAGTCAAAAATTTAGCTTGAAACAGTGGAATGAGTTCTGATCTGGAATAAAATGATCTGGGTTCAAATTTTGCCTCTGCTTCCTAATGTACCTGTGATTGTATGCAAATCACTTCACTCTTCTGGGTTTCTTCATCTGTAAAATCTGTACAAATAAAGGGTTTGGGTTATATGGCTTTTAAAGTTTGCTCCATTCTGATATCTGTAATCTTGTGAAAGTGGATTTGAGCTCCAGCTCTGACATTTACAAACTCTGTGGGCTTAAGTAGATCTTATAACCTCTCTGAACCTCAGTTTCTTCATCTGTAAGATAAAGATAGAAAAGAATTACTTCACAGGGATGCTTTAAAGATGAAGTCAGAATGATTTGTAATAAAAGGCACTTTGTAAACTTAAGCACAATATAAATGTCAGCTGCTGCTGCTGGGATTGCTATTTCCCATTCCTATGGTTAATTCCAAATTTTCTTAGATGTCAGTCAAGCGCAAAGATTTAATAATAAAAAGAGGTGGGAGTCCTTTCTATCTCATGGCAGCCAAGGGCATAATTCTCCATTTGAATTATTCCTCCCACAAAGAAATGGTTCTAGAATCAATGTAATTCTCCAAAAAATTAACTACTTATGGCATCCAATTCATATTAATAAATATTTACTGAGCACCTACTAAGTTCAAGGAATGGAAGATGTAAAGGATAAATGTAGAAGATATCTACCCTTACTTTTCGGAGGCTAGAGCAGGTAATAACAGAGAAGGTGACATTCAACATGTGTAAAAGTAAGGACTAGGAACTGGACCTGATTTTATCATTAGGTAAAAAGAGTGTCCAGGTAAAGGGCTCCAACCAAGACAGGTTAGTTTTTTATTCAACTTGGGCTCTCATATAAGATTTTATTTTCTCTCAATTACCTGTTAAAACTTGTTTAAACATTTGTGTTTTTTAAAGTTTTGAGGAATTCTAAATTCTATCTTTCCTCTCCTTTTCCTTCCCTGAGACAGTAAACAATTGCAGATAAATAGAGGACTGAGTAGAATTTATTAAAATACAATTCATACCTCAATTGATAAGTGGTCAAAGGAGATGAACAGGTGCTTTTTTGGCAGTGAAATCAAAGCTCTCTATACTCTATGAAAAATGCTCTAAATTACTATTGATCAGGGAAATGCAAATAATTGGAATTATTACTGGAACATGGAGTACACAATGATATAAGGCTGGAAAAATAGAATAACAGTAGATATTAGTTAAAGAATTATATGTGTAATCCAGCTATTCCATTAAATGAATTAAAATTAATTGCATCCCAACAGCTATGAGGTACCACCTCACATCTATCAGATTGGTTAATATGACAAAAAAGCAAAATGATAAATGTTGGAGAAAATGGGGAGAACCAGTGTTGTTGGTGGAGTTGTGAACTGACCCAACCATTCTGGAAAACAATTTGGACTGAGCCTAAAGAGCGATCAAGATGTCAAATTTATATTTTTAAAGAGTCGCTTAGAATTCCAAAAGGTTATATGAATGGGCTATGGTCATATGCTAATATGTCAGATTACTTTTGGATCCAGTCTCTTTGGCTAGATTGCCTTTATATATAAGTAAGTAAATAAAATATATTCAAAAGAATACAAAATTTCAATATGGGGCCATCTTCCTTTCCTAATTTCCTTTCTTATTTAAGCAAACTTTCCCCAGTTCTTTCAACCTTGCATATGGTATTTCCCAGTTCTATTTCTGGAGACATGCCAGTTTCTTTGCATCTTTCCAAAAATCTGATGTTCAGGACTGAAATGAATACTTTAGGTGTGTCCTGAACAGGATAGAGAATGGTTAAAACAATTATCATCCTCATTCTTAAGGTGATAGCATTTGCGACAGCCATGTGATACTGTGGATGTGCATTGGGCTCATGGTCCATCAAAACATCCAGTTCTGTTTTCATAGGAACTGTTATCTAATGATACTGTCTCTCCCTTGTTGTTATGAAGTTTGATTCAAGTATACAAATCTGTAGCTGCTTAAAAATGAAAAGGAAAGGAAAGAAAGAATGCAAGATGACTTAGAAATCTTGTTCCTGTGTGACTGTCTCTGTATTATAATGGAAAGTGTGTCTTCAGTAGAATAAAGGAAGTTGGAAGTAAGGGTGAGTTAGTGAGAAATAAATTGATAAATTCAGTTTTGAATATGTTGAGTTTGAGGTATCAGTGGGACAATCCATTGATTGATCAAAGCAGAGCTATTTAACAAAGTTCAGAGAAAATCTGAGTTGGACATATAGATTTTAGACTTATTTCCATGCAGGTTTTAATGGAATCCATTAGGAGGAGTTTGCCAAAGCAGAGAAAAAAGGAGAAAAAGCTAGAGAAGAGCTTTGGGGAATACTTATATTTAGGGAGGAGGCAGGAGATGGAGCAGTCATGAGAACATGAGAAGTGGAAAGACAGAGCATCTAGGATGAGAGGATGTTTATATCTTCAGAACTTTGTTCTTTTAAACTTCTACATCTCTGCTCTACTTCCTTTCCAACACATCAAGCAGTTGGACCTTGCCTATTGCTTCTTTAATTCCTTTAAAATCTACTCTTATACAAAAGTAATACATAACAGAATGTGTTTAGCTCTCTTCTCTATGGTAGCAAAAGACATCCCCAAGGGTTTACATCTTAACAAAACCCAGTAATATCAATGAGGTGCTTGTACTTGCAAGGATCTCTTGTTGATCTTGTTTACTAATTTTATTTTGTATATATGTATATAGGCAGCTAAAGTCACGTTTCATGAATGTTTGTTTTCTTGATCATTGTCAAAAATAAAAAAAGTCTGAGGGACATGGAACACTAGTTATAAAAGATGCCATCCTCCATCAAATTAAAGATAATATTTCCTATATGGGTAAGCAAAACCGTAACACAATCAATATACTCAATACAAAACCAGATTTTTTGAATAACTAACTCTCAAAGGAAGTGACTTTATTTGCTATGCTATATTTAAATCTTGTCTTGGATCCCAAAGAAAGGACACATCCTTGTTTAAGTTTCAATTTCCTCTGAGAAATTGGGGGGTGATTTTTTTAATTCCATGGGGATGAAGGCCCTACTGGTAATCTCTCCCACAGTTTATCAATTGAGAATCAAGTTAGTTATGTAGCCCTAAGTAGCTTTGAAAGAGAGGTATATTTATTAAAATGGTTCGGTAAAAACAGGTGAAAAACATCTCAGAAGCCTGTGCAATGCTCTCCTTCAAGCATATAAAGAGTTCAGGGGAAAGGAGGATTAAATGGAGAGAGCACATGTAGCCAAAATGTAATTCATAGCTCCTGGTTGTGGGAAGACTTTTTCTATCTTTTGTGGGATTCTCAAGCAGTTCGATGCTAGTTGCTTAGACATGGTTCAGTTTCTTTTCTGGGTTCCTCATGGAGCTATTATAAAATACACACACAGACACACACTGAAACACACAAACACACACACAATTTGGTGTAAGCTCCCCATGCTATCAATTGGTCCAGGAATTCTTCTGGGACACTAAGAGAAGATGGGACATCCAGTGTCTTGTGAATCCTTATGACTGTAAGAAACACAATTTAATAATGTAGAGAAAATAAGGAAAAAATAGGGACAATGCTATCAACTTAATATTCAAATTTAGGCTAAAATATTCATTCTGTGGAATTGTTATGAAAATCAGTATTAATTCCTTAGTCAACAATGATGAATAGAGGTATTCCTACAGATTTTTTACTTCCATTGTAAGAGAAGTCATATTTCAAAATGGCTAGATGATATACATTTGATATTGGAATAATTAGACTTCTGACAAACCCCAAAAGAACAGTTTGAGTTTTTGGCTGAGTCAGAGCAATTTCCTGGTTTCTTTGGCAAGTGGAGTCCTGTAGAGGCAATCATTTGAATGCTGCTCATTTCTTAACTCAGCTCCCAAGTCACCATAGTAACTTTCAATGAAAACCAGGAAATTGTTTTCATCAACTATTTTAGCATAAAAAATTAAGTTAAAACTTTAAGCAAAATTTATGCATAATATGATACAGACATGGAAGTCTAATTCTAACTGGGAATTACCAAAGCTCCAGACAGGAGATCAGTAATTAAAGGCAGAGTAACTCTTTTGAGTGAGTGCGTGAAATAATCATTTAGTGTTAGATTCAATAGGGTAGTCATTGTACTTTCCATTAAGTGAGTGGCTATTTATTAGTAAGAACAATATTTGAGGATGAATCTTTCACATATTGGATAATAGATGCCTCCGCTCAAGGCTTACTTTATGCCCCTTTATAAAATGGATGGGCTTCTAAAACTTATGGAGAATATAGAAATCCTATAGGTCTTATCTACTGAGATGGAGATTTTAGGTCTGCTGATGGATTGTGAGTCTATTATCTGATGACCAGCCCAGCTCTATGTAGAGAGACAAGTTCCCAGAAGAATTGCCTCTAAATGAAAGATTTTTCAGTTGTGACAACTTTTAAGATCTTTCAATCTATGTAAGTGGAGGTAGTATCCACACCAGTGAAATAATAGATCTTTGAAAGTATTAAAGTAAAAGAGAAGATGGTCCAGGATGCAAATTAGATATTTTTCTCCTATATGCTTAAGCATGCATTTTTTTTTTTTTACATTTTTTAACTTCAATTTTGTTAAGGAGGTCATTGTGTCCGGAGATAAGGAGATGATGGTACTACAGAGCTGCACCCTGGCCAGATCTTATGGATTAAGGTCAGACTTATTTCAGGAAAGTGATTGCTAAATTAGTGAACAGAAGAGTACAAGAAGATTGGTTGAAAGAAATGATTCTAGGAAAAAATAGAAATGTTTGAGTATTTAGTCATTACATTTCTACAAACAGGAGCAATGATCAGGTCAGACAGGGAGTTACAAGGACTCAGATTAAGGTTGGATATAAACAAGGAAAAGATTCTGAAAAATTATAGATAGGAGATAGGAATTGATCATCTTATTTCACCAAAAGAAAGAATTGTTGGGTAAGGAAACTCTAGGAAAGTCTCTCTGTAACTTACAATATTAGAACACTGTCTGGTATATGGAGAAATTAAATAATTTCTGTTGAGTCATTGGAGGCAACATATATTATAGGCACAACATTAGATCTTCCTGATTTCAATATTATTTAAACTACCATAACACATTACTTCTCAGCCAACAATTGGCTTTATCCAGAAGTAGAATTGATTGCTTAAAGAAGTGGTGAGTTCCCCCTGATTGGACATCAGATTACTAAGTATCTTGTATTTTTTTTCCTTTTTTTCTTTTGCTGAGGCAATTGGGGTTAAGTGACTTGCCCAAGGTCACACAGCTGGGAAGTGTTAAGTTGTGAGGTTGGATTTGAACTCAGTTCCTCCTGACTGCAAGGCCAGTGCTCTATCCACTGTGCAATCTAGCTGCCCTAGGTATCTTGTATTTTGTAGAACAGATTCTTGTGCAGATATGAATTGGATTCTATAAGCATGAAGGTCACTTCTAAGTCTGGCATTCTATGATTTTGTGACTCAGGTAGGTCAACATATTGTCTCAGCAAAAGAACAATTTTCTGACTTATAGCATCCGAGTAACAACTAAGAAGGCCATATCTGAAAAAAATAGAAGAAAAAAATTACCACTTTCAAATTAGGCATGAGTGAACTTGCTTCTAAGAAAACCCATTATTTCATGAAAACAGTGACTTATTGATTGATGAATGAAGTTATGATTATTTAATAATAATAGCTAACATTTATATATTGCAATGTGTCAAGCATTGTGCTAAGCTCTTTATTATTATCTCTATTGACCCTTGCAACAACCAAACAACCCTGGAAAGTAGGTATCCTTCTTTCTTCATCTTATTATTCATTTTATTCACTATATTCATATTATTTCATTTTACAGATGAAGAAATTGAGGCAAAAAAGTTAAATGATTTGCTCAGCTATGAATAGCCTTTAGCTATTAAGTGTCTGATGCCATATTTCTTATTAACTCTAAGCCAGATACTTCAATCCCCCTTCATTCTCCATTTGTATTAGATAGTAATTACTTTCTTAGTTCATTTAAAGGTGAGCTTTCAAAGTTTATTTAGAAATTATTTAATTTACGTACAAAATTGTTTGCACAAAATTCTTGGGGAATACAGCTATTGGGCAAAATGTACCACAACAGGATTTTAAAGCCAAGATACCTCTACCTCATGATAAAGGAAAGGTAGGATAGAAAGGAAAGGAAAAATAGCATGACCTGGTTGATGTGCCAGAGATGGGCTCATTAATCTGTAACTGGTAAGCTAATGTCTTCCGCTGTCTAGTGTCATGTGATCTTGCTCTTTTGTTATATTGAAGAATCTTGGTCACAGAATTTGAAATTCATAAGCATTTGGCATAGTAGTTATAAAATAAATGAGTTGGAAAATGACATGATGCACAACTGAGCAACATTATAAAGGCAAACAACTTTGAAAGACTTGAGAGCTCTGATCAATGCCATGACAAATCATGACTCCAAAGGACCAAAGGAGAAACACACTGGATACCTCCTCAAAGAGAAATGGACTTGAAATACAGAATGAGACACACCAATTTTAGCTTTGGCCAGTGTTGAATTTTGTTTTGCTTGATTCTATATATTTGCTACTAGGATTTTCTTTTTCTGTTTTATTTGTGGAAAGAGGAAGGGAGGACAAAATAAATTTATTAATTAGAAAAATAATATTTTTTAAAAGAGGAAATTATGTGATACAGTAGAAAGAGACTAGATTTGGAAAGAGCAGAATTTGGTTGAATTTATCACCTCTTATGACTTTGGGTCTAATGTCTTCTATAGACTTCAGTTTTTAAATTTGTAAAATGAGGAGTATGGCTAGAGGACCTCAAAAGTCCATTCTAAAGGCAGAACATTCAGCCTAGAGTCAGGAGGACTCATCTCTTTGAGTTCAAATCCAGCTTCAGATACTTACCATCTGTGTGACTTTGAACAAGTCACTTAATCTATTTGCCTCAGTTTCTTCATCTGTAAAATGGTTTAGTAAAGAAAATAGAAAATCACTTGTATTATTTTTGCCAAGAAAGTAAGTCATGAGACTCAAAAATAACTGAAAAACTAAAAAAAGAACAAGATCCATTTAGAACTAAATCTGTGATTCTATAACATATTAATGCAAATTAAACTTAAAATCAAACATGCGAATATAAAAATAAAACTATTTCTCATCATCCCCCAAAATCAGGGCAAGGAATTAATAGACTATTGCCCCTCTTACACTACTCCCTTGGTTTGGTTTATAATTGACATTCTCATACAGCTCTACCTAGCTACAAAATGCCCTCTGGCTCTCCCTTGAGAATCATTACAAAGCAAAAAATCTAGGAGTTCATGTTTTGGGGGCACAGGATGTTTTGTGTTATTCATAGTAAGAAATGGCTTTACATGCCTGTTATAATGAGGTAGTCCTTGTCAGGTGAAGTGAAATGCCTAATCACAGAAAGTCATCACCTGGAGGAAAGATGCTCGACCTAAAAAATAGGCCATTGCCGACAGCTGAGATACCCACATATGCCCTGTTACATTTCTGACACAATTGAGCTAGAAACTCCTCTTCAAATATATCTACTTTAAATCTTCCTGTATCAAGAGAACTCGGTCACCTTAGCTTCTTTTTCGGGTTCTATCTTCTGTAGATTAAATCAAGAGACAGCCCAGCTCAGTGGAAATACCCCTGGTTTGGGCTCAATTGATCTAGTTTCAAATATTGTCTCTACCATATATTACTCATGTAATTAAATTACTCATGCAGTCAAATCATTTCTTTTGATGACTTCTGACAAAATTTCTGATCATTTCTCTCTATTTCTATTGATTTCTCCATGTTTATCTTCCATAGATAAAAAGAAAGGAATGAGATAGGGATCTATAATGAGATCAGAGAGCCAGAGATTTAGGAATGAAAAGTGCCCCAGAATCCATCTATTCAATCCTATCATTTTAGAGATGAAGAAATATTGGCCAAAGAGAAATGACTTGCACAGTCATGCATAAATTATAACAGGTGATTATATATATTATATACATAATATATTTATTGTATGTTTTAGGATAACCTAGTAAACTGCTTATAATATTTCATCACTTTTTAAAAAAAATAGTATTTCCCATAAAGATCAGCCACAGGCAAAATGTGAAAGTTCATGGATTTTTCTATTTTGAGTTGCTCATTCATAAAAGAGGAATATAATGGAAATTGGGCACTTGTCCATGTTTGCATGCCTCAGAGTGGTTGAAGAACAGTAATTGAAACTTGCCAGGACACTTTGCTTTGGATATGATTCCAAAGCTGGAACATTTTGTTCTAAAAAATGTTTTTTGTCCTTTTTTTGTAATGAAAACAAAGAGAAATAAAAGTAGGGATATGTAGAAAAGCTTCCACTGCTCTTAAATTCAGCATGTATGCTTCGAACTATATCATATCATAATTTGAATTGCCTCTGTGGAGTTTATAAATATATGTATTTAAATTTAAAATCTGTATTTATCTTACATAAATGTTCAGTCTTTCTACATCTATACCAGGTTAGGATACCTTGAAGGCAGGCTACATATTTTAGACTAATCTCTTTTACAATACCTTTAAATTTTATTCAACATAACAGTTTTATTAAATTCCTTGATTTAGAGTATTTCTGAATTATCCTGTAATCTGCAATTCTCAGGTGAAGAGACAAAAGTCCCATCATGCATAAGAGAGGAGAATCTAATTCCAAAGAACAAAATGGGCTTCTAATAAACTGTGACAAGACAGGCAGGAAAAAGAAAAAGGTTTCAAAGGCAAAAGATCTGGGTTTAAGGCTAATGAAAACATTCAATCCATATGTCACAGCCAAATAAAATAGGGGCTCATCTGGTGAGAAGGTACTGACCCCTCAAGAATACATTTACTCTGCTCCGAACCATACTCACCCAGAAGTGCAATGAATCCCTTTCAAACATTTGTCTTAAGAAGAAATTCAATAGACTGGTTTATACAGCAAACCTTTGGCAAAGAATAACAGGGAAATCAACAAAGAGGGATGGATTTTTTTTTTATTGCTCACAATATAGAATAGGAACTCACTATCCAAAGAGAGATGTATTAAGATTTTTACATATACTTTTATGCATCTATGATCTCATTTATGTGGGGAGTCCCTGCCTGAAAACTGCTGAACTCTGCCAGAGTCCATCTAATGCTCTAAGGACACTCCTCTGGATTTGATATTCTTTAAAACGTTTTTGTGTCATGGATCTTTATGGAAGTCCCATGAAACCTTTGGATCTTTTCTTGGAATAATGGATTTAAATTCACAAACTACAATACATGGGAATGCAAAAGAAGTAAATTATATTGAAATGAAGTTTCATTTTTTCCTTTCCAAAATTTAGGGTCCCCTAGGAAATTTACCTGGGGTCTCTAGACCCCAGGTTAAAAACCCTATTCTAAGTCTTTGTGCATTGTATGATATTCATTTACACCATATAGGTCCCCTTCCTTTTCCAGTCATTTATATCTTTCTCGATGTCTTATATACCTCTCCTGTACATTTCTTCATGAGTACCAGTCTATGGATTATTTATTTCACCTACAAGTCCCTCCATTGCTCTGCTGTGTGGATGTTTATGGGTTTATGATATTCGATGTTTTCATCCTTATAGAAATCAATTGTGTTCAAAAGTAGAATGATTTAATTGTTATGCTCTATCTTTCAAATAATCAATTAATTAACATGTATTAAATGCCTACTTTCTTTGGAAGGCTCTGGGAATACAGCAAAAAGTTTATATTCTAAAAAGGGAAACAACAAATATATGTAAAAATACACATTAGCATAAGTATCAAATTATGTGTTACATTAATGCATAGAGTGCGGGGCTTGAAATTAAGAACACTAATTTTCTTGAGTTCAAATTTGGTCCTAGACACTTACTACCTATGTGATCCTGGTACCTTTGTTATCCTATTTGCCTCAGTTTTCCTCATCTGTAAAATAAACTGGAGAAAAGAAATGACAAACTGCTCCATTCCAGATCTGGGACCTTTGTAATCCTATTTGCCTCAGTTTTCCTCATCTGTAAAATAAACTGGAGAAAAGAAATGGCAAACTGCTCCATTCCAGATAGGTCATGAAGAATTGGACATGACTGAAAACAACTGAACAATAATAGCAAAAATGTCAAGTTAATAAATATATAGAAAAGCAGTACAAGGGAGGGAATGTATTAGCTGGTTGGGGAGGGGATCAGGAAAGGTTACATGCAGAAGACAGTCCTTGAGTAGCATCTTAAAGAAAGATACACATCCTGTGAGTCGGGGACGGCTAGTACAAAAGCACCAAATATCATCAGGGCAGAATAGAGAGAATTACAGTTTGACCGGAACTCAAAGAGCTGGAATGAGAATAACATCCAATAAAATGTAAGGTAAATTGGGGCCAGAGTGTATTGCGATTTAAAGTTCTTTTTTTAACTCTAGAGGCAACTGTTGTTGGTTGAATAGGAGAGTCACAGGTCAGATATGAGCTTAAGAAAAATTATCTTGGGAGTAGACTGGCCTAAAGTTGTAAGTTTTTTGAGTCAAGAAGATTGATTAGGAATTATTGCAATGATCTAGGTAATGAGGGCCTAAACTGAGATGATAGCTATATGAATGAAGAATTGGTAGGTTGCAATTCATATTGTTAAGGTAGAAAAGATTTTGCAACTGATGTGGGGTGAAAGAGAATCATGAATTAAAGATTATGCTAATGCTACAAAGCTGGGAGCATGGTGGTACCCTTGAGAAAAGCAGGTTTGTTTGCAAGAGAAGAGGGTTTGTAGGAAAGATAATAAATTTAGTTTTGAACATGTTGAGTTTAAGATGTCTCTGAGACATCAAATTTGAGTTATCCAACTGGCATTTCATGATGATGACTGACTCAGGAGAGAGACCGGGGATAGATTCAACATAATTAGTACCATCTCATCTGTAAGTAGGACATCTGGTGATAGATACTTCATTATGGATGAGAAGTACTTTTCTTTGAATTCTGTACAGGACTTTCTCAATTTCCAGAGGAATCCAAAACTTCCTCAGTAGCATCAGTGATTGTTCAAAAGTGACTTACATGCCAAGTAAAGTGCCTGGGAAATTTATGTCACCTGCATTAGAGCAGATATTTGGATGGTCAGCTCATCTGAGATATTACAACTGTTAATTCCCTTCCTCCCTCATTATTGTGTATTTTTTCCTGAAATTTCCCCTTTATATTTTAAAATATATATTAAATATTATACACATATTAATCCACATATTCTTGTTATATTGTAAGTTCTTTGAGAGTAGAAATTATTCCATTTTTGTTTGTGTATCCCTAGCAACAAGCAGAATCTTTGCATAGAGATGTTTGCTGATTGATAGGTATCAATAGATATTGATACTTATCAATAAAATGATCAATAATAATCAATAACTATAAATACTAGAAAGTTCTATGATGAGGAGCCCTGTGAGGCTTTCTAAATTTAAGTCAATTGCTCCATAGGTTATTATGTACAGTGCACTTTTAGCTTAATAGCAACTGCTTAAGTTTGCATTTCCCTAGCATGGTATTTGAGAACCAAAAATCACTTTGATGCAGCAAGTGAAATATCTGTTTAGGACTTCATTGAAAATTATCATTTACACACACACACACACACACACACACACACACACACACATACACACATACACAAATAACTTGGGCAGACAGGGAAAAGAAACAATGACCTGGATAAAGAAAGGAAGAGGAGGATGATTTCAGACTGGGTTGCTTAAACTGTTCAATGCTACAAAAACCATTTTATTTATATTTATAGTCTCTAGCTGTATGAATAGCAACTGCTTAAGTTTGCATTTCCCTAGCATGGTATTTAAGAACCTAAAATCACTTTGATGCAGTAAATGAAATATCTGAGTAGGACTTAGTTGAAAATTATCATTTACACACACACACACACACACACACACACACACACACACACACACACACACACACATATATATATTTTGGGCAGACAGGGAAAAGAAACAATGACCTGGGTAAAGAAAGGAGGAAGAGGAGGATTTCAGACTGGATTGCCTGAACTGTTCCATGCTACAAAAACTCATTTTATTTATACTTATAATCTCTAGCTGTATGAATAGAGAAGTTTTTAAATGCCTTGATATTAAACATATCAAAGTTGAAGGTGACCAAGGACCATGGAATGGGGTGTGTTGAGTATAAAAAGGCTGAACCATATTAACCATCATGATTTGCCTTTTAAAATGACTTTAAAGATATTACTAAGGAAACAGTTGCTATCAAACTAAAAGTACACTGAGAATGTGATTATGAATCTATGAAGCAATTAAGCTAAATTTCGAGAGTCTCAGCTGGTGGTCCCCAAGATTACAGTATTACAAAGTCCATTTAAGCAGTAGGATTTGTGGTCTGTAGTGGTGAAAATATAGTAGATTGTTCACAAAGACAAGTTGAAAGGGTGTGCTACATTAATATCTTTGATATTTAAAGGATCAGAAAACGGGATCCAGTGCATCAGGATGGTCTTTTGTAGATAATTTACAAAAGGACAATAAACAATTACTCAAAATGAGAAAGCATAGATGAGCTATGATCTACAGGAGGGAAAGAAAGATCCATTAAGTTATCAAAATATCTTTATTTTAAGTTGCTTAAATTAACTCAGTGCATTTTAGTTATCTCACAAATCTCTTTAATAACTTTGTGGGAGGTAGATAGAACACCACGGTTATTTTTATTCTATCAATAGGAAGGTAGCATGATTTATGTCTCCATGCATCCCTATCACGTATTTTATAGGATCTGAGAAATTTTCAAGAGTAGCAATGTTTGGTTATCCATTTCTCCTTAGCATAAGGGGAATTCTAGATGACATTGTGCTAGTGGGTATATGCCATAGAATTTGACTATCAGTACTCAGGACAGCAAATCTATCTTTCTTTGCCTATGGGTCATTTCCTCTTCTTCTCCTAACTTGAACAATGAAAATTCTTTTCTGAGGTTCTAATATGCCTCTTTACAGCCAGAAGAGTTGAGATGACTTAGCCAGGGTCAATGATAGACTATCCCAGGGAAACTGCCTTTCTTTTAATTCAGGGTTCAACTCACAGAACAGGTAGTAATTTGAAGAGAGTTGTCCCATCTAGTAAAGAGATAAATTATTTCTTAGCTGTCCCCTTAACTTTTTCTTCTTTCACTTTGCCATCCAGACACTCAAAACTTCATCCCCAGCCCCTAAATACTTACTGAATACATACTTCCTTACAGCACTTATCCCTTGTGCTATTAAAAGTGGATGCTAGAAATCTCTGCCAGAATGACCCTTTCAAGGTTCGAGTGTAAATTCTATTCATCCACATCAGATAGACTTGAATATATACCTACTCATTTTCTCTCTAGGACTATCACTTTCACAAAACTATAGATCGACATATAAGTCAAAACCTCTCCAGCCTCTTCAGAGATGTGAACATATTACTGAGTTGTAACTGCAGTGAATGTAATGGCCACTAGATGCTGATATTTATCTTATGTAGTAGTATAGTCCAATGATCACTACTTTTCTTTCTTTCTTTCTCTTTCTTTCTTTCTTTCTTTCTTTCTTTCTTTCTTTCTTTCTTTCTTTCTTTCTTTCTTTCTTTCTTTCTTTCTTTCTTTCTTTCTTTCTTTCTTTCTTTCTTTCTTTCTTTCTTTCTTTCTTTCTTTCTTTCTTTCTTTCTTTCTTTCTCTTCCTTCCTTCCTTCCTCCCTTCCTCCCTCCCTCCCTCTCTCCCTTCCTTCCTTCCTTCCTTCCTTCCTTCCTTCCTTCCTTCCTTCCTTCCTTCCTTCCTTCCTTCCTTCCTTCCTTCCTTCCTTCCTTCCTTCCTTTGCTTCTCACTTTGTCTCTCTACATTTATACTCAAAATTGACTTAAAAATATATTATTAAAACAATAAATCTCTTATTTTCTATCATAAATACTTTTGAGAAAAAAAGTTCTAAGATCCTGATAAGCACCAAATAACAAAATAAAAATAAAATATATTATATTTTTATTTATAGGAAAAAAATTTTATTGATGACTGAGTTATCTTTAAATCAATTCTCTACACAATCCAATCATCAATTTGTCAGAACTATAATCAGAAGTGGTCAATAGGAAAAGTAAAAATAATAATGAAAAAAAGATATGGCATAGAATGGAAACAATTCAGTGTTATTGAATGTTAAATAATATAAAATAAACATGGAAAATTAACAACATAAGTAATATCTGTGCCAATTATAACATTTTTATGAAGACATTTAACTAATGCAAATTAATTGTGACAACACAAAAGTACTTTACTCAGCACAATTTTGACTTATATGTCAAATGGAAAGGATTAGTTGCCAAAGGCAAGACAAGAGTTAGAATATAAACTTGTTTGTAAAATCTAAATAAGAAAGATGATGGATGACTATGAGCAGTATTGTCTCATAAAAGAGAAGCAGTGGAGGGGAAAACTAGTTGAAATAAAGCTTGGCAAGATATTCAAGTAGTCAAAGTTCCAAAGGCACTTAAAAATGAAAATTAGAGTATAGAATTGAATAGATAATTAACAATCATCATAATGAACTGTTAAGGGACAGGTCAATTCTCCAAGAGCTGCCACAGCTGTGGAGCATAACATCTGAAGGAGCTGCAGGGCAGCCTTTGCTGACACGCGTATCTCGGACTGGGAATGAGATAAATTGAAGTCAGAAGAAAGAGGAGAGAGGTCAGACAACGCAATGGCCAGAGAGGGCTCAGAGAATAGCAACTGTCTCTCAGTCTCCTTGTATCATCCTCTCCCAAGAGGAGATCCATTCTGGGTTGGATCTCCAGCAGCCACTGTCAGGTGGCTCCTGTGTATTCCAACAGTTCCAGGTAGCATAACAATGAACTGTTTTCTCCATCAAGGAGAATGGAACTAGAATCCTTGGACTCTAACATCATAATCTAGGTGGTAGAAATGGCGCTAAAGAGACCACAAATGAGAAAAAAATGGATTGGAGAAAGTATATGGAGAGAGAATCAAGATGACACAATTGTCATGGTGTTGAGGGGTCAATATGCAAGGGAAGTAAAGAAGAGAAACATTCTAAAGGCATGAACATTTTTTTCTAGTTACAAAAGAAGTGATTCCGTCAATAACTGCTACTCTGTATGTGTACCGGCACATTTAAAATTTTATGAGAATTTTCTATAGATGAATGTAGAATATACTTAATGAGGCTATTAAGAAGTAACAAGGAAACTTTTGCCAGAGATATTTAACATTGGACAACATCTTTAGCATTTTACAAGTTACTAAAAGTTGAAAAAATGATTCCATTGTGTGTGTGTGTGTTTTTAAATCAAAAAAGAATTAATTTATTAGAACAAAATGGTGTCACAAAAACTTTTTTAAACCCTGGGCCTCCCTTTAGTACATTCATTTTCCTTGAAAATGACAAGAAATAAATATGTTTGATTCAACAAATAGTTATTACTTGCCTCCTATGTTCTTTATGCCAGGTACTAAAATATGCATATGTCTTTTTGTCAAAAGAGACAAATAAAAATTCCTCTTTCCTTCAAAGAGTTCATATTATATTATAGTTTTACCAATGGCACACTTCTCCAGGTTTGGGAAATCAGTAACTAATTCAATTAATTCAACTCAACTCAATTCAATTGGTTCTCTTCCAGAATGAAGAAGAAGAACAATAAAAACAAAACAAAAAATTCAATTCAATAAACATTTATTAAGAGATTCAGATAGATACTACTAGATGTGAATTTGACATTATAAATGTATTACTACTGTCTCCCACGTTATATATGTGGGTACAAAAGCAACACTAAGAATAATTTGGACCAATACAGAAACCCCAAACCATGCTTATGAATAAGGAAATTCACATTTTAAGTTACTTATCTTTTCTAAGCATTGATGTTCTTATTTGTAAACTAAGGATACTATCATCTGCAACATGATAACATATGCATAAATGTCTCTGTCTTCCCCTCTCTCTTTCCCTCCATCTCTCTCTCTTTGTCTCTATCTCTGTCCCCCCTTCTCTCTCCCCCCCACAGAGATAATCAGGGTTCAATGACTTGGACAGGTCACATACCTAGTAAGGATTTGAGGACAGATTTGACCTCAGGTCTTCCTGCCTGGGGCTTGTTCTCTATCCACTGAATCACATAGCTGTCCCACTCTCTGTTCCCATATTTGACCTTTATAAAAGCTCTCCCTTTTGCTCCTTTTCTCCTTTGACCCTGCTACCACTTGGGGCAGACGCACATCACCTCTTGCTTAGACTTTTGCAAGATCCTTCTTTTTGGTTTTCTTGCCTCAAGTCTCTTTCCATTCAAGTCCATTTTCCACTCAACTATCAAATCAATCTTCATAAAGTGCATAACTGACTATGTCACCACCTCCATTCCCCAAAGGCTTTTTATCACATGGAGGATCTCTGACATCTAAAGTCCTCTATAACCTAGCTCCTTCCTTTCCATTTCTCTCACATCTTACTCACCCCCTATATATTCTGTGATCCTTGCTGTTCCTCCCACATTACCATCTCTGTCTCCAGACCTTCTCATTGGCAGGGTTCCATGCCTTGAACTATTTTCTCATCTCCACGTACCAGATTCATTTTGTTCATGTATCATCTATGCATATGTTCATATATCAACTAAAACCCTATGTTCTACCAAAAACATTTTCCAATCCTCCTCAATACAAGTGCCTTTCCTCCATCAACTATGGAATTTATCCTGTATACATATCTTGTCTCTACACAGTGTTTGCAGGCTGTCTCTTTCACTCTACTGTAACCTCCTTGACAGCAGGGGCTGTCTTTTACCTTCCTTTGAGTCCTTAGGGCTTAGCAAAGTGCCTGCTCCATGATAGAGACTTAATAAATATTCAATGACTATCTGCAGATGAAGAAACAGAATGAAAGTGGCCGAGTGACTTGCTCACAATTACACAGGATTCCAGTTCACACTCTGAACTCATCTTTTTCACTCTAAGCCCTGGACCACATCCACTGCCCCATCTTCCCTACTACACAATGAAGTCAGTGGGATTCTTCTGCATAATAAAAGACAGTCATATCAGCATAGGAGAGTTGGAATTAGAGGAAAATTGTATGCCAATTTTTACCAAGGGAATGAATATAGAGTATATTTGAAATACAGTTTTACAGCTTAAAAGATTTAAATGTCTAAGTACTTTATATCCTCTACATTTGGATTTTTTGCTACCATAGTGCCTGAAGATAGTAGGGATTTAATGAATACTTACTGACACAGTGATTGTTTGATTCCCCCAATCAGAAGTGGTAACCCAGGGAAATTTTTTTTAAAGGGAATAATTGGCTTGAAAATCAGGACAGCAGGGTTGCAGTTCCATCTCTATTTGTCTGTGTGAATACTTGGGAAAATTCTTTAATCTCTGTGAACTTCAGTGTCATCATGTTTTTAATAAAGGGGATGTACTAGTTGATCTCTATAATTCTGTGACTCTATTACTCTGTGACATCCAACTATGACCACTAAGTAACATTCTCCATTCATCTATTTTGTGACCCAAGTACTGACTGGTTTCTACTGATTAAATCATTCTGACATCTTTATCCTTCCTGTCTCTCTGTAGAAATGTCTTCCCCATCAACCATTCTCCTCATCAACTGCTCTTGAAGTGGTGAAAGTGAATAATTGAAAATCTTTGAGAGTTGCAAATGATATCTTCTGTATACTTCTTTTACCCAACAGAGTCTCATACTCCTCCGCAAATGTACATTAAATACAAGTTTAAAGCAAAAAAAAGCATTTTAAAAATAGCCAATCCTAAACTTTCATAAGGGATAACATTCCAAGAAAAAAGTGTGAAAATCAAGATGAAAAGACTTATAAATTAATTCTATGGGAAATAGGGGGTTAAATTATCATGATCTCCCCAACCTGTAATCTTTTGCTAGAGATTGCTGAAAATTAACTTTTCTGTACTTAATACTTTAAACCAAAACATTAATTCTAATATGCACTTTGCCCACACAATAGCTATGAAATGGCCAAATAAAATGTGGTACACAAAACAAAATTGTTAACATGCAAAACATTTGTCTCACCAGTAATTGCCCAGAATTCAGTGACCTTTTGTGCTAACATGTCAATAAAAAAATGATTTCAGATAATACTGTTTTTATACCACATGAAATCTATAGTATAACATATATTTCCCTCCTTTTTGCAGATAAAACCAATTGTAGGTAAACACCAAAATTGTACTAACAGTGGTTGTAGACATCTCAACCTTAAATTTATCTAACACCTTTTTCCTCCTCACTAAGATTTATTATTGACTTTGTATATTTGACTTTAAAGCCCCCAATTTTTGCACTTGGAGACATAGTTGCAACCCAAAACTTGACTTTTAAAGGAAAATAGTGAAAATATGTAATGAATGCACGAGCAGCTCTTTACAAAGGGAGGGTGAACAAGATCATTGTAAGATGCCAGTCACTCCACAAACTTGTGCACATTTATTTCTGTATTGCACAAATATTTGCATGGTTGCCTATGGGAAAGTGAAAATGAGATTACTAATAAAATCATGTGAATATTTTAAGTTGTGAAATTTAAAACATTCAAATGTTAAGTTATTAACTATGATTAAAATTTCTTGAAAATTGCAAATTATATAATCCATATAAAAAGACCTCTTCTCCTCTTCCAACAGAATCCCCAAATCCTCAACAATGATAAATAAAATACCAGTTTAAAGCAAAAGTAGGTATGTTAAAGATACCTATCATCATTCATTGGATCTGTAATCCAATCATCCATTACACAACCAGTTTTGAAGGCTTATTATTGGTAAGTTCAGTAGAGAATTGAGACATAGTCCTTGTTCTCACAGAGTTAATGAACTGGAGATCTTTCACAGATATCATATTTTGTTAAGTTTTAATCCAGGTCTGTTAGCCTGTTCTTCTCCCCCTCATCCCCCCACCTTTTCCATATAGGGACAGTCTCTCAGTAGCACTGAGTTGTTATTATAGGAGTTTTTCTGCAGGCTTGACTGCTCTTGCAGCTTTGATATTTGAAACATCAGAGTAAGTGTGAAGCTTATGGGTTTATTTAATTTATCTTACTGGACCTAGATATGCCTGATGCAGCAAGACCTTGCCTTTCTCTCTTTAGTGAGTCTATAATATGAGCTAAAATAATAAAGAGGAGAAGAAAGTGACTGCTCAGTCCCCTAAGTTCCACTGACTGTTTTATGTTACAAAATTGAACTTGACATTTGATGGAAATTGGGTCTGAAAATTCAAAGTTTTGTTATCTTTGCTTATACTTTACTCCACCTGGATCTTAAAATCTAGAAGCAAAGCAAGGAAGCAGCAGCTTACAGCACTTTTTCTTTAGACTTTAGCCTAGCACTTTTTCTTTAGATATTAGCCTATTTCTTAAGACTTTTTTTTAAACTAAAGATTACCTTTTGTTTCATTTTAATTTATTCCAATATAACACATCAATATTTTTGAAAAGAACCTGAAAACTTAAAACTTTCAAGATGGTCCTGAAATAGGCCCTACTTCCAGGGTTACTTTCCTGGTGTATCTAGGATTATAGATTTAAATAGTCAAAGGACATCCAAGTTCAGCTTACCCAACCCTTCTCTCTGCATTTTATAGATGAGGAAACGAATGCACAAGTAACTCAAATAGCTTGCCCAAGTCAAATAGTAGTAAATGGAGAGCCAGCATTTGAATCTTAATCCTTTGATTCCAAGTTTTTATTTTTTCCTCTGCACCATGATACTGATTTTTAATTTTGCCTTGAGATGAAATATATGGATAGCATTAGCTTCAGCTCATATTGCAAAATCCAGGACTGTCTTCTAAAATCCTATTTCCTCTTATTTTTCTTTCTCACCCTCTTAAAATTAGAAATGCACTTATTTGGTTCCTCTGAGTTGTTAGTAATTATCATGTATGCTCAATTGATGAAGAAGAAGAAATTTTTGTATCTAATGGAAGCTTTGACTATGTACCTTAGTAGAACATTCAGAAAGTCTGAGGAACTTTGGTTATATGCTTGGTAAAAATGAGTTGTTGACTGTCCTTTATTCTCAAAGACAATCATTGGATTTGAGTGAGTGAGGGCTGTGCAAAATCACAGTTTCATTTTCTGTTCCACAGCCACCTGGGTCTGATGGTCAAATATACATCGGACAACTGGAGATGGCCTCTGAAAATGGCATGGGAAATATGAATATGGCAGACCTAGTGGAGAATGTGGATGGAGATCCCAATCAATAAATTAACTATACTTATTGAGCTTTTACTAAGATATACACCATGGCTCTGATCTTGCTCCATGCTTACCACTTCAGAAATCTTCCTCTTCTTTCTTTGGCCCTTTTTGTTATATTGTGGAAGAATCAGAAGAGGCTGGACATATAAGAACCATTAAGATTGGAAGGAGGGGCAGCAGCTAGGTCCAGAATTTCTGCCTCTTTTATGTCTTTACCCTCATGACAAGAACAGCTGAGGGCTCTGTTGAACAACCTGGCTTTGTGTAGTCCTGGGAATATTTGTTTTCTTCCAGGTATTGCAGATTGTTTCTTGTCCAGCAGCTAGATTGTGTTAACCTTTGCAGACATTTCTGAGCACAGAACCCTGATTTAGCTGCATAAATGCCATAGGCAGCTTTTTAGGTGTAGTTGGATCATTCTAATGGATAATAAGTAAAAGCAGCCTATGGGTGTAGAGTCTAAACAGCTGGTTGAGGAGCAGGGATGATCTGGGTCCAAATTCTGGCTTCTTGGGCAAATAATTTAGACTCTTTGTGCTTGACAAGTCTCTGGGGTTAATGCTCCCTTTCATCAGTGGACTAAGTTTTTGATACCAATGGAATCTAGTCCATCTCCCCTTTATGCAAGCTCTTGTCCCCTAAAAAAAGTCTTATATAAGCTAGTCTAATGTCTGACCTACATTCTATTTTTTCAGCTGGATATTTTGAGGTACTTGAATTCAGGAATTCTCCAGTATTCATGGATTTCCCATAGAGGTCCTGAAGTCATTGACTGCTTCATCTAATGTTATCACCTCAGAAACCTTTTCAATCCTTCAATGCAGTTTGATTTTCCTTTGCTGATTCCCTAAATCTGCCCCTTTCTCCTCAGTCTAAATTCATCTTCAATATTATCACCTCTTTAATATCCTCTGGAATAAGAGATTCAAAGAATGGCACAATGGACAGAGAACTAATCTTGGAACGGGGAATACCTTTATTCAAATCCCCCAATACTCATCACTTCTTTGATCTTGGGAAAGTCATATAATTACTTCCAGACATGAGTTCTCCTTCTTTAAAATGGGAGTCATAAGAACACTTACTTTATAGGGTTATTAAGAATATCAAATGAGATAATTATATATAAAGTAATTTGCAAATTTTAAAACACTATTTAAATGTTAACCATGATGATTATTATAGAAACCTGGTCTTGGAGTTAGGAAATCATGGACTTAAGTCTTTCAGCGGACATTTATTAATTATGGGATCATGAACAAGTTGTTTTTGTTCAGCATTTTTGAAGAGGAACAATGACATCAGGAAGGTGATATCTTGACTTGAAAGGGAATTGGAATGAAGTGGGTAGAGCTGTGCAAAGTTATTAGTCATTGGAGTTTAGTGACAAGAAATAGGTTAGAATGACTAATTATACTCTTCTCCTCCCAGTCAAGTTATTTAATATCTAAGTACCAATAAGCAATTCAGTGAGACTGTTAGATTTAGCATCTTTGAAGAGTTTGTATACTAGGAGATTTCTACTTGAGGATACTACACTTCTAGACCCGGTCCTGCCCATCCCAACTCTCTACCTATGAAATTCCATGCTTGGAATCTTAGTTCGAATGGAGTCTCAGATACTAACTGTGTACGTACACACATGCACTCGTATACAATGCTGGATCTTGGTTGAATCCCTGGTTTTGTTATCTATGTGAGCCTGGGAAAATCAACGAGTTCTTTGGCAATCATTACTTCCTCTATAAAACAAAATAAAGACCACATGATCTCTGGGATCTCTTTCAATCTAAGATCCTGGAATCTACCTTGTCTTCTCATGCATTCTAAATTTCCATATTAAGTTTAAATCCATTCGGTGAATAATCTAGAAATATTGATACATAAAGGGGAAATAAAAAAAAAGTGTTAAGCTTTTTATAAATATTATCTGGCACATAGTAGGTACTGAAAATTTATTGATTTATTTAATCATTTAATCCTCATGGCAACCCTTGGGGAGGTAAGTACTCCCCAAGTAAGTACTATTAATGTTTTCATTTTAGATTTGAAAAAAAAATGACACAAGTGGAGGTTAAGTGATTTGCTTATTGTGGTTTGATTGGGCAAAGATGCTAAAATAGTTTGCCATTTCCTTTTCCAGCTCATTTTACTGATGAAAAACTTGAGGCAAACAGGTTTAAGTGATTTGCCAAGGATTACACAGCTACTAAGTTCTGAGTCTGGATTTGAATTCAGGTCTTCTTGACTCAGGTCATTGATCTACCGACTTCCCAGTGACTTGCTTAGGGTTGCAGCTCGTGCCTGAGACTGAATTTAAACTCAGGACTCCCTAACTCTGGGCCCAATGCTTCAGCTATTCTTCCCTCTTATCGCCTCTATGATGCTAAATCGGTCAGCTCACACAGACTTTTCCTTCAAAGCAACAACACCCCATCCTTGACTTAATGGATCAAATTCTCCATACTTGGATTTTAAATAAGTTTCAGAGTCTGAACAACTTTCAATGGAAGTTTACTAATGTTGCAACACTTTTGGCAAATTCCTTGACTTTAATTTGTTTTAAAAGTTCACCTGACAAAAAACAAAACAAAACAAAACAAAATAAAAACTGTTCTCCTTTCTCCCTGAGAGGTAATATTTGCATAAGGAGAGCAGCATTCCCAAAAGGAGGTCATGTGCCCCTTTAGCCAAATCCAGTGCCCAGGTGCCACCAGTGACAACAGAATACATGGCTGACAAGTAGAGTTCTAAATGATGGGTACAATGTAAGCAGCACTTAGGAGCACAGATGTGGAAAAGGGCCATCCCACTTATCTATCTACAGCTGAATATGTTTGAATGATATTGGGGGAAATTGAATTCATTTAAAGGAAACAATGAGATGGCAAGCTGCCAATGCCATACCCTTATTGCCCTTGTTAAGGCTGCTATATTCAGTAGCTTGGCTAATGGGGCATTGACCATATACATGGTCAGATGGACAAAATTCAAACGAGTGAAGCCCTTAAGACACTGACTAGCTGTGTAACTTCGGAAAAATTATTGGATGACTCCCTGCCTCAGTTTACTGAAATGTATAAAAGGGATAATAATAGCACTTATCTCCCAGAGTTGTTACGATATTCAAATAAGAGAATATTTATAAAGTACTTTACACAGTGCCTGACAAGTAGCAAGATTTTCTGTTTCTTCCTTACTTTTAATGTTTTAATTTAAAGGACTTTGCACAATCCTTCCTCACTTAAATCCAATTCACTAACATGTCATGACATCACTGTCCCGAATCATGATCCTTTTCAAGAATAAAGGACAAACAATAATTAAAATTAAAAAAGTGCTTCAATGTCCCTCTTTTCCCCCCTAATTAAAAAAAAACAACAACAAAACTACCTTCTTTGTAACAATAATTATAGTTAAGCAAAATGAATCCATTCATCGGCCCTGTCTAAATGCCTCATTCTCCATTTCTAGTTCACCACCTCTCTTCTAGAATGGCGTGTTATCTGTCCAGAGCCAATATCTTCACACTTCCTGTGGACAAAGGACTATGGGGGAAACACAAAATATATCATGCACTCTCAACTCTCTCCTACTAAAGAGAAGAATAGATACCGTGGCTACTGAGCTGCCCTTCCATGACTTGATTCCTAGGGCCCTTCTCAGCCCTTAACCACGATTATCTGGCCCTCTCAAAATGATGAAAAGTCAATTTACAAATACCATCCAGTAACCCTGGTCTCTTTCTGCTTTAATATATGGCAACAGGCTTTTTTGAATATGGAAAGAGGCTGTTTCAAGATCTTAGAGTGTGATATAATGGGTAAAACCACCATAGTTAGAAGATCTGAATTTGAATCCAAGATTCCTAGTTCTAATGCTTACTATCTGACCAATAGGACACCTCTCATGAAGAGCTGAAGATGTACATGGCTTACATGGCCAATGAGACCGATGATGGAGGTCAGTCTTGTTCATCATCCCATCATTAACAAATGAGAAACTGAATCTAGAACAGACCACACCAAAGTGTGGTCCAGAGAATCCTGGGAGTTTATGAAACCCTTTTAGAGGGTCTATAAATTCAAAACCAGTTTTTATTTCTAGTATGGTAAATATCTATAGATATAGCCCACATAAACAAAAAACTCTTTGGGCAGAACTTCAATGATTTTTAAATAGAACTTTATTTAATTCTGTGTGCTATTACTAATAAGTTGGCAGACCACTCTTTTGGCCCATTATCAAACATGTCTTATTTTGGGAAATTAAGCTCTAAGGTAATCAAGTCTCCTCTAAGCCTCTAGAAGGTCATTCAGAGTTTGTTTCTCCCAGAGATGAATTACATACTCACATTTCAAAGAAATCTCAAACTGTTCAGACATTTTCAAATGAATTATTTGAGGGCCCAATCTAGTAGATCCACAATATAGAAATAAATTTTATATACTACAGAGAAAGAGAGAGACAGACAGAAAACAGGACAGTCAGACAGACAAAGACAGACAGAGAGACAGAGAGGGAGACAGAGACAGAGAGGAAGAATAGGCACCTGACTAATAACTCCATTGGTTAAAGAGAATCTACAGATGAGAAAATTGAGGCCCAAGGAAAGCAAGGGCTTTGGTCAAAATCATAGCACAGTAAGAGACAAAAAGGTGATTTGAACTCAGGTCCCCCAAACCACTATTGTTAGATTTTTACTTTTTCAATAATTTTTAATAGTATAGAGATACTGAGAACAAAAATTTGAGAACCACTGTGCTAGGAGATCCAATCATAATAAGCTGTAAACTTTATTCATAAAATCTTACTTTAGAGCTGCAAGGGGTCCCAGAGGCCATTTTCTCTCCCTTTAAAGATGGGAAATTGAGGCCCAGGAAAACTCATGACTACCCAAGTAATGGTAAAAGTCAAAAAAGGCATTTGGACACAGATTCTCTGACTCCATAGTCAGTACTTTATCCTCATGCATTTACTGTGCTCCTGGTTTTTTTTTTAATGCATCATTAAATGAAATATTTTTCTCTCTTGAATTGGTATTATTATGTATACAACATATATATGTAATACTTATGCTACATATTCCATAGAGTTGTGAAGGTCAAATGAGTTCATATACAAAAACTATTTTGTAAGCAACATAACACTTTATAAATGTCAGCTATTTTCATTTTTGGCTATAGTTGCTGTCTCCCCGCTCCTGTGCAGCCCACATCCACTGATTTTCCTACTGTGTTAACAGATTTTTCTTAGTTGGTAAATGATTTATTCATCATTAGTCTTGGTATCTCTACAATGTTTTGAGGATGTGTGATATCTCATGTGGGTTCTTTGCCCACTGAGAGAGGTATGTCGTCTTGAAGATTTTCCAGGATTCTCAAAATTATTACTCTAGGTGATAATCACCTGGTGACGACCCTCCTCTGACATGCCGAAGTTAGTTCTTGAACACTGGACAACATCGCTGGGTCTGTACTTAATCTTTCCAACTTGGTAGAATCTGCCACAGACTTTGAGTAATAAGGGTAACTTCACATCATTAAAAGGCATCAAAACTTCGAATCAAACATTAGTCCCAAAGAAAATCTAATTGTTATGTTTCCCTATTGGAGATAAGATGCTAGTTTACCTATTAGTTAGAGTCCAGTTAGCTAGCAGAGAGTTATTAATAGCTATTGTATTTATTGGAAAAAGGCAAACTATAAGGTTGGCCAATAGGTGAGACAGTAGAATTAAGATATTTTTTTATCAATGGCTTCTTAGCATTGAAATCCTCAGATCAAGAATTATTTGAATCACTTTATTTGCATAATTTCACTTATTTAAAAATGATTATTAGCTAATTCACAGCTCTAACAACAACATATCGATGTACCTATGTATCTTTTTACCCAACATCGACTGTTCCTGTGTTTTATTATTTTTTGTCCACCTGCTGGGTGTTAAGTGAATTTTAGGGGTTGTTTTGATTTTTATTTCTTTTATTATTAGTGAGATAGTATTTCTAAAGACAGGAACAAAGCTAAAAGACTTCAGTTTAAATCCTGCCTTAGACACTTCTGAGCTGTGTGACCTTAAGCATGTCACAACCTTCCTGGAACTTAATTTTGCTTCCTACAAAATGAAATTCTGTATTTCATTTTGAGCTCTAAATCTTTTCTAGCTCCAAACCAGCCTAAACAGCCTCATCCCCATTAGCAAAATGTGCTAATAATGCTGTGCTGTCAACTGAAGCTTTTTGAAATGAGACAGCATGGCTTAACCTAAAAAAGGCATTCTTTTGAAGACTTGGAGAATGAAACCCTATCTTGAAATTAGATGGGGAAGACTTCTGTATTTTCTTCTGTTCCCTTAGCTAATTCTGGGGCATTCAATAAGTCATCTGAAACCTTAGGGAATGTTTTATACTAAATCACAAAAATCTGAGTTTAAATTCTATCTTAGCCACCAGTTTTGTGGTTGTGGATAAATCACTTAATTTTTCTCTTAGTTTCTCCCATTTTGCAAAATAGAGATAGCAGCCATCTCAGAAAATCATTAAGAGAATCAAATTAAAAAATAAAATGAAAGTACTTTGTAAATCTTCAAGTCCTGTGTGAATACTAGCTAGTATTATTCTTCTGACAGGTGGTAAGTAGAGAGTCTGTTGCTATGGCTTCCAACAAATGCTTACACTTTAGCATTTTTCCCTAAGCGTTTAAGATACCCTGATTTACTTTTATTTTCCCAGACTAAGGGGCTTTTCACAGTCACTTCTCCTTACTCTTGGGTTTGATCTTCAAATGTCTAGAGACAATCATATCTGTCTTGATCCATCCCTTGATCACGTTTTCCTGGGCCCTCTATGTTTTAGTTTTATCTCATTCATTACACTGACACTGTTGTTAGCGTGCTCTCCAAAAATTTCTTTCTGCCAAAGAAAAATTACTTGACCTTCAAAATCTGAAGGTTAAAATATATAATATCTTTTGAAATAATTAAGTAGATAGATGCTCCATAAGAACTCTTCCATCTTTATATTTTCATGATTTAAAATAATGTTCCTAGAAACTTTTTGATGAATATACCCATCAAATATAGCCATGCATGTATTTAAAATATCTTACTTATTATGCACAAATATTTTATGTATATGTAATCTAGATAAAGTCATATAAAGAAATCACAAAGCACATTTCTATTTTATGTTGAAATCAGCCGATAAATTTTATTAAGGTTTTGCTGTGTGCCTGGTATTGTGTTAAACTTCAAGAATACAAAAAAGCCTCACCATCTAATAGGGGAACCAATATGTAAAAAAATTATAGACAGTGGGGAAAACAATATGCAAATAATTATACACAAACAAGATATATACAAGATAAATTAGAGATAATAAATAGAGAAAAGGCACTAATTTTAAGGTAAGGGAAGTAATTGTCTACAAAGTCTGAAAAGGTAAGGAATGTCTTTAAATGCCAAAGGATTTTGTATTTTATCTTGGAGGGGAAAGGGAGCCAATGGAGTTTAATAAGTGTGGCTGACCTAATCATACTTGTACTTTAGGAAGATCACCTTGGCAGCTGAATTGAGAATGTGCTAGAGTGGGGGAAAATTTGAGGTGGGGAGATCAATTGCCCTGCTATTACCAATAGTCCAGGCATGAAGTGATAAGCGCCAGCACCATTGTGGTGTAGACCCTTTTCAGGAGGAGAGAAAGGGGACATATATAAGGGATATTACAAAATTATAATTGGCAGGTCCTGGCAACTAGTTGGATATGGAGTTGAGACAAATGTTTCGCTGCATTCTATAATTTGATCAATACTTGAAAGCTTAGCCAATGATTTAGTAAGTCCAGATGTTGGTACATGATGTTAAGTCACATAAATATTATCTCCAAAAGAAGTTAAATGATTTACCAAAAGCAATGCATATGCTGATTGGTTTTCTTTGAAATTATCATTTGACATTTTCTTTTACCGAGCTTTTTGGAAGAAAGGTGAATAATGATGTGTCTTTATGTTCAAAGATAAATATGGCTTTTAAGGATCAGACTGCTTCAAATTTCTTAGGAAGGAGAGTCAAAATGGATTTGTGATTCATTTCCTTTTGCTGTCTATCCAAACAACTCCCTGAATGAAGAATTGTATTTCTAAGGACCAATGCCATCTGGAAATCTTGTTCTGCGATTCTTTTAAGAAGCTCTCTTGGGTTAGTAGTATCTGTAAGGGCACCTCAGAAATGAATACAAGTGAGTCATTGAGTGAATCAAAACTTCTTGATATTTGAAATTCAATTTTGTTAAATATATTTCTTCATTTTTCACTGTCCGAAGTTTGCAATCCTGAGATTCTTTTGCATTTGTGAAATGTATAAATTGCTTTGTGCCATTCTGTGTCCTGTAGTCCTCACATTTTTGACTCAAAATTAATTTCCTTTTAAGAAGTCATCTTTGATTATCCATAAAGGGATTTACTTGAATATATCTTTGCTTATAAGTTTGCAATATTTCAAGATCATACCCATAATGATTATAAGTCAGTGCTGCCAGAAGTAGCTAGTGTGACACAGTGGATAGAGCATCCTAGAATCAGTTCAAATGTGATCTCAAACACCTAGATGCTCACTAGCTGTGTGACTCTGGACAAGTCACTTAATTCTCATCAAAAAACAAAAGCAAAAACAATCTCCCCCCAAACAACAACAACAAACCACCTAAGTGCTGTCTCATTCTATGGTCTAGAGAATTATTTTGGCTCTCCTCCCCAAAATTCACAAAAGCTGCTATTCCTTTTTCCTATTTGCAACTCAGAAATAGGTTTAGCTCTCAAATTAACCTGGAAATTCAAGATGCTTGTAGGATGAAATTTTCCTATTTGATGTGAAAAAAAAACCCAGATCCCTGACAGAACACTTTGCAAGAGATCCTTTATTTTGATCTTTCTTGCTTTATAGGCAGGTATCGCTTGTATTTTCAAATAGACTTGAACCTCAGGGGGTAACTCTTACAAATTCTCGTGACATGAAAATCACATGTAAATAAATTGTTTCCCAGAGCTTTGAAGTCTCTTTGATACAAGAGCTTGGTGGAAAGAACATTGAATTTGGAATCATAAGCTGCACTTGTACTCAACCCTGGCCAATTCACTTTCCCCCTGTAACTCTGAATTTCCTTACCTGTAAAAGGAGCAAAATAATAATTATATTATCTCCACTCAAAATTATTGTGAGGCTCTGATAAGATGCTGCATAGAAATGATATCATATCATATAAATATAAGCTCCTTGCATTTGATCTCTTAGATTTACTTGGACTTTTAGGTCCCTAAGCCCTGCAAAAGGCAATTGGATAGAAACTCTTGATTATGCTCCTATCCCTTCTTTCTGTTTTCTCTCACAATATCATTCAATCATTCATCTTCCTTTGACATTTGGATGGATTAGCATGACCTCCAGAGCATTCTAGAAAAATTCAGAAAACCTTAAGAGACTGAAGCTCAATATTTCTATTCCTGGTCTAATTAGCATAGAAGTTATTTAGTCCAGCTTTCTTCCCTCTGGGTCCTTTATATTCTTATGTTTGCATGAATATACTTATTCTTTCTTAACTCTCTCCCCTCAAACTTTTACTTCTGGTAGTGAAGGTCAAACTCTTTAATGGAAAGTAACTTCACAGATCATCACAATTGGAATGCAAGCTTTGAACTAGAATAAAAAAGAAATATGATAGTCAAAGGTAAAGATAGGAGAGGGGGTGGCTGTGGAGGGAGGGGTGTGCCTGATGATGATTCATCCTACTTCCTTGGTTCTGTGCTTGGTCTTTTTTGAATAAATTGCTTTAGAACTTGCTTCCTAATGCTGCCTTACTTTGATAAAAGCATTACAATATGCATGACCAGACTTCTACTTTTCCAGTTAGTTGTTCAGGCATGTAGTGCATAATATATTTTCATTAAAAACTCTACTGTTGGGGCTTAAAGCAGGAAAATGATAGAAATGCACTCTATTCATGGGAGCTATTAAAAAAAAATCCTCACCCCCCCATCTCTTTTCAAGTGTTAAGATGCAAATGTTTCCTTCAACAGAGAAAAACAAGAAACACAGACATTTATCTGTTTATTCTTGTAGATGGTTCCAAACTTCACAATACTACCTTTCCAAAAACAAAACAAAACAAAACAATTGCTATACTCCAAGTACCATAAAAGATGCCATCTCAGAATATGTAAGAAGCACATAAATCCTTTTTAAATGAAACAAAGAATGAAAAACCTCTTTTTATTATATTTGTATTATATCATAATAGAATACATTATACATTATATAATACATAATATAATATATAATATAACACATATATTATATATTTTATTATATTTACATAGTTTTTCTAATCCATTATCACATATTCGAGTTATTTTAAAAGAAACATTTGAATCGAGGAGTTATACACAGCTTTCAAAAGGCACCATTAATTGTTCCAGGAATTTTTGGGTATTATTTAATATTTATTGTGTCTCCTTCATAACCATTTTTTTCTAGTTAATCCTATTTGTTCCAGTATAATACATTTCTCCACAACAAGTTTGTTGCTTTATATTACCTTTTTTTTAGAATTCAGATATCCAGGGGAGAAATTCTATTTACTAGTCACAGAAAAGTTGACATGGGTCTGAGGAAATTAGAACGGTATGCAATCTTCTCCTAAAGGCTAAATAAAATAAATTGAAATCTCATTATGATTGAGAAAAGTATAATTAATCTTTGTAAAATATTTTTTAAAAATTTCAAAATCCTATCTGGAAAGCAATAATAGAAAAGGATAGCAAATGGATGAAAGTAAAAGGTTACCAGAAGTAACTTTCTCAGTCCTCTAGCTGATTCTACAGCTCCATTGAACTCTGTGTTTCAAAGGCAGAAGTGAATATACATAGTCTCTCACAATTTTTGCTGTTGCATTCAACATTTCCCAGTATGTTGCATTTTCTGAAACTATTTTCCATTTTAGGAATAACCATTCCATCTTGAAAAAATAGCAACAGTCATAATGTTCCCACCTAGACCTTGGGTTCATATCAACCTAGGGAGGGATGGCTTCTGCAGGTTACACAGGAATGTAGGATGAAAGAAATCATGTCCTACCCTCATCTATGATTAATGCCACATCTCTGTAATTTTCTTGAGGATTATATATGGACAACTCTGTTACCTTTGTTTTCTTTATGTTTATTAACCTGATAGAGAAACAGATTAAACAGGACTCACTTCTTTTATGGGAGGAATATCCCCTCTACCCTCTATATTATACAATACAACTGATTGGAACATGTAGCCAGAGAGAGGAATGAACAACATACTGTAGATGTGGAATAAAAACTGGGGATAATGCTACCATTAACCATAATACTTTCTTCTGAGAAAGTTAAATGAGATTTTAATTTCCATTTATCATCTTATTATATTCAAATGAGATGAGACATATATTTATATATGTATTACATACATAAACACAGAGACACATATATACAGTCTCTCTCTGTGTCTGTGTGTATGTATAATTTATAGTATATTTATAATAACTATTTATTAAACATAAATATATAATATATAATGTATATGGATAGTCACACTCACACATACACATAGAATGGTTTGGTGTGGGAAGATTTATGTGAACTAGTATTGAATGAAATATAATCTGGAAAATAAAATGGAAAGAGTCCCAACCAAAAAATGGAAATGTAATTCTGGGGCATGATACAGCTCTGAGTTTGACCTTAGAGAAGAAAAGGCAGAGATAAAAGACAATGGTTGGGGAGCACAGAAATTAATGTTGGGCTTTATTTGATTGTTGTTTAGTTTAAATGAGCTCTTCCTTCTGTCGCTAGGGTTGGTTCTCTGGGAAGAAGGAAGGATATAATGGAGAAGATATAAAACCTAAAGATAATCAATAAAATTTAAAAAAATTAAGAAAACATATTCCAAAACAAAAAGAAAGTCTCAGCAAAAATGTGAAAAAAGGACATTTCTGAATGAATTTCTAATATCCTCCTTTAGGAGGTACATATGCATATATATATATATATATATATATATACATACACACACAATTATACAATTATACCCATACCCAGAAGGTTTTACCAACTTGAAACTTATAACCATACTCTTAGCAGACAGTTCGAGGTCACAGTATTGGACTAATTGGACTTCACTAAGAGTGAAGAAGACCTGGATTTTAATCCTACCTTAGTCAATCACTACTAGGTCAAGTAGGTCAATTAACCTCTCTCAGTCTCATTTTCTGCATCTAAAAATGAAGATAATAATGGTACCTATTTCACAAGTTTTTTGTGGGGACCAAATGAGATAACATACATAGAATGTTGTGTAAATCTATATAATTGCTATTATTATTTATATTTATTTAATCCTTTCATGATCTATAAATCATAGTCAGTACTCTCCATGGCATGGTCTGCCATTTCCTTCTG
Organism: Sminthopsis crassicaudata; assembly: GCF_048593235.1. Lineage (NCBI taxonomy): Eukaryota > Metazoa > Chordata > Mammalia > Dasyuromorphia > Dasyuridae > Sminthopsis > Sminthopsis crassicaudata. The sequence goes on from NC_133622.1 coordinate 42,869,211, forward strand.
CAATGGATTAAAGCAAAGAGAGATTAGGTGACTAGGTCAGGATTACACAAGAGAGAGTACCTGAGACTTGATTTAAACTCAAGGCCCAGGGCCCTATCCACTGAGCCATTTAACTGCCTCATTATTTTTATGGTATTCCAACATTTCCCATCCATAGGAAGTACTCTTATCCCTGTTTTACTGATAAAGACTTGAAGCAGGATAAATACCATTTCCCTAGGGTTAGTGAGTCAGAAAGAGATCTCAGTTTTCCTGAATTCTAAGTCACCATTCTCCCAGACTAGAATAAAGTGCCTAAAGGGAAATTTCTGAAAATTAAAAAAAAATAGAGTTGGTGTTTTTAGGTATAAACCTAAGGTGCCTCTGGACAAGTACTTTTTAAAAAAATCTATTTCAGCATCACAGTAGTTGGAGGATTATGAGTTTTCAAGGTTGAAATATTTTGTATGTCAGACTGACATTTCTTCCAAGTACACCCCTAGCATTATGCTGCCTTCCCACTCCCAGTCCTAAAAGAGCTTCATGGGAAGCTTCCAGGACATAGTTTATTTGCACTTAAATAAGCCCAGCAAAAGAACACACCAGTCAAGGTGCATGAAACACAGATATTCCTTACCATATAAACTGAATGTGTTCTTTCTCTGAAATGCCATCTTCCCCAAGTATATCCATATGTCACCAAAATGGTAACCCTGCCTCTCCATATGTTTTGGTAGGGCAGTGAGCATCTGATTTGCAGGTTGGCCAGGGAGCTCATCCAACTTGGTAGGGAGAGGGGAATGCAGGTGAGAAATATGGAAAATGAAGCCGATCAAACTATGTATGTATGCAGAAAGCTTTTCAAGCCTTCCGGGGCTCTTTAAATATAAGCTGTAGCACGTTGATTCACCAAGTTTAAACTGTGATTTTTCATTTGGAGTCAGTTCGTGTAGTGTAGGAGGGTGGATCACAGATGAGTACTTTCAAGAAAGGATCAGACCGGGACTATCAGCTAATTAGCCAAAAAGATTCATGAAAACAAGAAGATTCAGTGGTGTTCTGGATAGAGATGGAGAACCCCTAAGCAGCAGGATTATTCTTTCTCTAAGAGCTGCTGGGAGCTATCCACTTTTAAGGCCATATCATCCGTTCATTTGCTACATAATGTTTACTGCTTCAACAACTAGATATGCACCCGTTTATAGAACTATACATAAAAACATGTATAGAAAAAAGCATGATTAAACCATCCCACCAGAACTGAATCCTTAGTGAACAGGAATCATATATGAGTGTTGAAGAAGAAGGTAAACTTGATGAGCAGCAGCAATAAATTGGCCTTTCTACTGAGATTTTAAAACAAATAAAAAATGAACAACAATGAAGAAGGCATTTACAAGCAACACTTTTAGATCTTCATTTTCTGCACAATAATTGATAGTAACAATCGTGTCCCTGAAACGCTCAAAAAATAAATTTAATATCAAATATACTCCAGTTAATATGGCAGGAAAGCTGTAAGTACATTGTAATAAAAGTTAAAACAAACTTTTTTCCCCCTGGTTTTCTCCTAGTAACTAACATCACCAGTGGAATAAACAAACCATTCTTTCAGTATTCTAGTTGTCCTCATTATATTTTATATAATAATATTATGTAATTATATCTCAGTGTCTTGTTTTTTGCAGCTTTTTACTATTTCTGTAACTCTAATCCCAAAGTTTATTGGTATGGGAGTCACACTTAAAAAATACTTTAAGCACATATCCCTCCCTCTTCTACCCTATTTTTTTCTCTCCCATATCTTTATTTTCTCCCTGTCCTCATTCATCCTTTATTTCTTCCTTCTATTCCTTCCTCCATTTTTCCTTTCTTCCCACTTCCTTCCGCTCTCATGGATTCATCATGGGTTCATGGCAATCCCCTAAAGAAACACAGTGACACTTTTTCTTAACAAATGGAAAGTGAGATTTTTTTCATGTTCCACTGCTAATTCACTTCCTTCTCTCTTCAACATTCAGGCATTTCCAGATCCATCTACCTTAGTCTCTGACCTATAGTCAACATTTATCTTACAGAGGAACAAGCCTTCTCAGGTTGATTTCTGGCAACGGCTATATTAGAATAAATTGCCTATTTCCATTTTTATAGAAAATCCATTTTTATGGGTTAACGTTGGCCTTGGCACATTCCCTAAAAACAGAATTTTGCTGTATTTATATAATTGCCTACTTTAGAGAATGGAAGCTCTAAGTGATATGGTGGGGATCCATAATTCCACTTTCTAGGAACTTATCCCTGGAATAATGAAAGTATAGCTTTAAGCTTTTGGTCGCTTTGTCTATCCAGTTCTGTGGTTTCTATTTATACTGTTGCTACTTTTTTCAATATTGTGCTACATAGGCTGTGCCCAAGGAGTCACTGTATTAGGTATAATTCAATTGAGGGCATCTTTCTCACTGATTTTGCCTCAGGTATCATATCAGGCATGAAGGACCAGGAAGCAGACTTCTCTCTCTCATGGTTTTACTATGGATTGTTTAATCTCTGTGTCTCAGTTTTCCATCTATAAAATAGGGATATGAGGACTTGTTCTCCCTTCCTCCTGAGCTCTGAGGGGATAACTGTGAGCACATTGAGCTATGCAGAGGAAATAAAGCTAAAGTAGCATAATGATTGCTGTAGTATGAGAAGAACTTTAGCAGTTTGAAAACAAAGGCAAAAAATTCCTGATGCTGCATCCTTTTTTCTCCTAAACTCACATGAAATAGTCTTCTTTTCCAGCACTCAAATTAAATCTTTCCCATTTTTTCTCCTCTGAGAATTCTCACTGAGAGAATTGAAGATAAACATGTATGTGTTGTGTATGTGTCTACACATATACTATCTATATAAATATACATGCACATTATTAAAGAACAGGATTTCACTGTTGAAAGACTTACTCTATCAAGCTGGTTCCTTTCAGTGATTTTCCTTTCATTTTCCTTTCACTCAATGTTCTTAATGAACATTAATTAGAAAGTCAGATAAAAGTCCTACATAAGCAAGATGGAACTGTCATTCATTACACATCATAGTTCCATTCTCTAATATAATGACTTTTTTTTTTAACCTGGTGGATCCATTCTCTCTCTATTTCTAGCAATGCAGTGTTCTCAAGCTATTTCTGACCTTTTTTCTGTCCCTTCATAAGAATTTAAGAGCACCCAGACTTTGCTCTCCTGTGTGGTTAAATATATTAATATAAGCATCTATGAATCATGGAAGAAATTAATTTATAGCTTAGAGAAGGAGAAAATCCAGTATGTATTGGGAATAGTTAATTCAATTACTGAGATAATGTGCATCTGGACAGCCAATGGCACTGTAATATTGTATGCCCTCATTCCGAAGAATGTAATCCCCCTGCAGAAACATTTATAAGTAGGAGATATAAGTGCAGATGTGTTCTCTAATGGATGTTATGGCACAGTACTATCTGTCTGATTCTACAGAAGCTGTGACTTAGGACTATAGTAAAACAAGTTTATGAGACCTGCAGGCGAGCTCAGTGGCAAGATTACAGTCAAATCTAGGGATATATTACTAGGATGTGGACACACATGAAAAATAACAATTGCAGAATAGCATTAGGAAGTGGCTGAAACATTCTGTCCTGACATACTCTAGGCAATCCATCTGCAGAATGTTTTTACTGGACCGGCTCTCTGCATTCAGGTAGAGACAGCGTTTTGAGTGGACAGGTGCAGTACAGTGGCGATTGGTTCCAAAATGCTTTGCTTTCATTAACACAGTGCTAATTGCCAACCATGGAGATTCTATTTTATCAAGCAATTGTTCACAAAGGTCTCCCAGGTCTCTTTTGAAGCTGGTATGTTAATTTTTGGCAGAATATGTCCTCTGTGATAGCCAAGTTCTAAAATGTGACCATGCAGCGCACTCATTTGAAGGTACTTTGCACAATGAATGCAGTTTGGCTGAATGCACAAGAATCTCTGGCCAGGTGGAATTATAAAGGCTGCTCCTTTAGTTTATATGGTCTTATTTTTACGAGAGTCACAGAGCACCTGCTTTCCTTGTTGTTCTTTTAAGAAATATGTTTTACTTAATAGGAGTATATCTGCTTTTACAGCAGTACAGAATATCCCATTAAAATTATATCAATTCAATAGGATCAAGCCCACTTGCCTTTTCACAGAAGCGCCGTTCGTGGAATGTTCCTTAGAGGGACTCAATCTAATCTTTTTTCATTTTTTTGAAAATCAGATTAAAAGTCCTTGAATGGGGGTAGCTAAGTGGTGCAGTGGATAGAGCACCAGCCCTGAAGTCAGGAGGACCTGAGTTTAAATCTGGCCTCAGACACTTAACACTTCCCAGCTGTGTGACCCTAGGCAAGTCACTTAACCCCAAATGTCTCAGCAAAAAAAAAAAAAAAAAAAAAAAAAAAAAATGAAAGACAGTTCAACATTAAACTTGCTAATAATAATGTGCATATGGATAAAAAAATTAAAATCCAGGAAGACCCGGATTTTTATCCTGCTCAGATACTTATTAGATGATTGACCCTAAGCAAATCACATAAACTCTTTGAGTCTGAGTATACTCATCTGTAAAATGGGGATCCTCATCACATTTGCCTCAAAGGGTTGATTTGAGGATTGTATGAGACAATTGTCTGTAGAGGGTTTCGTGTACTCTATATAAATCGCAACTATTATTTCTATTGTCAAATTGGAGACTACTGAAGAATGAATTGCTAGTAGCTGTCATCCACAGTCTCCATAGGACTTCTTTCCAACAAAAGGGCTTCGATTCAGGGATCACTAAGGACCAGAGTCAGTTTTCAGAGAACCTGATCCCAAAGAGAGAGTAGATTAGACATTTTTTTCTTACTGCTTGGCTTATTATGCCATTGTACTTCAAACACCCCCTTTGGCCTCCTACAGATCCATAGCAGTTGTTTTGTTTGCACCTGGATCCCATTCCATCTCATCTTCCCCAACAGATTGTTCTTTCTATCTGCCTTTATTTTATTCATATTCAATTTTTTTCTGTTTATTGGCTGCTTAACTCTTGCCTACAAACAAACTCATGTTCCTTCATTTTTCTCCCAACTCTTTTTCTTTCCTTTTATTACTCCCCTCCTTGACCACCTGTTCCATCCCTAGGAACCTTCTCCAGTCTCCATTAACTTCTCACCAACTGTTTTGCTCTGGGATATAAAGTCCTCTCTCCTCTCTCTGTTACAGCAGAAAAATCACAGAGATAGAAAGATTGAGACCATCTCAGTTTCAAAATTGCAGCATTTTTAAGTGACAGCCAATCAAATGAGGCTATAGTCATATAGTAGGGAAAAGAGTGCCTCCATCTTAAGAGAGCTGGACAGATTGAGGAAAGCCCCTCAATAACCTTCCATAATAGATTATCTGAGCATGCTCTAAAGTCCCGGGGACATTCTAACTTTCATCTTAAAAATTAATAAATTTTGTTTTTAATTTAAGAAGTGAAATAAGCATTTCCATAATATAGTAGAATAAAAAAGATTATACACGAAACTATTATTTATGACTTGTTATTCCTGTTTAAATATATAACATTATTAGCAAAAATCTTTTTATTCCCCCACTATCATTAGACACAAATATGAAACACATATTATATATAATCATTATAGATAAGCACATATATAATATCGTTTTATATATAAATACATATGATGTTATATGAAATATGTATTACAATACATATTATGGTATGGTGATATTTTTGTGTGTAAATTGGATTTAAGTGAGGCAGAATTGTATGAAGTTGTCAGTCTCACTCTCTCCTCCAGAGCCACCATTGACTAGTGGCAGGACAGAGTCCAGATGCAGAGGGTGACGTGGGTCTCTTTAATAACTAACCAAACTCTAAGCACTCCAAAGTACCTGCTTCATCTGCCTTTGTGGCTGTTGGAACAATCATATATATGTGTGGATATATATGTGTATATATATGAATATATGTATATATTATATGCATATTATTCACATGCACATACATACTTTTTTTTTTTTTTTTTTTTGGATATACTTTACTTGTTTTTTTTTACTTTTTTATTTTTTGGCTATACTTTACTTGTTTTTCCTTGCACTTCTTCAACTCTGGTTCCCTCCTGATGACAGAGCCTTCCTGACCACTTTCCAGCATTAGTTACACTTTGACTCATATCTAGGATCCACTGATTAGAGCTGAGAAATCAGCATACTCCATGCTCCTCATTGCCACTTCCAGGTTGTCCCTTTGAGATTTCTTTCAATCCATATTTTTTGCCTATTCTAGGTTCTAGTGTCAGTTTTCTGCAGACTTTCAGGATACTTTCCTTTCTCAGAGTTCACTACTTTTTCAGTCTCCCTCTCCTTCCTAATACCTATCTTCAAAGTAGGAAACTACAACATAAATATTGAGACTTTCTCTTACACCCAACTCTTTCAATTTTGCTATTTTCTCACAAGTCCCTCTTCTACCCTATTTCAGGTATACTCAGAGATGGACATTACCTTGATCTCTCTATCACGCATATGTTCTACTTCTATGTTCTTAAATTCTAAAATTCATTCATCAGATACTAATCTGTTTTTATTATATACCTCTCCTCCTGTCTTGCCATTATAAACTCTCTTCTCTGTCTTCATCTTCACTTCCAATCCCTTTACCTTTTGTTTTTCCCCCTTAGCCATTACTTCTTCATTACACTCTGTTTCTCTATCTTGAGTCCTAGGAGAAATAAGTCAACTTAAAATGTTTTCTTCTTTTGAGTCCCTTGACATCTTATTTTATTGAAGATCCTTCCCTGCCAAATATCATTCTTGGATTATTCCTATCATTCACTATCTTTGCTCCTACTTATTTGCTACTGAATAACATTGGAGAAAATCCCAAAATCAAGCAGACAATTCTGGTAGATTTATCACAAATTGTATTATATAATCTCAACTGGTCCTAACTGCAGCAAGACAATCTTGTTATACTTCCCCAATTTGTTTATAATCCTACTCTCCACAGTAACTTTTCCTTTTCATCTCTCCAGACACTTCTTAGATATTACTTTTCTGCTGTCACTCCCATCTCCCAGCCAAAAATGTTTCTTATTTCACAGCAAAAATTTGTCATTCACCAAAAGTTTTCCCTTTTCCCTTCCTCCTCATTTCATACAGATATATCTCAGATAGCTTTCACTACTTTTTCCTTCTTTAATCCTGTTTCACATGAAAAGATAATCCTTCTACTTGTCAAAGTAAAAGACATCTACATCCACAAGTGATCCCATTTCATCTCATCTTTTTCAGTCAAGTATATGCCCTACCTACATCTTTAATGGTTAGAGATCATGGTGATGACTTCTTCAAAGCCAATGTCTATCATACTACACTGATCCTCTTCAGCCTCATAGAATTTCATAGTAATTGTACTTTTCCATTCTATTTTCATTCCATTCCATATCATCTTCGCCAGCAGATTATCCTTTGTTATTCCCATTTTTACATATATTCAATCTTTCCTTTTTTATTTGATGTTTCCTTATTGCATATTCATATTTCTTCCTTTCTCAAAAATGTTTCACCTGACTCATCTATCCCTAGTAGCTAACATCTTATGGTTTTTCTCCCTTTCATGGCTAACTTCCTAGAGAGATCTGTTTATAATGGATACCACCATTTTTTTTCTCTCACTTCTCTTCTTAACTCTTTGAAGTAAGGTTTTATCATTCAACTGAAACTTCTCTCTCCAAAGTTACCAATGATATCTTTACCCAAATTAATGGGTTTTTCTCAATCCTCCTTCTTCATGATCTCACTGCAGCCTTTAGTACTCTCAAGGACTTTTTTATTTATATTCTCTTCTCTTTAGTTTTTCATGACATTGCTCTTTCCTGACTTTCCTCCCTACTGTATACTATTTCCTTCTCAGTTTCCTTTGCTGGATCTTTATCCAGGTCACACCTGCTGTCTGTGGATCTCCAATAAGACTCTATTCTGGGCTTCTTCTCTATGCTATGTGATTCAATGACCTCATCAAATCCTGTGAATTCAATGATCATATATCTATGCAGATGATTCTCATATCTATTTGTTCATTTCTAACATCTCTCCTCATATCCCCAGCTGATTAGTGGGTATTTTAAACTGAGTATCTTGAAGGCATCTTAATCTCAACATAACCAAAATTGAACTTATGTTTTCCTCAAAACCTTTCTTGCTTCCAAGCGTCCCTATGTCTGCTGAAACTACCACTATCATGCCCATTACCTAATCACACAAGATTGGTGTAATTCTTTTTTTCTTAACTGGTATGGACCTTTATCCTCATTACACACAAGCTATATTTCAATAGTATTCTGCTTGGTCACCCTGACCAATCTCTCCCCAATTGAACTCACCTTCAACCAAGCTTCAAAGTGATCTCCCTACAGAGCAAGTCTAATTATGTCATATTCTCCTTTTCTAACACAATAAATTTCAGTAATTCCTTATTACCATGGGATCAGATAGAAAATGCTCTGGATTTTTAGTCTCCTCCCAACTTGCTTCCTTCCTATCATTCTAGCCTTCACTTACTCCATGATTCAGTGATTCTCACCTTCTTTCTATTCTTTAAATACCACACTCCTTCTACTGATTTCATGCCACTTTCCTATCTGTCTTCATGTCTGAAAAACTTTAGCCTTCTAGAGGAGAAACTCTTCCTCCTGACTTCCCTGATTTTCTTCAAGTATTCAACTAGAATTTCACCTTCTGTGAGGTTTTTCCTCAAAGTCAGTGTCTTCTTCTCTGAGCTTATCTTCCATCTTCTGTATATATCTATTTATTTGCATGTGAACTCGTAGGTTAGGACCTTGTTTTAATTTTTATATACCTACTGCTTGACCCATAAGTACTTGACAAATCCTGATTGACGACTCATTCTCTCTAACCCACCTATGCTTCCATAACCACAGGAACTGAGGGAACAAATACAAATGTTTAGTTATGCAAGCACTATTTTGAGAGGCCAGATGATATATGTCCTACTATAAGAGACCAAGGTATAAATTAGCCTGTGAAGGAAATCAAAAATGCAGGTGGACAAAATAGGGGTATTGGGAATTCTATGTAGTGGTTCATAGTCATCTCCCAGAGTTCTTTCACTGGGTTTAACTGGTTCAGTTCATTGCTGCTCTATTGGAACTGATTTGGTTCATCTCATTGTTGAGGATGGCCATGTCCATCAGAATTGATCATCGTGTAGTATTGTTGTTGAAGTGTATGGTTATCTCCTGATCCTGCTCGTTTCACTCGGCATCAGTTCATGTAGGTCTCACCAGGCCTTTCTGAAATCAGTGGAAGATATGCCAGGACATTTATAAGAGCCTCAACTGTCTTTACTACAGGATGCTAATATTAACAGGAAATGAAATGAGTAAGAAAATATAAAGATTTTATAAAATGGATTTTGAGCACCCTAAGTGCTTTGGAAACACAAATTATGTTATTCCCTAGTGGAATGTATTTTGGCATTCAAGGGCTTCTATTCTTTTGGTCTCTGATTCCACTATAGATTAGGAATACGATTCGAATTGCCACAATTTTCATGACCATCCCAAACACAATCACTCTTCTAGTAACAGATGGCTCATAAAGAGATTTCATTGTGGGAGGGACGACTACAAACTCTAGGATGCTGTAATTAAGCAGAAGACATCATTGATGTGGGACCTCTAGAGTCTAGAAAGGAGGAATGAGTACTTTTGGGTTCTTGGAATCGCATCAATTGTACCCCAAGTGAAAACTTAAAGCATTTGTCATAAATTCACAATAAATTTTAAATGGTTTCAAATAAAAAAAAAAGAGACCAAGGTATAGACTTCCATCTCATATATGCCCATGAGATCGGGTCCACATGTATTATTATTTTTATGAGATGGGGTCCACATACGTTGCTATCAAACCTCACCGAATAGGATTGTGATATATCCAAGAGACAAGGGACAGTAATTTTTAATTTATTCTAAAGAAAATTAGTTTAAAAAAATTGAAGATCCAGCTGTAAGCCATCTATTTCATAGCAACATCCATCTAAGTAATGGAAAAGGAGGCTAGACGAGAATTGGTTCTGAAAGCCATACACTGTATATAAATCTTACAATTTACACTTGCATAACATAGCTCGACAGAAGAGCCCAATATACTCTACAATAAGCTTTCAAAAAAAAAAAAGAAATATACAGGCATCGATGTGCACAGCTCAAAAAAAAATCCAAACAACCCTATTGCTAAATGGCTAGTTCTGGTCAGAGAAACACATAGAATGAACTTTTTAAATAGCATTCTTCAGGAAAACAAGTTTTCTCTGAGTCATTTGTGGAAATCCATCTGACTGGAGTAGGGCAAGAAGGCAGGAGAATATTACATTTTGAACCTGAGACTGACTTGTATTGAAAGCTATTACTATATGGGAGAATCTCAGATGTGAGAAAACATAATTGTGAAAAAAAACCATAACAAAACTTTGTCATAATATGGCATCTAGTATAGAAGAGAGACTGGCAAAAATGACAAAACAAAATGAGAACCATGGAATTATTGGTGCAAATTCATATACTGTTTTCCTTCCTGCAGTTTCTGATTTGGCTGCATGATGAGTCCTGGGCATGTTTGGGACAGGAAGTTCTGCAACAGGCATTTATGGCCAATTACCTCACAGGATTAGAGAGTGGGGAGAAAGTAATAAATAAAGATGGAATTTCACCCTGCTGTAGAGTCCTACAAAATTAGGTGCTATAATAGGTTAAGTGAGTCAATGCTAAATCAATACAAAAATAGATGATTTGGGTTCACAGGCTGGTCAGCCAAGTTTATTTCCAAAGCATAGCTCTATCCACAAAGAAAGCAATTAATGCACTCACCATATCAGGATTATACTTTTATGGGCAAAAGGGAACACTCAAAATATATTTCCTGGGCTTCTGTGTTCATCAAACAGATGCCATTACCTTTTCTTAAGACCAGATGCTATCCTCATTCTAGTTTTGCTGTACGATGAGCAAAGATTAGATTCTCATCATTGAACTGTAGAAAAGACACCAAAGCCTATTAAGGCCATTGTAAATTTTCCCATAGTGCAAGGAAAGAATGAAATCCTGGTTCCAAATTCTTTAGTCAATAACACTGTTATCTTGGGCTGTTAAGACACATCCAATTTTTGTGGGTCTAATGCTTCGCAGCCTCCTGCTATGGCTTAATTTTACTCCATTTTAGAGTCATCTTCAGGCTAGACTTTGGACTTGGCCTAAAAGCCTGATGGGACACGAAATTGAACATTTTATATGTGGAAAATAGTGAACAAATAGTAATCTGGAACATAGTCTTTGATTCAAGCCGGTAGATCAGAACACCTCCGGCTCCCTTTTCAGTTGTGCTATAATACCACAGTCATCTTAAAAAATTGTTGACAAAATCAGCATCAGCACTCATCATTTTCTATAAGGGAACAGAGGTTCATAATCTAGTGGAACATGTTAGAGGTAATAAGATCTATTTTACGTGTTGTTCACAAGAACTGCCATAGCCTGTATCCCTTGGAAAGTGAGGAAGTTGCAATTTGGGAAATGGGTGGTAAGAATATTCGCTGATGATTTTTTATCCTACATTTTATTTAAAGTAGATGTGTTTTTTGCAGTGTTATGATATCACCAATTCTGATTGACTTGGGGATATTCAGAGTAAAACATAGAGATACACGAACATGGGTTAAATCGGTGGTGAATTGAAATAAAGTCTAAGAATCTAGACATGTGGCAGGAAAGTGCTACAAAGTTAAATTACTATAGTAAAATTCCTAAATGTTATACATTTTTTCAAGCACTTAGAAGAGGAGAAATGTTTCCCTTACATTGTGTTGTCATGCAATTGGATAGCATCATATAAAATGTGAGACACTAACTCCAACCAAGGAATCAAAAAATAGTTGTATATGTGACACATATGATATTAAGTGGTCTTCTGAATATCCACTTTCTGGTTGTATTAGGAAACTGAACAATTTATTCCAAACCTCACTCATATCCCACTCACTCCTTGCCTCACATGAATCAATTGTGTCTAACCTCATCAATGATACTGACCCTAAGGAAACTTGTGGGCTAGACAAAGTTCATCTCTCTCCTTCTTCCTTCCTTCTTATTTTTCTTACCTAATATCATCACACACAATATAAACATCAGATTCTCTTCTAATACAAGGAATGACAGACAATCCACCCAAAGTTTCCTATATTATTCAATTTCATTTTGTAAAACTATTATACCCATCTATCTTCCACTCCTCACATATAACAAAAAACACTAAAAAAATTTCATTATAGTGTGTATGACTTGCTTGATTAATGTTTTAATCCTTCAAAGTATATTTTTGTCTTAGAAAAAAACAATTTATTAATCAAAAGAATGAACTTCTAATTGGGAAAACTTCAAGTCTTATGCTTACATGAAGAATTTTGGATAATATAAAGAAGATATTTGGGGATGACCAGCTTCATCATTTATGGAAGGCTTACCCTGGCAATGACCAAAAGCTGACTTGCCTTCCTCTCATTTCTGATATTCCAATCTGACTTGTAAATAAAAAAAAAATCATTCCAGTTGGAAAATTTATAGGAAACAGAATCTTTCCATATGTTTCTACTGCCAAATAAAGAAGGAATCATTGGATTTCAAATGGGCCATTGTCAACATCATCTGCAAAGGGGAAAGTGAAGAAGTCTAATGTGGTCAATAGTTTTGATTTATGGATCTTTCTATATTGATAAATGTAAGTAAACAAGCAGACAAATGGACAGGATCTGTGATTCCTATACCAGACTTAGAGTCAGAAAGACTCATCTTCCTGAGTTCAAATATGACCTCAGACACTTACTGGCTGCATAACTCTGGTCTCTCAATTTTTTCGTCTGTAAAATGAGCTAGAGAAGGAAATGGCAAACCATTCTACTATCTTTGCCAAGAAAGCCCCAAATGGGGTCACAGAATCAGAACTGAAACAATTGAACAAAGAATGAGAGAAATTGAGGATTACATTTGAGGTTTTGAGCTTGGACTATAGGAAAAATGTTGGTGTAGAAATTTTAAAGAGGAATGGATTTTTGGGGGAAAGATAATAGAGGATAATTAGAAGACTTAAATTTAAATAACGTCTCTGAAGTTTACTTTCTGTCTGATCTTGGGCAAATAACTCAACTTTTTTGTACCTCATTTTCTCATCTAAAAAATGAAGCAGTCATGGCTCCTGAGTTGCTTTCTAGTTCTAAATCTACAATCTTTTGGCTTGTGTTCAATTCCCATAAGAATACTTGTTATTTGTGTGACCTTGGAAAGGTCATTTAGCTATTTTCTCTGGCCCTCACGTTCTTTAACTACAAATTAATATGACTTGTCACTGAATTTTCTTCTTGACCTAAATCTATAATTAATACATATATTATTAATATATTTAATTATACTAATTAATTTATACTTACTATATTATTATATATCATATATAATTAATATGTAATTAGTTATATATAATTAATTTTTATCATATAATATATAATTAATTTTTGTTGAAATAGGGCAAAAAAATATCAATATCAAATCATTGCTTATCCTGATGGTAGGGAATTGTTAGAAAGATCTATCAAGAAAAATAAAAAAAAATGTGACTTTGATGTAGAGTAAAAAGTCAATATTGATTAAATCTTTTAATCTATTTTTAATAAGTACTGATATAAGATTCACCATGTTAGGTGTTTCATATCACCTGTTGTCCTCAAATTAACTTTTCTAATGCTTGGCCATTTGTGGGTTAAGCTTTTTTTTTTTTTTTTTTTTTTTTTTTTTAACACATATCTTATTTTTTAAATTGTAGTAAGTTTATTTTTGACACACAATTCTTTTTTTTTTTTTTTTTTTTGAGGCTGGGGTTAAGTGACTTGCCCAGGGTCACACAGCTAAGAAGTGTTAAGTGTCTGAGACCAGATTTGAACTCAGGTCTTCCTGAATTCAAGGCTGGTGCTCTATCCACTGCGCCACCCAGCTGTCCCTGACACACAATTCTTTATGAATTATGTTGGAAGAAAAAAATCAAAGCAAAAGGGGAAAACCATATTAGAAACAAAACAAAACAAAACAAAAACAGAAAAAAAGAAGTAAACATAGCATATGTTGATTTATATTTAGTCTCCTTAGTTCTTTTTCTGGATCCAGATGGCATTTTCTGTCCAAGATCTATTGGGATTGCTCTGGATCGCTGAATACTGAGAAGAACCAAGTCTTTCATAGTTGACATTCTTGCTGTTATTCTATACAATGTATTCCTGGTTCTGCTTGTTTTACTCAGCATAAGTTTATGTAAATCTTTCCAGGCCTTTTAATAATCAGCTTTTTCATCATTTTTATAGAACAATAAAATTCCAATATCTTCATATACCACAATTTGTTCAGACATTGCCCAACTAATGGGTATCCATTCTTTTTCCAATTCTTTGCTATCACAAAAAGAGCTGCCACAAACATTTCTGCATATATAGGTTCTTTTCCCTCCTTTATGATTTCCTTGGAATACAGGTCCAAGAATGGCACTCCTGGGTCAAAGGGTATGCACAGTTTTATAATCCATTGGGCATAATTCCAGATTGCTCACCAGAATGTTTGGATCATATCACAATTCCACCAATAATGCATTAGATTTCCAGTTTTCCTACTTCCTCACCAACATTTATCTTTTCCTGTCATCTTAGCCAATCTGAGAGGTATGATGTAGTACCTCAGAGTTGTTTTAATGTGTATTTCTCTAATCAATAGTCATTTAGAATATTTATATATATGTATATCAATAGTCATTTTCCAATAACTATTGTGGCTTAATTTTATCATCTGAAAATTATCTGTTCATATCCTTTAACCATTTACAAATTGGGGAATGACTTGTATTCTTATAAATTTGACAAAGTTCTTTATATATTTTAGAAATGGGACCTTTATCAGAAATACTGGATGTAAAACTTCATTTCCCTTTTAATTTTGTTTCTGTTGGTTTTGTTTGGGTAAAAAACCTTTTAATTTAATGTAATCAAAGTTGCCCATTTTGCCTTTCATAATGTTCTCTAGTTCTTCTTTGGTCATAAAGTCTTCCCTTCTCCAGAGATCTAATAGGTAAATTACCCCTTGCTCTCTTAATTTGTTTGATATCATACTTTATGCCCAAATCATGTACCCATTTTGACCTTATTTTGGTATTTGGTGTGAAATGTAGGTCTATGCCCAGTTTCTGACATTATTTTCCAGTTTTCTCCAGCAATATTTATCAAATAGTGAGTTCTTATTGCAAAAGTTGGAGTTTGGGGTTTTATCAAATAGTAGATTGCTATAGGCCTTGATTATTGTGTTTTGTGTATCTAATGTATTCTACTAATCCTCCACTTTATTTCTTAGCCAGTACAACATGGTTTTGATGACTGTGGCTTTATATTATAGTTTTAGGTTTGGTACTGCTAAGTCACCATCCTTAGTATTTTTTTTTCATTAATTCCCTTGATATTCTTGACCTTTTGCTTTTACAGATGAATTTTGTTATTAGTTTTTTTTTCTGGTTTTATAAAATAATATTTTGAATGTTTGATTGGTATGGCACTGAACAAATAAATTAATTTAGGCAGAGTTATCATTTTATTATATTAGCTTGGCCTAGCCATGAATAATTTATACTTTCGTGTTTCTTTACATCTGATTTTATTTGTGTGAGAAGTGTTTTGTAATTGTGTTCATATAGTTCTTGGGTTTGTTTTGGCAGTTAAGACCCTCAAATATTTTATTTTGTCTACAGTAATTTTAAATAAAATTCTCTATCTTTTTTTGATGGGCTTTGTCATTAATATGTAGAAATGCTGATGATTTGTGTGGGTTTGCATATATCTTATTAACAGTGAGTTAGACCATTCTTTCATACGCTTTTTAAATATAAGGATTCAACTGGTGATTTCTTTTATAGGGAGCTCAAGGGGAAGACCTCCCAATAAAACTTAGTACCTTCTCTTCAGCTTGTAGTGTTAGGGAGTTACCTGATGTCACTAAGATCTTTTCCTGGAAGACATAGTCAGAACATGTCAAAAGCAAAATTCTGTTCCAGTATTAATAGTTTGTCATTTTTATTTAGAAAATTGTTTGTTCATATCCTTTGATAATCTATGAGGGAATGTGATCTTATCTTTTTTCTATTGAGAAATTTGTTATAAAGATTTTCCACATCAAATATTTTTTTCTTATTCTAGTTGCATTAATTTGATTTATGCAAATCTTATTCAGTTTCGTTCAATTAGATAACTATTTATCTTAATTATATAGCCCCATTTAGCCATTGCCACCTACTATAATTTTTATGGAGAGATAGGATCCCAAACCATTTTATCCAAGAGCAACCAGCTCATCAGCAATAATATAATACTCATACTAAGAAACAATGGTTATACATGGAAGTAGATGTAATTTGTGAGTGAAAATATATGCTGAAATGGAACAATGAAAAGCAGGAGGTGGTGTATGCATCAGTTGTAATGAACACAGACTAAAATGCCATATACAATATGGGGTAATTGTAGAATTCTGGTAAATACTAATAATTCCTGAATCTGCAGAGCTTTACTATTTATAAAACATTTTTTTCTCACAAGCCTGTGAGATAGACTTCCTACATAGTATGGAATTCATTTTACAAATGAGTGTCTTGTCAGGGTCATGAAACAAATTTTAATATGTGTTAATCATTTAATGCTTATTGGAACCTGAATTCAAACTCTAACTTTCAAATAATTGTATCCTCTTTGTTTACAGGATTTACTCATTCATGCCTTTATTTGATGATTTATTTAGCAAATATAGATTAAATACTTACTGTGTGCAAGGCACTGTGCTTAATAACATGGGCACATACACACACACATGCACAGCAGAATAAGACAGGGTCCCTTGTGCTCAATAATTTAAAACAAAAAAAGATGATACATACAAAAATAATTTGGTGTCATATCTCTTATGGTCCAAAAAAAGGTTGAAAAAAGCAGTGTGAAGAATTGACTGACACAAAAGTGATTCTTTCTGAACAAAAATAATCTAGGGTAGTTAAGGGAGTAAAAGATACCATAGACTTTTTTTAAAATGCTCTTTTATTTATTTTTTAAGTATAGCTTTTTATTTACAAGACATATGCATGGGTAATTTTTCAGCGTTGACCCTTACAAAATCTTCTGTTCCAACTTTTCCCCTCCTTCCCCCCATCCCCTCCCCTACATGGCAAGTAGACCAATACATATTAAATGTGTTAAAGTATATGTTAAATACAATATATGTATACATTTATATACAGTTGTCTTGCTGCACAAGAAAAACCGGATTTAGAAGTAAGATACCATAGACTTTTCAAACAGTGATAATTCTATTAGGTGGCTCAGTGGATAAAGCTCTGGACCTGAAGTCAATAAGCTCTGAGTTCTAATCTGGCTGAGATACTTCATAGGTTGTGTGACTATGGGCAAGCCATTTAAGTTATGTGTAATTCACTGAAGAAGCAAGAAGGCAAACCACTAACTCAGACTCTAAGCTTTACATGTATATGATGTGCAAAAAATAGTTGGAGATTTATTCTTTCCAGTCACGCTAACAAGTACAATAGAGCCTGCAATACTATTACACATAAGATCTTTGAAAGAAGATACTTTAAAGAAATATAAAAGAGTATTTACCATTTTGGGGCTTCTCTTCTTGATAGAGTAGAATGAATGCATTTTCTATTCACAAGGTCCCAGAAATTGTTACTGTGCCCTTGGAAGAAGGTGAGACTTCCAGATAGGACTCAGTTATCTCCAACTATGAAAAGATCCCCAGTTCCTTCATGCCTTTTTCTTAGACCAAACGCCAAAAGCCGCTCCTGAAAGGAAAAAAAAAAATTATCAGAGAAATTGTTAAGAGAAAGGAAGTAAGCTTAATTCACGTTGACAATATAGATATATATCAGAACATCAGGCTATATTGAATATAGTTTCTCCAAGAGGTATTTCAGTTTAGTGTAGAGAATCCTGAAGCAAGAGTTAGAAGATCCCGGGTTGGGTTCAGCTCAGCCATTAACCAGCTGTATAACCCTGAGACATTTACTTAATCAATAAATCCATCAACAAGCCCCTATTAGTCATCTATTGTGTGCCATATCCTGTGTGTGAGGTGCTGGGAACATTGGTACAAAAATCTAATATAAAGCAAGCTTAACCTCTCTCTGCCTTTGTTTCCTCAATCGCAAAGTTCCTAGCTCTGGCAATCTGGCAATGGTGAGATTAAGCACTGATGGGGGCAGATAGAGCTCCTTAGCAGAGAGGCACATGCTACTGTGGTCCTGTTATTTTCCAGAAATCAATACTAATTTATTAAGTACCTATTAAGTACTAGGGAATGCACTAGATACTAATGATACAAAAACAAGAATCAATTATATTCTAGTGGGGGAAAAATGTTTGCAGAGATTTACACACACACACACACACACACACACACACACACATTAAGATGTTAAAAGTTTAAAACTGCACTAAAACTTTTGGGACAAGCTGGATATGTTTGTACACACACACACACACACACACTCACACACATATATGTGTATGGATGTATTTATATATCCACACACAGAAGTATATATAAAATAAATAAATGGGATTTTTTTTTTTTTTTGCCAGAGAAGAGGGAGTGATGATACCAGGAGGGGATTAAAAAAAAACTTTCATGAAGAAAATAGTCTACAGACTAAACTTTGAAGGAAAACAAAAAGTTTAAGATCAACATTGAGGAAAGAGTATGTTCCAGACTTAAACGAAGTATGATGATATGTTTTACTTGACTCTGCATATTTATTATGAAGTTCTTACTTAATTTTCAATGGAGGAAATGAAAAAGGAAAGAGATAAGATATAGGCTTGTTAAAGAAAAAATAATTTAGAACAAAAGAAAGTGAGAAAGATAGAAAGAAAGAATGAGAGAAAAAAGAAAGAAAAATAGATCAAAGGCACTTAGGAAGATGAAATGTCATGTGTAAGGGATAATAAGAAAGCTTGTGAGACTAAACCACAGAATATGTGAAGGGGAATGATGCATAATATGGTTAGAAAGATAGGTTGGATCCAGGTCTAAAAGGGCTTTAAATGTCAAATTGAAGAGTTTGTATTTGATCTTAAGGGTAATAGAAAGCATGGAGTTTATTGAGCAGGGTTGTATCTTGGCCAGAACTTTGCTTTCGGAAAAAAATTCATTCAGTGCTCCCTAACATTTCCTTTCAATAAACAACTAACCTACAAAATGAGATTCCTTTGGTGGGGAACATCAAAAATATGTGAGTAGAAAGAAAACAACATTCTTATTTCAGAAAAAAAAATCTTCAAGTGAAATCTAATGATCTTTGAAACAGAAAATATAACAGAATCCTTGATCTGTTCAGTATAAACCAAATTCCAGTCACACAAGTCCCTACGTAACGGGCTCCAAATCAACATCTAATTATCAATGTTTATACATTTTTCCCCAACTCCCCATTCATCTGACTGTAGACCACTATTTAATCATGATGGATTATGATGGCAACCCTATTTGTGGTGCAGGCAATGATCTGCTATGATTCTACTGTGAAATTATTGTGATGAATCACACTTGTCAATGATTTTTGAATGAGACAAATCCAAAACTAATTTGCTATCTGCAATCCAAATGTAATTGGCTGTGTGTCATAAATCTTCCAAGAGAATATTTTTTCAGTTTCCTATCTGTCAACAAACAAAAGTGTTTTTCATTGTTCACTCCCCAAGAACTGTGGTTGAGAATATAATTAGAAGGCAAGTGTAAAATTGTTTAGTTGGCTTGAATTAGAGGAACGCATAATGTTTGCATTCAAACTGATTTTTTTAACCAAGAAATCTGTCATAGACAGGTTATAAAACTCATTACAAATAGTATCTATATATTCCTAGTCCTTGGAATCAATAGCATCAGTCAGTTGGTAAATATTTTACTTCAGTGCTGAATCATGGGAACTAAAAAAGTTGACTCTACAATGCCCTACAAAAAAAAGTGTTATGAAGTAGCAGGAGAGCAGGGTTTGGAGTTTGAATGCTTATGGATTCGAATCCTAGCTTTGTGCCATATTTTCTGCATGATTTTGGAGAAGTCATTCTTTGTGCCTTTCCTCCTTCAAGTGAGGAGGTTGAATTAGCTGACTCCTGAAGTCTTTTCTGGTTTTAAACAGATGAATCTATGAATCTAGACAGATGATCTCTAAGGACATTTTTGTTTTTATAACACGTAAGTAAAAATATACCTCCTGAATATGTCAAAAGATAAAGAAATTTGGGTTCATAGGACAAGGTATAATTTTAAAAAATGATACTGCTAATTCACATTTGTAAATTTTGCTTAACAGATGCATTTAGTCCCACAGAAGTGAACCTATTATATGTAGTCTTCAGATTTTACTAGAAGACTTCAGATGGGAGTGGGTTTAAGTTGCTTGCTCTATAGTTATCATGAGGCTGTATGCATGGATTAGATCGTCATGTGATTGTGTTGTTCATGTCTACAGCTTGCATACAATGAACCCACCTTGATAATGGAAATCCAGTCACAAGGAGAGTGGAGTGAGAAAATGTGCATAATTTAACATAGCCTCCAGATTCATTGTTGCAAAATTAGATCAGATTATCAGCTTCACTGATGGCCATCTATATGAAGTATTAATTTTCTGTAGGTCTCAGTCAGCACATGGAATTATAAATTTCTTCAGTATTGTCATAATAAATTTAAGGTGAGCGGAATAACATTTCAGCCTTTGAGACATCAGAAACATGTAAATATTAACTCTCTCCTAAGATGATAACAAAATCTTTTTTGACCTCAAATGAATCTAATCACAAATCTTATTCCTTTTCCCTTCAGAACATTCCCTTGTGCAGCTTTTTCATCCAATTCATGCCTCCAAACTAATCTTACATAATAACACCATTAATACTACTTAGTGCTTATATGGTGCATTTCATTTTCAAAGTACTGTATAAACATTAAATAATTAATGCATGTTGAAAGGAATAGGCTGAAGTACTGAACTTCCAAATCCTCTTGAGATAGTCCAAAAAAAACCCCTTCATTATTATTTTTTGATGTTGTGGTTTGTCAAAGCTTCCTTACCTTGTCATATAATAGGAATGATGTTCATAGAGTAGTGGTATATGAGGCTATAACTGGCTTTTATGGATGATTAAATGCTGAGGTGGAAGCTGAGGCATTTGATAACTGCTAAAGCCATTTATTGCCTCATATACTACTCTACCATGGGACATTATGCTTTAAATAACATCAAGCATGTGCTTTTACTGAATAGGAAAGAAAGAAAAATAAAACACCCCATCATGTTAGACATATATACTCCAAAGCCTATGGAGAAGGCTGTAAATAAACTTGGGCACAATTATATTTTATAAAGGTTCTAAAAAGTTCCTTAAGAAATTCAGTAGCCACTGTATCAGCAAATACCTGTTTGGATAGGTTTTGTTCTGAAAACTGACTAAGCATGCAGAGTAGCTTACATTCTTTAATTTGGTCATATGTTGCCTTCCTTAAAAAGTGGATTGCAAATGTTACCATATGTTAAAGTACCTATAACCTATCATTTTAGGTTGCTGGTATTCAAGGTCAATTAGTAAACAGAGACTATTTATCCATATATCCACACATTACCATATAGGAATTGTCTTTTTTTTTTTTTTTTAATAACCCATTTGGACAGGATTTTGATGTTTATAAAACACTTTCCTCATAATCACCCTTTGTATTAGATAATGCTCATTATTATCCCTTTCTTACAGATGACAAAACTGAGAATCAGAGAGGTTATGTCATTTGCTTAGCATCACATAGCTAAAAAAAATGCCAGAGCCAAAAACCAGCCGTAGATCTCTCTTTACTTCTACTTTAATAGATTTTGTACTCTCTCATGCTGTTTTTAATTCTGAATTTCATACCCCTTCTTTTCCTGTGGACATTATCTTATATGCAAATGATGAGGATGATAATGAGGCTCAAAGGGAAAGATGGTTCAATGCTTCCTTTTCCTCTTAAGTACTAAGGCCAAGTCAATTAGCGAATGAATTCGCTGTGTTAAAACAAAATCTTTATTGATTAGTAAAGGGATAGACAGGCAAATGGCCTCCAGGGAGAAAGGTCAGACCACCTGGAAGGGGATGCTGCAGCTGAGTTGGTGGGCACAAAGCAGAGAAAAGCCTAGTGCAAGGAATAGAATTTTGGAGATTCATTTTATACACAATCAGGGTCATAAAACAAAGTTTGTATTTGAAAGGACTTTTCTGCTTCCTTTGGATATAGAGATGTTTGTATATCAAAAAGGTTCCTTGAGAGACTTGTAAATAAGACAGGAATTTCTTTTAAGGATGTAAAATTCTATTAATCATTTGTGTCTCAGATTATCTCCTTTGACCTCTTCTAAGACAGGAGTTTCTCTATTAATTATTTGCATGCTGGGCTATCTCTTTTGACCTCTTCACAAATTTAGCATTAAAAATGGTAAACAGAGGACAGACACACTCTTTTTTCTTCTTTTTCATCTAACACAGTATAGTAGATGGCAAGATAACATGATATAAAGGAACAGTGAATTTCAGATTTGAGGACTTAATTAAGCTTTATCTTGCCATAGTAACATGAATTCAGGTAAAGCACTAAACGTCCCTAGTCTTTTACCTCATCATTCGAAAATAATAATAATAATAATAGACTCTAAAGTCCTTTTCAATTCAAAATTGTAAAATCCTACATATGTGTTGTTGTTGTTGTTCAATCACTTCAGTTGTGTGTTGTATCTCCATTTGGGATTTTCTTTGTGATTCTCCTTGGGATTTTCTTGGTAATGATAGTGGAATAATTTGCTATCTCCTTATTCTGTCCATTTTACAGAAGAGGGAAACTGAGGGAAATAGATTAAGTGACTTGCCCAGGTTCACACAGCCAGTAAGTGTCTGAGGCTGGATTTGAACTCAGGGAGATGAGTACCAGCCATTAAGTGTCTGAGGCTGAATTTGAACTCGGGGAGATGAGTTTACTTCCCTGCAATGTCAACTTGCTGCACAAATCTTATTCTAGTGATGATTAAAATAAGTTATATTTTCTCAGAAAAAAATAGACTTCCTAAACTAGATGTATAGCAAATTTATCCTCTGGCTTACCTCACTGCCCATTAGAATCCCTAGTTAGTATTAATGACATTTATACAATAGTTAGCATTTAGATAGTGCTTTGAAGAATTGCAAAGTACTTTACAAATATTAGCACATTGGATCTTCACAACAACCCTAGTAGATAGAGGCTATAATTGTCCCATTTTACAGATGAAGACACTAAGACAGACATTTGTTAAATGACTGGCCCAGAGCCACAGAGCCGGTTTTAGTGCTGGAGACTATATTTCACCTCAGATTTGCTATCCATTGCACCACATAGTCACTTCCCATTTTTCTTCAAAACAGTTTAGGTGCCACCTCCACTGTGAGGTCTTTCTATTTCCATGACTTGTTAATGCTTTATCCCTCTGAATTTTTTTCTATATATTTTGCAAGTATCCATAAACATGTTATATACCTTTAATAGGATAGAAGCTTCTTAAGTGTAAGAAACTTCACTTCCTTCCTCCTTCCCTCTTCTTTCCCTTTTCCCTTTTCTCTCTCTGTACTCTTTCCTCACATTCACCCTCTCCTTTCCTCATCTTCTCTTGTCTCCTGCCCTTATCTTTATTTCCTCAAGTGGCTAGCACTCTACATGACAAAAATAATAACTACTTAATAAATATTAGTTGAATTTAATTTAATTATATGATTTGCTTACAGGACACTAAATTTTAGAGAATAAGCTATTCATGTCATCATTTCCATAGGTTCTGTCACTATCCTAGAATGAACAAAAGTGCTAAATTAGTAGATGGCCTGCAATTAGTTTTCTGACACTTTACCTCATTGATCAAGGATAATAGCAATTATCCCTAAATCTTCTATCACTCTAGTGACAATCCTGCATTTCCAAGACCACTAAATTTATTCCCAAATGCTTTGAAAGAATGACTGGAGCTGACATGATTGCTGTTTCTGTTGCCCTCAACCACATTATTTTGGAACCCAAGCACAAAAGTAAAGGCACTTAAATATCTTTAATGTCAATAATGAACATATGATTAAAACATCAGCTGCTAATTCCCCACATGCACAGAGCCTCTAAAAATATCGACATTGAAAAGCTGCTTGACAGTATATCAGCCAAATGACTTTAGACTTTAGAAAAGATGTCTTTTTGATATCATCAGGCAGCTACTTGAAATCTGAAGCAAATAGATTATGTCTATCAGGAGACCTTCAAATTTTAAAACATGACAGATACTCTGCTTGCCTACTTAGTAAAATAATATAGGAAGAGTGATGTAAACCTTAGGAAAGCATTCTAAGGGCTAGCTAGCAATGTTCTTTGGATAGCCTGATAACAATGCTGCTCGATTATTACTTGGTCTCTAATTTAATGAGAATTGTCTGATATGGCTAAAGCATATTTTCAACTACGCTTAATGTCACTGCAGGGAACAGCACAGAAATATGATAATTTTTCTCCTTAGAGGAAAATTAACACCTTTGAAATGATTTCCCTTTCTCCACCCGGATTTCATAGATGTCATAAAACAGCTCCTTCAGCTTTAAACTCTGTGATGAATCTTAGCAATAAGGAACAATATTGTGTAGGTTATTATTAGTCATTAACATATGTCTAGGTCCATTTTTAGAGGCACATGACCAAGGCTACACCTACAATTAAATGCATTAGTGACTGGTAATGTAATAATAATTTTCATTTCTACTGGACCTTTCATCCCCAAGTACTTTACAAATCTCTTGCTTAAATACAAAATCCTACTCTTTTGAAATATTGAAATTTTAAATTCAATCCAAAAATTATTTATTAAGCATCTCCTATTTTTAGGACATGTGCTCAACTCTGTGGACATGGGGAAAAATAGAAACAGTTCCTGGACTTAAGTAACTTACATTCTATAAAGACTTAAATTCAAGTGAAGAAAACATAACAAATATTATTTATCACTTCCTGCATACATATGTGTGTGAAATGAACCTGATATTCTGGATTATGAGTTGGGTGGCTATATATGCTCAAAAAGATCAAGGAAAGTAATATATCCCCCTATTCTATATAGCTGTATTGATTTTTATTTTTTTAGTTTTGTTTTTGCTAAGGGAATTGGAGTTACGTGACTTGCCTAGCGCCACATAGCTAGGAAGTGTTAAGTATCTGAGACCATATTTGAAATCAGGTTTTTCTGACTTCAGGGCTGATGCTCTATCCATAGCACTACCTAGTTGCCTTATATAGCTATATTTATTTATCTAAAAGATATTATTAAGTACTTATTGTGTTCAAGACACTACCTGAAACACATGATATAAAAATAGAAAACAATTCATGTCTTCAACAGAATATAAATACAATATAATTTTAGAAGACAAAGCAGAACACAATCAGAAAAGGCTTGGATGGGAGGTAACACTTGAGCTGAGTCTTGAAGAAAATTAAGAATTCTAAAGGATATAAGAGAGTTGTCTAAATATTTCTTTTGTACATTAAATTCCTATTGCTTTATAATATGGGTGGATGATATGGGAACCATGGGCATCATCCAACTGGGAAATTATATTAAAATATATGACTATCATCAAGATGATCCTTACCAGACCCATCTATCAAAACAAAACCAAATCAATGGATCCATCTATAAAGCAAATTGTCTTTAAAGATGTGTAAGATATTGAGAATTATGTAGTCAATGATCTCTGGACATGAATGTTTTACCCATACCTTTATGTCTAATTTATAAATTCAGTGGGCCATTAAGTACCTTCCCCATGCCCTAGGATCCCTACATATATATTCCTAACTTTGATCTTAGGTTGAAGAATCCCAAAATGTGGATTCAGATTACCCCAGAGTACTGAATAAATTTACAGGAGTGTGTGTGATATATTAAATTTTAAAAAGAAACATGGCAATACTCTAGCACTGCACAGGTACTTACAAAATTCAGCTTGAGATAGTTCACAATTTCATCATTAGATCAAACTATGTTCCTTTTGATGGCATTCTCTTAGTTCTGAAATGTGTTTTTATTTACTTTGTATTTTCAGTTATGACTATAACTTCTTGAACTCTTCTATTTGGGATGTTTTATCTTTGTGAAAAGGAGTTTGAGTGATGCTGTGATAATGAGTAGAAAGTGAGCAGAAATCAGTGTGAAACAGGAAATGAGGATGGACGTATCCAATCTGATTCCAAGGTTTGGGAATTATATAATGCTTAGCAGACATACACATCCCGTTAATTATGGTTAAGAATAAAATGAAAATTTATTTTTTTCAATTCATATGTATTTTAATGACTATTAAGTTAGTAGGACAAACAATATTTACTGTGTTATTTGAACTGAGCTACTTAATGATGGAACTGTTAGATATTTCTTTTGGTCTAGGGATCCCATGAAAAGATTACTGAATACTAAGAATCCTGTGAACTAAAAATGGAAAACTCTGGGAAGCTTTACAAAGGGACAAATTCATCACTTTCGGGCTATTTATATAAGAATGAAAAAAATAGTTCACCCAGTAGGTGACTTTACCAACTGAAAGCAGCCAAGTTGGGTATTTAAAGTAGTTCAGATTAAATAACCATTTGCCTCAATGGAGTACTTTTTTTTTTTTTTAAACTGAGCACTTTCCAATCACTTATGGGTAACATTGGATGTAGGTTTCTTGTAGACTTAGCAAAAATAAGCCATAAGTTGCATGAAGAATAATGGCAGGTATGAGGAAGCACTCTGTGATTTTTGGTTTTATTAGGTTCTTTAGCACAATAGTTCTTAAATGTGGTCTAGAAAATTCTGGGAGTCTCTGAAACTATTTCAGAATGTCTTCAAATTCAGAACTAATTTTATTTATAATATGCTAAATATCTGTAAATATAACCCACATAAACAAAAACTCTTTGAACAGATCTTCAATAATTTTAATAGTATAAAGATGATGAGATTTACAAAAGCAATTATTGATTTCAAAGGTTACAGACAAAGAAAGGTGCTTTTAACTAATTAATTCACAGGAAGAATCTCTTTACCAAAAGGTACCTTTGTTTATGACAAAAGGTCAAGGACAGAATCCAAAGGTGATTTTGTGATACCTTTTGGGAAGGGGCAGTTTTTATAGACAGAAGGAAAGGGGAGAGAAAACCAGAAGAGTTGTGGAGATAAAGGATATTTGAAGGACTCTTGGAGGAGTTGAGGAGAGGCTTGATGTATAGAACCAGGGAGGAGTTGGGGAAATCTCAGATTCGATAATCTGATTAAGGCTTTAGGGAAAGAACAACCTGGTTTGAATTCTCATCAAAAGTTTGAGCATCAATGATCTAGCAGTTGGGCAGTTTTCTTCCTTATATATTTTTAAAGAAATATAAATGACAGACTATGATATTCAATTAATACCTTTTTTTCTGAGATGATTATATAATTAAAATAGGTTTCAGCTAATAGTGAGGAAAGTTATCTCCAAATCATACCAATCCCACAAGATTGTAAAGATATAACACATGAAATTTTTATTCTATACTCGGGATATGTATAAATCTTCTAAACAGAAGACTTTGGATTTTGTGAAGCTTTTAATTTTTATTTACTTATTTTGCACTTCCAAAAACATTATTTAATGTAAATAATATCTGTGAGAGGCAAGTATAAAGATGTTTGAGGTCATTTAGTCCAATTTCCTCACTTTCCAGATAAGGAAGTTGAGGTCTAGGGAAATTAAGTGACCCTCCCCTAAAGATCCCATAGGTATAATGTACAGAACTGGGAGAATACCCAGTTTTTCCAATCTCAGAAGTGGCTCCAACATCCTACAGATCCTATAACCAGCTGATTCTATTACTCTACCTGTACTTTATTGAAACCTCAGTCACTGAATTATGTGCTGTGGTAGATGTTTTTCCACCTTTAATTTCATATGTATATATACAAAAAAACTATGTTTTTCACCCAGATACAAAATTTCTTGTATGGAGTTTCTCCCCTATTCTCCAATCTCTATGAGATTGCAATCAGATTGCAATTCATCTGTGACTTAGTACCTGACAATTCTAGGATTTATCTACTATGTGGAAAATCACAAAGATAATAAGTTTCTGAAGAGGAATTTGAATCCAAGTCTTTGTGGATTTAAGCCCAGGACTCTATTAAGTTGCCTTTCTCTGTATATTTTTTTCTGTTTTATAAAACTATGAATTTATTGATATAGGCCCTAAACTATGAATTTATCGATATAGGCAACTCAAGAGGGAGTGAAGAAAGGAGACAATTCCCTATACAGATGCAGATCCTCAACTCTGTAATGTATAGTCCCACAAAATTGCTCAGAGCATGGAGAAATTAAATACCTTGTCCATGGTTCCAAAACTAGCGAACTTGAACCAAGGTATTATTGATTCTGATAAGTCTATCAGCCACATAATGTTACCTATCTCTCAGATGTTATTAAAGAAAAATTCTAAGTGAAAAAAATATCAAAGTTGAGTTTAAAGGGATAAAATGAATTAAACAACAGATAAATTACACATATATACATGTGTTACATGAATATATAACATATATGAGGACTCAAAGACGTTTAAGTTCTACTGCCTCTCTCCCTAAATCTGCCACTCATAAAAAAAGTTCAATTCATTTTCTCATTCAAAGGCACCACTGCACACTATTTGCTAATTCACGATACTATGACAGTAACCTAAATCATTACTGTTGAATTGCTATTGGGGTTAAGTCTAGATAGACAGGGTTATTATATTCACTACTTATTACTGAGGCTGTCATGCAAGAACCCACACCTCCGGTATAAAAATACACTTTATTTTCTTTAAACACATAGTCGAGTTCTTGAAATTGAGGTTTATGGAACCTTTTAGCCTTCTGTGGTACTCTACTCCCCAAAGTGGTCACCAAAGGAAAATTAATTAATATTCAAGGACAGGAATATAATACTTTTGTACCTCTAAACCCCAAGACTAAAACCCATTAGTAGTTATAGATTTTTTTCTCAGCAGCAATGAGCTAGTGAATAATCAATTCATGTTAATGTAATTCTCTGTATCAAGATTGTAAGTCTTGGTAGGAGCTTTACTTCCACTTTCTATGACAGTTTACATGAAGGCCATTCATTACCTATTAGAGGTGTGCCACAAGCTGACTCCTCCAAAGCATTAAATACAATCTTTTGTGTTTGACCTCAGCCATCTCCTTAACAACCTTTTCAGTGATAAGCATTTATTTAAATCAGTAGTTTTTTTTTTTTTTTTTTTCCTCTAGGTAAGATAACTTGGTCATAAAAGTGACTGATGCATTTAGGAAGGAATGACCTAGGGCATACCTAGTATAGAAACTGCATCCATCAGGTTAAGTGGAAATCTCCTTTGTAACAATAGAATTGTCTCAAGCACTAAGTGGTAAAATAGCTTGTCCATTGTGGATCATCCTCTTTATGTAAAGGGAGAACTTGAATTCAGGTCTTCCTGATTCTAAAATCATTCCAATTTCTAACAAGTTACACTACCTTTTGCTGTCTAGTAGGTAATAAATTCTAAAACATTTTAACATTCTACATGTGACTTTAAAAATACTCTGAAATTAATTTTAAGATCTCAAAGAAATATAACACAAAGGATACATGTGCTTCTTCTTGCTATCTTTAAGCAAGATATTAAAATTAAAGAATATGAAGAACCCTTATATTGTAACTGTACAATGGCAGAATAAAAAAAATCAGTAAACTAATTAGTTATTTCATCATTGTATGAAAAGGCACTGTTTTTAGACAAGATTAAAACTTTCCATATGGAATACAGAGAGAACTATAATCTTCTAACTCTGGGATTTTGATTACTTTATGTTTCCAATTTGAGTTTTTTTCTGAAATTTTGAAACAGAAATGAATCTCGGATCATCTTCACATCATGATGGGATATCAGAGACAAAGACAGACATTTGGGAAGAAAAATGACAATCTCAATTCAATTATTTCATTCATTTAACAATATTTTCATTGTGAACCATTGTAGGGTGGGGAGAGGAAGGGGTGAAAAGATGAAAGAGATGCAGTTCTTATCCTCAAAGAGTTTCTAATCCAGGATGGCAAGGAAGTCAATAATGGACCAAGGGTTGATACAATCTCTATCTTTTATTTGTTGCTGTGAGTTATGGAACACTTCAAATGCTTTACCTACAAATCACCCATACCTGATAAAGTAACATTCCCACAAAAATGTGAAAAGCTAAAAAAACAAAAATTACAATCGGATTACTTTTGAGGTGAAAAATTCTCAATTCTCAATTAACCAAGAAAGGCAGGACCAAAACACAATAATATCATTTCAAACCAAAAGGAAATTTAGGAAATCAGCTGATTTTTTTTTTTTTTGTCTCTTGCTGTTCATACCTGTGTGTATAGACATAAACACAAAAGTGTAAATATATATGTATATATGCCTTAAAACTATTGGTTTTGAATATATTTCTCATACCTATTAATATTTTCTAACAATTGCAGAAACAGCGGTTTAGAATAAAATAGATACACAGAACAAAATTTCAGTATGTTAACATCACTTAAAGATTTTCCCTTTGGATCCTGACTAGTCCTGATGTTCTGAGCCTGATGACAGCCACACTTTAGATTTATGACAGTCTTTCTGATGTTCTAGAATGTCCTAGCAACATTTCAGATTCCAGGAAGAAAAACCTTACTCCTGTTCCTCCTCTTTCTTAACAAGCTCTAATCTCTCACAATAATTTTCTGACACTGTTGAAAATTCCATTATCTCTCCATTTCTAAGCGTGTAATTTTGGAGCATACTTTCATTCTCATAAAATTTTGAATAAGATCTTCATCTTATTTATTATTATGATTTTCAGAAAATGTTGCTTAAGTCTATCCCTTTGAGGATCCCATAAGAAATGCCTTCCATTATTGCTTGAGTACAAAATTGGAGGAAAGATAAATAGAAGATAGTCTTGTGTCTTTAGCTTTTCCATTTTTGATTCTGACTTTTCACAGCTGATTTAATTCCAAAGCAAAAGGTATGGTCTAACAAGGTGCGTGAGCGCGCACACACACACACACACACACACACACACACACACACACACGGGTGTGGCCACCTTCTTTATTAATGCTGTCTAAAGATAGGAATACAATAAATGGAAATTATTTAGTATCATGACAACAACTCTTGGACCTCTAAGAACACATTTTATTAATTCTAACTTATTGTTCATACCTTAATAACATTTTAAACCTCAACTTAAACCACTACTACTAAATCCTTTGTATTCAAAATCTTGTGTCTGACTTGTGAATAGTTTCTTTCTTTTCAATATGCAGGAAGTTAAAAAATGATTTAAGGCCAAATTAAAATAATAAAGAAGCAATTGTTTTAAACACACTTTCTGTGATGCTGAGATCCTCAATGAAAGACTCATTTCTTGAATAGTTCCATTTAAATTTATGGAAGGAAAAACATATTCTATAGTTACAGTTTTATTTAAAATGTACTATCTAGAGTAGAAAGCAAAAGAATGAATTGGCCCTCACTGGTTTCTTTTCATAAAGAACTCCAGGCATTAGACATGCCATTTTCTCACCCACCTTCTGCACTAAAGGCTAAGAAAGATTATGGTCTCCTAAGAAAGTAGCTCAAAGACAATCAGAATGCTATGTACAATGTAGTGTTTTTGTCTCCTTAACCAATTTCACTTTTTTAAAATTGAAGAATCAGATAGCCATTTCTCTATTTAGGCTCCATAGGAACACATATCACCATGGTACCCACTTCAGTTAATACACAGTAAAAACAGACATCTGGAGAGATAATGTAGGCTGTAGACTGTTTCTATGCTGTTAGAGTTGGACAACTCCCTCTACATACCACTATGGTAAAAATGATGTTATTGATGAGATGAGGCTAGGAGCTAGTTTGTCAGTGAGGTTCAATAGGAGGCTGCTACTGTTGCCAAAATCTTCTGTTTTCTGTACATGCTGTGTTTTAGTGCCTGCACATCTATCTCCTTCTGTCATCTATCTACTTCACAAAATGAATGCATACATGATCATGAAAGGAATAAAGAACTATAGCTTTCTAACGTTAGATTTTTTCTGATTAAGGACCCATCAAATAAGTTGAGTTCACATCTAAAGTAAATCCTTTCTGCTATAACTTAATTATATTTTGTTTTTGTGCTATTCTGTACAATTATAACTAATCTCATTATTAATCTCATTATCTTTTGTGTTATATTTTCAGAATCTTGATTAAACCCTTCAAATGAAAATTCTTATAGCATTTGAAGGAAGATCACAGAATTATAAAATCACACAATTTTAAATCTGGAAGGAAGTTTAGAGTGTATCTAATCCAGTCCTCCAGATTTACAAATTGAGTAAGAATGTTAGAGAAGT
Organism: Sminthopsis crassicaudata; assembly: GCF_048593235.1. NCBI lineage: Eukaryota > Metazoa > Chordata > Mammalia > Dasyuromorphia > Dasyuridae > Sminthopsis > Sminthopsis crassicaudata. The sequence continues at coordinate 42,901,881 of NC_133622.1, forward strand.
TAAGGTCAAGGTCTCATAGATAGATAGGTTGTCAGAAATCCCACGTTGATGTGCTGGCTTAGGTTTAGAAGATCTAATCTCAAATCCAGTATCAGATATTTCTTGTTGCGTGACTGTGAGCAAGTTATTTAACCTCTGCCTGCTTCAGTTTCCTCAACTGTAAAATAGGCACTATTACAGCACTCATTTTACAAGTTTGTCATAAGGATTAAGTTAGATAATTTTTGTAAAGTCTAATCATTGTGCTTGGCACATAGGTAACAAGCAAATTTAACTGATGTTTGTCTTCGTCCCTTCCATTTCCAAATGATATGACAGGTAGATTTCTCTTGATAAACAAAGCCACTCTATGATCAAACACTAAGAAAACACTAAGAAGCGAGAAAATCTTCTAGATGCCATCAAAGGTATACATGATTGAGTGAAAGGAAGGTATTGTCAAATATAGTTATCTCTTCCATATTTTAATTTTCCCCTCATAGTTTTGATATATCATGGGTCAGCATAAGAAATTAAATAGACATTTTTAGAGAGTTTTGTGGAAGCTGCAGAATACATAGGAAGACCAGCAGATGACACAGAAAAATTTAGAAACTCAGAAATGTATAAAATACGTATATAGTGTTGTGTAATGCACAAATATTTTATCTTTTAATATCATAACAATTCAGACTTCTTCTCTTGTATGAAAGGAGGGTTATGAATTTTCCAGAATGTAGAGGCACCATGTCCCTAATCCCAGCCATGTGGAAAGGATAACTGTAATCATTGGATTGCATTTGTTGTATAATCAAAAAATATTTTAACTATGTCACAGATGGAACTTTTTCTCTGTGGCATTTTTTTGGTCAAGCTCGCTAGACTTTTTATAAGGGGGATGGAATAGATTGGAAATTTTAAGAAAACTTGCTTCTAAATAACCTGTACCATCTGCCCCAGGTACCATTTGCCACATTTAAAAACTTTTTGAAAAGACAGAAGTGAGGAGAGAATGCATTCCAGGCATGGGGAATGGAGTGTATAAAGGCTTAGGAGTGAGGAAATGATACATTACACTTGATGAACTGCTGATTGGTCAGTTTGGTTGGACAATATAGTGTGTAAAGGAGAATGATATATATGGAAAAGTTAGTAGGAACCAGAATGTAAACGGGCTAAAATACCAGGTTGAGAAGTTTTTTTTTTTTTTTTTTTTTTTTTTTGTTTTTGTTTTTGTTTTTGTTTTTAATATTTTTATCCCAGAAATCACAGGGAGCCATTCAGGAGCAAAATGACATGCCCAGATCTGCATTTTAGGGATATTAATGTGGCAGTTATATGGAAAAGAGATAGAAAGGAGTGGTTTTCAATAATCCAGAAGAAATAATTGCAGACTAAATTACAATAGAGAATGTGTGAATAGAGAGGAGATGGATGCAAGAGATGTTATGGAGATAGATTTGACAATACTTGGAAATAGCTTGCATATGGAGGGAGAGAGCAGATGATGATGTCTTCAGTCTAAATGGGGAAATTGGAAGAAAGGTTGTTTTTTTTTTTTTTTTTTCTTGAAATGTGTGAGTACCTTTTTGTATATGTTGATTTTGAGATGCCTATGAATAGTGAAGTGGAGATGATTAGAAGCTAGTTAGCAATGTGAGGTTAGCATTCACAAGAACCTTATATGGATTTAGAAGATATGTAAAACGATGATAATTGAGCCCATTAAAGTTCATGAGACCTCTGAAAGACAGAAAGAGAAACAGAGATAGAGAGAAAGAAAAAGAAAGACACACACAGTGAGACAGAGAGACACAGAAAGAGACAGAAAGATGGCGGCAGAGCTAGAGATAGAGACAGAGACAGACAGAGACAAAGACATAGAGACAGAGACAAATGAGATAGAGAGAGGCAAATAAAAAGAGACAGAAAGACACACACACGCAGAAAGAATATAGAGAAAGAAGAAAAAGGGTTTTCTCCAATTCTTTGAGATATATTCACACTTAGAAGATAATCAGTGAAAGGTAATGAGGACCTCTAAAGCAGGGAGGAGGAGAACCAAAACAAAACAGAGTTGTATGAGACAAATAGGGAAGAGAATATCTTGAAGGATATGGTAATGGTCTATATAAAAACTTGTGGAGAGATTAAAAAATTGAGACATAAGAAAAAGACCTTTGGATTTGACAGTTAAGAGATCATTAGTAACCTTAAAAAGAGCAGGGTTAGTCAAGTGGTAGGGTTAGAATTGCAATTGTAAGTGGATAAGAAGTTATTGGAAGAGAAAGTTATGAGAATGGAGGAACTCCTTTCCAAGATATTCTTATGAAAGTGAGACTAGAGTTAGGATGATAGCTTGAGGGGCATAGAAGATGAAATGAAAGTTTTTAAGGATGAAGAGGAGCTCATAATATTTATAGTATAATAGAAAAGGAGATATGTAAAAGGCAGGAACTCTGGAGGAATATACTTAAGGCTCATTTTGATTGATTTCATCCTACAACAAGGTGTTAATTCAGTGGAATTGATAAGACAATGGTTATCTAACTTACATATATCTGGATGTAGATGGGTGTCTTCATCAAAAGATCAATGGAACTAGTCTGAATCATCTCATTGTTGAATAGAGCCATGTTCATCAGAATTGATCATAGTTTAATCTAATGTTGTCATGTACAATCATCTGGTTCTGCTCATTTCATTTAGCATTAGTTCATGTAAGTCTCTCCAGGCCTCTCTGAAATCATCCTGCTGGTCATTTCTCACAGAACAATAATATTCCATAATATTCATATACCACAATTTATTTAGCCATTCTCCAACTGCTGGCATCCACTCAGTTTCCAGTTTCTTGCCACAACAAAAAAGGGCTGCCACAAACATTTTTGCACCTGTGGGTCCCTTTCCCTTCTTTAAATCTCTTTGAAATATAAGTGTAACGTCTGGTTAGCTCTCTGGAGGTCCTCTGAATGGGCCTTGGTTTCAGCAGAATAATCACCACAAGAATAGTCAGGAATAAAGTCTAAAGTTTTTATTTATTCCTTCAGTCTCCCAATTTGAACCAGTCTCTCCCAAAGTGCAGGAGGCAGGAGAGCCATCAGGAGACAGATCAAAGATGGAATCTCTGTAGCTGACTTTGTCCTCAGTTTAAATACCCTATTACAATTGCATCAACTATAGAACTATTACGTCATTATGCTTGGTACTAAGTACATGTAAGCTAGATAACCATTGTTTTATCAATTCCACTGAGTTAATATCTTGTTGTAGGATTAAGTCAATCATACTGGGCCTTCAGTATATCTCTTCAGAATTCCTGCCCTTTACAGAGATAAATATAAAGAAATTGAAAATGGGAGAGAAAAAATATGATAAATGAACTTCAGAGGAGATGGTATAGGATTAAACAAAACGTAGAGAGGTAGATTTGTAAAGAAGGCTTGTCTCCTCCTGAGAGACTGTAGTCTTTCAAGGAGATATAAATATAAAATGATGAAGGTAGATTTGAGATATGAAATAGCAGAGAAATGGAAACTTCTATTTCTTTTTTTTTTTTAGGATAATGACCAATTTGCATTTATTTATTTAATAATATATTAATAATTATTTAATAATTTATTAATTTAATATTTTTCTCAGTTACACTTAAAACTCAATTTTTTTTCATTTGTTTTTAAGATTTTTGAGTTCTAGGTTCTCTCCCTTAGCCCTTTCCACAATTGTGGAAGGTAGGTATGTGAATGTAGATAAAACATTTCATAAAAGTCACATTGTGACAAAAACAAACAAATAAACAAACAAAAAAACCAAAGTTAAAAAAAAATAAGAGAAATAGAGAGTGCTTCCATCTATATTCTGACTTGATAAGTTCCTTCTCTGGGTTTGGATAGGATTTTTCATCATAACTTCTTCAGAGTAGCTGTGGATGGTCATTCCAAAACATTGCTATTACTTTGTATATCATATATTTCACTTTGTTCATGGCAGGCTTTTCAGGATTTTTTTATGTTTATCATTTCCCAAGAGAATAATTATATTCCATCAGAGAAACTTGTTTCAAAAAAATTTTACAATCATCATTGCTAATTGTATTTCTCCCCTTTGATTCTCTACTTCTATCCTCTCCTATCTCAAAAGTGTTTGGTTACTGATCATCCCCTCCCCCAATATTCCCTTTTTTAAAATCACCTATCCCCCTTCCCATATTCTATTACCCCCCTCCATTTTCCTGAAGGGTAAGATAGATTTCTGTACCCTTACTGAGTATATATGTTATTTCTTATTTGAGAATTCTGATGAGAATAAGGTTCACTCTTTTACTCCTCTTCCTTTCCACTACAAAAGCTTTTTCTTGCTTCCTTTTTTATGGAAGGTAATTTGTACCATTCCACTTCTCTCTTTCCCTTTCTCCCAGTACATTACTCTCCCATCCCTTAATTTCATCATTTAAAAAAATATTATTCCTTCATATTCAAATTGTACCCATGCCCTCTTGTCTATATATACTCCTTATAACTGCCATAATAATGAGTATCATACTCCCATGTAAAAACATAAACAGATTTACAAGTTCCTCATGGTACCACTTTCTTGGTTACCTCCTTATGCTTCTCCAGAATCCTGTATTTAAAATCAAATTATCTATTCACTCCAATTGATAAATGGTCAAAGGATATGAACAGACAATTTTCAGATGATGAAATTAAAACTATTTCCATTCATATGAAAGAGTGTTCCAAACCACTATTGATCAGAAAAATGCAAATTAAGACAACTCTGAGGTATCATTACACACCTGTCAGATTGGCTAAGATGACAGGAACAAATAATGATGAATGTTTGAGGAGATGTGGGCAAACTGGGACACTGATGCATTGTTGGTGGAGTTGTGAAAGAATCCAACCATTCTGGAGAGCAATCTGGAATTATGCCCAAAAAGTTATCAAAATGTGCATACCCTTTGACCCAGCAATGCTACTACTGGGCTTATATCCCAAGGAAATACTAAAAAAGGGAAAGGGACCTGTATGTGCCAAAATGTTTGTGGCAAATGGAAAATGAATGGATGTCCATCAATTGGAGAATGGTTGGGTAAATTATGGCATATGAATATTATGGAATATTATTGTTCTGTAAGAAATGACCAACAGGAGGAATACAGAGAGGCTTGGAGAGACTTACATCAACTGATGCTGAGTGAAACGAGAAGAACTAGGGGATCATTATACACTTCAACCATGATACTATATGAGGATGTATTCTGATGGAAGTGGATATCTTCAACATAGAGAAGAGCTAATCCAATTCCAATTGATCAATGATGGACAGAATCAGCTACATCCAGAAAAGGAACACTGGGAAATGAGTATAAACTGTGAGCACTGTTTTTGTTTGTTTGTTTGGTTTGTTTTGCTTCTCTTCCCAGATTATTTTTACCTTCTGAATACAATTCTTCCTTTGAAACAACAACAACAAAATTCGGTTCTGCACATATAGATTGTATCTAGGATATACTATAAGATATTTAATATGTATGGGAATGCCTGCCATCTAGGGGAAGGGGTGGAGGGATGGAGGGGAAAAACTTGGAACAAAAGGGAGTACAAGGGATAATGTTGTAAAAAAAAATTACCTATGCATATGTACTGTCAAAGAAAATGTTATAATTATAAAAATTAATAAAAAATTATCTATTCAGTTCTGGTCTTTTTATCATGAATGCTCAAAAATCCTCTGTTTTATTGAATAGCCATGTTTTTTCTCTCAAGGATAATATTCCGTTTTGCTGGGTAAGTGATTCTTGGTTGCAATTGTAGTTCCATTGTTCCTCAGAATATCATATTCCAAACACTGGTTCTTTAATGTAGAAACTGCTTAATCTTAGGTGATCCTGACTTTGGTTCCATTATACTAGAATTATTTCTTTCTGGATAATTGCAATATTTTCTCCTTGATTTGGGAGTTCTAGAATTTGGCTATAACATTCCTGGGAGTTTTTATTTCAGGATCTCTTCTAGGAGATGATCAATGGATTCTTTCAATTTCTATTGTACCTTCTGATTTTAGAATATCAGGACAGTTTTCTTTGATAATTTCTTGAAAGATGATGAAAAAGGCTCTTTTTTTAAATTTTAATCATGATTTTCAGGTAGACCAATAATTTAAAATTTTTCTTTCCTGGATCTAATTTCCAGGTCAAATGTTTTGTCAATTGAGCTATTTCACTTTTTAAATTTTTTTTCACTTTTTTTGATTTTGCTTTATTATATCTTGATTTCTCATAAAGTCATTAGGTTCCTTTTGCTCAATTCTATTTTTTAAGGTATTATTGAGATTTTGTACCTCCTTTTTCAATTGGCCAATTTTGCTTTTTAAGGCATTCTTCTCCTCATTAGTTTTTTTTTTAATTTTTATTTCCTTTTGCAACTCTCTCAATTCTTTCCCTAATTTTTCCTCTCTTTTACTTGATTTTCAAAGGCCTTTTGGATCTCTTCCATGGCCTAAGACCAATTCTTATTTTTCTTGGAGGCATAGGATGTTGGACATTTGACTTTCTTATCATCTTCTGAGTGTGTGTTTTGATCTTTCTTATCACTATAATAACTTTCAGTGGTCAGAAAGGTTTTTCTTTTTTCTTTTCTTTCTTTCTTTCTTTTTTTTTTTTTTTTTGTTTTTGTTTTTGTTTTTGTTTTTCTGCTCATTTTTTGGCCTATTGCTCTACTTTTAACTGTTAAAGTAGGGCTCTATTTCCAAGGTGGAGGGCTCACTGTCCCAAGCTTCAGAGGTTTTATGCAGCTAATTTCAGAAATCCTTCTAGGAATCTGACCACAAGCACTCTTTTCTGCCCTAGGAGCTGTCCCTGCCCCAATGTAGTTGTAAGGTCTAGCTTGCTGGCCAGAGCTGAGGCTCTGCTGACTGGGGCTGTGCGGGAACTGCACACCAGATTCCCACTCAGTTGCCACTGACCCTCTCTACTGATCTTTGGTCCTCCCTTGTATCCCTGGGCTGAGAGATCCAAAAGCCACCAGCACTGTTGCTGATTTAGAGGTCCTGCCTTGCAGATGCTGAGGTCCAGGCTGGAGATGAGGCTGGAGCTGGAGCTGATTGTATGCTAGGGTCCCTCTCTGGTTCTAGATCTTTTCTGCTGATTTCCAGGTCTTCTTTGGTATCTTTGGGCTGAGAACTTTGGAAGCCACCAATACTGCTGCTGATTCAAAGGTTGGACCCTGAGTTGGGGCTAAAGGTGGGGCTGAATCCAGGGTGACACACAACATACTTCCACTTTTTTCTCCTGAGCTTCTAAGTTGCCTTCAGATGGAAAATGTTCCACTCCTTTTTGGGTGTTCTGATGCTCTACAATGTGTCACTTTTTAGAGTCATTATTTAAAGGAATTTGGAGCAGTTTGGGGGAGAGATTAGGCAAGTGCCTGCCTTTATTCCTACCATCATGGCTCACCAGGGAACTTCTATTTCTAAGGACAGCAGGGAGCAAAGTTCTGTCCTAGGGAGAAATGTAAGGCTCTCAAGGAAATAACAATCTTGCTATGGAAAATGTCCTAGAGAGTTAAACAAAGAATAAAAGGAAGGCATCACAGGAAGAAAGGTCCAACTAAAATCAGACACTTTGCAGTTTGCTTAGTCAACACATTTATATGGCTTTCTGCAGTATATGAGTTGGAGCAGAGGAAGTGGGAGGTGGAGTCAGTTTTCGACAAGACATAATTAGTAAAAGACAAGGAGTTCCAAGTTTTATAGAAGATAATATAAAGATAACTTGGTTAAGAGTAGAGGTAAGAAATAAGAGAAAAAGGGAACTGGAGTGATAGATTGAATTTACTCTTGGAAGAGTGAATTCTAGCTATGGTAGAGTATTTGACAGAAAATTTATCTATCAAAATATCACAGAATTTTAATACATTATAGTGTTAGGGGATTTTTTTCTGAATCATTTGTATTTTTTCCCACTTATTTTATAGAACTTTGTGAGGCTAAATACTTTAAAGGCAAGGTAATTGAATAGTCTCATTTTTCAGTCTAGTTACTGTAATCCTATTGTAAAATTTCCTGGAGTTTGCTTATCTTGCTAAAATTGTGAAGAAGACAAAGAAAAACAACTCCGTGCCCAATTCCCAAAGCATTTAATCACATCTGAATAATGTTGCAACCTTTTCATCTTGCAAACATATTCACACTGATCACCTTGTGAAATACTCTTGTGAGAAAGATTCTGCAGAGTGCTGATGGGAGGACAGCAGAAGCAGAAGCTGAATTACCAGCCTCAGACAACAAAGATAGGATGGCCTTAGTGACTAAAATTCAGGCATTTCTAACTCAAAGTGCTGATTTTAATCTCTTCTGTGAGAGTAACAAATAGAACTGTAGATCAGCAGTTATTGATGGTGCAAGCTTGTGTCCAGGTCCCAAGAACTGCATAACATTTATTTCTGGCAAGTCCAGACCAAAACATAGGTGCAGCTGTTATTATCATCATTATTAATAAGGAACAGAGATCAAATGCATAGCTTCAGACAAGTTGGTGAAAAACAAGTAGTAACCAAGTGTCTTAAATATGTGATTTCCTGCTTGATGACTAGTGTAACAAAATGAGGCAGAAATCTGGTGTGATGGAGCACTTTTGCAATCCCAGCTACAGAAGGGAAAAGCTGGAAGATCTATTGAGCTCGACAGTTCTGGGCTATGTTGATCCAGTGTCTTCAATTAATTAAGCATCAATGTTGTGAGCCTCTGGATTAAAACCTATAAAAAGAAGGCTAAACAGACCTAGAGGGGAAACAATGCAAGTCAAAGTTCCCATTCTGACTGATAGTTGATAGCCCTTGCATTTTCAGCCTAAGAAAAATAGGGTGACATAATCTTTAAAAGAAAGAAAAATGAGGCACTAGTCTTGGGTCCTAGTCTTGGCCTTATCCTTAGCTAAGCATATTAACTAAAAAAGCAAAATAAGAGAGAGGAAAGGGATATTTTAAAAAATTAAATAGAAAAAAGAAGGATTTCAGGAGGAAATACTGATAAGAACAGTTTTGAATGCATTATGAAGAATTAGTTATGTACTTAAAAAACAAGATATGAAATGAATATGTTTCATATTTCACTCCTTTTTGTATTCTTTGTATCAATGGAAATACTTTTATTTTGGTGCTCAAGTTAATTTTTTTAAAAAGATAAAAATCATTTGATCTATTGAGTTCTCAATAGTTTCATTTATCAAATAGAGAACATTATCTGTTAGGATTGTTGGGAGAATCAATAAGATTTCATATACATGAAAGCACTTGAAAAAGTATAAAGCATTACGCAAACAAAAAGTATTGTTATCATTCAATAATTATTGAAATATTGAATTTAATCATCAAAGAGAGTATTGGTACATTCAATAGAGTGCAGGTCCTGGAATTAGGAAAACCCAAATTCAAATCTGGCCTCATACATTTACCAGACGTGGGCTGTGGGCAAGGCACTAATCTTATGTTTGTCTCAGGTTCCTCAACTGTGAAATGAGGATAGGAATAGGATCTCCCTCATTGAGTTGTTGTGAGGATCAAATGAGGTAATATAAAACACTTAGCACAATTCCTACATGCACAAAGGGGATATCCTATAAATTATTATTCTCTTCCCATCTCTTAAAGGCTATGTAGAAGTCAAGGTTGAGAACTTCTAAGGGTGATGGGGGACACAAATAAGGGAAGTCTATTAGATTTCATAATGAAGAGATAATCTGTCAATTTGGGGGAGAGCAGAATTTGCTTGTTAATAGTTGTAAAATAAGGTTAGAAGTTAGATTGCAAAAGATTTTGAAGAGAATGAGGGAAAAAAGTGGACATACAACTTAGCTTTTTAGAGCTTAGCTGAAAAGGGAAAGAAGAATATAGGACAATTGATAGTAGGGATAGTAGGATCAAAAATGTTTTTGTTGTTGTTGTTCTGTTTACTTCTTAGGGTAGAGGGGACAAGGGAGTATTTGTAGGCAACAAGAAAGGAATCAGTACACAGTGAAAGATTAAAAACCAGAGAGGAAGTGAGTAATGATATTAATAGGAGCAACCCATTAAATTAGGAGTGGAGAGGAGGAAAGGGGTTTAAGAGTATCTACTTCAAACCATAAAGTCTCAGACCAAACCAATGTTAGTTTGTCAAGCAGAGAAGATAATGATTTAAAATCCCAGATGGGGAAGGGACAGTTGTATTTTTTTTTCTGGTATTTTTTGTCCATGATGATTATGCAGATTATTTAAATGTAAAGCGCAGAGCTAGCTTTGAACCCAGGTTTTCCTGGCTTCCAAGTGGAGTATTTTATTAACTATACCATGCTGTCTCACCTACTAGTTCAATACAAATATGTCTTTTTGTTCTTAAAAGTTGCTGCAGGAAAGTCACTAAGTGGCTTCAGGTACTTGGACTCATCATATGGCTATTCATTCTGTAGGTTAAATTCATCTTATTATAGTTTTTTACAAAAGATATCTTCCATTGATTTTATTAGCAAGTAGGATAACCTAAAGTTATGAGACTGAGGTGACTCTCAAATTAATATTTAGGAAAATTCTTTTGCTCTCATCAATAGCTGTATTGTAAGGCCCAAACTATGAATTAATAAGTGAATTAATCTTAGAAAAAACAACCTGCTCAGACTAAACATACAAAAGGAAGAGAGTGGTAGTCCTACTGGAACTACTTGTTCCAGTGTTTTCAGAGTACAAAGAAGAGAGTTCATTTAGCCCTGCTATATTAGCATATTAATATAGAGGAATACTCTAAAATGGTTTAAACATGATAAATACACAAAAAAACTGAAAATACATTTATGGCACAGTGCAGGACAAATAAACTGAAAAAATGGAGTATACACCGATTACATTGATTTTTTTAAGGAAATTGAATAAGAATAAATAGACAAAGAATCCCATTTGAGACTTGGAGTGACTGATTAAAATGTAACCTTATGCATTAGAATTAATTGAAATGGGGTCGCTAAGCATGTTTAGTTTTTAGTATTGATCCTTAATTTTAAGTTCCTAGTAAAACGTTTTATTAAAAAAATTACAATGTACTAAACTGCTATCTAGCTTTTTTCTGGCTCTTCAGTTAACCATATAAGATAGAGGCAAAGTTGTACCTGCTGAATTTCTGGTGCAATATCTATAGTCATCAACTTCATTTAAGGATTCTGTTGCTTTTTAAGGGAGAGGACAGTTCTGAATTACTAAAGCACTATGTTATATGGCAGTCATTATTTCCATCCAGTCCTTTGAAACTTAGCATTCTGGTGGGAAGCTAAACTTCAAGACACCACAGTAATCAGCATGACTCCTGGGAGATGTCACATCAGCATATTGCTGAATGCTAATTAGCTATATACCTATGTCCATAACAGATATTATCTATATAGAGAGCTAATACACACACACACACACACACACACACACACACACACATATATATATATATATATATATATATATATATATATATATATATATATATATATATATACATATTACACCCCCAAAATAAGAAATGTTCTTAGTATATAGAGGTATCTTTGTTATAATTTCTCATGAAATTATGCCATAAAATTATTTATATGTAGACAGCCTAAAGAGTAAGAACAAAAGGAGAAAGAATATTCTGGCTTTGCAAATATTTCTTAATGCAATGTGAAAGCATTTCCATTGATTCCAAATTTGGGCATATCTCCTACAAAAAGTATCAGGGCTTTTTGCCTATCAATCAGTTAGTGCTTTAGAATCCCTGAATTACATCTAGATGAAGCATGAATCAAGCTAGAACAAGCAAGGGGCAGAACCATAGTTTGGAGGAACAAACTCCAACCCTTACCCTCAGTAATGCTGTAAGTTATGGGGTAAGGCAAGTTGATTTGATTGTTGCTCAATTGCTTTCACCTTTCTTGGAGACCTCAAACACAGGATAATGTCATAAAACTGTGAACTGAAACTGTAATTTTACTGGAGAGGAAATCATTTTGAGGGGACTGTGTTAGATGTCCTATTTTTTTGTAAAGTAAAATGAATACTATCTTAAATTTAACATATTTTAACCTGAATGCTTAGAAGGGAGGTAGAGCTTTTTATTATAATAATTATTATTATTAATGGAGAGAAAGTAATAAGCTATATTCTGATGTTTCTAGAAGAAATACTGGACAGGGAATGAAATACACAAATACTGAGGTTCCCGTGGGAAACAAGTAAGGAGTTTGAAAAAATGGATGCATTAATAAATGAACAATATTATTAAGGACTTATCTATGCCAAGAACAGTGCTAAGTGCTGAAGATACAGCCAGAAAAAGGAAGACATTTTATCATCTGGGAACTTACAGTCTAATAGAGGAGACAATAAATACAGGGGAGTGATAGCCAGAGAAAAGTAGTTTTATTTGGAAAAATGGGGTAGATTGAGTGGAAGGGAGGATATGACAAAATCTTTTAAGAAATAGTGAAAAAGTTGTTTCACTTATGATTCTAGAACTGAAAAAGAGAGTTTTGAGAAATATGTTCAAGATTGGACTTATTCCATGTAAAACCAGAGCTAATGTTCCAGGCTACAGGTTATTAACCTATGTGTTTGTTTGTTACATATATATGTGCTGTGTTCACATTTGACATCATAGCATCACAGATGTGTGGCTGAGAGGGACCTCAGAAGCTATTAAATCCAACCTCTGTATTTTGTGATAGCTAGGGAGGATGACTTATCAAAGGTCACAAAGATAGTGAGCATCAGATACAAGATTTGAATGGAGGTCCAGTGATTCTAGGGCTAGTGCTTCTTCCATTGCACCCTGGTACCTGCCCCTTCCCCAAACTGTAATATGTTTATAGACACAAATGACCAGTGAATTGAGTGAAGGAGTTATGTTCTCTAATCAGCAATATCTCTCTAGAAAAATCTATATAGTATGAAGTGCCACAAAGTGAGAGGGATGGGAATTATGAAAACTATTGCCATCTAGAGGGTAGACTTTGGTAATGAGACTGCTTAGCATGGTTACAATAGATGTATAATAAAATAGGGTAGCTTTTGTATATGATGACCAGATACTTGAATTTCCTTTGATATTTTCTTCCATCACCCTGAGTATTTCTTTCTCTATACTCTTGTAAACTCAGCCTTGTTGTTCAAGTGAGTTTTCCTTATGATTTAATGCCTAATGAATTAGAATTTTTAAAGTTAGAGGCTATTTAGACTAAACTCTTAACCAATTATTCAATGTCCCTGCTAGGCAATCATTTAGCCTTATGTTCCTTTTTTCTTATCTCACTTTGTTTTGCAGTTATAATCTGTTGTTTTGTACTTAAATGTATTATCTGTTATATCTTTCCAATAGAATATAAGCCCTTTGAATTCAGGAACTGTTTTTTTGTTTTTGTTTTTGTTTGTTTTTGTCTTTGCATCCACAAAACCTGCCATGGAACCTGACACACAGTAGGTACTTAATGGATGCTTGTTGAATTGAAGGGATTTTTTAAAATTTTGGGATACATAAATACTGAGTCTTTATCCCTTTTTCAGTTGAACACCAGTTTAACAGATGCACTATTGTTTTTTCATGTAAATATCTATAAACTCTGAAAGGATGGATCTAAAAGAACTTTTTCTGCATTGCTTCATGTATTGATTTCTCATCTCCACCCCCTCCCCAGTCTCAACTTTCTACAGCTCTATATTCAATTCAGTCATGATGTATCCTACTCCTTTGAAGCAGTGCCATTTCCTTTAGCACCTCTACATCACAGCAATTTAGTTTCCTTATCGTTTACTAACCATTTAAAGAGAACAGCACTTGAGAGCTTTGTCAGGGGTTGAAACTGCTGGATTGCACACCCATAATAAACACGACAGTAAGAGTATCAAAATGTTACTTAATAATGTATAACAAGTAAGAGCTGTTTTCTTTTCTTTTTTCCCTTTCTTAAAAAGTACAATGTATTTGATGATGGATCTAGTTTTCTTTGAGTGTTCTTTTATCATAGTCTTCAAACAAAGATTGCTTTGAAGCATATCTCTTCTGTAACATAAAAAATGTGGGTTAGATAGAACTGAGGAGCTTGATTGGTGAGTTAGCAAGGTACTGGTGAAAAAAGGGAAGTCTTCCCTAAGAGACCACTAGTTTTCCATAGTATGAGGTGTATCAGAGCTGGGGTCAGGAAAGTCAGATTTCATGTTTCATCTCTCCTACTTACTGGCTATGTAACAATGGGGCAATTTGAGTGCTCTGAATCTCAGTTTTCTCATTTGCAACATAGAGATAATACTTGTGCAGCAGCAGGCTGAGATGGATCTCTGCAAAATGAGAGATGCTCAGAGCCTGGCTTAATGGTTCTTGGGAATTATAGTTTGAAGGAAAGAATGATGTCGCCTTCGTTTCTTGAAAGAGACTCAAGGATGCTCTTGGGAATGGTACTCAGATACAGAGTAGAGAGTTTGGAATGAAGTGCTGCCCTGGAAACAGAAAGAGAGGAGATATGTAGACCACAGAACCAATGGGGGAGGAAGGATGAGCAAGCCCAGGGATTATAGGGGGAACTGACACTTTCTTTTTCTTTTTTTTTCTTTTTAATAATTTTTATTATATATATTTTATAATATTATCCCTTGTATTCATTTTTCCAAATTATCCCCCCTCCCTCTACTCCCTCCCCCCCGATGACAGGCAATCCCATACATTTTATATGTGTTACAATATAACCTAGATACAATACATGTGTGTAAATACCATTTTCTTGTTGCACAATAAGCATTAGATTCTGAAGGTACATGTAACCTGGGCAGACAGATATTAGTGCTAACAATTTACATTCACTTCCCAGTGTTTCTTCTCTGGGTGTAGCTACCTCTGTCCATCATTGATCAACTGGAAGTGAGTTGGCTCTTCTTTATGTTGAAGATTTCCACTTCCATCAGAATACATCCTCATACAGTATTGTTGTTGAAGTGTACAGTGATCTTCTGATTCTGCTCATTTCACTCAGCATCAGTTGATGTAAGTCTCTCCAGGCCTCTCTGTATTCCTCCTGCTGGTCATTTCTTACAGAGCAATAATATTCCATAACCTTCATATACCATAATTTACCCAACCATTTTCCAACTGATGGACATCCATTCATCTTCCAGTTTCTAGCTACAACAAAAAGAGCTGCCACAAACATTTTGGCACATATATGACTCTTTCCGCTCTTTAGTATTTCCTTGGGATACAAGCCTAGTAGTAGCACTGCTGGGTCAAAGGGTATGCACAGTTTGATAACTTTTTGGGCATAGTTCCAAATTTCTCTCCAGAATGGCTGGATTCTTTCAAACTCTACCAGCAATGTATGAGTGTCCCAGTTTCCCCACATACCCTCCAACACTCATCATTATTTGGAACTGACACTTTCATCCACTGAAGCATATGGAACAGAACATGAGGCATCTCTGATCAGTGCTAAACTTTTCCTTGGTTAAGAATTCAAATAAGTTGATAATGTGTGACTCCTCCTAAAAACATCCCCCTTCCCATTCCCATTTTCCTTTTGTTGCTTGTTTGCTTCTCTTAACTATCATGAAATCAGGCCTGTTTGATAGAAAGGAGAGATCCTAATTATTTTTAAGCTGTGTATTTACTTATTTGTCAACAGGGGACTGAAAGATAGAAGAATGGGTATTTGTTTCTAGAGATATAGGAAAGACCAAAATTCAGACCCAGTACAAAAATTTCAGACTTTCACTCGAATAAGGGCTGAATTTAAACTAAGAGAAAATGTTATAATTTGGATTATGAATCTACTCCAAGTTTACAGCTAAGTCTGGGGAATTTTGCACAGCACTCTCCCAACTGGGGAGAAAATGCTGACACAACTATGCATTTTCAAGCTGGCTGGAGAGCTTTGTAGAGAAGAAACAGCCTTCTTCTTCAAAAGAAGATAAATATGGTTTCAAAATCTCTTTGGGACTGAATCTAGAAACCATCATGTGAAGAGAGAAAGAGAAAGAAGCTTCAGATATGTAGAAAAGGCCAACCTCGATATTATCCATGATTTACAATTCATGTAAATAGAGACTCTCCCCTGTAATAAGATCAGGTTTTCTGTGTTTTGATTATCCTGAGATTTCATCTCTCCTGTTTAAAAATCCTTTTCATTTTCTGATTTTCTATACATCTTGTCGGACTCCTATTTGGATAAAATGCTTTATTTGATCTTCACTATTTATGATAGTTTTTGTGTAACCAATATTTGGTAGGACAGAACCAAATTAAAAGGTAAGATACCCTTCACTCTTTAAGGGAAAGTGGCCAAGGAAGTGCCATTGTTTTAAAGCAATTGTATTCCTAGACTAGAAATATATAGGGAGGCAGATAGGTATAATTCTAATCTAGCATGTTCCTATGAGACTGGAGAACCCAGCAATTAGCCTTGTAGTATTCTATTGTTTTGACTCTCCTCTTTTTCTCAGATGTGATCAGGTCCTCAGATCATATCTATCAATGCTTCCTTAAATCATATGATCCATGTGGACCTAAAAAGTTTCCATGGGTATATATTGCTTACATTAATAATTTTGATAAACTTCTTAGAAAAACAGACCCAAATTGGATCATGTTTTTCCTTTTGTCTTTGGCTAAAAATAAGTTAAAATCACATTTTGTGATTTGGATCAAAATTGGGCTTTTTGTCACAATTTGCTCATTCATTGTCTTTTCCTCTCTTCCTTTTAGGAAGAAATTTCTCTATAATGGCAGAGTTATTGTTGAAGGGTGAAGAGTAGTAACTACCCAGAAGCAGCAGAAGTAATGTGGCTAAACTTCCCTAGCAACATCCTGAAGAGCACTGGTCTTTTGCTTTCTACCATCAAACCTTCTCTTTCCTTACCCCTCTTCTCATTCCTGTCCATCCTCCACTTACTTGTCAAATTAATTTTCCTAAAGTGCAGATCTGACAAGTCACCCTTTTTCTTTTTAACAAATTTCAATGGCATCATCTCCAAGATCAAAAATAAAAATCCTGTTTATGGTATTCAAAGCCCTTTGTAGCCTGTTCCTGTCTTACTTTTCCAGCCTTATACCTTTCAATCCTGTACATCCTCTGTAATCCAGTGTCATGAGAAACTTTGCTCTTCCTTGAACAAGAAACTTCATCTCCAGACTGGAGGCATTTTCAGTGGCCACCCCCATATCTAGAATACTCTCTCTTCTCATGTCTGCCTCTGACTTCCTTGACTTTATGCAATTCTAGCTAAAATGTCACATACTCAAATATACAAATAATTCAAAAATACATAGCCAGGGGACATCTAGATGGCTCAGTTTATAGAGTGCCAAGCCTGTGAGTCAGAATGACTCATTTTTATGAATACAAATCCAGCTTCAGACATTAGCTGTGTGACCCTGAGCAAGTCCCTTTATCCTGTTTGCCTCAGTTTTCCATATATAAAGTGAATTAGAGAAGGAAATGGCAAACTAGTCTAATTTATTTGCCAAGAAAACACCAAATGGGATCATTAAGTGTTAGGATTCTTACAAGGTGCTAAGTGGGTTGTCTAATTTAGCATGGTACTTAACAGTTCTCTAGTTCAGAGTTCACACTTTTCACACCTTTAAAAGAGCATATAAAAGGACAAGCCCACTGGAAGCTCCAGGAGATTCAGTCAGGAGATTCGCAAGTCTAAAGGATAAGCCCACTCATGGGCTTTCAGGAGATTCACAACTAGGTTTGACTTCCAGAAGATTCACAAGCCCACAGAAACCCACAATCCCACACTGTTGGAGGTAGAGTCTGATTCATTCCAACTTCCACCTTTGTGCTGGATGGAGACATTGGTAGGACCAGAGGATGAAGCTGGCTGGAGAGATTCAGAGGGAGCTTTTGGAACCAAGGAGAGAGATAGACCTCTATTAAAGCTAACCAGGCCCAGGAAAAGATTCAGGACTTTGAAGGACACAATAATGGCTCTGGACTTTAACTCCTGGCTGCATTTGGGATTATTGAACTGAACTGAAACTAAGGCTGCCTCCAGAAGGTCCCCTAGAAACCTGCTCCCAGAGAACAATCACACTTAGAGAAGAGAACATTATAATTAAGAGTCAGATAAAGCTGAAATGACTAAACAAAACATAAACAGAATGAAAGAAAAAAATGCATAGCTCTTCACATACAACATACTTCACGTGCTAAAACCACCTAGGCAATCGTTGATTACCCCAAACCATTGAGTTCCTTTAAGAACTATACTATTATAAGTTTACTCTTCCTTATACAATCCTCCTTTTTTGTTTTTGTTTTTTAACATATTTATTTTCATTATTTTCATTATTAAAGAAAAATTAAAACAGCACATAGAAAAATCAAGAAATCATATGAAGGAAATGTTCAAAGATAGCCATGGGAATATGTAATGTTCTCTGCTGAGGTTTTCTTGGGATCTCTGGAGGCAGCCTTCCTTTCAGTTCATAATCACCATGAGAGTAGCCAGGGGTTAAAGTCCAAATCCTTTATTATCTCTTTCAAAGTCCTATCTCCTTCACGTGGGGCTTTGCTAGTTTCTTGGAGGCCTTCTAGAGTCTTGGTTCTGAGAGCTTAAGCTCCTGCCTCCTTCTCTGGCTTCTGAATCTCTCTGAATTCCAAGGGTTTGTGCCTCAGCCTGCAGCCACCACAAAGGTGAACAATGGAATGAATCTGTTCAGCCTTGGAGAGCTTCTAGTGCGCTTGTCCTTTCTAGCCCTGAGAGCTTCTGCCTTACATTCTCCACATTGAGTGTACCCCAATCATTATATCACTAGGAAACCATTATTTGTTGTAGAATTAAGTCAATGCTAAACCAGATTTCACCATTGTTTCCTCAATTCCACTTAGTAATTCCACTTAGTACCTTGTTTCAAGTTCTGACCCACAGCATTATTTGTTGTAGGATTAAATCAGTGCTAAACTAGATTTAACCATTGTCTCCTCAATTCCACTTAGTACCTTGTTTCAAATTCTGGCCCATAACAGGAATATAATTCCAAAATAAGGAAAGTTGGCAGAGAAAGGTAAAAAAAAATATTTTGGAGATTATATTGCAGGGTTAAACCATGAAATTTTAAACTAAATTTCAATATCTGCAAGTATTGATCTAATTTTTTCATTTCTTTCTAGTTGCTTCATTTACTAATCTTCAAGCTTCAACAGTGTCTTCAATTTTTGAATCAGCAGGTAGTCGAGAATTTGTCTTGAGTCATATTATGCAACTTGGTGAATTGGTCTTTGTGGACAACATCTGTATATTTATTTGTTTTCCAGCTATTTTCTTTCCAATTGTTGATCCAATTATTCAAACCTTTGATGATAAGTTGGTTATATGTGTACACAATGAATTTGTCCCTATTTTGGGCCTTTGCTTGCTTGATCTTTTGGGCAGCTGCTTCTAATGATGATCTTTGGGTTGTCTGTCATCCAGAATGTATGCTACTTATGGTTAGATCATAGTCTGGTCCTCAGTAGATACCAATACCTCCTTTTGTTCCTTGTCTTCCAATTTTTTTTGCAGGCACCCTTGACATACATAGTGTTAGGGTGTCTTTCTTAGTGTGATTGCCAATATAAGCTTCCAAATGCAGTGGTCCTCAAGCTTTTTAAATAGGGGGCCAGTTCACTGTCCCTCAGACTGTTGGAGGGCCGGACTATAGTAAAAACAAAAGCTCACACTCTGTCTCTGCCCCTCAGCATATTTGCCATAACCCGGTGGGCCACATAAACGTCCTTAGCTAGTCACATCTGGCCTACAGGCCGTACTTTGAGAACCCCCGTTCCAGAGCTTCCTTTGCCAACCATAGTCATAGCTGTTTGGATTATGCTTCTAATTCATCTCCTGTCTCTTGAAAAGTTTGGTTGGAAAAAGAAGTAACTCTATTTTTTGTTCTTTGTATATTGAAATTTTAAAAATTTATTGATGTCACGTTCTAAACAGAAAAGAAAAAAATAAAAATAAGAAAAACAAGAGAAAAACTCACCTTTGAAATATCTCAGCAATTAGAAAATTATAATTCTTCACCAGAATCCTATTCTGATGTCTCAAGTGGTGAGCATGTGACCCTGTAGCCTCAAAATTTATACCAACAGATCATAAGCTCTGTTGTCTAGAGGGGGTTAAGGTACAGATACAGCTGCAGATGAATTGGCACCAGAATCAAATATACTCAGTACTAATACTTTAAAATATTTTCCTATCTTTGTTTGTACTTGTTCCTATCATATGCTTTCCCCAACTTCCCAGGAAATTCTTCCTTTCTTCTCTGGCCCTTAAATAGTAGAAATAAGTGATCATCTTAAAGACATCCCGTAAAAGTTTACTCTTCAGGGACATTTTTTTATTTTCATATCTCATACCAGTATGATACATTGAACCACTAAAAAGTATTTTTCTAATGTTAGTTTAGCTAAAAATAGAATTCCATCTTGAATTAATTTATATTGACTTCTGCTCAAAATTAGATATTTTCTGTTCCTGTGAGTTTGAAACAATTGATTATTTCTAAATTTTATTGGCATTATTATCAAGAAAAAAACCCATAAAGTATGAAGAATTTTCATCAAAGTTTATTATGAAGTTGATAAGAGAAGTAATTGGAGGTGGTGTGGTATGAAATATACTTGAAAAGAGAACTAGATTTGAAGTTAAATGATTATATTTTGAGTCCAGATTCTAACACGCAGTAAAAATGGGAACCTGGATAAATCTTCATAAAATCACAGTATCAAAGGTTTACTACCCATTCATCACTTTCCCTCTTCATTATAAAAAAAAAACTATGTAGAAGATACTTTCAATGAAGGGTAAATTTTGTGTCAACAAGTAGTCTTTGTTGAGATAGAACACTGGTTATAGACTTGGGAAGACTTGATTCATATTACATTAAATGCCTGACTATGAGCAAGTCACTCTGCCACAGTTTTCTCAATTGTAAAATGATGATAATGATAGTGACTTTTTCTTAAGGCTGATGCAAAAATCAAAGAAGATGGCATTTGTAAAATGCTTTACAAACCCAAGAGTGTCTTATAAATGTTAGCTATTATTAATTCTCATGTTTAGCAGTAGACAGGGAATTTTTCCATATCTAAATTTATTTTGCTAAAGTGCTTCCCAATGTTTTCTTTTTAGTCTTAGTAGAGAAAGTGATGCAGTACTCTGGATAAAAAATATTCATGCACTCACAGAATCATATAATTTTAACCTGGGTGTAATCTTAGCAATCATTTAGTCAAGTCCATTCACTTTGCAGATTAAAAACAAAACCCCAGAAAACAAGGAAGGTTAAAACTTTCCTAGAACAAGAGCTGCACGAAAATTTTTTAAAGGAATGCATTAAAAGTTTCTTTCTATAATCTACTAAAATAAAAATGTCTTCCAGACCTATTATTGTTAAAAATAGGTATCACTATTAGTGATCTGTGTATTTCTTTAATTTTTTTTGATCTATCTTATTTTTCTATCGTTTTCTTTTCCATACCTATCAACCAGACATTCCTTTTCTAAAATGCAATTCCTATTAATGAGAAAAAAGAAAGAGGGGGAAAACATTTTAACAAAACTAACCAACACATCAACTTATTCTAAAGATATATACAATGTTCTTTACCTCAGGAAAGATGAGAGGGAGAAACAATTTTCATCTCTCTTTTTTTTTCCATGTTTATTTGGCTGGTATAATTCCATAGTATCTTTTGTTTTTGTTGATGATTTTTTTTCCCATTTGCATTGCTGTAATCATTATGCATACTGTTTTCCTTGTTCCACTTATTCCACACAGTGTGGCAGTGTCTAGAGAGATAGCTTTGGGCAAGACACTTAAATGTTCAGCACCTCAGACAGCTCTTTAAATCTGCAACTTGCAAAGCGGGGGGGGGGGGGGGGGGGGGAAGGGGGGGTCAACCTAGATTGGTGAAAGCATTATCTCATCAATGCCTTTTCATCTTATGCAATTATTGGCTCTTTTCCCCTTTCATAAATCCCCAACAGAGCAGCATCCAGGACACCTGAAACTTTCATTTCTGTTTTTAAACATTTTGTGGTGAAATATTCAGGCTATTGGTACTACTTTGCTATCATTACATGATCAGCTCACCTCATTTATTTTATGTGTTCCCTTGATGATAACATGTAACTCATGTACCAGTTAACAATGATAATATAATATATCTTGCTATATGTCTTGCTCATGCCTTTGGGGTCATTAGAGTTTTGGTTCTTTAGAGATCTTAGTGTTTCATGAATAATCAGCAATATAATTACCAGTTCAGGCAAAACTAGAATGAAATATCCCGTTTTGTATCAGTATAGCTAAGATTTTTAGAATTTTTTTGGTTCACCATGTCATAAAGTAATATTACATTACATTCAAATCTCACAGTTTGCTTAGATATTCCTTAATAATTGGGATCTCTGTATTTTGTTTCCAGTTCTTTGGTCCTACAGATGAATGTCTACATAGTTGTGTTCTCAACTTTGGACAAACGTCCAATTAGATTGCCAACTCTTCTGTGCTCAAAGCATTTTCTGAGTCTCCTGTACTATATATTATACATTTAACACATTCATGGTAAGCAATTCAAATATTAGATTTAGAATTTCTATCCTGTAACAAAAATATCTTTTTTTTTTCTCTCAATGCCCAAAGTTCTTGGCTAAGTGTCTAAGGCTGTATGATCTAAATGCAAAGAAATTTTTAGTCACTTATGAGCCAGTGAACCAGATTTTCCCTAATGCCTAAGCCATTTCTTCATGGAAAACTACTAGGAAGATTTACTAACTTTTCCCATCCACATAAAGCCCAAATCATTACCATTTTGTTAAAAATAAATGGGTGATTTTTATTTCTTTTTAAACATTGGAATGGAAAACTCTTCAGCACTTATTGCTGAGAATGATGTAGTTGCACTTAGGTATAATTTCTTTATGTAGAAACTTGGCACCATTGACTGTACTTCAAAGAGAAGTAGGAGGTCAAAAGTAGCTTAGTTCTTCTCCTCCACATCTCTCTTCCACACATTGATTTCTCTCTGAATACAGAATAATGATGAATGACCAGATGCACGTGTGTGAATACTTTGCAATTTTCAACATCTTAATTTTGCTATTTCTTTACTTAAATTCCAAAAGCTTTTCCCACTCCTAAATTATAAAATATTTTAAGCTAGAATTTAAAGGGGAAAGTGGGAGAACAGAGTAAAAATGGATGCCAAAATGCAAAGATTTCCTGGGCCAATGTTTTATGAAGTTGAGACACATTTGGAAGATCAAGAATATAGCATCACTAATGAATTCATATTTCCCCCCCACAAATGGCCGCATTAGTCTTTGAAGACATTTCTTTACTATTAATGATACTAATTAAAATTGAGTTGTTTTTTTTTTAATAGTTTCTTTCCAGTGATCTTGGGGGCTGAAGCTAGAGACAACTTGGAATGGTATTTATCATGCATTGCCTTAGGAACATGATAGTCAACCTGGGAAGTTAGAGAATCTTGTTACTCTTCCTTTGACATAGAAAAAGAGGCTAATCCTAACTGGGAAGGAATTCGTTTTGTTGTCTTAAATTGAATGAACACTTTAATATCTCCATATTGTATCTTCAGTTCCTTTCTCTCAGGGAAAACAAAGCTTATATTTTAACACTGCATATGATGATTCCATTTTAATTTGATCATTAAAAAGTACTTTGAAATTTCAAAATGCTATTTAAAAACATTATTTTTACTAATAATATATGGATAGTAAGTGCCCAGCATCAAAAATTATAAGTATTTATTTCCTTCGGAGGATGAGGTGAAAAGAGACATTAAGAAACTGCTTTAGGAGCAGAGTCATATGACAAAAATAGTATTTTGTGTCTTCTGTGTGAGTAATTGACTGCCACTCTTGATGATATACCAATGAATTTTTACAGGGAATAAAGAAAAAGGTGTTTTGACACTCTGAAGGATCAATGAAATTATTTACATGGGTCCTACTTCCAATGTTGCAAACATCATCTCATCAATGCCTTCTCGTCTTATACAATTATTGGCTCTTTTTTTCCTCTCATAAATCCCCAGTAGAGCAGCATCTAGGACACTTGAAACTTTCATCTCTGTTTTTAAACATTTTGTGGTGAAATATTCAGGCTGTCTATTGGTTCTACTTTGCTATCATTACATGATACTCACTTCATTTATTTTATGTGTTCCCTTGATGATAGCATGTATAACTCTTGTGTAGCAGTCAACAATGATAATATAATACATCATATATGTCTTGCTCATGCCTTTTGGGTCACTAGAGTTTTGATTCTTTGGAGATCTTAGTGTTTGATTATCAATAAGAGGAAGGAAGCCAACTAAATAAAAATGATTATTTTATAATGTGAAAATACAAATACTTATTAATATGTAAGTATTTAAATAGCTAAGCATTCCATAAAATATTTAAAAATTGAAAGCCCTTCTCTCCTGTTTTGTTTCTTTCAGAGGATGAAACTTATATTCTCTATGTCCTTAGTTCCATATCACTATCTCTTTTTGTCTTTAAGCAATTCTGTCATTTTATCTTCTTATTTCTTCATCCATAGTTCACCAAAGATGTAGCTTCAAAGAAACAAAACAATCTAAAATTATTAAAATCTAAAACAAACATGTTAATGGGATTTTCTAGGATTATATGAGAGAGCATTAGAAGAAGAAAAATACATTTACCTTCAGGAATAAGTGATAGATTTATCTGTACAGATACAAAAAAGTAAAGAAATTCATAGTTTGAAGGTATCATTTTTTGGGGGGGAATGGAAAGATATTGAGAAGATCCAAAGGGGTAAGTTAATTTGGTTATAGTACTGCAAGGGGGTAAAATGAAAGTAGTATTCTTAATAACATTTTTGAGCTGAAAGGTACTATATAGAAATCAACTAGACAAACCTGCTTTTCAGAGGGGCAAACACACCCACAAATATAAAGTCTCTGACCCAATACCATGAGCTAATAATACAAGTCTTTTTGTTTCCAGCCTTTTGCTATATCATTGTGTCCAGCCTTTTGCTATATCATTGTGTCATATGCATTCTAGCATCATACAAATTAGTAAAAGAAAAATCTAATTATTATAATGGAAGAAAAACTGTGAAAATAAGACTTGTAGAGGAAATCATATATGCATAGGAGTCATAAATGTATTAATTCAAGTGAAAAAAACATGTTTCAAACTACTGTGACCTGCAATTATAAGAGCCTAATTAAGCAGACAAAATGGCACTTCCTTAGCTCAAGAATTTTGCTAATCTACCATTCCCCCCCCTTCCCAGTTTATATTTGGGCAGTTCAAGTCCATTCCATTTAAAAATACAATTGGATGTAATTTTTAAAATAAAGTGATCTAAAGTTAATTTTGAAAAAAAATTGAAATATGGGAGCATCATAAAAGCAGAAGTGAAAAGTTAATTATTGGCAAATAAGAGATAAATAAATGAAAGATGACTAAGTTAGAAATCCAGTGGAAGGGAATAAAAAGGAACTGTGATACAACAGAATGGGAAAGTAATGCAAGAAATGAATTAAGTGAAGTTTAAGAAAGGGATATAATTAACTCAAACAGATTTTGAATAAGGAACAGATTGGCAGACTAAGCAAGAAAATGTTTTTTGAAAATTTCAATAATGGGGTGGAGGAGTGAAAGGTGATCTCAAAGGTGGAAAAGAGCATGTAATAGTTTGAAAAGGAGGGCAGAGACATGAGGAAATTATTCTGATGAAGCAAGTGACTCAATCAGACAATTAATAGTGGGGAGAGGAGAATTATAAAGGGGCAAGTGCATAATCAAGTATGATTGATAAAAATCTGTTCTTCCTAGAACTTGAGTAGAGGTCTATTCAAAATTAGGTCATAGAAAGCTAAGTATTGGTGATATTAAAGAAAGGATGGAAGGGAGGTGGTGATAGGGTCAATATACTTGAAGAAAAGTGATGATGACAGAAGAAAGTAGAGTAAAAAAGAGCATAGAATTTAAATTCTTAAATAAGTACTACAGGTTGAGAGAACTTTTTAAGATGGTTAAATAGATACATTTACAGTGATTCTTTCATGTCCACTTGCTGAAAGCCTGTCGTGTTATATTATCTCTCTCCCAGAATTCTCTAGCTTCTTGTAGGGATCTATGGCATCTCATGTCTCTACTTCTTGTTTACCATTGGCTCCACTAGTTGTGTTCCCTCAGTTTAAGAGGTCCAAGAAACCCAGTTGTATTTGCTTGCTTATTTATTTCAAAGGAATAACAAAAATAAATATATAAGCATATTCATCACTATACCTAAGGGTGTGATTCCCCCAAACATTTTAGTCTCTAGAAAAAGAAGACATATTAGGTTTACAATCTGGTTGAATTCTTACATGGCCAGTCAGCCTGCCTTGGGATTCCATTTCATGACTCTTCTTCTAGCATAGTAGCAACATCCAATTTATAATTTTAGGCTCCAAAATCCCCAAAGCTTGCTTTGGGGACTCTAATCTCTGTATTTAGAACTCAAGTAATAAACAGAATAGACATTCTAAGTCTCTTTTTTTGGAAAATCTAGGGAAAAGGATTTAGGCTCTTAGGCATTTCTACTTTACTGTCTGGTGTCCCACTTGTAAATTAATGAGTCTTTCACTCTTGGGGGCCACTGGGAGTAAAGCAATATGTCTTTGAGTAGATTTCAAAATACAGACCAAGTTATATATATATATATATATATATATATATATATATATATATATATATATATATATATATATATGGAAAAAAAGATGTACTATCATGCATCCCCTGTTCCTTGATGAAAGGAGGATAATACTTATCAACTGCAGATTATAATAGCTATCTTTTTAAAAATAGCATTTACTATGTGCCAGATAAAACACATTATTTCACTTCATCCTCATAACCCTAGGAAGTGTGTGCTATTATTAACCCCATTTAACAGATGAAGAAATTAAGGCAAAGAGAGGCTGTGGCTAACATCAGGCAATCAGATCTGAACTCAGGTCTTCCTGATTTCAGGCCTAGTGTTCCATCTAATGGGTCATCTACCAATCTAGGGTGCACATGAGTTTTATTAGAATAATATATAAAATGAACTGTCAGTATTATTAGACATAAGTGTTAGGACTCAGCTCTTACCTATACATTCTTCTTGTTCGGCAGATCTACCTCCCACTTTCTTAACTCTTCCAATTAGCAAAACTTTTATTTTCTGGGCAATTTATCTTCTTAAATAATCATGATTTTCAGTGTTCATTATTATATACTATTATATAATAGACTTAGCAAATATGACCTTAGGCTGCATTAATATGAATTTTGTCATTGTAACCAGCCTCTAATTTTGTGTGATCATGTGCCAGGGCTTTTCCCCAACTGGGAGACTCACAGCAGAATATGCCTCACTTGTACAGTAGGAAAAAAACAAAACAAAACAAAAAACTCGTGTTCAGTCCTGGCTCAGCCATCAATTAAAAGGCTTTTTGTCACCATGTAATGGACAACAGGAAATAGCCAGAATAAATCTGTGAGAGTTCTAAATTAATAGAGGTTCTATCAGCCATTCCAGAAACAGGCTAAAAAATTAACTCGTTACATAGGGAATCTGTACCAATATCCAAAGGACTTGCCCATATCATAAGGAATTTGATTTTATTGGCTAGTTTCCTCAAAGAAGAATATGGAAATGACAATTGTCTGGAGTATTATAAGGGTAAAATCATGATTTGTCTCTTGTAAATTATGGATAAGTTTGAGAGAGAAACAAGAGTGAAATTGCAAAGGAAATAGAGAAAAGAGGTTCACTGAGAATTGAAATTAGCAAAGTGCTCATCAACATTCTTGTTTTTGACATCTTTCTGGACAACTTTATCATCAGTGTGACCATAGTCCTTATTTTTTTCCAGGTATATCATAATAGAATCCTTGGATACCATCATTTTTTCCTGCTTTGATCCATGAATAAACTGTGCCTTAATGTGCTCTGAATTATCAACTTTGCACTATTCTTACCTCCTATCTCAACCTGACTCTATCCTCAACATTCTTCTGAGTTCTACTTTTCCATTATCCATTAAAAAACCTATATTCCCAATTCTGTTCTAATGTGCCCCTAGGATGCATCCCTTTCCACCTTACTTTAGTTTTTCATCTTTGTTCTCTTTCATCTCTTCCTCTTCCCAATTATATTTGTTCAGAAGACCTTCTGCTGAGTCTCCATCATTTTATATAATCTTGAACTATGGAATTGCTTCCCACTCTGGGTCCCACTAAGCTAGTTGAACCAAGAAAGCAAAAGACAAAACTCAGAGCTGCAGAATAAGAGATCTTCCTTCTTCCTCCTTTATAACTCTTTTTCTCTCTTTATTTTGCATCAAATCATCACTTTCATTATTTGATTTATTTGCTTTCTTTTCTAACCTTCTTCAGTTCCAACCTCATCCATGCAACTCTACCTAAAATTTTTATAGATCAAGAAGAGGAAGCTATAGATGCAGATACAGCCGGAGAAAAAAGTGGAAGATCTATCATATTGGACAGCAACAAAAAAAGGCAATCACAGAGATATTTATTCATTGAGAGAATTCCTCTTTGGAAGACTGATATAAGGTTAATGACAGATACACAAACATACAGAGACAGGAAAGAAGAAAATAGATGATTGAAAAAGAAACCTAAAGAGAAAGATTCACTTACTAGGTGAATTTACTATTACTAAAAATACATCTATTAATGAGGTATAAACAGTTTCCTCTCTAAAATGTATAGCACTAGGACTTAAAGCATCAATTAAGCTTTAAGCATAGATCAAGGAGTTTACCAGGGAGAAGATGATGATCTAAGAAATAGAATGGTAGGGGAGAATTTAAAAGAAAATATGGGTGGGGAATCTTAAAGCCCGTATCTTAGCAACCCAAGAAGGAAAATGACATATACAGCAAATAATTGGTAAAAGCGGTGGGTTGTAGGAAGACCCTAGAGTTTAAAATCATACAAGAAAGATATCAAAAAAGCCTTTTTATTTGGTAGCATAGATGCTAACAATTCTAGGCTTTGAAATGGATATGCCTTTGAACTAGGTTAACTGCTGCAGCCTCTGGCTTTTTTGTACATGTGTGCTTCTAGGGACAGTCTCAGCATGCTAATTTCAAACTAGAAAACTAAGTTTTTGCAATGTTTTAACAAGATCATGATGGTAGTAAGGGAATGTGAGTGGAAGGGATATTTAAAAATACTTAATATTCTGTTGTACTCTTTAATGCTGGGAGTCTTGTGTGGCAGGGGTGGGAATATTGCAGCAGGGAGGGGAGTAAGAAGAATGAGAATCCCTTTTATCCCTTCACTTCATTCCTTCCTAGAGCTGAGCTTATGCTTGATTTTAGAAGAGCAGCAATCTCCCTCAGCTGGCAGTGTGCAGTACTCACACTTAATGCTGTGTGTGTGTGTGTGTGTGTGTGTGTGTGTGTGTGTGTGTGTGTGTGTTGTTCAGAGTGAGGGACAAAAGGAACTAAAAAAGCTGGGCTGAGTCTGTTATTATCCTGAGGAGGATCTTTAGGCACTCCTGGATCTGTGGGGTCTGTGGACTGAGGAGCAGAACAGCCATAATTAAATGCTATAAAGGGGGTAATATACAAATATTTCTTCCCACTATAGACATGAGCCCAAGTACCAGTTCATTTAACAAAGCAGGGCTTGGGAACATTTTTTGTGTCCTTGTCCCCTTTGACAGGCTGGTAAAGTCTCCAGATCCCTTCACAGAATAATATTTTAATGTATAAATTAAAATAAGTGAAATTTGAAAGAAACCAATTATATTGAAATAAAGATATTTTACATATTTAAATTCACAGATCCCTTGCAATCTGTCCACAGACTTCAGGTTAAGAATCCTTGCATTAGTTTCCTTCATCTGTCTCTGCTGAAATATCTGGATGATAGGGTTTCTTTCCTGTTTATGAATGGAGTTCTGCATGTGAGCTGTCACTGAACATTTTCATTTACCAGTTGGAAGGCATCCATGTAGACTTGTGCTTTCTAAAGCAAACCTCCCAATGTAGTTCAATACCTTTCCTGAAAAGTGATGGGCCTAAACAGTATTTGTTAGTATTAGGACCTGAATCCAGGTCTTCATGGATTTTAAGCCAGCTTTTTATTCACTCAAGGTCAAAGGAAAGATGAATCCAAATAAGACTTCAGGCTCTGTGCTCTATCCACTGAGCCACCAAGCTACCTAGACTAAATAAGGGGACACTGTCTAAAAAAAGAGTATATCTTGAACTTTTCTTGTGATGATCTATTTCCAAACAGGAAGGAGAAATTTGACATACCTCAAAGGGATTTATGCCTTTAATTCTTGTCTGTCAGAGAGGAACATACACTTTCTTCTATACCATGAACAGAATTTATTAAATAAATCTGCTCTGTGATGATATGGTGGGTGAAGCATTATCACAAACAATTCTAGCTGGATCAACATAGCAATACCAGAATATATTTGAGTCTTTACATTTCTGTCACTTCTTAATTTAGACAGATATAAAAGAGGTGATGTCCAAATCTCATAATAAGGGTCTTTGTTGTTGTTGTTGTTGTTTTTTGTCTTGTAGCTGAATTAAACATTTTAGGGTTGTTTTTTTGAATGTCAACAGTAAGCCAGCATTCTGTCAGAGCTCTGTGAACACATAATTCGTTTGTCCATAACCCTAGTAATGATAATGCTTCTGGCAAAGTGCCTTCATGTGGTGCTATGTATTTCTATTTCTAATGAGAAAAAGAGAAAGGGAGGGAGGAAGAGGGAAAGAGGAGAGAGAGAGAGAGAGAGAGAGAGAGAGAGAGAGAGAGAGAGAGAGAGAGAGAGAGAGAGAGAGAGAGAGAGAGAGAGAGAGAGAGAGAGAGAGAGAGAGAGAGAGAGAGAGAGAGGAGAGAGAGAGAGAGAGAGAGAGAGAGAGAGAGAGGAGAGAGAGAGAGAGAGAGAGAAGAGAGAGGAGAGAGAGAGAGAGAGAGAGAAGAGAGAGGAGGAGAGAGAGAGAGAGAGAGAGACGAGAACAAAAGTGTGTATATCAGTGTGCAGTTGAATAGTAGTAGATATTAAGGTCAATCATATTAGAACATAGTTTAGCATATCAGGGTCAGTTAAATGTTACTGAAGGATCCCACCTCTCAGTTAGGGGACATAAACCCATTAGTGCTACACAATTTGGTTGAAAGCTTATGAAGCCATAAAGGAATATTGATGAGCACAGAGCATAAACTGAGCATTTGCATTCTGTCTAATTCCAAATCTGCACACCCAGGGTTTGGGGGTCCTGCACCTCTCTAAGCCTGGAACCTTAATGCCATCTTAGGCCCGGAATTCTCGGGCAAAGCTTGCGGTGGGTGCAGCTCTCGGGCATCGGACCTCAGAGGAGCCTGAGCTTTTGTTCCCGCGTAGATGCTGTAGATCACTTTCATCGCCTGCCTGTTTAGCATGGGATTGTTTGGCCATTTTTTTCCCTGTGGGGGGGAGAAAGATCCAGCTACTGACAGAGTGGAGCTGTCCCCCAAATATCAAGGTTAGGCATGGGGCCAGATGTCCAGCATGGCTCATCACCATCCTAATAAAGCAGAGCCTCTTTAACAACAATGAAATGCACCCGTGTTGTTTCCAGCATGCACTCTGGGCCCAGGATGGTTTATCGGAGGCCATGGTCACCGCTACTTGCCCACCGCTCTTTCTTCCTGTTAAAGCCTGGGAGATCTTAGCCACAGGCTTCTGCTCCTTAGACCAGGGACTGAAAGCTCTGATTTCACACTTCAAATAGATTTGAAACACTCACGGGGCTCTTGAAACTTTCCTTGGATGAAATTGTAAAGAAAGATTCCCTAGCTCAGCTGGAGACTCTCAGATCTTTCCCCACAAACACTGGCCCCACTTTTTTTTTCTAGTTTTTTTCTTTATGATATCTCCTAGATTACTCTAAACTGGACTTACTCACTGATGGAGACTGCTTCGCCCCAACTGAGAGGCTAAGATCTCCCTCTGCATCCAGAGCCATCTCCAGTCGTCCTGTTCTATATCTTGTACCCAATCCAGATGGCTTTAGAGGAGAAAATGAGGCAGACCCTCAGATAGATAAGCTATCGAGGAAAAGTAGTGCTGCTGGACATTTCTTGAGTAATACATATATAAACACACATACACATACAGAAAGACATAGAGAAAGAGACAGAGATAGATATACAGAAAGACAAACACAAATAGACATAAATATACACACATATAGATAGATAGATAGATATCAGTCTATCTATATGTGGTGAAAGAGATTCAGAGAGACAGAGACAGAAACAGAATCACATACAAACACATATATAGATGGAGATCTATAAAGATAGATCTCCATCTATATAGTTAGTGAGAAAGAAAGAGACAGAGAGAGGCAGAGAGAGACACAGACAGAAACAGAGTATAAGGTTGGTATATCACTTGACTTTTCTTTATTGAAATGCTCCTCCTTGGCAAAAGACTGATGTTCAATTCACTGGATCACAATTCCCTTCCTTATGTGTGTTGTTGATCCACTTAGAATACAAGCTTCTTGGGGATTCTGTTTTTACTTTTGCATTTGAGTATTTGAGTTCCCACTTAATACTTAATACTTTATACATACATACATACATACTTAATACATTAGTTGGTAACCACAATACTTAATATTTGCTTCATTAATTCACTTTTATTTGAACCAAAGGGTTGTGGTGGGAACAATTCTAGAAATGCAGGGAATTGAATTTGAGTTATGGTTTTAGAATTTACTAATTAGGGCAAGTTACCTCAGCATTCCAAAACTCAATGTTCATCATCTGCAAAATAAAAATCTAGACTACATAGCAAAAGAGATGTTCAAAACTTGGAGCCAAAAGACTTGGATTCAAATCCTTGCTCTGGAAGTTACTACCTGTGTGACTATAAATCACTTAACATATGAGAAATTAATTTAATATTATATTAACAAGTAATTAATAATTTGTGATCAACTCTTTTCTTCCTACTTCTGGTAAGGCTCAATTTCTTAAATGATCAGCCAGCCTCTGAAGGGCATGACTGACAGGTGAGATTTTCCTACTTCCCAAGGCACAAGCTACTTATCTGGGTGGGATTCCATTCACCAGAGACCTAATTTCTATTTAGTGTATAAACAGGATCTGGTGAGGTAAACCTTAGCTTGGGGGAAGACACCTTTTGTCAATCCCCTCCTTCCATTAGAGAAGAGGGGAAATCCAGCTTATGAAGGAGAAAACAAGCCAGAGAGGTCTGGATGGAAATGAGCTCCCCAGCCCTGATGCCTTGATGCTTCTGAGTGTCATGATCAAGTCTCATTCTCAAGGGGAACTGCAGACTTTCAGCCTACTTCCTTATTAAATGTCTACCAAACTGGGTTGATTTTTCACTTCCCTTTCCAAAGGTATTTAATGTGTTTCTTGGCATCTTTGGTTACTAAGAGAAACCACTGTTCTTTAATTTACTGATTACCAAGTAACCTAATTAATAAATTCATTATTAATTATCTAGTAACTCTATCTCCCAGGGTTTTCTTTCATTAAAAACCTCTAGAACTTTGGCAAGTCAAATGGCCTCTGAGATCTCTTCCAGTTCTAAATCTGTGTTCCAAGATCTCCCACTTAGCACCTGTGTAACTTTGGACAAGTCATTGAAAGGTCTATGAAAATGCCAGGGGTCAGAAGGAACAATTTGGAGGTCAATGTGCCTGAGTATGTAGAGAGGAATGAGAGAACTTGAAAAGTAGGAAGTAGCCAGATTATGAAGGGCTTTAAAAGGTAAAAGGATTTAAAATTTGATCCTAAAGGGAATAGTTACTGGAGATTTTGAATGGGTGAAGAAGTAAGTGAAATGCAATGGGGAGAGACTTGAGGCAGAAAGACCAATCACCTGCTATCTCAATAATCCAGGTGTGAGAAAATATGGTCTGCACTAGGGTAGTAGTAATGCTAAGATTGGGAAGGGACCCCAAAAGGTTGGGGTCACAGGTGGGTGTATTGAGGTGTCTCAAAAGAATTTGCAGGCTTGAACCCATTTCCAAGTCAAGGATCAAAGTTTATTGTAATTGTTCAGCCAATTGAAGTGATCTAAATTCCAAAAGAATTTAGCAAAGAAACAGAAGCAAGGAGGCACATTTATCTAGTTCTCTATGTTATGGATATGCTAATTTTATGACCTGGGCTAGAATCTAGGAGTGGGCTTAAGAATTTAGCTGTCACTGACCCAGTGATATTTGTAAGACTATAATAAAGCCAGAAGATTTGAAATCATTGACAGACACTGTTAGAACAACAGCTTCAGGATCACTAATATATATCTTCCCTAAAGTCTAAGAGAAGAAATATTATTATATTCCTAGGCCAGAAAACTTTTATAATTATTGGCATATAATAATCTGTTAGAACAGAAGCACTCTAAGGGGAGGGGACCTTAAAATTATTGTTGTCTTCCCTAGAGGTTTTATTACATCAGTATCAAAGGAGAATTGGAGGGGGGTTTATAAAGATATGTAATAAAGGTAGAGTTGAAAAGATTGTCAATTGATTTTATATGGAAGAAGAGTGAGAGGATAGGTTGAAGTTTTGAGTCCATTGGGAGGATGGTGGATACCTATCTTCAGTAATAGGGATGTTAAAAGAAGTTGTTTTTTTTTTTTTAAGATAAAATTTAAATGGTCAAAGGATATGAACAGACAATTCTCAGAGGAAGAAATTGAAACTATATCCACTCACATGAAAGAGTGTTCCAAATCACTACTGATCAGAGAAATGCAAATTAAGACCACTCTGAGATACCACTACACACCTGTCAGATTGGCTAAGATGACAGGAACAAATAATGACAAATGTTGGAGGGGATGTGGGGAAACTGGGACACTAATACATTGCTGGTGGAGTTGTGAAAGAATCCAGCCATTCTGGAGAGCAATCTGGAATTATGCCCAAAAAGTTATCAAACTGTGCATACCCTTTGACCCAGCAGCGCTACTACTGGGATTATATCCCAAAGAAATACTAAAGAGCGGAAAGAGACATATATGTGCCAAAATGTTTGTGGCAGCTCTTTTTGTTGTAGCTAGAAACTGGAGGATGAATGGATGCCCATCAGTTGGAGAATGGTTGGGTAAATTGTGGTATATGAAGGTTATGGAATATTATTGCTCGGTAAGAAATGACCAACAGGAGGAATATAGAGAGGCTTGGAGAGACTTAAATCAACTGATGCTGAGTGAAATGAGCAGAACCAGAAGATCACTGTACACTTCAACAACAATACTGTATGAGGATGTATTCTGATGGAAGTGGAAATCTTCAACATAAAGAAGATCCAACTCACTTCCAGTTGATCAATGATGGACAGAGGTAGCTGCACCCAGAGAAGAAACACTGGGAGGGGAATGAAAATTGTTAGCACTAATATCTGTCTGCCCAGGTTGCATGTACCTTCGGATTCTAATGTTTATTGTGCAACAAGAAAATGATATTCGCACACATGTATTGTACCTAGACTATATTGTAACACATGTAAAATGTATGGTATTGCCTGTCGTCGGGGGGAGGGAATAGAGGGAGGGGGGGTAAATTGGAAAAATGAATACAAGGGATAATATTATAAAATATATATATATATATATAATAAAAAAAAAAAAAAAAAAAAAAAACAAGATAAAATTTAAAAGAAGTTTGGGGGGGGAGCTAACAAGGTCAGTTTTAGATATCTTTTAAAAACCCCAATTCATTATTTGTTTTTTAAACTTTTTTTTCATTTAAAAATTTTGAGAAATGAGATCATTATGAGAGAAATCAGGATATAATTTTTTGATAGCAAAATGTAGGTCTATTTTTATTTTTGCTTTGTAAGAGGTCATGATTTCTACCCTTGCTTTTTTTTTTAACTTTAGCTCAAGCATAATAGATTCTGCTCTTCTCCTTCATTTAAACTCTGATTATGTGTTTGTTTCAAATGTGTCTTGTAAACTGCATGTTATTGGATTCTGATTTCTAATCCATTCAGCTATCAGCTATCAGTTTTATGGTTGAGCTCATTCCATTCGTATTCACAGTTATGATTACTAATTGTATATTTTCTTCCAACCTATTTTCTTAAGTTTATCTTTTACTTTCTCTTTTTTTTAAATCATGAATTTCCTAAAAAGTCTGTTTTACTTCTGATAACTGCCTTCTTTTATAATTTTCTCCCTACATTTTTACCCTTTCCCTCCTATTTTGTTAAGTCAGATTTCTATACCAACTAAATATAATCCTCACCCCCCCACACACACATACACACACACAAACCTCTCTTTGTAACAATTTTGATAAATGAAGCTCACTCATTGCCTTTCCTCTCCTAATTTTTTTCCTTTTCTGTAAAAGCTCTTGTATGCCTTTCATGTAAGAAAAATTTCCCCATTCTACCAATCCCTTTTCTCCTAGTATCTCTGTCTCTCTCTGCCTCTATCTGTCTCTCTCCTTTATTTTACAGCATCCCAACATAATCAACTTACATTCATAGCCTCTGTCGATGTTTACTCTTTCTAAAGGCCCTAATAAAGATACCGATTTTAGGAGTTACAAGTACTGACTTCTCATATATGAAAACAGTTTAAGCATATTAAGTCTCTTTTGATTTCTCTTTTATGTTTACCTTTTCATGCTTCTCTTTAGTCTTGTGGTTGAATGTCAAATTTTTGGTTCTGATCTGCTCTTTTTATCAGAAATGCTTTGAAAGTGCTCTATTTTGCTAAATATTAATTTTTCTATCTGAAGAATTATATTCAACTTTTCTGCACACGTTACTCTTAGTTATAATTCTATCTCCTTTGGTTTCTGGAATAACATTCCAAGCTGCCTGATACTTTAACATAGAACCTATTAAATATAGTGTGATCCTAACTGTGGTTCTATGATATTTGAATTGTTTCTTTCAAACTATTTATATTTTCTCCCTGATATAATGGCTGTGACATTTGATTACAATATTACTGGGAATATTCATTTTGGGATCTCTTTCAGAAGGTGATCAGTGGATTCCTTCAATTTCTATTTTACCATATCAACCTAAGTCATAGGGCATTTGTCTTGATAATTCTTGAAATATGATGTGTAGGCTCTTTTTTTAAATCATGGCTTACAGTTAGTTAAATAATTCTTAAATTATTATTCTTCAAACTGTTTTCTAGATCAATTGTTTTTCTGATGAGATATTTCTCATTTTCTTCTATTATTCATTCTTTTGAATTTGTTTTATTATTTATTGATATCTCATAGATTAATCAGTTTTTCAGTTGGCCAATTGAATTTTATTTTATTTTTTGCTGAGGCAATTGGGGTTAAATGATTTGTGCAGGATCCCACAGGTAGGAATTGTTAAGGGTCTGAGGGCAGATTTGAACTCAGGTCCTCCTGCCTTCAGGGCTGGTACTCTATCCACTGCGCCACTTAGCTCCCTGGCCAATTGAATTTTAAAGAAAATTTTTTCTTCAGGAAAATTTTGGGCTTCTTTTATCCTTAAGCCATTGTTTTTAATGGTCTTATCCTGACATTTTATTGACTCTGCTGCTCCAGGCCACAATTTGAGGCATAATTTTAAAGTTTATTGAACAAGAATGTTAGGAGGGTTCAGCTGGATTGTTGCCTTTCTGTAGTCTTGGCCTCTAATCCTTAGATCTGTTGTATTTAAAATATCTTTAGGGCATCTTATTTGAGAAATCTATTAGGCAGTTGAAGATGTGATGCTTGATGTCATTTAAGCTCTTTCTGGGTTTTGCTTTCCTTATTTAAAAAAAATAAAAAAGGAGTTTTTCTGTATGGCTTTGGGCTCTACTTTAGCTTTCTATATGCCAG
Source organism: Sminthopsis crassicaudata (assembly GCF_048593235.1). NCBI lineage: Eukaryota > Metazoa > Chordata > Mammalia > Dasyuromorphia > Dasyuridae > Sminthopsis > Sminthopsis crassicaudata. Next base: position 42,939,791 of record NC_133622.1, read on the forward strand.
TTCCTACTGACACTTTTCAAATTAAAAAAAATTCACATGGACATTATTGTTTGGATAATGCAAATATTCTAACATTGAAAAAGAAAGACTTCTTGAGTCACACCCAGACCCCAAAATTGAAAGAAAATGAGAACAGTTTTATTATGAGTTGCAACAACTAGTAATTATCTAGATTACATGTGCAAAGGCAGTCTGCATAGGACTATGATACAGAGTAGGGAAGCCATGCTTTTATATATGGGGAAAAGAAGAGATTATTTGAGTTCTGATGGTTCAGAGTGTATAGCAATGATTTCTCTTTTGGTTAGAAATCTTAAGGGCTTCCCTAACTAGGTACATGTATTTATAAATCCCTCCCTCCCTTCCCTTCCCTCTCTTCCTTCCTTCCCTTCCTTCCTTCCTTCCTTCCTTCCTTCCTTCCTTCCTTCCTTCCTTCCTTCCTTCCTTCCTTCCTTCCTTCCTTCCTTCCTTCCTTCCTTCCTTCCTTCCTTCCTTCCTTCCTTCCCATTTCTAGATCTATATATTTTAATTGCCTAGGTAAAAGATGTCATTCTTTGCTTCATTTTTTACCTAGCCTTGAACTTAATTTTTCCTAACTCTAGGTCTGGCATTGTGCTACCTAACTGCCTTGATCTTGATCTCAATGCCTCTTAATCTTGATCTTGACTTACTCTTGATCTTGTTCCATAAATTGGACCTTGCCTCAGTCATACTGAGAGTTGTTAAAGACCTTCTCTTAAAAAGCCCAAAGTCCTCCACTGCACCCAGGGGTATCTGGAGTGATCCTGACCCATATCTTGGCACTAGACCTAGATCACTCTGGAGGAGAAAGTGAGTATGGTAACTTCACACAACCCTGCCTCACTTAAATCCAATTCATTCTCTAATCCTGGTATCATCTTCCTGAAGTTTTAGTCCTCTTTGAGAATGAAGGACAAACACCCAGCACCCAAGAAGTCCTTAGATGATTCTAGGCTGTCTCATGATTATTAGAAACATTCTCTGGTTTGGGAGAGAAATGGTAACTTCTGTTGAGAGCTGTTGCAATGCTAAAAGAAGATAGGACCCTGAGGTAGATCAGGACCATGGACAGGGTGGAGCGACTTTGCCAAATGGAGTTACTTTGATTACTTTACTTCACTGACAAGTAGGACTTTGGGCTGAGCATTTGACCATACTCAGATAATATTTTTGGGCTCGTGGCTATTGTCATAGAACACCACAACACTTTTTTTTCCTTTGGAGAAAGCAAAAGGAATTGTCAGCTGAATCTGAACTATTTGAAGCCTTAAAATAATTATTTTAGCTTGAACAAGTTCTAGCTACAGACTAGATTTTAGCCAATGGAAAAGATCCCTCACTGGGTTCTATATGATGTACTCCAGCTGGTTTATGTATCTTAATCTTCAACTCAAATCAACTATTCAAAGACATGGCATAAAACAGGCAGGATAGCATTAAAAACAAAAGATTTGAATAAATTAGGTTTTAAAATTTTCTTCTCACCTGTGCTCAACCATTGGCAATGTTAACAAATTGGCAGGGGAGGGGGTGATTTTGAGAATAGCAAATTCCATTTCATTTGTTATTGTTAATTTATAGGGGAAGGGAAGGAAAGAGGAGGAATACCAGAATCACAGCATGAAGGAGGGAAGAACAGAAGAGAACGATGTACATTTTATCTGATGTTTTCTCCACTGACTTGGAGCGTTAATTATGGACAATGGCAGCAGATATACACATAATTAATTATTCCATGATAAGTGCAATTTTAATAGTTACCTCCTCTGGTGAAATGGATTGTAAGTCAGTTATCCTACTTGATTTCACAGCACTCATTCTAAAATATGAGATAATTAGGTTTTTGATTTCTAGATAAAATTCTGTAAGATAGTAAACAATAAAATTATGTCTTAAAAGCACCTGTTTTAAACTGTTTCTCATTGACTTATTACAAAGGTATTTGTGAGTGTGTAGGTACCGAATGTTTTTGCATATAGTTTTAAAAATAAGAGAAATGAAAATAAAATGAATTGAACTCAATTATTTAATCTGAATTCTGGCTTTAGATTTCTTTGTCTTTATAATTCAGTAAATGAATTCTTCTCTTTTATTTAATTTATATTTTATTTGTCAAAATATTTTTTACATAAGGCATTGTCTTACCTTTTTTCACTGAAATAAGTATTTTGTATATTGGCTATAATAGAATGTGGATCTCAGGACCATATAATGAGCTTCCTTTGAAGATAGGAGAACAGCAGCCTTACTCAGGCTAGAGGAAATTGTACTTTTCCTTGGCTGATGCAATATGAATGAGGCTGCAAAGCTGTCAGGTTTTATTTTGTGGACCCAGTGCTTTGGATTCTATGCCTGTCAATAGAGTATTCTTCACCTTTTCTAAATGTGCACTATAAATATGAAAGAAAGTTAAATATCTCCTGGTTTTGAATATTTTCCAGAATCTCAGAATTATAGCATTATAGGACTAGAGGTGACCTCAGCAGCCATCTAGTCCAATACAAATAACTCCCAAATAATGTCGGCTATGGTCATCCAGCTATCTCAGAGCTCATTCTATCTTTTGGGTAGCTCTAATTGTTAGGTAGTTGTTTTTTTTTTCCGGACATGAAATTAATATGTTCCTGTTTGCAACTACAACCTCCTGCTTCTAATTCTGCTCTCTGTAACAATCAGAATAAACTTAATTCCTTTTCCACAGAATACCATTTCAAATCTCCATTGTGAAGATAGCTAGCATATTCTTTCCATTTTCCTTCCCCTTCTCTATTCTTTTCCATGGTACTTTTTATCCATTTATTCAGGTGATCCTAATAGTATATAGTCTATTCCTTACAACAATGTTGGAAGATAGATTGGGCAGCAATTACAACCTCCATTCAGCGTGTTCTCAGGATTAAATCTGAAAGATTAAGTGACTTGCTATGAAGTTTAGAATACTACCTGTAATATTGACTTCTAATGTGCTCCTCCAGCAAAGATTCCTCAGGCATTTGAAAACTTCTCTGCTTCTATTAAACTTCAGTATTCGCCTTCACTAATTGAGGAAAAATGATGATAAGGCCTTGTGGAATCTTTGTTTGTAATTTATTTGTTTTTGTCCAGACTATAGAGATGCTGTACTTAGTACTTACTATTAAAAAATATCGATTTAAAGTAGAAATCAATGAAAATCTTAAAACTCATCATACATTTCTAAATAGAATAGAGATAACTTTAAGCCTACAAGAAATGAACTGTTTTTCCTAAATTAAAATTCCTCTTCATAAAGCCCATTTATAATTGGAAGTATAATACTGTCTGGTGTAGTGGACTTATTCAAAAAGTTCTATCAGTAATTAGAATTCAGTCAAACTCAATGCATCCATTTACACATCCATAATAAATGCAATTACCTTATCCTCCAATGATGGGGATTAGAACCAGATTGATTTTGTTTATTCTCTACACATGACTAAGTAATTTGCTAGATCTCACACCCTCAAATACTTTTTTTTTGCCTGAAGATTTCCATCTATAAAAAATCCTAATCTGGGTTCATGAACTTTTATAAAAGTATTTTGATAATGTACTTCATTATAATTGGTTTCCTTTGCAATATTATTTATTTTAATTTTTGCATTAAAATTTTTTCTAGGCTGCCAAAGGGGTACATGACATAAAAATATTAAATAGCTCTGATCTCTGAGAAAGGGTACTCTTAAAATGGATCATTTTTAAAAGTTGGTTTTAAAGGACAAGAAATGCAATTATATGGTGAAGTATTTTCTGAAACAACCTTTTTTGAGCCTCTGAATTCACTAATATATAGCACAGCTGTACTAATATTCTCCATGGGTTAGATCGGCATCTTGTATTAGTTAGGAGTTGCCTGGGCCAAGAGGTTGCTAGGTGACTTGATGTTCATGGAGCTAGGACTTCAACCCAGGTCTTCCTCCTGGGTGTTTTCTCCACCATGCTATGCTGCCTTCTTTCTCCCAACCCCTTTCCTTTATTTACATAATTTGTAAAAATGTGAAAAAAAGAGATAAATGACAGGCAAATTTAGAAGGAAGTAGTGAGTTAAAGGTCACCTATTAAATTATAAAGCAGAAAGATAAGAAAAAGTAATGATAAATGTTGGAGGGGACATGGGAAAACTGGAATACTAATGCATTATTGGTGGAATAATGAAATGATCTAACCATTGTGGAGAGGAATTTGGAACTATGCCCAAATGGCTATAAAACTGGACATATCCTTTGACCCAGCAATGTCATTACTGGGTCTATATCCCAAGGAAATCTTAAAGGATGGAAAAGGACCCAAAGGTGCAAAAATGTTTGTAGTAGCTCTTTTTATGCTAGCAAAGAATTGGAAAATTATTAAATACCCATCAATTGGGGAATGGATGAACAAGTTATGGTATAAGAAGATAATGGAATATTATTTTTCTATGAAAAATGCTGAACCAGATGATTTTAGGAAGACCAGGAAAGATTCACATGAACTGATATTGAACAAAACAAGCAGAACCAGGAATACATTGTACACAGTGACAGCAAGAATGTTACATGACCAAGGATGAAAGATTTGGTTTTTCCTCAATGGTTCAGAAATCCAAAGCAATGCCAATAGACTTTGGACAGAAATGCCATCTGCATCCATAAAAAGAACTAAGCTGACTGAATATAAATCAACACATGCTAGGTTCACTTTTTTTCTGTTTTTTAATCTCTCCCATGATTTTTCTCTTTTGCTCTGAGTTTTCTCTCCCAATATGATTAATAAAGTATCATTAAAATTATACATACATATATATATATAATATATTAAAAATAAATAAATTTACTAGAAAAAATTATAAAGCAGAAGTGTATTGAATTGTGGCAATATAAAAACCAGAGGTAAAGTATTCCATCTTTTGTGAAGTTTTAGATGAAATCATATTGTATATACTTTTATGGAAAAGTAAAAACTTTTAGAAAAAGATCACTCAAAAGTCAAAATAGATAAAGGCACTAGTTTTGAGAAAAAGCTTTTGTCAAAGGTAGAGGGAGTATGTGAACAATGTTTTGTTAGAGAGCTTCTGCAGTGAATATTGACTATTAAGTGATTTTTTTTCAGCTCTACCTTGAGCACTTTAGGATTTCCAGATTTCATACCATTTGTCAGCTCTACTTTCTGTGCTTTAAATATGTGGGTTCCCCTGCTTAGACCCAAGATAGTGATCACATCCTTTGGATTTTTCTAGATATTTCCTCTTCCATGTGTCAACGAGATCAGATGATATGGACAAACTTTGCATAGGTTAAGACATATGAAGGGACACTGATGAGGTCACAGATCCATAGAGTTATTTTTCTCTTTGTAAGGATAGGTAATTATTAGATTGGATTGTACCAGGAGCTTCTGAAAAACCTTTGCCTTTGCAATAAAAATATTCCAACATAAGTTTTCCGGAAAATCAAGATTCTATTCCAATTGTGTTTGTTGGCAGTGTGTGAAATGATGAAATAAATGATTCATTCTTTCATTCAACCAGTATTAATTAAAATACTCCTGGCTGTCAGGTTTTATTCTAGCAACTATGAATAGAAAAACAAAACAAAAAATATTATTCTGGTGGATGAAAAGTATAATAGAAGTAAACCTTTAAATGATACTTCATGGCTTAGGAAGAACTTTTTATTATTATCTGATTTGATTCTCATACCCACCATATAAGTAGGTACGGGAACTGAAGTTCAGAGGTCAGTTAAGTGAATTGCCCATGGACGATTAATAATATTGTCTGCAGCATTATTAATGCTGTAATGTTGTAAATGTTGTAAATTTCTGAGAAAATATTGAAACTATTTTTTTTTGCTTGAATGCCAGTGTTTCGTAGACTATTTGTTACAATCAATCAGTATTTATTAAGTACTTACTGTATTTCAGGTAATGTACTAGATGGTAGGTGTGCCAATATAAAGGATACAATCTTGACTTGCTAGGATATATTATGAATTTCACATATATCTTTTCTCAAGTTTAAGTTGAACAAAAATAAGATTATCATTATTATTATTTTAACAATTAGGGCTTCTGGTGAGGCAAAAGGGGAGAGACACTATATTTATAGGCAATAAGAGGCCCATCTCATTGAACCTAAATAAAAGGCTCAGATCAATGTCAATATCAAGTCTGACCTCTAACATGAAAGCATAAGGTCCCTTTTATCACATACTCCAGGTTATTATATTCCTACCCTGGAGAAAAATTGGTTAAAGTTTATTTTTGACTTCTATCTAGGATTCCTTCAAGTGGAAAATAGAAGAGTACTTAAAAAAACAAATTGAATCAGTTTTGAGAAAGTTATTTCTAGGAACAAACAATAGAAAGAAAACAATTATAAACAAGCACTAACAAAACTTAAAAGAGGCATTCAGTAACAACTTCGAGCCAAGACAACTTCTAGCCACTCATACTCTCTCAAGAGGCTGAAACTTCTCATCTGAACATAAAATATTTTGTAAGACTACCACAGAGATGCTATTATATTACCTCCATTTTGTTAATGTTTAAGTCTACTGACCAGCTGATTCCTCCTCCTATTAGTGAAGAACTTTGATGTAGGAATTTCTCCTTCCAGTCATCAGCAGCCAAGGGATTTAGGACCTCCAGATATTTGAATCTCACAAAGTTGCCCCTAAGTATAAATGTCCATGCCATATTCAGTCAGTTATGCTCAGGAAAGAAACACCTTTGAAAAGACATCTATGACTCTGTGGTGAGAAGTTTAGTTATCATGTACTCATGGCTGCCTGATGACCATGGTGGTAAGGGTTGTTAGGGATGGTAATACTCCTCCATGAAAATAATAGACTTGGATGATAGTAATTGGAGGTTTTAAGGAGGAGATAAATGAGGGCAGAGTAATTCCTTTTTAAGGTCTGTGGATTTAACAAACTTTTTTCTGCCTCATGGGCTTCATCATCCTTAAAGTGCCTTTTCTATTTGCTGAGAAAGATGAGATTAATCAGGTTGGAAAGCCCTATAATGCTCTGAGTAAGTCCTTTTATACTGAAATCAATATTTTAAGGAAATAAACTTGTAGCTTTCTTCAGTGTGACTACTGGTCACTTTTAAAAATCAAACTTTTTGGGGGCGGAGCCAAAATGGCGGAGAAGAAACACAGGGTGTGGTCTCAGCTCCCACCTAAGACTAGTTAAGAGATTGACAAGTGGGTGGATATGGCCCAAGGCAACACACACGGCCTAGCTTGCACTGGAGGGTGTGGAACTCGGCTCTGGAAGTCCCAGAGAAGGGGAACCTTTGAACTAGGGGCAAAAGATCAAGGACTGCAACCACGAATGAACTACCCAGCTAAGTTTAGCATCTTTTTCCATGGAAGAAGATGGTCATTCAATGAAATAGAGGAATTCTATATGTTTCTAAGAAAAAAACCAAACTTAAACAAAAAATTTGATCTACATCCACAAGACTGAAGAGAAACAGAAAAAGGTACAAAAAACCCTTGAGGACTGTAACTCTGTTGTGGGTATATAAAAAGTATTCAAGGATAATTTGATTTTACTGATATAAAAGAAAAAAGGGGGGTGTAGTAAAGGGAAGGAGGTCGGTTCAGAAAAAGGGGAAGGAATGATAAAAAGAGGAAAACTGCATCCCAGAAAGAGGCATAGAAAATACACCATATCTGAGGGAATTTAGTGAGGGGAAGAATCATTGTGTGAATCTTACTCTCATCAGGAGAGGCTCAAAGAGTAAATAATTAACATATTTGTTTTTCAGAGAATTCTCTCTCACCTCATTAAAAGGGGGGAGAGGAAAAGGGAAAAGGAAAAGGAGAATAAGTGAAGGGACTTGGAGGGAGGGGGGAGGGATACTAAAAAAAAAGGGAGGGTTGCACATCACAAGGGGGGTCTGTAAATTAAATATTGGGGAGGGGGATCAGGGGGGTCAAGGGAAAAAGCACAATCTGGGGATAATATGATGGCAGGAAATACAGAATTAGTAATTTTAACTGTAAATGTGAATGGGATGAACGCTCCCATCAAACGGAGACGGATAGCAGATTGGATCAAAAATCAGAACCCTACAATATGTTGTCTGCAGGAAACACACTTAAAGCAGGGAGATACATACAGAGTAAAGGTTAGAGCAGAATCTATTATGCTTCAGGTAAAGCCAAAAAAGCAGGGGTAGCTATCCTTATCTCAGATCAAGCAAAAGCAGAAGTTGATCTAATTAAAAGAGATAAGGAAGGAAACTATATCCTGCTGAAAGGTAGCATAAATAATGAAGCCATATCGATACTAAACATATATGCACCAAGTGGTATAGCATCTAACTTTCTAAAGGAAAAGTTAAGAGAGTTGCAAGAAGAAATAGACAGTAAAACTATAATAGTGGGAGATCTCAACCTTGCACTCTCAGATTTAGACAAATCAAACCACAAAACAAACAAGAAAGAAATTTAAAAAGTAAATAGAACATTAGAAAAACTAGGTATGATAGACCTTTGGAGAAAACTGAATGGCAATAGAAAGGAATATACTTTCTTCTCAGCAGTTCATGGATTCTATACAAAAATTGACCATATATTAGGACATAAAGATCTCAAAATTAAATGTAGGAAGGCAGAAATAATAAATGCCTTCTTCTCAGACCACAATGCAATAAAAGCTACATTCAGTAAAAAGTTAGGGATAAATAGACCAAAAAGTAATTGGAAACTGAATAATCTTATCTTAAAGAATGACTGGGTGAAACAGCAAATTATAGAAACAATTAATAATTTCACCCAAGATAATGACAATGATGAGACATCATACCAAAATCTGTGGGATGCAGCTAAAGCAGTAATAAGGGGAAATTTTATATCTTTAGAGGCTTATTTGAAGAAAATAGAGAAAGAGAAGATTAACAAATTGGGCTTGCAACTTAAAAGGCTAGAAAAAGACCAAATTAAAAACCCCCAACCAAATATTAAACTTGAAATACAAAAATTAAAAGGAGAAATCAATAATATTGAAAGTAAAAAAAAACAACTATTGAATTAATAAATAAAACCAAGAGTTCGTTTTATGAAAAAGCCAATAAAATAGATAAACCTTTGGTAAACCTGATCAGAAAAAAGAAAGAGGAAAATCAAATTGTTAGTATTACAAATGAAAAGGGGGGGTCTTTCCACCAAGGAAGAGGAAATTAGAGAAATAATAAGGAGTTACTTTGCCCAACTTTATGCCAATAAATTTGATAACTTAAGTGAAATGGATGACTTCCTCCAAAAATATAGGCTTCCTAGATTAACAGAGGAGGAGATAAATTGCTTAAATAGTCCCATTTCAGAAAAAGAAATAGAACAAGCTATTAATCAACTCCCCAGGAAAAAATCCCCAGGGCCAGATGGATTCACATGTGAATTCTACCAAACATTTAAAGAACAATTAGCCCCAATGTTATATAAATTATTTGAAAAAATAGGGGATGAAGGAGTCCTACCAAACTCCTTTTATGACACAGACATGGTACTGATACCTAAACCAGGTAGATCGAAAACTGAGAAAGAAAATTATAGACCAATTTCCTTAATGAATATTGATGCTAAAATCTTAAATAAGATATTAGCAAAAAGACTTCAGAAAATCATCTCCAGGATAATATACTATGATCAAGTAGGATTTATTCCAGGAATGCAGGGCTGGTTTAATATTAGGAAAACTATTAATAGAATTGACCATATTAATAATCAAATTAATAAGAACCATATGATCATTTCAATAGATGCAGAAAAAGCATTTGACAAAATCCAACATCCATTCCTACTAAAAACTCTTGAGAGTATAGGAATAAATGGACTATTCCTTAGAATAATCAGGAGCATATATTTAAGACCGTCAGTAAGCATAATATGCAATAGAAATAAACCACAACCTTTCCCAGTAAGATCAGGAGTGAAACAAGGTTGCCCACTATCACCATTACTATTCAATATAGTACTAGAAATGCTAGCCTCGGCAATAAGAGCCGAGAAAGAGATTCAAGGAATTAGAGTAGGAAATGAGGAAATCAAACTATCACTTTTTGCAGATGACATGATGGTATACTTAGAGAACCCCAAAGACTCTGCTAAAAAGCTACTAGAAATAATTCAAAATTTCAGCAAAGTGGCAGGATACAAAATAAATCCACATAAATCCTCGGCATTTTTATATATCACTAACAAAATGCAACAGCAAGAGATACAAAGAGAAATTCCATTCCAAACAAATGTTGAGAGGATAAAGGATTTGGGAATCCATCTACCAAAGAATAGTCAGGAATTATATGAGAAAAATTACAAAACACTTGCCACAAAAATAAAGTCAGATTTAAATAATTGGAAAGACATTCAGTGCTCTTGGATAGGCCGAGCGAATATAATAAAGATGACAATACTCCCCAAACTAATCTATTTATTTAGTGCTATACCAATCAGACTCCCAAGAAACTATTTCAATGACCTAGAAAAAATAAGAACAAAATTCATATGGAAGAATAAAAGGTCGAGAATTGCAAGGGAACTAATGAAAAAAAACTCAGAGGAAGGTGGTCTAAGTGTACCTGATCTAAAGCTATATTATATAGCAGCAGTCACCAAAACCATTTGCTATTGGCTAAGAAATAGACCGGTAGATCAGTGGAACAGATTAGATACAAAGGACAAAAAAGGGTACATCTATAGCAGTCTAATCTTTGACAAACCCAAAGATACCAACATTAGGGATAAAAATTAATTATTTGAAAAAAACTGTTGGGAAAACTGGAAATTAGTATGGCAGAATTTAGATATGGATCCACACTTAACACCATATACCAAGATAAGATCAAAATGGGCCCATGATTTAGGCATAAAGAATGAAATCATAAACAGATTAGAGGAACAGAGGATAGTCTACCTCTCAGACCTGTGGAGGAGGAAGGAATTTATGACCAGAGGAGAACTAGAGATCATTATTGATCACAAAATAGAAGATTTTGATTACATCAAACTAAAAAGTTTCTGTACAAATAATACTAATGCAAACAAGATTAGAAGGGAAGTAACAAATTGGGAAAAATATTTTTAAAAACAAAGGTTCTGACAAAGGTCTCATTTCCAAAATATATAGAGAACTGACCCTAATTTATAAGAAACCGAACCATTCTCCAATTGATAAATGGTCAAAGGATATGAACAGACAATTCTCAGAGGAAGAAATTGAAACTATATCCACTCACATGAAAGAGTGTTCCAAATCACTACTGATCATAGAAATGCATATTAAGACAACTCTGAGATAGCACTACACACCTGTCAGATTGGCTAAGATGACAGGAACAAATAATGATGAATGTTGGAGAGGATGTGGGAAAACTAGGACACTAATAAATTGCTGGTGGAGTTGTGAAAGAATCCAGCCATTCTGGAGAGCAATTTGGAACTATGCCCAAAAAGTTATCAAAGTGTGCATACCCTTTGACCCAGCATTGCTGTTATTGGGATTATATCCCAAAGAAATACTAAAGAAGGGAAAGGGACCTGTATGTGCCAAAATGTTTGTGGCAGCTCTTTTTGTTGTAGCTAGAAACTGGAAGATGAATGGATGTCCATCAGTTGGAGAATGGTTGGGTAAATTATGGTATATGAAGGTTATGGAATATTATTGCTCTGTAAGAAATGACCAGCAGGAGGAATACAGAGAGGCCTGGAGAGACTTACATCAACTGATGCTGAGTGAAATGAGCAGAACCAGAAGATCACTATACACTTCAACAACAATACTGTATGAGGATATATTCTGATAGTAGTGGAAATCTTCAACATAAAGAAGAGCCAACTCACTTCCAGTTGATCAATGATGGACAGAGGTAGCTACACCCAGAGAAGAAACACTGGGAAGTGAATGCAAATTGTTAGCACTAATATCTGTCTGCCCAGGTTACATGTACCTTTGGAATCTAATGCTTATTGTGCAATAAGAAAATGGTATTTACACACATGTATTGTATCTAGGTTATATTGTAACACATGTAAAATGTATGGGATTGCCTGTCGTCGGGGGGAGGGAGTAAAGGGAGGGGGGGATAATTTGGAAAAATGAATACAAGGGATAATATTATAAAAAATATATAATAAAAATTATTTTAAAAAATCAAACTTTTCATTCTTCTTGGTGACCATATTAAGGAAAAAGTAACAGTAGCAGAAAAAAGAACACAAATATTCAGCTTGCTTTATATAATTTAGAATTTTTACCTACTAGTTTATAGATAATATGAATGATATCCATATGTCATATTTTGCTTCAATCATGTTATTCATGCTATCATCTTTTGCTGTTTTCTATGCTTTTTCTAGCTTAGTTTCACTTTTTAAAAGGTATACTACAAATGGTTTGCACAGGAGTATTATTGCTGTTCTTTATGATCAGAATCTAAAAATGACTTGAAAGAGTAAAAAAAAAATAATAATTGCTACCTGTTTATTTTTTGAAAATATTTTGAAAATTGCTGGTCTCGTCTTTATTAAGTTCTTTGAAGGAAGTAAATAGAGAACATCATTACATATACTAATATCTTAGAAATTGATCATTTTTGAGTCAAGTTAATTTTCTGCAGGGATCTAAAACTTATTACTTGAGTGCATCATAAGGGACCATAAAACAATTGGATGCACTCAAATGAAGAACCAAGAGCCCTGTCAAACCTATCAAAATTGAAGATAGACTGCTTTGGGGGTCAGCCAAACAGCAATTACTTCCTATGGATATGTTCCCAAATAAAAGAGGGAAGAATTATTTGAAACGTACTCATTGCCTTCTGCTTACAATGATATAGATATTAAATATAGATACAGAAATATTAGCCATATCTCTTTGACATAAAACAATCTAGCAAAATATGTTCTTGAATATACAGATAAGAGGTACAAAAACTTTTTGAGATTTTATTGTAGGTGTTCTTGATCTAGATAGTTCTTATTTTCTTTTTTTTTTTTTTTAAAGATGTGCTTTTTGAAATAATTCTACCTATTTTAAGCCTTGGAATCTTTGATTATTTTTGTTAATCAACACTCGCTCAAGCAACATTTATTAAGTACCAACTATGGACAGAATAACTACATTGAAAATAAAAAGACAATGATGAAAGTTTCTTCCCTCAAGGAGCTAACAGTTTATTGGGGGAATACAACATTTCCACTTATGTGCTAAGTACAGGTAATACAAAGGAAAAGCAAATGTAGTGCCTATCCTCAAGAAGGTTACATTTTAATGGTGGAAACATTATACCTAAATAGGAATATACAAGATACCTTGTAGAGTGGATAGAAGATGAAAGGTAAAGTTGGAAAAGAAGGTACTAATCAGCTTAGGATGGGCAAGTAGGGACAGGAAAACTCTTGCAGTGATTTTGGAAGAAAGGATTCTAAGAGATGGAAGTGGGGAGGGAAGAGTATGTAGGCATGTGAACATCCCATGAAAAAGCATAGAAAGGGTTGTGGAGAGCTTTAAATGCCAAACACTTGATCCTACATGCAATAGAGAGCTTCAAAATTTATTGAATTGGGGGTAATAAAGTACTATCCTATCTCTGTTATATTCTAATTACATAAAGTGTCTGTGTAAAAGTGATTTTCATCAAAATGTTTTTGTTTCCAAAAATATATTGTAGTAAATTGGTCTTTTGGACTAAAATATATTAGTATATGATTTCCTATCATTTCTATGCTGTGATAATTCTAGATTACTGAGGTGTTCTTTTCAAACAGACCTGATGAAGATTCACACTGGATTAATGCTAGATAAAAATGAGAAATTAGTGTGATTTTCTAACCTTCAACCACCAAGTTACAAAAGCATCAATTTTATATGACTCAGTTTCCATACCAATGAAACAAATGTCAGAGCACTATAAAATTTTGACAAAGTAACACACAATTCCACAGTAGGATAACACTATAATATTATAAAGAACTTAAAAAGGTAATTCCAAGTTGCAATTTAAAATTGGAATTTTGTACTGTTCCTTATGGTTTTAAGGGAATATCACCTGGTTACTACTGATCTTGGATGTTTGGAAAGATCCAAGAATATTCACATCTTGTTTTTATGAAATGTTTCTTAGACTAGATCTTATATTTACTTATCTGTTGATGCATTGCATCTTTCAGGGAAATAGAAACTCCTTGGGGGTAGACATATTTTTACTTTTGTCTTTGCATTTCTAGTACTCATTATGGTCGTTTGTACCTGTTGCAAAACACTTTGATGATTCGATGATTTCACTGATGTGAATACTTCTTGCATTTGCTGGATTGCAACTCATCCATGCCCTTTCTTCCTACATGTCTTTTGTCCAGGTCTTCCCTTAACTCTTCTACAAGAGTCTATTATATGTCCTGAAGTAGACCTGTTGACATTATATAGGTACAGATACCATCCCAGTATTAGCCCTTGTTCTCTCTACATTAATGGCCTCCTTCCTTTTCTAGTCATACACATCTCATATTATATGTTGCTGTGAGTTCATTTTTCTCCCCTGATGATATGTTTTAGGTTTTGCATATCTACCATTTATCTCTCCATTGCCATTTGTGCAATCCATTCATTTACATCTCCTGAGAATGTTATATTCCACAAAACTGCCACATTATATCACAAGAGGAATAATGCTATTTAAAAGAATATTGAGTATTCAAAATACACTGTGTCAAAAATAGAACTTATTACATTTTTCTCTGAATCTACTCTTCACCCCTGTTTTCTTTAGAAAGCTTTTTACATCACCATGTTTCCAGGTTGCTAGTCAAGAAATTCAGAGTAGCCCTTCATTTCCCACTCACTCTCATCCCATATACATAATGAGTTGCCAAAATCTTGTTAACTTTAATTTTGCACTATGTAAATCTTCCCCCACCTTACACAGCTATCAGTCATCATATTTCTCTTTTGGATTATTGGCGTTGTTTTCTCATTGATCTTCTTTCCTCATATTTCCCCTCCCAAATTCATTGGTCATATAGCTTCCCTTATTATTTATTTATTTTGATAGATTATGTTCTAGACAAAGAGGTCTTCTTACTGTTCCTCAAGTATAACATTCCATCTTCCATCCTATACTTTTGTAAAGGCTACACCAAAATTCACTTTTCCTTCATGTTTATCTCTCAGAATCCATAGTGCCATTCAAAATTTCTCTTCAAAGGAGATCTTTCCAAATCCTTGTAGTTGGTAGTGTCACCACCTCACTACTTTATATATTTTTCACAAGCATTTTGTATAAAATTTATTTTTGTGTGTACTTACACATATACATATGCATAAACTTACCTCTGAGGAATGTAAATTCAGAAATGGTTCCAATTTTTTTATTTCCATCTTTACTGCTTGCATATTACCTAACCAAAAGTACAAGCTTAATAAACTTAGTGATAGTTATAATAATCTTGTATTTTTTGGCAATTTTCATTATGAGTTCCAAAATTTGAAATGAATAAATTTCTCAAATTCATGTTTCTTATCAGCTTTACACACATAATTAAAAAAGAAAGCTCTATCAGCTCCATCTCTTGGTTTTGTGAGCAGACTCTATGAGGTACATATCCATTGAAAGGTAATTTCCTTTTTATTTTAGTTTATTTTTAAAAATAATTTGGCAAGATTGATAAGAATCAGTTCCACTAATAGCATCTTATTTTATGGATCATCATACAAATATCTCACATTTAGAATATCAATAGTCAAGTTAAGATTTTGCAACTTTTTGATGTATTTATCAACATTCTGCCACCATCACTAGAGATATAGAAGGTAAAGACACATAACTAAGGATAATTTTCTATTTTTATTTTCTTCGTGGTTCATTGGGGGTTCTATGATATTTATTACTTAATGGCCAGACTCTAGTGATCATCTTTTCATTTAACAAGTCTGACTTTCAGAGAGCAAATCCAGTTTGTTTCTAGAACCTTACACAAAGTCTGTCTAGAATAGAAACTCCTGGATCTTAAAACTCTTCTGGCATAAGTTTTAAAAACTTTGGATTCTATCCAAATCAAGATGACTCTTTCAAGAAAGACATTCCAAGTAATTCCTACTCATCGCCATGCACTAAATTGTATAATTACATTGAATTATTATAAATAAACTTCCATAAATCCTTTCAACTCAAATGTTAAATAATTACATTGAGGACAACAGACCTCAATTTGTTGTTATTTTTGAGGTTCTTTTGATAGGCAATCAGGTTATGTGACTTGCCTTGGGTCACACAGCCAATGATTGTCAAGTGTCTGAGCCCAAATTTGAATTCAAGTACTCCTTACTCCAGGGTCAGTGTTCAGTCTATTATGCCCTAATTTGTTGTTATTTTCAAATTTATAGTGGGTTTAACTTTTTCAGAGAAACTCGAAAAACCTATCTAAGTCTTTTTCAAGAGTTTCCATTAGTATGGAGTGACTCTAAGATTGTTAAAGTTATCCCTACAGGGCTTTATCAAATTGGCAAAGTATTGCAAACCAGTCCAACAACAGTGTGAGGAATCCAAAGACCAGTATGGATAAATGCCCACATTGAGGAAAACACATTCATGAAGACCTTCAAAAGTTTAACTTGAGCCTGAAATCTTACTAGAAATCCAAGTGTTAAGAAACACATAGCACAATTCAATTCAATAAATGTTAAAGGTCTATTACAAGTAGAACAAGGCATCCAGGCAGCAAGTGGATAGAGTGTCAGGTCTGGACACTCTAGTGTGTCTCCTTCCTGCATTCAAATCTGGCATCATATATTTGCTAACTATCTGACCTTGGGCAAAACACTTGCCTCAGTTTCCTCATCTGTAAAATAAGCTGAAGCATTTCAGGATCTTTCCCAAGAATCCCCAGATAGAGTAATACAGATTTGAACATATCTGAAAAATGATTTAATAATAACAAAAATATGTAGAGCACATTAAACAATATCCTGCCCTATTGTTTCTTCAGGGCGTTGAGGTGACTGTGAGCTCTTTAAAGTAATGGTAATGGATAAAAGCATCTTGTAGGCATGGTATAATCCATAAAGGACGTAGATGAGTTATAATACACATCATGAAAGGATAATGTATTTTTTTTAAAAAGTTGACATTGAAGTATATATAGAACATGGCATTGGATAGTTAAGATAAATTTTAAAAGATATGGTCTTGTTCTCATGCAGTTACGGTTTAGGTTCACCTATTCAAAAGCACTGAAGAGGCAGATAGAGTGTAGTATATTAAACAAACAGAATAGTGTAATTCAGTTGGAATACAAATTTTAGAGGGTAATAATCCATTTAGACAAATAAACTGAAGGCAAATTTTGAAGTCCTTAAAATGCTGAACAGGGGCAGCTAGGTTGTACAGTGGTTAGAGCACCAGCCCTGAAGTCAGGAGGACCTGAGTTTAAATTTGGCCTCAGGCACTTAACACTTCCTAGCTTTGTGACCCTGGGCAAGTCATTTAACCCCAAATGCCTCAGCAAAAAAAATGCTGAGCAGAGAAGCTTGGTTTTTTTTATTCTGTTGAGGAAAAAAAGAGAGCCATTGAGACTTTTTGTGCTTTAGAGTGGCTTGGGCAAGCCTATACTTTTATAATGTGTCAGTTTGATGGAAGATTGATTGTAGAGGGGAAAGGCTCAGTGTACATGGAACAATTGGGAGATTATTATAGTAATATTGGAGAGAAATGGGAGGAGGATGCTTAGAAAATGGTGGAGTAGGTTACTAAATTTAAAGCTCTCCTGATTTTTCCCACAAATAGAAAAATTTTGTGCCCAGGCAAACATAGACTGTTGAAAAATCAAGAAGACTTGGGGCAGAATAGGGTCCTCCTGATGCAACCAGAGAAGATCCAAAAAAGACTAGGTCTGAGATTAATTTGTGCAAAGTACAGATACCTGTGGGCTAGTTCCAAAGAAACTTCAAATGGGGACCCTTACCTAGATGTAGCTGAAGCCTCAGCAGAAATCACAGAAACTTTCATTTCCCTGACTGTTTGTGGGGTCATGATCTGAGTCCAAGAAGACTGAGGAAACTTTGGCTGTTTGGGAACACCAGGCCCAGCTGTGCTGCTGAGACATGACAGTGGGCAAGAAGGAACCAACACACTGGCAGTGGATGGGGCAGTGGGAGAGGAACGCTGCTGGCTGTGGGCACTTGCTGGGGGCAGCTCTAGGTTTGGGGTTCCAGGTCAAAGATGAGAGCTGAAGTAAAGTCAGAGACATCATCCTTTTCCCCAGGATTAGAGCTGCCTATACTAATACCTCTTATTTTAGAAAAATGAGCCAGCAGAAGAGAAAGAACTCCATCATAGAAACATACTATGAGAACAAGGAAGACTGAGGTTCCTCTTCCTAGGAGAACACTGAAATTTAAAAAAAAAGAAGCTTCTACACCAAAGAGTAATGTGAAAAGACTTT
The DNA here is from genome assembly GCF_048593235.1 of Sminthopsis crassicaudata. NCBI lineage: Eukaryota > Metazoa > Chordata > Mammalia > Dasyuromorphia > Dasyuridae > Sminthopsis > Sminthopsis crassicaudata. The sequence goes on from NC_133622.1 coordinate 42,958,257, forward strand.
CTCCCAGAGAGAATTTATAGAAAAACTCAAAAAAGAATTTAAAAATCAAATGAGAGACATGGAGGAAAAATCTTTTTAAAAGTCCATGAAAAACAAGATTATGAAAAAAAAAATTTCAAGACTGATATCAATATACGACAGCTGAAGCAGTACCAAACCTAAAACTACATTATAAAGCAGCAGTCATCAAAACTATTTGGTACTGGCTAAGAAATAGAGTGGTGGATCAGTGGAATAGATTAGATACACATGACAATAATTAAGACTTATGATAATCTAATATTTGATAAATCCCCATATTCCAACTTCTAAAATAAGAACTCACAATTTGACAAAAAATAAGGTGAAACCTGGAAAATAATATCTCAAAAACTCAGCATTGACCTCAAAAACTTTCACACCAAAACAAAGTCAAAATAAGCACATGCTTTGGTTATAAAGATGATACCATAAACAATTAGGACCACAAGGGATAATTTATCTATTGGAATCTTTGAAGAAGGGAGGAATTTATGACCAAAGAAGAATTAGAGAACATGAGGAAAGGCAAAATGGACAACTTTGATTACATTAAATTTAAAAGATTTTACATAAACAAAACCAATAGAAACAAGATTAAAAGGAAAGTTCAAAGCTGGGAAAAATCTTTCCAGTCAGTTTTTCTAAAATATGTGTCAAATTTATAAGAATACTAATTATTCCCCAATTGATAAATGGTCAAAGGATATGAACAATGTTCAGATGATGAAATTAAAGCCATCTATAGTTACAGGAAAAAGTTCTCTAATTCACTATTATTTAAAGAATTGCAAATTAAAACAACTCTGAGATACTACCTCACACCTCTCATATGACATGAAAAGATGATGATAAATGTTGGAGGTGATGTGGGAAATCTGGCACACTAATGCATTGTTGATGGAGTTGTAAAATGATCCAACTGTTCTGGACAGCAATTTGGAACTATGTCCAAAGGGCTATAAAACTCTGCATACCCTTTGATCCAGCAGTGCCAGTACTAGGTCTATATCCCAACGAAATTGTAAAGGAGGAAAAAGGTACCACTTGTATAAAAATGTTTGTAGCAGCCTTTTTGTGGTAGCAAAGAATTGGAAAAAGGACTAGATTATTATCAATTGGGGAATGGCTGAACAAGTGAAGGAATGGAATATTATTGTTCTATGAAAAATAATAAAAAGCTGATTTTTAGGAAGGCCTGGAAAGATTCACATGAAGTAATGCTGAGTAAAACAAGCAGAATCAGGAATACATCATACACAATAACAGCAAGAATATGTAATGACCAAGTATGAAAGACTTGGTTCTTCTCAGTGGTTCAGTGATCCAAAGTAATCCCAATAGATTTTGGACAGAAAAATGTCATTTTCAGCCAGAAAAAGAACTATGGAGATTGAATGTAAATCAACATGTTATGTTCCCTTTTTTTTCTGTTGTTTTTCTCTCTCCAATAGTTTTCCCTTTCGCTCTCATTTTTCTCTCCCCACATGATTCATAAAGTAATGGTATTAAAAATAAATAAATTTACCAGAAAAAAGAGAATTATATGTGAGAATAATGAAAAATAATGATTAAAATAGACATCTTTGAAAAGTGTCAGATTCTGCTAGAAATGTATGAGAACTGTTCATATTTGTAAATGAAAAAAGAACTCCTCAGAAAAGCACAGATGATCAAAACCTAACATTTTCTTCATTTTTATGTTACTTGAATATTATCAACACTCTTACATTATTAGGAAAAAAACAAAAATCAAAACCAATATGACAGCTCAAAAGAAAAATTGGGGCTAGAGTTAAAGTAAAAATGGTAATTATGTCATACAAATGAGGTGCAGAGAAAAAATAGACATAGAAGCTTTAGGGGGGGGGAGAGGTGGTAGTTCTGAAAACCTACTCACATTGGGAATAGGTTAAAGAGGCAACACTATAAACATACCATGAAAGGTATAGCACCTTCCAAAATCTATAAAGATATAAGGGAGAAGGGAGGCGTGGACAAGGAAGCAAAGGGTGTAGAAAGACAAGGGAGGGAAAGGTTAGGTAATAAATAGCAAGGCAAGTTAGGAGCAGAATTAAAGCAGTCAGCAGGGATGTGTGTGTGTGTGTGTGTGTGTGTGTGTGTGTGTGTGTGTGTGTGTGTGTATGTGTGTGTATGTATGTATATATATAAATAAATATAAAATATACATATATGTATATATACATATTTATACACAAATATATTCTCTCTTAACTTGGGAGTGGGGAGGTGCATGAAAGCTGGAAAAAAGAATAAAATAAATGAGGTGCACAGCCAAGAATTAAAGAACAATTTATAAGGAAGTGAAGAAAAGATGAACTCATAAATATAATTTCTTCTACTAATATTTATGCTTTCTTGAACTGATATTTATTATATAGGGCACATGATAATATTCTCTTTTGTTTTGCTTCATTTTGTTTTGTATTCCTTTTCTGATTTTCTTTTTTTTTTATTCTGTTTCTTTAAATTAAAAAAAAATATTGGAGAGAAGTGACGAAGGCTTGGATTAGGGTGGTTTTAATATGAAGAGAAAGAAGAGTATGGATATAAAAAATGCCCTGGGAGTTGAATCCATAAGATTTGCAGCTGATTGAATATTGGATATGAGAGTTAAAAGTCAAGCATTGCAACCTAAATTAAGAATTTTTGTAGCTAGCAAAAAAGAAAAATGGTAATTCCTCCAACAGAAACAAATAAATTAGGAGGAGGGATGAGTCTGAGGGTAAAAATAATAATAAATTTGGACATTTTCAAACTACAATTCCTATTGGAATATCTGGTTGACAATATCCAGCAGTTAGAGATGTGGGACTAAGATTTAGAAGAGATAATAGTTGAATATATAGATCTGGGAGTTGTTCATATAGAACTGATCAGTAAATCCATTACTAATGAGATCATTAAAGGAGAGTATGTAAAGAGAACATGTGTTCCAAAACAGAGCCCTGAAGAATAGTTACACATAGGAAGAGAGACCTAAATGGTAAATCCACAAAAAGACAGAAAAAGATGTGTCAAGTAGGATATGAATGGAGAAATCTTAGTTGCTTATGCCATTCACCCATTTTAATTTATATCCTTTTTTTCTCTTTGAAGTAGAATGATTTCACTTTTACTCATGAAGGCAGAATGTATATTTATAACATTTATGACATTTTTGATCAAAACAAACCCAGATTTATTTAAATTTAGTGGAATCATTTTTTTTTGGTTAGAGTAGAAGAACTCAAGTTTGTTCTATTTCAGTACTAATGTTCTTTCCAGCTCATAATGTCCTGCTTTAAAGTACTGCCTTACCCATCGAAGGAAATAGATGGTTGTACTGAACAGTCCCCGTGTCAGGATTCAGAAAGACTATCTCAAATAGTTTAGTCTAATTTCTGTTGGGGAAAAGGCCTGTGAAACTATTATGTCTGCTTACATTTGGCCTTTGAATAGCTTTTGATTTTTCTGGCTGAGCACATTTAATGAGTCGGAAAAATAAGACTTCAAAACAAGATAAGGTCTCATAACAAGATAAGGTAAAAGAAGTAGGTGTATATGGAAAATATTCCCTTTAATTTTACATTTGAACTTCCATATTGTACTTTTAGGGATCACTTTTATATGTCTGAAGCAGAATGATATGTACTTTCATTAGAATTAGCTATGGCAGCATCAATATAAAATGGAGAAACTATGGTCAAGTCAGTCTACTAGGAAGCATAAGATTGCTTAAATAAAAGCTTCATTAGCTTTGGATCTTGTCTCTTCATATTGTATTATAGTTTTAATAGTCACAGTGCCAGATTATGCAAACTTTGACCAGCCACCAGTAAATATTCATTGTAGAGAAATCAACTTGCTAGGGATTAGTGTTTCAAAGTATCAATGACATGTTTTCATTTTTCCCCTGCTTTCCATATGGCATAACTAACATGTTTCTCTGGATATTTTTAGCCTTCAGAATCACTTGATAGTATTGAAACCTATTCAACACAATGATGTCATTGTCCAAAATTATTGCTGAAAATCTTAAAAATACAAAATGTGAAATTCTTGTGGGTACTATCTCTCTTGTGCATATGGTAGAGCCTGAGGCACTAAGTGAACAGTTATAACATACAAAGAATATTAGACCTTGAAGGGCCCTTGGAAATTAGATCTTTCTAAAATTTAGAGCAGTTAAATAACTTGTGCAAGGTCATAGAGCTGGTAAAAGGCAGAATCAGAATAAGTGCCAAATTCTCATTCATTTCAGCCCAAAATGATTGGCAAATACATAATCCAATTTGCCAACTAAATTAATCAAAACATCTTACTAAAACTAGAAGGAACTGAATAGCATTTTATTTTCATCACTGGCTCCTACTGTCCCCCAACCCCTCGACTTTTTAAGGATTTTTCTTGCTAACTACAAGAGTGTTGTAGTGAAAAAGGAGAATGAAGGATTTGGGATCAACTTGAATTTTGATATTGTATGATCTTGGGCAGAACATTTCACTTCTGGAAACTTTTGTTTCCAAACTATAATGAAGGAATTGTAAAACCCAATGTTCCTTCCAGTGCAGTATCTTTGATCTGATATTCTTCCTTTGTTTGAAGCTATCTATTTGGTTCTCTTTGATGATGTCCAGCCAAGCTCCTTCATGGGTGCCATTTGTTATCTGAAATTTCCAAAGGGCAATTAAATATCAAGTGCTTGTGATGGTGCCCTTGTTTTTCTTCCTTATTTAGTCATTAGAAGTATTCTATATTTTTAATTCTATTAAGAATGAATCAAAGAACAAATCAATTTTTCTTCGCCTGGCAACTTATAATCAATTCTTTGTTAGATGCTTCAATTTGTATCTTATAAAAGAGATGTCATTTCTGATAGGACATAATTTCTTTTAAATTTTGCTGTTCGTACAGAGTTCTTTTAATTTGTAGCAGTATTTTCTCTAGCTTTTAGTATTTTTTACCAGCTTAAATTTTTGTCTTACAAATATTTTTCTTGTTCTTTCTATCACGTGCTATTTATGTTTTACAATATCTAGATTTATTTTTTTGTATTTCTTTTTTTTCCTCCCTTTTATCCTGCTGTCTGTTCCATTGAATCCTTATTATCTTACTTTGCCCTCATTATGAAAAGGCTTGCATTTATTTTTCTCTTAGTTTCTCTAATCTCTCTCTAAATTCTCAGTTTCCTCACATTCCCATTTTTCTTTCTCCCTTGTTTTTTAGCCTACAGATTTTTCTTTTATGATTTTTAAAATCTAAAAATCACATGTAATATCTATTCATTAATAAAATCTTTGACCTAAGATTCAGAGCTGAAAAGATCTATAGAGAGCATCTTCCCTCATACTCTTTTTGTCCAGCTGACAAATGGGAGATGTAAAGTTTACTCTATTTGTTTAATACTACATATCTGACAAGTATCAGAGCTAGAATTTGAACTAAAGTGAACAAACTCCTCACAAAATGCTCTTTCTACTGTTTCACGACACCATTTTATTTCTTCACCAAATGTTTATTGAGAGACAACTATGATCCATAACAAAATACCAGATACTATGGGAAAATGTAAAGAAATACAAATATGTTGTCTCTGACTTCTGGGAGATTGGGGAGACAAGATGTAAGGACTTGTTTATCCTTTGTTCTTTAAGGGGACCAACACATCAGGGAGATGATACTATGTCATACAAGAGAATTGGGGTTAGATGAGAGAGAGCTATGCAAAGTTACCAGATTCATTTTCCTCTCTAGAACCATCGGGCTCCAGGGTCCAAAAATAGCTCAGGATGACAGAGAATGGCCATGATGCAGTGGGAGTCCCTGGCCTTTTTAAGCTAAGGTCTTTACCGAGTGACAGTTTGACTGAGGCAATATCCATTCAGGGATTGAGCCTGGATAGGGAATGAGGCAGAGAAAGGCTTCTGTTTTCATACAGGTGTGAAAAGCAAAATAGAAAATACAAGAATGGAAGAGCAGAATTAACATCCATGTGAAACATTTCGTGATATGATAAATATGATAAATAGGCAATAGCATAAATGATATTTAATAGCAAAGAATAAGCAGAGTGGCTCAATTTGTATTTTGCTTTTTTTTTTGGCTAAGAAAATTTGGCTATGGAATTCCTTTGCACTGGAAATTAAAAACAAAACAAAAAATTGGACAGTAGGGTGTTGATAATCAAGATAAGTAAAGGGAAATTTAATAGGTCAAATCAAGCTGGATCAACAGATATCAATTAAGTTCTTCTTATGAGCCAGAACTTATGTAGAACATAGAAGATCCAAATAGAAAAAGTCTGCTTTCAAGCAATTGACATTCTAATAGAGAACGATAAATAAAAAGAAGGTGAAAAGGCAGAAGAGGGAGAAAACACTATCATGAGGCCATGGTAGGAAAAGGCTAGAGAGTTAGAAATGTGATTTGGAGAGGAATGGATACAAGGCTGGATTGTGTTCTTGCTTTTTTTTTTTTTTTTTTTTTTTTTAAATGGAGATTTTTGGACAAATCAGCCAGTGATGGGAAGGGGACACAGTAGCTTGGAGAGATTGCATGAATGCTCTTGATGAATTCAAGTCACCTGATGAAGATGATCTCCATCTTCACTTATTAAAAGAACTGAGAAGGTACACAGTACAGTGGATAGGACACCAGCCCTGAAGTCAGGAGGACCTGAGTTCAAATCTGGCCTCAGACACTTAACACTTCCTGGCTGTGTGACCCTGGATAAGTCACTTAACCCCAATTGCCTCAGCAAAAACAACAGCAACAAAAAAGAGTTGATATGTTTTCTGTAACACAATGGTATCTGAAAGATGACAGAGATTAGGTAAGATACCATGGTACTGGAGGCTAAGGAATGTAGTGTTGGTTCTTTACAAAAAGGGATAAGAAGAGTATGTGTAAAGTACAAACCAGTGAGATTGACTTTGTTCTTGGAAAGTTTTCATAATAAATCATTGAAATATGGTTAATAAACGTCTAGCAACAGAAATCAGCATTATAAAGAGTTAGCAAGACTTCATCAAGAACAGATAATAACTAAACAATCTTTTTTTTTTCTTTGACAGGGTTTGTTGTTATTATACCATCATTTTTTGTTGTTTTTATATTGACTTCCTGATCCCACTTGTAGATTGCTTGGAAAAGATAATGCAGTAGTTTTCCATTTCCTTCTCTAGCTCATTTTTACATATAAAGAAACTGAGGCAAACACAGTGACTTCCCCAATTTCACAATCTACTTATTGTTTAAGGCCAGATTTCAACTCACAAAGATATGAATCTTCCAGATTCCAAGACCAGTGCTCTATCTACTGTGTCATCCAGTTGCCTCTTTATTGGATTACCAAACAGAAAGTAAAATGAAAAGTATACTGTAGGTATAATTTATCTACACTTTTAGCAAAATAGCAAGTAAAGTATTTCATATTGTTTTTGTGGAAAAGATGGAGATATATGAACTAGATGATAATACAATCATATTACATAGATTTGGAATATTTTAATGTCAATCTCCAATCGGTACTCATTAATTGTTCATTCAATGTCAACTTAAAAGGATGTTTCCTGTGAAAGCTTCTCTAATCCCACCCCCAAATATCTATGTTTGGCCTTGTTTAACATTTTTATCAATAGTTGAAATAAAGGTCTATGTAAAATTATCATAAAATTTGAAAGCCAATAAGAGAATACATTCTGGATTCATCTATATCTTGAAAGGCTAGAGATTGGGTTAAATTTTAGGTTAAACCTAGCACAGATAAAGTCTTGAGTTTTAAAAAAAATCACCTTTTTAATTATAAGAAAGGGGAGACATGGTAAAACAGAAATGTATATGAAAAAGGTTTGAGGGGGTTTAATGGAAGGAAAGATCAATTTAAGTCAGTATGTTAATCAAACCAAACAAAAATAATCTGTTTAATGTCACCATGAGTTATATTGATAGAAATTTAGGTATTAAGAATATAGAGAGGCTAGTCACTTTATATTCTACTTTAGTCATATAACATAATGCCTGGAGTATTGTGTTCAGTTTTAACTGACATAGTTTAAGTAGGACATTGGTAATCTGAACATTGTTCAGTGAAAGACAAAGATTATGATGTCTTGAGTTTATATTATATGATGCATATTGGCTGGAGAAAAGAGCTCTGACAGATTGGACAGGATGGACCAGGGAGGCAAGTACACACTAACTATTTTCAAGAATTTGAAGGGCTATCCCATGGGAAAGGGATTGTTTGGTCCAAGATAGAAGAACCAAAAGTAATACTTGGAAGAAATAGAGGGACATTTAGTTTTCATGTCAACTAAAAAGAAAAACTTTCTCACAATTGGATAGAGTTTTCCAAGAGTGGAATGTATTGCCTTAGAATATAGTGAGATTACCACAAAGCATTACTAGTATTACTAGTAGTTTCCTCAGATGACTTTTGAAAACATCCTCCCATCTTTCTCTTCACTCAGGATGCCAAAGAAAGACTCTTCTAAAGAGTTCTTTCTCTTCTTAAAAAGATAAAAATTAAAATAGTTTAATCAGATGAATTCTCCAGGATCTTTCAAATCATTTCTATTTCTTTTAACTTTTCAAGAACTCCAATGATGCAACTCTCTAATAGAATATTATTTAAAATAGTTACTCTCCAATTTTCTCTTCTTTTATTAAGAGATAAGTACTAATAGCTAATAGTCTCTAATATCAGTGAAAAAATCTTAAGGGTACTAATTAAGCCAACAATTTTGTTTACACATATACATACTCATATTTTTTTCTTTTTTTTTTCCTCTCTCTCTTTTCTCTTTTTCAAATTGACTTTAATAAACAGGTGATGTGTCTTAAGAGGAAAATTCTTCAACTCAAGGAAAGAGTTTATGAAGAAAAGAGTTTTGAAACAGGCATTGGGTATGCTTACTATGAAAGTAGAAATCATCAATAAATAAGATCACTCCATTTAAAAAAGAAAAAGAAAACCGAAAATGGATTGTATATGAAATCATAATATTTGTTGTATATAGTTTTAAGTATATATTAATTTTAACATGTAACAAAATTGTCCTATTTGTATGTTCTCCTGAACTTATTTTTAATTTTCTTCAGTGAATTATAACTATTCTAATGTTTCAATGATGTTCTCTCTTTCATTCATTATTTCCTTTGTTTTTCTTTTTCCTTCATTTTTGTCTTTTATCTTTCTTTCTTCCTTGCTTATTTGCTTCATCTTTAATATAACCCAATAACTCAGCCCTGCCTATATCCAAAAGCCTTCCTTTATAATAAATAAGTATAGTCAAGAAAAACAAATAAACACTTTGTCCTATTTCATCCATCTTTAAGATTTTAAACAAGTTTTTTTTTTTTTAATTTGATATGTTGTAGTTTTCCCCTTATATAACCTGTTTAAGGTTATTTGACTTGCTCTGTAGCTCTGATGTCTAGTGAAATACTCCAAATTTCCAAATCCAAATCAGTTTCTTATCTAGATATTAACCATGCAAGATTAATTACTTTTAAACCTATAAATGAAATAAGCTCAATAACATTTACTGTACTGTGCTGTATTCAGTCATTTACCCTTTTTTCATCAATCTTGTTATGTTTCTTAAATAGCAATTGCAACCTGGCTAATAAATGAAGATGCTGAAAGTTTCAAATAGTTCTTTCAGTGATTTAACTCTTAGATTATTAGAGTAGCCAAAGAGAAGCTGAGAAATAACAAATTCCTTTAGTACATAAGAGACTAGAGAAGGAATCATGTACTACTAGTAATCTATAGTTAAATTTACAGGTTCACATGAACTGCAGATCAATCAGGGTATGTCAGTAATTGTACCAAGGAGAACAGCTTTTAATATTATCTTGGATGAAATCAGCTGGAAAAAATTAGTAAAGAAAGAGAGAAAAAAAAAAACAGTTGACCATTTTCTGATTCAGTTTCTGTGATTTGTTAATTGGTAATAATCTATTACTAATGACAGCCAGCATGCTATTATTGTCTACTTTAAAGTCTCTAATATCAGTGAAAAAAATCTTAAGAGTGCTAATTAAGACAACAATTTTGTTTACACATATATATACTCATATTTCTTTTTTTTTTCCTCCCTCTCTTTTCTCTTTTTAAAATTGACTTTAATAAACAGGTGATGTGTCTTAAGAGGAAAACTCTTCAACTCAGAAAAGAAAATTTAAAGTCTAGGGTCCCAGGAAGAAGTTGGTAAAGGACCCTGCCACCAATCTACCTCACAATTTATAGTCAAGGCCCAGGTTACTAGACTTATTAGAACGGTACTTGTTTTCTATATCCCATCTTTCCCCTGAAAAGCAAAGTTTTGCTTTGAGTATTACCATTGTTATCATTATTTTTCAGTTGTGTCCAGATCTTTGTGATCCCATTTGGGTTTTCTTGACAAAAAGTAGTTTCTCATTTCTTTCTCCAGCTCATTTTACAGATGAGTAAACTGAGGCAAATAGGATTAAATGACTTGCCTAGGATCACCCAGTAAGGCCAAATTAGAACTCAGGAAGATGAGTTTTCTTGCTTGTACCTCCCCCCCCCAAGCTGGCTTACTAGCACTCCTTTCTAGATCAATTCACAAAGAGAGAAGTTCCCAGGACTCCATTCTGTAGTCCATCCCTACCCATAACTTCGTGAAATTAAAGAGCATAATGTATTGCAAAGGTTATCCACAGCAGAAGTGGATCAATGACACCAGGAGGTCGATGTGTTGACTTACAAGTGAATTGGATTTAAGTGAGGCAGAACTGTGCAGGGTCATCAGAGCTCATTGGGACATAGATCAAGATGATTGGCAATGGCCCCAGTGCAGTAAGAGACTTTAAGGTATTTCCCAGTTCTTAGTATGTATGTATGTATGTATGAGGCAACATCCAGTCAGTAATTAAGGCTAAGAATTGAGGCAAAAAATAACCTAGTTTGCTTTCACAAAAGAGGGAGGGAAACAACAACAATAACCCACAGCAGAAAATCTGTGTTTCAGAAAGCACAAATATAAAGCTGGAAGGAGAAAAAGAAGTCTTATGTTTATTCCTTCAAAGCTATACTTAAGGAATAAGGGGAGAAAGAAGTTAATTACTATAGAAATAAAGTCTTGGATGTTTCATGCAGGAGGACTCATAGTAATAAAAAACTCAGTATTCTATGTGAAGTATTAGGCAGGAATATATTTGGTAGGTGGTTCAACCAAGTTTTTCACAGGAAGCAAATAACCTTTCAAAAATTTCCATTTTTTTCTTGTAACTTTTAAATTTCTTTGGAACATTGATCTATATATCTTGGTGGCAGCAGATTTACCTCTTGTTGAAGACAGAAAAGAAAGATGAGAAGTCTAAATTAATATATTTGGCTGGTTTGACATTTTTTCCCAAATAGGCAGTGGGATCTCTTTGGTGAGTACGGTTGAGGTTAAGAACTCCTGTGTTCGATTTCTGTCTGAGGCATTCATCCCACCATAGTGATCTAGCCTTCATAATTGGTAAACTGTCAGTAAAAATTATGTCACCCAGCTCAGAGAAATGTTGGGAGAAATAAAATGAAACATGCTATCAGGGATTCTAGAGTTAAATTGATAACTTAGATATTCACATATTCTCCCATGTCACCAGAGATTTTGTCTCAGTGACTTCTCTGGGAATTGCTTTTGCATTTGACTTCAAAGGGAATTGAACTCCAATACTTTATGGCAGAAATGGGTCCACAAATAGAAACTATGCTTCCTACTTTAGTGGATGAGGGAAAAGTTAGAATCAAAACATCTAAAAGTAATTTTTTCCCAACTATCTCCCATTAATGGATCAAAATTGAGTTAGAGGAAAGCCTCAGTTGATGGAATAATATTTAATTTCTAGGTATCTTTGCAAACAAACATTTTTCAGCATTTTCTTACTGATTGTCATCTCTTTAAACAGTAGCATTATTTGGTTAACCTGAAGCTCAGGCTCCAGATGGTATTTTTTAAAGTAGACAAAAAGGCTGTTATTTGAGCAAAACCTTTAAGCTCCAATCTTTTTGACGAGGTGAGGTAAGCCAGAGTTTACTTTCGAGGCCAAATCCATTCTCTCGGAGACCAGGGATGGCATTCTCAATCTGGGCAATTTTCTGGATGTGGTAGATATAAAATGAAGCAGAAATACATTTTACACAGCATAGTCAATACACTGAATAAAATCAATTTTTTACAGTGACTATTAGATAAAGATTTATTTTCAGAGATGGGTATTGATTCATGATCTTTTTATAGACATTGGGGGCATTTCATTCTTAAAATATTCAACTCCTAATGAATTTAATCATTTCAAAATCAAGATAAGTACTTTGAGACATATCTGTTCTATGTATAGTTTAAATATTTTGAGAAATTAGATGCCATTGATGGAAAGATGAGCTGAGGGGATTCCATCAACTCCAAAATTTGCAGGAAGAGTGATATAGCTTCAGAGCTGAGGAATTTTTCTAAAATCCCATATAAACGGGGAGGCTAAAAAGAAAAAAAAAAACACCCTATATAAAACAAAACAGTATACTCTGACTTATGAAGATTTCATGCAGGTGTTAAAGAGCATATTTTAGCAAAGGCTTTTTGCTAGGGCTTTCTGATTACACAGAAACAGAAATAATAGGAAATTGAGGCTTAAACAGAAAATCTTATATGATCCCCTACTATTTGTTAGTGAGTGAGAATCATGCTGTGTTAACAAGGTGAAGAAAGGGAGGTAGCATGTAAAAACACAAATGAAGAATTACAACTTTGTCTTCCACAGAGAAAAATAGCTAATGGCCTTCTATTGGTGCTAGAAAAAGAAGGAATTTGTGTAGAGAGGATATTTCTTTTCCTTAAAAATGATATTCCCATCTAGTCAAAGAGGCCATCCACTAAGAAAAAAGAGATTATGCAAATGCATGAACAAATAGGCAGCTTGATCAAAGCCCCTTTTCTTCCTTCTCTTTATTACCATGGAGTAGTTTTAACATAAGCCAATTAATGGTTAGATAGTAGATGATGAGGTAGTACAGAAGAAAAAAATCACTTTTAACTGTTAGTTTTCCTATGAATTCTGGTAGAGATCAAAGAAAATAAATTTATCTGCACATTTACACATATATGTGTATTATATAGAGATCAAAGAAAATAAATATATACACACATTTATAATATATGTATATTATATTTCCATACAGAGTGTCAAACTGACAATGTATCTTCATTGACTACAGCTTCAAAAGTAATTTTATATTTTCCATGAGACAGAGTAAAGAATAAAATCTGATGTGCATGATGCATGATTATGAGGTGATTTTCTTGGCAAGTACAAAACTTTTTTATAGTAAGTTTATTTTTAATACACATTGCTTTGTGAATAATTTTGGGAGAGAAATATCAGAGCAAAAGGGAAAAAACATAGAAGAAAGAGAAAAAAAGAAAAAAGAAGTGAACATATCATGTGTTGATTTACATTTGGTCTCCTTAGTTCTTTTTCCAGGTGCAGATGGCATTTTCTATCCAAAGGAATTGCCTTGGATCACTGAACATCTGAGAAAAACCAAGCCCTTCATAGCTGATCTTTGCACATTCTTGCTATTATTGTATACAATGTATTGCTGGTTCAACTTGTTTCAATCAGCATCAGTTCATGTTATTTCCAGGTCTTCCTAGAATCACAAGTATAAAACTTTTAATAGATAATCTGTTTTAATTGGCCAGTGAAAAGCCTGTTTCCTCTCTTACTAAAAAACAAAAACTAAAGGCAAATACTTCCAAATTAAATTTAATTCAATTCAACTAAACTTTATTAGGTATCTACTGTGGGCCATTCTCTAACTTGTATCAAAGTCATAAACTGGGGAAGCCTCTTTCCACTATGATTAATTAAAAAAAAATCTAAGCAGCATAAAAAAATTAAAAAAAAAAGATCTTGCTCTAACATTACATATTTTGAATAGGGAAATTCCAATTTTTATACCAGTTATAGAGATTATACAAATATGAAGCAAACCATGAAATGGATTCTATAATTTTATGAAGGTGATGTTAAAAGGAGCTTTATAGGAGTTCAGAATAATGTGAAGGACGTGGTCCAGCTACATAAGACTAGGCTGTAAAATATGGCTTAAGTTCATAGGGCCTTGAATGCGATATACTAGAATATTGCTTCTTCCATTCAATACCCTATACTCCCCCACTCCTGAGTATGATCTCCGAAATTTCATCACGCTATCATTGTCCTTGACTAGTTTGTGCTTCCAGTTTTGACTTGGTTTATTTATTTATTTATTTATTTTTTAAGTGCAGTTTTTTTATTTATTTAAAGCAAGAAATTAGGGTTTATAATTTCAAACAGATGAAATCTACTTGTTAATAAATGGAAGAAAACTGTTTGTTGGTGGAATAATTCTTGTCTGTAGGCCCATCTGGGGAGGGAGAAGCCACAATGTATTCCTCCTAGTTAGGCAGGGAGAGGGTCCAGAAAACCAGGTGTTTACTTGATCCAACTGAAATCTCACAGTGATATTCAGTAGTGATCCAGGTCTTGAGAGCAGGACTGACCAATGCAATGAAGAAGAATGATATATTCTCCTCAGATAAGATGGAGACCATCATCCGAACCCTGGGACAGCAGCAGCCAGAATCCCATAGGGGATGTTGAAGAGGTAATCCTTGTGAGAAGCAGCATTGAGCAATGCACAGACTCTCCAGTTGCGGTTGAAGCTGAGGATCATGGCATCTCCTCGTCAGTCAAATTAAAATCGAACACCTGAGAGTTCTCAGAAATCCATGATGGGGTGACTGACTTGGGGATCACAACCACTTTTCTCTGGATGTGGAACCTGATCAGAACCTATGCTGAGTTTTTTTGGTGCTTTTCTGCAATGGTCTGGATCCTTGAGTCATTCAAGAGATAAGGATCCTCTTCTCTTCCAGCAGTCCCAGCTACCAGCTTTGATTTCTGCTGCAAACTTTTCAGTGGTCTAGCCCTTTCAATGCCACTCTTCATTTATCAGGCCAGCTCTAGAATGCTAACTCACTAATTCTGTCCTGACTCTTGGCACCATGACTTGGGCTGGAACATTAGGATGGAAAACCCTTCCCTTTAAATTTCACATCTCAGAAATACTTTTGAGCACCTTGGATCTTTTGCAGTCTCAGTGCCTGTGAATCATAATCTAGTACCACTGAATTCAATTCAATTCAATTCAATTTGTATTCATTCAAATCAATTCAATTTCTACTCATTCAATTCAATTCAATTTCCACTTATTAAGACCATCCTAGGAACCATTCACTAGAGTAAATGCTGGTGATGAAAAGACTCAAATCAGACATGTTTGCCCTCAATTATACTTGGGATGGATGATGACATATATACAAAATATAGATAGACAAATATCAAATAGTTATGCTATGACTATATAGTAATTTTGAGGATCACAAACAATGGGAGAAACTGGAGAAGACATTTTGTCAAACTAGATGCAAAGAGTCCTTTGAAAGAGTTCAAGAGAGAGGCAACGAATACCTTATCTAAGGCAGTGGCTTAAATCTTGACGTGATATGAGGTGTGGGGTTTCAAGAGTGAAGAAGGAACCATCATTCCAAAGTTGTGAACCTATATGGAAGGATGATTGGGCTCAGGAAAGAAATAGGAAAGTTATAAAGAGGTGGAGATTTAAATAGAAAGATTAATTTAGTTTTGGACATTTTGAATTTGGTGGTAGTGATGTTTAGCAGGCAGATAGGGATATAGGACTAAAGAGAGATATCAGGGAAGCATGTAAATTTGAGAGTCACCTATAAGGAAGACAGCATCTTGTTGGGACTGAGTCTGGGGTGGGGAGTCTTCCTGCTTATGAAAAAGTAATACCCGTGAGTCCTGAATATAGTATTAGAGCAAAACTACAATGTACATGATACCAATGTAGTTGAAAATGTTAAAGGCAGCCAAAATGAATGGGTTAGCTGGGATACAAAGAGGCTTAACTGACACTTTATATGTTCCAATATATGGGTGATTGTGAGATTCTTGCCCCTTTATGAGGCCTTCTTAAATCCAAGAAAGATACACATAAAGTTCAGAAGAGAAATTAATAAGTAGATTCAAAGATAAGTTATCAGTAAAACATTCTAATTTACTTTTCAGATTGGGATAAACATTGAAATATCAGCCAAATGCAAAAAAAATTCAACTCAACTAATGAAGGAATGAAGGGGTAAAGGAAGAAAATAAAGTATTTGAAAGCATCTGTTAGTCTATCACTTATCAAATTAAGGATACAACAGACAGAAATATTTTATGAGATTACAAAAGGAGAAGTAGAGGGAATAAGACTTGAAGCTGTCTCTACATATTGAAGTAATTAAGAGAAGCTCAAAGCAAGTTTTGACTTTGGCAGATGATTCGATGAGGATTCATAAGACTAGAATTATTTCTACCAACTGGCTTCCTTTCTCTGATAGGCTGCTTCATCATCAAGAAGTCAGTGCTTTTGCTATGTAAATATTTGATATTCCTTTGTTTGACTAACTGAATTTTAAAATCATTGCTCTAAATCTTGGTTAATATTAATAGCTCTCTCCATTCCTGGTATAAAATTAAGTAAAATGTTATTGAGCATAATAAATAGGTGATAAGAATGTCACTTAGGATTTACTTCCTCTGCATGGATGATTGGGGAGGTGGCTATAATTTGGATTAACAGAAAGAAAAGTCTAGATGGAAATTGAGTCTGAATAAATTAGCCCACTTAACTCATGCTGACTTTTGAAAGTTTTTGATATTTCTAAATCCTAAAGCTCCCCCACCTTAAATAACAGCTTATGAAATTGGCTAAATATCTAAGAGGAATAAGGGATTGCATTTCTCAAGTTTAAATATTTATGTCTCAGGAAGGTTATAAATACAATCATACCTCACTTTCAGTAATTTAAATTTCAGAAAAAATGTAGATAAATTGAGGAAGTAATAATTCATTTAAGCTAGAGGGGCTCAAGTTTTTTTCTAAAAAAATCAGGGGTACCTTTAACGATCTAGTGAAGCCTATGGACCCCTTCCTCGAACATTTAAAAATGATAATTTTTTTAAATGGTAAATTTTATTTAGAAGCTAATGGAAGTTGAGATGTAATATTTTCCTCATATAAGTATATAAACATCCTAACAATCTTTTCACACTGGCCTGGGAATCCCAGTTTAAGAATCCCTGTCCTAACAAAAAAGATTCACTAATGTTCTTCTCAATCAATTTATCTATTCTATCAATAATAAAAATTTTATTTAAAAAATCAATTCTAAACATATTTGCTCCCTAAATTATATTCATTTTAACAAGAGGAACATCTACAGATTACATTAAAAACACCATCAAAAATAGAATATCTCACAAAATGCAATGCTTGACTCAATTACAGGTTGGATGAGATTATAAGAAATTTGAAGGAGAGACTATTTTTCACTTCTTTTTGTATTTCCAGAATTTAGCAGAGTACTTGACATATATTAGACTTTTAATAAAAATTTTTTGAGTTACAGGTCCCTTTAGGATGAGCTTGTTTTTAATCATTAAGGTCAACAAACTTTTCCTGATTATCTACTATGAGCAAGGAATTGCACTTTGCATATATTAATTGTTTGGTAAATACTTGTAGGGTGGGGTTGAGCCAAGATGGCAGAGTGAAGCCTGGGAATTGCTTCAGCTCTCCCAGTTTCCCTTGAAAATTATATGAACTCTGAACATAGTCTGATGGAATGAAACTTCTCTCCAGCTCATCATAGATTGGAAAAACTTCAAGAAAGGTTAGTCTCATTGGTGTTAAAAGGGTCTTCAGTCCAGCTCAGATAGACTCTGAAAAAGAAGCAACATAAACCTTAGGTCCTGGTTCAGTAGAGAAGCAGACAGATTCTAGCTCAGAAGACAAACTCTAAGAAGCTAGGACATTTCCTGAAAAGAATAGGCAAAGCTTCCCCTGCAAACATAAGTTGAAGCTTAGAGCTGCATGGGAAGCTTGGGACAATGCCTCCTACACCCCAGGAGCAGAGCTTGACAATAAAATTAAGAAAGAAGAAATACCAAAAGGAAAGAAAATGAGCAAGAAACAGAAAAGAATCTAGGTCACAGAAGGTGACAGGGAAGACCAAAACATCAACTTAGATAAGAACAAAATATTCACAGAGGAAATCACAAAGAATGATATGAATTTGTCTCAAGCCCAAAGAGGATTTTTGGAAGTGCTCATAAAAGACTTAAAAGGCAAATAAGAGAAGTATAAGAAAAAATGAGAAAAGAAATGAGAGGTATGCAAGAGAGTCAACAGCTTAGAAAATGAAGGCAATTCCTTAAAAATGCAATTAGTCAAATGCAAAAAAATAAAATCCATTGAAGGAAGCAACACCTTCAAAATATAATTAACCAATTGGAAAAAAAAAAAGATGCAAAATTTAACTAAAGAAAATTACCCATTAAAAACTAGAACAGAAGAAATGGATAAAATGGAAGAAAATATGAAATACCTCTATGGAAAAAAAAATAGCTGATCTGGAACATAGATCTAGAAGAGATAATTTAAAAATTATTAGTCTACCTGAAGACCATGACCAAAAAAGAGCCCGGATAGCATTTTTCAAGAGATAATCAAGGAAAACTGCCCTAATAGTCTAGAAAGAGAGGGGGAAATACTCATGGAAAGAATCTATCAATTACCTTCAGAATGTGATGCCACAAAGATAACCCGATGGGACATTGTTGCAAAACTCCAGAACTACAATCTCAAGGAAAAAATATTGCAAGCAGCCAGACAAAAATGACTCAAATAATTGTAGCAATAGTAAGGGAAATTTCTACAATAAAGGACTAGAAGGCCTCAAACACCATATTCTGGAAGGCAAAAGACCTGGGGTTACAAGCAAGAATTAATTACCTAGAGAAACTGAGCATCATCTTTTAGGAGAGGTGATGGATCTTCAATGAAGGAAGAGATTTTCAAGAATTTCTGTTGTAAAAACCAGAACCAAATAGAAAATTTAATCTACAAACACAGGACTCAAGAGAAATGTAGAAAGGTAAATGGGGGGAAATATATTATTTAAAGATTAAACTGTTTACAATTTATGATTTCTGCAAAAAGAGGGGATCATCACATAGATAAAGAGTGTAATTATGAATGGACTCTGATAAAATGATATCAAAGAAAAAGACCTTAAATGTGAAAAAAGGTCTGTACTTAAAGAAGAGGAAAGGAGAAGCTTGATGGAACAAGTTAGATCACTTAAGGATGCATGAAAGACCTATTACAATCCAGAGAAGAAGGGAGGGGAATGAACATTGTCTGAAGCTTGATCTCATCAGTTTTGGCTGAAAGAGGGAATAACTTAATCATTCTGTTGGGTATAGAAATTTATCTAGCACCATAAAAAATAGGAGGATAAAGAGGAAAGAAAAGGGAGGGACAGGAGAGAAGAGAAGGCAGAAATATTTGGAAAAAATGTAAGAGAAGAAGGGAGGGCTATAGAAGAAAAGGGAGTAAGTGGAGTGAATTTTTAAAAATCCCACAAAATACTACTAAGAACAAATATTTGTAAACTCAAATTTATATTGTTATGGTAGTTAAGTATCTACTATATTTTGTATAGCCTGCATAGGGTAATCACCCTTCTCTCTGCCTGCTACTTTATTTATTTATTCTTAATCCCACATATGAAAAAAATAAATGTCTATATTTTAATATTTTATCATGCTTCTCACTAATAAATAAAGTATATCTAAATTCTATAATAGTTTTAAAAATATTACTTAGAAAACAAGATGAAAAATATTCACCACAATATTTTATTGCTCTCTCTTTTTATATTACCTCTTATTGTCCTTGGCTTCAGGGTTATTGCTATTACTATTTATTATTCCTATAACAAACAAAAATACCTAGACAAATAATTATTTATATCTTATCTGTGAGGAAGATTTTAGCAAAGTCACCATTAACCATTGCCATCAATTGCTAGTGTTTTGTTTTCAATTCTGAAAAATACTCTCAAAATTCAGTTCTTTCAGAATACCATATGAAATCTCTTCTGAAAAATTTTCTGTATATTTCTCCCCAAGATAGATTAAATTCACTTCTCTCAAGAGGGAATATCTTTCAGTTCTTTTGGTCATCACAGATAATAATCTTTCCAGAATGATAATTAAATATATACTTTCCTCACAGAGCCTCCCATCCCAAAAATTAAACTATGATTTAGTTTGCATCACCTCTTAGGTCATATCTCCCTTTAAAACTATAGAAATATAGTTGACTCAAACTATAGAAATATAGGTCAGAGGATATGAACAGAGAAATGCAAATTAAGACAAATCTGAGATATCACTACACACCTGTCAGATTGGCTAAGATGACAGGAACTAATAACAATGAATGTTGGAGGGGCTGTGGGAAAACTGGGACACTGATGCATTGTTGGTGGAGTTGTGAAAGAATCCAACCATTCTGGAGAGCAATCTGGAATTATGCCCAAAAAGTTATCAAAATGTGCATACCCTTTGATACAGCAGTGTTACTACTGGGCTTATACCCCAAGGAAATACTAAAGAAGGGAAAGGGACCTGTATTGCCAAAATGTTTGTGGCAGCCCTTTTTATAGTGGCTAGAAACTGGAAAATTAATGGATGCCCATCAATTGGAGAATGGTTGGGTAAATTATGGTATATGAATGTTATGGAATATTATTGTTCAGTAAGAAATGACCAACTGGAGGAATACAGAGCAGCTTGGAGAGACTTATATCAACTGATGCTGAGTGAAACGAGTAGAACTAGGGGATCATTATACACTTCAACAATGATACTGTATGAGGATGTATTCTGATGGAAGTGGATATCTTCAACATAGAGAAGAGCTAATCAAATTCCAATTGACCAATGGTGGACAGAAACAGCTACACCCAGAGAAGGAACACTGGGAAATGAGTGTAAACTATGAGCATTGGGGTTTTTTTGTTTTTGTTTTTGTTTTTTTTTTTTTGTTTCTCTTCCCAGGTTATTTTTACCTTCCGAATACAATCCTTCCTTTGCAGCAACAACAACAAAATTCAGTTCTGCACATATATATTGTACCTAAGATATACTATAAGATATTTAATATGTATGGGAATGCCTGCCATCTAGGGGAGGGGGTGGAGGGAAGGAGGGGAAAAACTCGGAACAGAAGGGAGTACAAGGGATAATGTAAGAAAAAATAAAAAACCCAAAAAACTACCTATACATATGTACTGTCAAAGAAAATGTTATAATTATAAAAATTAATAAAAAAAAGAAAAAAAAAGAAAACTATAGAAATAGTATCTCTTTTTCCAGAGGATAGGCTACTGGAGCTGATTATAATAAATGCTCATTGTTATGATTAAAACAATAATTACGATAACAACAATCCATACTCTGGAGTAAGAAAATTTGTATTTAAAATTTCTCTCTTACTAACAGATGTGTGATGTTGAGCAACTAAATTAACTTCTTTGGGTTCCACAACTGTAAAAAATAAGGAATTTGGCTGAAACGACTTCTGAAGTGACTTACAGCTATTTACTTATGATGTGATGAATCTATTATCCCATAAGGTCTTAAATTTGTACCTAATATTGTTTGGTGTGATTTACAAGATAGCTTTAAATTAAACTTAAGGAATCTGTGAAGAAATTCGTTTCTTTTCTGTTTCAAAGGGGATGTTGTCTATTCACACAGTAAAATAAATAATTGAAGCTGAGAAGTCCAAGATGATAGAGGAAAAAACAGTACCAGAAGAAACCAATGATTCCACCAACTATGGGTCCATTTTGGGTATCCTCATTTGAGTTAAAACTATTCAGTTTGCTTCTTTGAAACTGGTGTTTTCCTTTGCCCTAGCCCCAATTAACTTAATAGGTAGCAAGCAGACATCTCTGAGAAGCATCATCAGGCAAGTTTGATGAGCATTCTTCCTTTACCAAGAAGCTCTAAGATCATGCTCCTATAAATTGAAACCAAAACGTAAAAGCAAGCAATGGTAATAATGTCCAAGTAGGTTTTGTGTGAATGGACTTCATTCTCTTTCCTGAGCATCCTTTTGCCACATTCTCTATAATATTGCTGGCTCCTGTGGTATTGCAAGTGCTGGAATGGAGATTTCAGTGGTAATTGCTGCAAAAGCCAGTCACCTTTTAAAATATATTTGGAGTTTTGCAAATAATAAGCCACCAACTACTAGCAAATAAAATGTTCTCAGATTTAAGTCTTTAGTGGAATTCCAATTAAGGTGGATCTTTTTCTTCACTATGGGAATTGCATTATATAACTGATTACAAAACACATCATGGAAGCAGCTTTTAGAAACTGCAAACAGGCTATTATGGAGAATGTTTCTTATTAACAAAGGTCATCTTAGAAACTCACCCTGGTAAGTAATCTTATCTCATGTACACTACATCAATAGGCACTGAGGCTAGTAAGCAGTGTTTTCCAATTAAGTGAATCTGTTTGACTTTCTGAACTATAAATAAACTGCAGCAAAGCTTCTGATTAGGCTTAAGGAGACTGACTTCTCCTGCAACCAAATGCCACTGACACATTTAAGCATACTTAGAAAGATAATCCTTAAAGGAGTCAATGGGAAGATTTAAAGTTGAAGCAGTAGGGCTCTGAGCCCAATTCTCATTTCTGCAAGCACTGGCAGAAGAAGGAGGTACTACTCAGAATAGCTAAATAAAGATCACACATCCTGACCTTCCCACAGGAGAGCTGGTCCACCTGAAACAAAACTCATTTTCAAAGCAGCCAAAAGCTTTTGCTCCCCTACATAAACATGTGCAATTAAGGAGCTCTTCATACTTGTTAAACAGACACACTTGACCTTTGTTTATTGTTCTCCAAAGTCTCCCCAAGAACTCCCTGCAAATCCATTCACCTGATGTTGATCTGAAGACAAAACCCAAATGGGTTCTTTACCTTAATTAATTATGTTGTATTTCAAGCACAGAGAACATGCTGGTAATAGCCAAGCCATACTAGAACATGGACTAAATTCTCTTTTGACAGTAGCCTTGGACGATGGAGCTTCGTGAATACTACTCCCCCTTCCTGAGAAAAAAATAATTGCACTTATATTTACACTAAAACATCCATTTTTTTTTTTTTTTTTTTTTTTTTCTGTGTACTGGGTGGCCAGTAGTATACAAGTCCAAGATAATTGACCTTAGAGATTTCAGTATGTGGCCAAAAATGGAGTAGACAATAAAGCTGAGGTCCACATGGGGCAAGGAGAGGAGTGATGAACCCACAACTGGAATCCCATTTTCAATGAGGTTAACTGAGCTATCCAGCAAGGATCAAATTCAAATGAACTGAATTCAATTAACATTACTTAGGCAAAGGCTTTGGATGATGAATAATAAATTTTCAAGGATCAGGAATGGAAAGCTACATAATTCTAAGAAATCTTTATATTTTTTGAAAGTATTAGAAGCTTGAGGGAAAGTCTGTTCATAAATATGTAAAAGAAAGACAATTTTTAAAAGTAATTGTTTGGTTCAAGGATTTATTCCTTAAAACTGAATTGGCTTTTTAAACATCAAATCTGCTTAATTTGTACTTAATTCGTAAAAATGCACTTTATTTTTAGTCATTTTAAAAAGCTTGGAAATCACAGTATGACCCTACTGGCAAAATAAGCAAATGTCTAACTTCTTATCTTTCACTGTTTTGCATCAACTGGTGAAGGATGCTTTTAGATCTTTATCTTTTCCTTTTCCCTGCCCTCTTAAATCCTAGTTGAATCTTGGTAGCAGGGATTTGAGCCCACTGTGGTTCACTTTAGAAATAAGACACTAATATTTTGAACAATGTTCAGTGCTTCCCTAAGAGTTATAATTTATGGGGAAAGGTCGAAAAGGATGAATTAAGCGAGACAGAGAGGAGAGGAGGGAATGAAGGGAACTATCACTAAATTAGGATCAACTGAGGCTTTCTATAGAGTGCTAACCTTCTTCCTCCAGAGATTACCACCCTTGTGTTTCCTGCCTATTTGTAAGGGTATGGACACCAACTCAAGGAGCAACCTTGATAAGCTCCACTACCAAAATTTCAATCTACTCTTTGTCCAGGACTACCAGTAGGGTTGTGTTCCTATAGGATATCTCTCCCACTGGCTCTTCCCCTACAACTTCTCCCTCTGGGATAGTCTAGTAAAATTTTTTCCGGGTAAAATTGATTTCAAATCTATACTGTCTATTCCACTGCCACCATAAACTCTGTGTCTGCTCTCCGCTGTACCACACTATTATTCTCCCTACCATGTCCTTTGGACAATCTATACCACCTATAACTACCTTCGTCAGATGAAATAATTCCTAGTTGTATATTTAAGAATGAGGAATGGAGAGATAAATGGAGGGAATAAGAAAGGGAGGAAAGAAAGAAGGTAGAAAAAAGGGTTCCTATAAAATTAAAGAAATTGTTAGAAATATACTCTAGACACTAAAAATAGATATCAAGGAAAATTTATTAAAGAAGAATCTTAAGGAATCACTTTAATATTTCTGGCCAGAAGCAGATGCCATTCCTCTTTGGGAAGAAGGAGCCCTGAGTACAGAAGTGGGAGAACCTTTATATTTTCTAGTGTGGAACAGCCCATTCCTTCAGAGAATGGATTCGTTCATTCCTTCCAGGTTACAATCTTTCTGATATCCCCACCACATCCATCTAAATGTGTATAAACATTTTCCCCCTCCTTCATCATATATCATATGTTCAAAACTGGTGTTCAAAAATGTTCAAAATCTTCAAAAATGGTGGAAAACTCCTCTTGGGTATCTTGTTTAATATTCAATTAGCCTTTTAAGCAGACGCAATAGTGATTTGGTCAAGTCAGGTCACTGACCCCAATTAGTTTGGGCTGGATCCACTAATATCTTAAGTTTGTGGTTTTTTTTTCAAAGCTATAAGATTCTTTCTGATTGGTTGGATCCACCTGTGGCTTTGTAGACTTCCTAGTTCCCCAATTCTTTATTTGCTCAAAGCTTCTATTGATCACTTTATTGTTCTGTGGAATCTTAACCTTCCTCAACCTCTCCTATTCTGAAAACCTTTTGATCATTGATACTCACTATGCCACTCCACTCTGTGAAAATCCAACTTTTCGAGCATTTCTCACAAAATGATAACGATTGTCTTTTTTGTATCAGTAAAACAGGAGTCTAGGACATTTGGTCTATTGATTAATTGAATGATTAATCCACTTATTTATCATAAATTTATTAAGCCCTATTATGTACTAAGTCTTCTGATAGTTACTTTAAAAATTCTGATAGATGGCTACAAAAGCAAGAAATTGTCTATTTCCTCAAGGAATTTATATTTCAGAATAATAATATATACTTTCAAAATATGTACAAAGAACACAAAATATATTTTTGGGGGGTAGTTGGAGAAGATCCTAGCAACTGAAAAAATTAGCATAGGTTTACCACAGAAGAAATAAGAGATTCTCAGAATCTGAGGAGAAGAGGGAGAGCATGCTGGGTACATGAACACAGCCTGTAGAGAGCCAGAAATGAGAGATGGGATTGAGCTAGTTGAAATGTAGAATGAATGAAGGGAAGGAATGTGTAGAAGACATAGAGAGGGCTTATGGGTCCATATTGTTGTTTGGACTTTTGGGTCTTGTTCTACCCTTTGGGATTCCAGGTTGACAAAGTACTAAGTGTTTCAGGCTGGATTTGAACTCAAGAAAATTCATTTTCCTGACATCAGGCCCAAACCTCTCTCCTCTATGCCATTAATTCTGAAAATAAATCGATTGTGTTTGAAACTTTGTCATGGATTTCTTTTGTGACCCAAGTCATTTCATTTCTAAGACTCTCAGGTAGAGAAAAGAGCTTTCTCACCAGGAGTTCTCTATACCAATGCAATCATATAACTGGACCAAAATAATATGACAATTCATAACTATAAGGATACAGATAATACATTTACAATGAGAACACCCTACAGTATAGGTTAATTATAAGTATAATTGGCTAATACAATTATAATCAAATTGCTACAGGTTCAGAAAGGAGAAAAATTAGAAAAAGCTCCACAGAGTATAGTTGACATTTGATGTGGGCTATGAAAGATATCAGAATGGAAGGAACTTATCTATGGCAAAAGAAGGTACAATTTTATAATGTGCTCTTTTAAATGAGTTAAATAATATCTTTTATTTTTCTGTAAAAGGTTTGATTTTTTTCAAAATGCATCCAAAGATATAGTTTTTAACATTCATCCTTACAAAAACTTGTGATCCACATTTTTCTCCCTCTTTCCCCCTTTCCCCTAGATAGGAAGTAATCCAATATAGTTTAAACAAGTTCAGTTCTTCTAAATATATTCTGTTCAACATTGTTTCTCTTATCTGCTATAGGAAATATCCAACTACTAGTAAGTAGTTTCTACCTGGCTAGTAAAAAAGGTATATTTTAACTCAGTGCCAGAATTAGAAAATTCTGACATACTGAAGTCAAATTAATGAGATTGGATAATAGGAATCAGTATTGAAGGGATTGGTAGAACCATTTTAGGATATGATTTTTAAGTCAACCTTGACTTATTCAGATGCTATTTCTGATCTTTAGTGATATAGTGTGTACTTCTAAATGGACATAGCTGCCATTTGCAGCAGCTGCCATGAATGGAAGTCTCCACAATCATAAGAAAAAGCTTACTAAAGTTAAAGCTTAATTTCAAAAAAGAAATAAGTTGCAGATGTGAGAAAATAGAAATTAAAACTTGAACATTTCCCTTCATATATTCATGTCTGGGATATAGAATGTGAGGCTTTGTAACACAGATTTTTAATATTGGAGGTACTAGCCACCATTTAGACATCAGTAGCATTTGTACCTTTGTTATTCAATTCTAAACATTCGTCAAATTTTCAGGAGCAACAGTGGTCAATTCCTGATACTTCCTGGATTCAAGAGGCAAACAGCTTTGGTGACCCAGAAATTAAGAGTCAGAACCTTTCACACCCATGCACTGAGCAACATTTATAGCTTCCCTGGATTGACCCTCAGGACCAGAGACAGGCTGACCTTGTCTCTGGGGTACTGGGAGCAGTTATCATGGTTTGCTGGGGCCAGTGCTTTAGAGTGATGGTTATTGTTATATTTTCTTTATATTGCAGCAATTGCTATTTTAAGCCATTTTTTTTTTGTTTTAATTTGAAATTTGAGGACATATCTCAAATTCTTACTGATGGAGAGGGTGGGGTTCTGTTATAATAAAGTGAGTAATTTTGAAAATTCTTAGGATAACTGAAAGTAACCATTATAGCATGTAAACAGGGAACATAAGGGTTCTGAAAATGGAAGAATTAGGTTTCAAGTTTGAGAGATTTTTCTCAAGGTAAAACCAAGTGTACATACAAGATACACTTTTATACTGTCTTACTCAATTTAATTCAAAATGTCATTTAATATTTGGGTAGTTAAGATCCTGGTCACAATCATTTTACCTCAAGCTATTAGCATTTTATGAAATTGAGTTAGTGGGGTGCACAAGCAGCCATGGTATTCTCCCTGTCAAAGGGAATGCTTCTGGGAACTACTTACTAAGGCAAGTGTTTATTGAAGAATACACATTAATTAATCCAAGGACAAGAAAACCTCTTTTTGCCTCTGTCCTATCTTTTTAAAGTTAGTAATGCATGGCTAAGAGAAGAATTGAAAGAGTAAGTCAGAAAACACACACAGTCTATTTAATCCTCAAGGCCAATGGTTTGCTATGCTTATTGTTACAATATTTCCTCTAGGCATTGCTTTTCTAATTTAATCTTTGAAAATGGGCTAACAAGTGGGGAAGCTTTGGCCCTGTTTTATACACTTTTATTACGGTGGAGGATTTTGAAAAATTAAATCTGATGTTTTATACTCAGAACATAATGTGAAAGCAAAAAAGGAAATCATAGTGAGCAATAGGGCTTATATGACCCGCCAGACTTGTCTTAATTTATTACCTTACGTGGAGTACTTTTTATCTAAATTCATTTGGATGCTTTTATGAGTTTTGTTTTTCCTCTAAGTCGCTGACATGTTTTTCATGAGCGCATTTTGCATTGTTCAGTTGTGTTTTGCATAAATCTTAGATGATTTCATTGGGTCTGTGGAGATATCATAAGGATAATGATCAATGCATTTATGCTGTAAGACAACATTTAGAAGCAGAACAAAGTAATTATTTGGCATGATATTAATGAAGGTCAAGTGTTTGAAAACCCAGAAGGAATATTTAGGAAAAGTGGAGAAAACCTTTTGGGTTTGTGGGTAGGATCTATAATTTATTTATTAAACAAAATTAGGGTCTTTTGAATTTAAGTGAAAAGTTTAAGAGGCATCAAGGAATATGGATTTCCTATTTGAATATTCCACAGTGAAAAGTCCCAGATCTAGCACTAATCAATTACATAATTCAAAGTAAATAATTTAATTTTCTCGGTCTCAGTTTCTTTCTTTGTAAAATGACATGGTTGCACTAGGTGATCTCAAAGATCCTTTCTGACTTTAACAGCTATCTATCTATCTAAGTCTCAAAAATTGACATTAATAGTGACAGTGGTTGAGTAATAGAAACACAGTGTGAAGGAAAGCAAAGTCACCTATTTGAAGACTAAGTTTTCTGTAGCTCCTTTTGTCTGAGGCTCTAACATTGTCTATAGAATAAATGAGAAATAAAACTGAAGACAGTCCAGGGACTGAAGAATGTTTGATCTTTCCTAACAAACATTAACCTACAGGAAATGCAATAATATTCAGAAAAAAAAATATTTAGAGACATCACTCAGGGATGAAAGATGCCAAATCAAATGGATCAGTTAAAATGTACAAACTATCACACTTAAGACATTTAGCCTGTAAGTGATTATTTTCATGTGGGGCTATTTTGTTTGGCCAGTTTGTAACTGCCATGAAGTTAAGGAGTCCATCTACCCTCAGGACTCTCAGAGAATGCTTAATACAGTGCTTTGTAAATAGTACTGTAAGATATGAAGAAATATTGTTGATCAGGGACTGGTGGATGATCAGATGTAGGAAAATGCATTTTCATTCATTTTGTGCACTTTTGCTATACTAAAAAATAATAGCTGTCTACCAGAAATCTTGTCTGAGTCTGCATATCTGTCAGTACATTGGGTCTCTTGTCTATGAGATAAAAACTCAATATGAGATAAGGAAAGATGCATGCTTCAGCAAGTTCAGAGAGCTATTCTCTGGCCTTTAGGCAAGTTTCTCTTTCCACCCCTATTTCCTATCAGTAGTGAGCAGACACAAATAAGTAATCAGTTCAAGCTGAGTGATATAGCTATAGGGTCATAGATTTAGAGTTTAAAGGAAACTGAAAGGTCATCTTGTCTAGCCCCTTCATTTTACAAATGAGAAAACCAATGCCCAGTTGAGGTTGAAGGCGATAGAGGTTGTAATGATAGAGATTAAACCAAAGCTTCTGACTTCAAAGTATGATTCTTTTCATTATACCACATCATTGGGCATTGTGTTGTTAAGGTTTAGAATTGGTTCAAAATTTATCCAGTATATCCTTAACTAATTTGACTTACAAAATACCTTTTAAATTGTTTTAAAAGCTTTAACACATAAGCAACAATAACCAAGATTTTAAAAAAGTCAGATGTTAAAGACATCTTTTAAATTTTTTCTTTTAATAATTAAAAAAAAGAATATACTTTTTGGCAAATATACTGTTGGGGGAAAGTACTGGAAATAATTAAGAAATAAGTTCAGATTTTGGAAAAACAAGATAGGACAAAGAGAGCCTAAGTCCTCAGAGAACCATCTAGGCGAGGAGATAGGAGGCTGAGATTAGGTTATATTTTTGTGGGTATATTATAAAAATGTATACTTGTCCTCTGGGATGAAGAAAACACCATCACTTTAAAGAATGTTCTCTTTGAATTCCTCATTTAAAAAAAGCTACTAAGCTTGGAACTACTTAAAATGTCCTGTGAATTTAAAACATGCAACAAACTGTAAATGATGGTAGATAGTTTTTAATTGTTGTTATTGCAGTTTTGTGAAAGTGCGAGCCAAATGTGTAATATGCTTTTCCCTATGTTGCTTTACAGATTTTATCAAATAGGCTATTTTGAAAATAGGCAGGGCTGAGGGTTAAAGGAATAGAATGGTCTATACTAAAAATGTGTGTGGCTTGATTTGACATCTCAATAATCATCAGATGCTTAAAAGTTTGTCAGTAGTCTAATTCAATCTCTTAAGGTAAAAATTCTATTTTATATTAGCTTATATAACATAAAGACGTATAAACTATTTGAATAGATTTAAGTAAAATGACACAATTTTCTTTTAGAAAAAAGTCTAAGTCTGCCCTTACATGTTAGCACAGTAAGGCAGCTCTTTAACCAGGGTAATCTATTTTTAACATTTGTTTTTAAAACTTTGAGTTCCAGATTCTTTCTCTTCCTCAATTCCCACTTCCTCATTAGAAGGCAAGCAATTCAATTTGCTTATAGATGCATAGTAATACAAAATATTTCAGAATAGTTATGTTGTAAAAGAAATGTAGACCAAACACACACACACACAGACACACAGACACACACACACACACAAACAAAACAAAACAAAAAAACCAACAACAAAACAAAAAACAAAGCAAAAATAAAACCCCAAACCTCAGGAAAAATAAAAAAAAGCTTTAAAAATATATTTCTATTAGTATTCAGACATCATTAATGCTTTCTCTGGGGATGGATAGTATTTTTTATCATAAATCTTTCAGAGTTGACTTGGATCACTGGATTGCCGAGAATAGTTACATCATTCACAGTTGATCATCTTAGAATATTGCTATTACTTTGGACCTAGAACACTTCACTTCCATCAACTCATGGAAGTCTTCCCAGGCTTTTAGGAGAGCATCCCATTCATTATTTAATTATAGCACAATAATAGTCCATCATTATTACACCCCATTTCTCAGTTGATGATCATTCCCTGAATTTCCAATTCCAGAAAAGATCTGGTACAAACATTTTTGTCTATATAGGTCCTTTTCCTTTTTGTTTTTTAATCTCTTTAGGAATAAAGACTTAGTAGTCGTATTGCTAGGTCAAAGGGTATATGTGGCTTTTTGCCCTTTGCACATAATTCCAAATAGTTCTACAGAATGGTTGAACCAGGTAACAATTCCACCAACAGTGCAATAACATATCATTTTCCTCATATCCCCTCTACAATTTTCTGTCCTATAAGCCAATCTAATGGGTATGATGGAGTACCTCAGAACTGTTTTACTTTGCATTTCTCTAATTAATATTCTCTAATTTCTCTAGGGGAATTTTACATAAGACTATATATACCTTTGATTAATTCATCCAAAAACCATTCATTTCTTTTGATCATTTATCAATTGGGGAATGGCTCTTACTTTTATAAGTATCATCGAGCTCCTTTCATTTCTTTAGGGAGCTTTTGTGGCTCTTTCCCCATTTGACTAATTCTTCTTTTTAAGGAACTTTTTCCTTCAGTGAATTTTTATGTCTCTTTTTCTATTGAACCAAATTTTACTTTTTAGAGCCATTCTTCTCCTCATTGACTTTTTGTACTTTTTGTTATCATTTGACTTATTTTGTCTGTTTTTTAAGGTGTTATTTTCTTCAGTATTTTGGGGCATCACTTTTACCAAGCTGTTGACGTATTTTTCATGATTTAACTATCACTCTAATAAAATTATCCTCCTGGTTTTCCTTCCTTTTCTTATTTGATTTTCAAAATCCTTTTTGAACTCTTTTGTGTCCTGAGATCAATCCCTATTTTTTTCTTGGAGGCTTTGTTTTGAACTTCTTTATCACCATAGTGACTTTCTATGGTCAGAATTTGTTGTGATTGCTATTTGCTTATTTTTTTCTGGCATATTCCTTGATTTTTAACTCTGTTAAAGTAAGACTCTGTTTCTAGGGTGGAGAGTCTAGTGTCCCAAGTTTCAGGGGTTTTTGTAGCTATTTTCAGAGATACTTCTAGGTATCTATCTTTTTTTCAGTTCTTCAGAGGCAGCATGATCTAAGGAGAAGCATTTACTACTCTCCTGACTATGTTCTGGCCTGTGAGTGACTAAAAACACTTTTCCCTTCCTTAGAACTAGATGAGGGTCCCCCAGTTCACTGTGGCCACAAGTTCAGGTGTACTAGTATTTCTCCTTGCTCTGGGAATGCTATCTAGGACTGCAACTCCAATTCAAGCATGGCCAAAGTCACAGAGTCCTGCTTCAATGATAATGGCTCCAAGACCTTCCAAGGTTGGTTTGGTAGGACAAGGGGCTATGGTGGTGAAGTCTGTGTTGGACTTGTCTTGTCACTCTGGTACAAAGAAGTGTTCTAAGTTATCTTGGGCTGGAAACTTATTTCACTTTCTCTTTTTATAGGCTTTGTTGTTCTAGAATTTGCTTAAAGCCATTGTTTGAAGGTATTTGGAGGACTTTGGGGAAGAGCTCAGGCAAGTCCCTGAACTTACAACATTGTCATGGCTTTGCCATTCTACCTCTCTACCCTGTGTGATCAAAAGTTTGCTGAAAATTTCACATTAGTCTCCCAGTTAACCAGTCAATCAGCATTTATTAAGGAATTACTAAGTGCCAGGAATTTTCTCCTCAACCACATGCCCTTTGAAAATGATGTCATTGTCTGAAAATCCCCTATTATATTAAGAAATATTTTCCTCTAGTCAAGTTCACGATATAGAAGTAGAGGAGAAGTGATTAATTATCTATCTACATGACATTTAGGAATAGAAGATTTCAAAGAAAACTTGGATAGGATCCTATAACCAAATTTCTTGAAAGGTGTAAAAAAGAAGCAGTCTAAAGATGCTGATATGCATAGTTTTTCAATCAATAAAGATATAGCAAGTGTTGACTATGTGCCAAACACTGTATTTAAATGCTGGAGATACAAAAATTAGGCATAAAGTTCATAGTCTAATGGGACACAACACGCAACAACTATGTGCAAACAATCAAATTAGAAATAATCATCAGAGAGAAGGGACTAGCATTAAGAGAGATCAGGAAAGACTTACTCTAGAAAGGATAATTTTAGCAAGGTTTAAGAGAAACCAGGAGGTGGAGAGAAGAAGGGTAAGAATTCTAGGTATAGGGAATAGATCATCAAAAAGCCTGAAGTTGGAAGATGGAGACAGTAAGGGAGCCAGTGCTACTAAACTGCAATGTTCATGGGGATAAGAAGGTACAATAAGATTGAAAAATCAGGCTCAGGAAGATCATGAAGGGCTTTGAACATCAAACATAGCATCTTATAGTTGATCCTGGAGGTGATATGGAAGCACATGAGTTCTCTGAATGTGGGGAGTGGTGATAATATTAATCATGGTTAGACCTGTACTTTGGGAAGATAACTTTGATGGCTAAGTGACAGATGAAAACATATTTGAAGAAGGGAAACTGATAAGCAGACAATTGCAATGCTTCATTTAAGAGTAGATGAGGGTCTGAAGCAGTGGTGGTATCAAAAGGCAAAAGAAAGTATATATGAGAGATGTTATAAAAGCAAAATGGACAGGATTCTGCCGCCAAGTTTATATGGGAGACAAAAAAAGTGAGTAGTCAAGGATGAAATCTTTATTGTGTTACTTGGTGATGGGGAGGATAGTGGTACCCAGGGACATGCAATTAAGGAAGTTCAGAAGAGGGAAAAGTTTTAGGGCAAAGGTAATGACATGAGCTATAGACACATTGACTTTAAGGTGATTATGCAACTCCTTTTTGAGATGTCCAGTAGGTAGTTGAGTATGCAAAATCAGAATTCAACAGAGAGGTTAAGGCTGGATATTTGAATATTATCACATAGAGATCATAATTGAATCAGTGAGAACTGATGAAATTACCAAGTCAAATAATACAGAGGGAGTAGGGAAAAGCACCCAGGATAGAGTTCTCACTATTAACAGAGGTAACCCGACTAAAGACTCAGCAAAAAAGAGAGCAAAAGAGCCATTGGATAAGCAGAAAGAAAAGTAGAAGATGGTGTTTCAAAACAATTTAGAAAGAAAAATATCAAAGCATTTGATTTGCAGTATTAAAGATAAAGAAGGATGAGAATTGAGAAAAGACCATTAGATTTTAATAAATATAGGGTTTTAAGTAGTTTTGGAGAAAGCAAATGGTATGGAATGATAATGTTGCAAGCAAAACTGCAAAGTAAAGAATAAAATGACAGGAACTTGAGGCAACTATTGTACACATCTTCAAGGATTTTAGTCACAAAAGACAGGAGAGATATGGGACAATAGCTACTGAGGATGAATGCATCAAGTGTGGGTACTTTTAGGATGGGGAGGCGTGGATGTATTTGTAGCTAGTAAACAAGCAACTAATAGGGAAGAAAAATGAGAGAAAGAGATTGATAGAATAGTCAATTTGTTGAAGAAAATGGGATAGAATAATATATACTTTCATGTAAGGAGATTTCACTGCAAGGAGAAGAGACATCTCTTCATTAGAAACCTCTTAAATTAGAAGGCAGAAATAGTGGCAAAAGCATACAAGAGATGTGAAAGGAGGAGTGCTCTGTGAAGATCTCAATTTTTTTCAGTAAACTATGAGGCAGAATTCTCAGTTGAGAGAATAGGGCCACAATGGCATGTTTGAGAAGAGATGAACAGTTTTGGAAAAATCAATGCTGAGTGGGATAGTGAGGCATTCAGGGAGCTATAAAAGGATTGTCTTGTAGTAGTGAAGGTCCAGTTGAGGTTATGCAACTGGGTAATAAATTTGTAGTGAACCGAGTCAATAGTTTTGTGATTTTCTCCAGCTTTGTTTGGCAGCTTGTGAGTAGGAGCAAAGGCAGCAAATGATGGTGTGATCCATCTTGGTGGGACAAAATTTCCAATAGAAAAAGGGAGTATGGGATTTAAGAGAAAAGGACAGGATAAAGTTGAAATAATTGACGAAAGGTCAACATAAGGAAGGGAGGAGAGTATAATCGATGCAGGGATGGACCCTGAGAAGCAATTTAGAGGTTGAGGGCTTAAAGGTAAAAGCAAAGATAAAAATATGTTTTGAGGGGAAGTTATAATAACAACCTTGTGTAATAATTTAAGGGAATATCAGAGTTCAGTAATATGAAGAAGGAAATTTGTAGATGACAATTTAACTTCTGTAGGCAATGTGCAATAGGAGACTAGTTCATGGGAACCAATAAGTGGAGAATCTGGGAAGTTAGGAAATTGAAGGAGTATCAAATATGTCTGTGTCATCTCCAAATTTAAGAGCAAGAGAAAGAGCTGGAAAAGAGGGAAAGACTTGAGTTGTCACTGAACTCACTGAAAAAAGGAGAGTATTGTGAATCAGTAGACAACAGCTATTAGCATTTAGATTAAGAGATAGAGATTGATAGAAAAGAGTGAGAAAAGAGAGAGAGATAAAGAGAGAGAGAGAGAGAGAAAGAGAGAGAGAGAGAGAGAGAGAGAGAGAGAGAGAGAGAGAGAGAGAGAGAGAGAGAGAGAGAGAGAGAGAGAAGAGGTTACTGAATATTTAATGATGATGGTAGAAGGTGAGCTTAAAAGTGACAATGGAGAATGAAGAATATTCTAACTGCCCCATAATCAATCAGTGATTCCAGAGTGAAAAGTGAAAGTACAATCAATGTTGGAAAGGATGGTCAGGGAGTCTGACACCAGGAAGAAGCCAAAACACCTTAAAATTTTAAAGAAAACTTTCTTCAGCTGCTAACGGTCCATCTGACATTAGAATAATATATCTAATGTTAATTAGAATAAAGTGTCTCAAACATATTTGAGAATTAAAGAGATGACATTTCATTGCCTTCAGATCTACTAACCTGGACCAATCTTATGGAAGCACGAGGTGACAGGGTCTTGGGGAGCAACATATGATAGCATAATAATATCTCTTGGTCCCATCCAAGCAGAAAGAGGCTAACCTAAGAGCCCAGCATCCTGTGAGTTGGCATGTAACAGGAGACTGACAAGCAGTTCTCAGGCCACCTGCAGGAAGGAAGAGATCTGTTGAGGAGATATGAAGGCAATGAAACAGAATCCCTTTAATCCCCATTTGTGCTTGAGATGCTTTATACTAATAGATGGACTTTTAGCAGCCAAAGGAAGATTTCTTTAAAATTCTATTGTGTTTTGGATTTCTCCAACTTTTTTGTCTGTTTGTCAGGAAAACTATGTTATCTGTGATTAGTTTGCATAAGTGCAGACACACTCCAGGGGAATAGTAGGTGAATAGTTACATTTTAGGATTTGAAGACAGGAGCCTTTTTTGCCCCTGATTTTGAAATGTTTCAACTTAACATAGGCAATTCATTGGAAAACTTAGATTTTAACATGACATATAAGGACTGGCAAATACATAAATATATATGTATATATATATATATATATATATATATATATATATATATATGGGCATCCTCACAAATACAAATATCTATATATGTGTATGTGTATTTAGATAAATATATACATATACACACATGCATACATACATACACACATTTATGGTATCATGGTCATGTAAAGACCTATACCAAGAGCACTGAAACCTAGAAAAGGAGTTCTTATCCATGTTAAAAATGTTATGGACCTCTTTGGCAACCTGGCGAAGCACACACACTCCTTTAGGGGTGTTTTCAAATGTATGAAATAAAAAATATTGGATTACAAAGAAAAACAAATATGAATGGAAATATAGGTATCTTTATCCCCCTCATCCAAGTTAAGATCCCCTTAAATCACAGACTCTAAGTTAGAACTCCTGACTTAGACCGAGTTAAGGACAGCAATTTTTTGTTGTTGTTTAGAGTACATTTTTTAGCATTGGGAGTACGTTGAAAACTAAATAAAAGGTTAAGGGATGATCATAAGGATGAGCTACTGAACTCTTATTTGGCTTCTTTTCTTCTTTTCTAAGGTGAATTATCTTTAAGTGGAGAAAGAGAGAACAAAAATGACTAGCAAGACATGGAAACCCAAGCTAAATGAGGAGTTGGGCACATGACATCCAGATGCCCTCATTATTTGAGACAACAGGTCCTCTTGTGCTACATCCTATGGTACTGACTCCTCAGCTGGCTTCTGAATCCTGGAACTTGGAAGCAAAACAAGCCTCAGAAAAATAACATTCTCCTATTCTTTCAGAAACAACCTTCATGTTGAGTAAGTCTCCATACCAATCACGCTCGCTTTCTCACTCCTCTCTTGATGTTGCTCCTGACTTTTCTGACTTCTATTCCATGTCACTCATGCATTACCTCTACTTTTAAGTTTATTTTATGTCTTCCTACAATGGAATATAAAGAAAGTGCATGAAGGCACAGGGATATGATTTTTGTTTCATGCTTAATGGCTGGTATAATGTCCGATGTGTTATAAACCCTTAATAAATGTTTGTTGACTTGACTTTGTATTTTTAATATTTTTCATTATTTATTCTGGTCATTGCCCAAGTTCTCTTCTTGAAGCTCTACAAATTTGCATAGATTGGAGCAGTGGATATAGTTTAGATATAAAACAACCCTATGGTAGTTAGTGACTTAGAGTGCTGAAAAATGGCAAGTGTGATTGCTGAGCCACTGTCAGGAATCAAAAAAGAATAGGGAATGAGAGGGACAGAAGGATTAAAGGAGTGAGGGTAATTTGTAGGCATTGCAAAATTAGGTATCCTTTCTAAAGGGATACTTTCTGAGTCTTCTCTTTTTTGGAGGTATAGGAAGGATGTCTAATCAGATCTTGATTCAGATGGCCTTTGAGGTCCTTTTTTAAGTTAAGTTCTTTGAGTTTGGGAGTAAGTCACTAAGAGTAACCTGAGTAATTTACTAAGTTCTAATAAGTTAGTACTATTATATTCTAAGTTTATTCAGCTTCAAAAAGAAAGTCATGAAAAAGTAAAGAGTTAACATGTTGTATCTATGAAAAGGGGCACATGAAGGATTAAAAATTCAACTAATTCAATTAAAACTTATTAGAAGTAATAGAAGGGAAAGATCTAGAACAGAGGGGATGCTGATTTCTTGAGAATTCAGGCTTGAATAAAATATTGCATTGAGTATTGCATGTAGCTAGTATCTCCTGTTTTCTTGGTGAAAGAAAAATAGGATGCTCAAATAGGATGTATAAAAAGTGGAGAGAAGGATTCCAAAGACAAATCTGCAAAATATTCTAGTATTCTTCTCCTAGTTCTAGTGAGCATTCAAAATTATAAAGAAATGAAACATAAAATTATTATTTATTTATATATTAATAATAATCAATATTGTTCATTTGTTAAAATCAACCATAGATTGGGATTGTATATCTTGCATGTCTTCTCAGCTATTTAACCAAATGATTTATTTTAAATAAATTAAGAGTTATTACTGATAGATGGTTACACAAACAAGGAAAGAACATTGCTTAGAAGTTTTATAACCCATATTATGCCCAAGATGCTGATAGGGTGACAAAAGTCATGTAGGAGTTTTAGGGAAGTTTGTGATGGAGGAAACTTCTGGACCTTAAAGCAATATATGTGTTTAGTGTGTAATAGAAAACACAGTAATAATGACTGAGAAATTGGTAGCCAGATAAGGGATCATTTCAGCCTTATGAAGCATGTTAGTGCAGCAATTGCAATTAGGAAAATTTTCTCACTGGGAGTCATTAAGAAGATGGTACTCCAGTAGCACTGCCAAGTTTTATTTGCATACATTGAGCATTGGGACCACAGCTACAGAAAAAAAAAAGGTTGCTTTTATCATTGTATTTTGTGTACATGCATGAATATATGTGCCTTTGTTTATAGATATATGTTTTTGCTTTGAGTGCAAATAATTGGAAATAATACAGATTTTAAATTCCCATTATTTTTCTTTGGATGCCAGGCAAATTGCCTATCATTAGCAGGATTCACATCAGCTTCTATTTCACTATCCTCATTTGGGATGTTTATTACTAGCCATATAAGTAGGTGATGTCTCTGTTCAATGGCAGGTGTTCTCCTTAGCTATAGGCCAAGTTAATCTTCAAAATCCAGAAAAATGGGAAACTCTACAATTGGTCTGATGGTTTTTATAGACAACATATATAGAAAACACTTAGAGACAGAAGAAACCATCAGTATGTTTGTTTGCTTAAACTTATCTTTGTCCAACGGAGAAATGAATAATACTAAAAAAAATCTATGAGATTATTATTTCTTATGGACAGCTAAGAGTGAATAGAACACTAGGTTTGGAATCTTGAACATTCATCTTTCTGAGTTCAAATCTGGTCTCTGACACTTACTGTCTGTGTGACTTTAGGTGAGTCACTTAACTCTCTTTGCCTCAGTTTCCTCATCTGTAAAATGAACTGGTGAAGGAAATAGCACACTAGTATCTTTGCTAAGAAAAAATCAAATGGGGTCCCAAAGAGTTGGACACAACTGAAAACGAGTGAACGACAACAACAAAACCACCTATTTCTGATTTAGATGATAATAATTCACATTTAATACCAAAGATGGTAGTTGTTGCTTTTATAATTGGATGGCTATGTTAGACATGGTTTAGTGGTGGCAGATCATTTCAATTAAATCAAGGAGATATTTAGTTTCTGTAGGGATTTTTAATAGTCACACATACACATATATACACAGGATACATATTTGTGAAGAATTTTAAATGAAATAGGGGAGTTGTGTATGTCCACGTATAAATGCATGCATACATATGAATTTATGCAATTTATAGTATATGCTAAATATACTGTGATTTGAAATAATGCAAATTCAAACACACATGGCATTTCATGAGATTCACTATTTACAGTCATTGAAATCTAGCCATACTTTTAAGTTTACAAAATGTTTTTTCTTCCAGTATAAGTATTATCATCCACATTTTAAATATAGATAATAGTGTGATTTAGAGAGATTTGAGTAGCGTACCTACTTTCTGGAAGCAAGAGAATGTCAGAGTCTAGGTTGTGAACCCAGTTCTCATAACTGTGAATTCAGTTATTCTTTCTCCTCTACCAGAGAGCTTTATTAGTAATTAAAGAGCAGAGGTGGAACAGCTGCCTATATGATGTGATACCTCTTTAACTATTTAGTATAAGGTAGATGGAAGTATCATATAGTAAGAATGTATTAAATATATCCATTATTTTAAAATTGTGGCAATATGACAGCTTACTTTAAGATGCTACCTTCACTTTTTAAGTACAATAGGTAAGTGATCTTTCTTTAATAAATTAACTTTACTTGCATCCTCTCCCATTGTGATATCTCTTTCCCCTGAAATGTTTGTAACTTCTACTCCTACTTACCACCCACTATGGAAAATAAAAGTTGACATTGGTACTGTGTGATCTCCAAGATAGAATGAAAGCTACCTTGTTTGGCATTTAAAGTACTTTTCCATCTGAAAGCATGCTCCTTTTCCAGGTTATTTAATATTATTCCTTTTTATACACTCTACAATCTGAGTAAATAGTCTTCTTGCTGTTATTCATAATCCCACAATGTTTCACCTTTATAATTTTTATGAATTTTTAAAATTTTTATTAAAACATTATATATTAATTAATAAATTAATATAATTATTATTTATAATTTATCAATATTGTAAATAAAATAATATTTATTAATATTATTAATAATTAATTAATAGCAATAATCATTTATTTTAATATTATGATTATTTATATTTATTAATATATTAATAAAATATAATATATTATTTATTAATTAATTTTATTATATTAAAATATTTTAATTATATTTTTTAAATTTTATAATTATAATTTTATTTATATGAAATATAAAATATGAGCTCTTGAAACTTTTGTTTAAGTAAATTTTGCTTTTGTGTTATGTAGAACTACAAAGTATCTTCTTTGTAATTTGATGGAAAGGATATGAACTTGAAAAAATTAATTTATATAACATATATATTAATTTGTATTAAATTATTATGGCATAATCATATACACTGAATATCGTACTGATTCTGGTTTTGTTGTTTTATTTTTTGCTGAGTATCTTATAGATAGCCACTTACTATATAACTGAGAGTTATAAAATACTAGCGTATGTCTTGATAAGTTAACAGATTTTTTGTAGACTCATAGCTGATAGTTTTCTTCTAGTTTTTAAATTCTATACAGGCATGCAATTTTGCTGTGGATTTTTACTAAGTTTTACTGAAGCCATTAAGCTTCTCAATTAATTTCTTTCAGATTTTCTGGTATTTTCCTAATGTTCCTTCAAGTCATCTGCAAGTCCAGATAATTTTGTTTCCTCTTTGCCAATGTTTATGTATTAAATTTTGTCCTCTTGTGTTACCCCTTATGAAATTTAGGTGACTGGTTATTGATTGATATATTACTATATATTTAATTCATCTTTATTGCTTTTATTACATTGGATATAAAATCTATTTTTTTGTTAACCATGTATAGGTTTCAACAGTATTTAAACAAAGTAAATTCCAAAGCCATTGAAGGCACTTCTTTCTTTCTTAGATCAATTGCTTTTCTCTTCATGATATGTCCCATGGTCTAAAGTTGTATTGTAGTATTCCATTTCTATTTGAGAATTTCTATTAATTCTAAAACATTTTGACTTCTCAGAACATCAATATCAGAATTTCTTCCTTTTAAAAAAAATAACACTTCCAAATCCACTGAAAGTTAAAATAAAAAACCAAACAAATCTCCAACATGCTTTTGTGAGGTGAATATTTTAAAGTGTAAGGAGAATGCCCATATTTTGCATGTTCATCTTGGCTTTTTCCAACAATTGCTTCTGTATAACTTTAATTCAAAAAATTGAAATCCATAAGCAAAAATTATTTGCCTCCCATCTACAATATTCCAATCTTTCTAATATCTTGCATAAAACTAGTGTATTTTCTCCATAGCAACTGTTAGCAAAACTGTTTTTGCTTGTTTATACGTTTATATGTCTTTTTGTCTATCATTTCATTGTTCTTTTAAGTTCTTGTGGAGGAATCCATAACAAACCCTTTAGTTGCCAGATCGCTCTCAAGATTTTTTGCTATTTTTTTCCTTCTGAAAGTTAGACTGGCTCAAAGCACCAATTTGTCAATTTGCAGTACTGTTTTTCATTTTTGACCACATTTTTACTTTGCACTTTGATATAACTGATTTTGTTTCATGGTGGGTTTGATTTATCTTGAAATGCTTAGCTTCCCTGCACCAACTCCTGCAATAAATCCAATAATTATTGAAATCCATTCCTTAAATATTTCCTTTGAATGATATCCATACTTACAAAACACAGAATTAAAAACACTGTATAATACTATACTATTTATGCTGATCTTTTTCTTCATGTGTTTCTGCTTAAATGAAAGGCATTTCTATGAGGTTCTCTCTGTCTTTGTCTCTGTCTGTCTGTCTGTCTCTCTTTCTGTCTCTGTCTCTCTCTGTCTCTGTCTTTCTTTCTCTGCCTCTCTTGGTTCCTGTCTCTCTCTGTCTCTCTCTTCCTCTCTCATTCTCTCTTCTTCTCTCTCTTCTTTCTCTGTCTCTCTTTCTGTCTCTGTCTCTCTCTCATATTTTCCTCCTCTCTCTCCTCTCTCTCCTCTCTCTCTGTCTCAATCTGTCTTTCTCACTCTCTGTTTCTCTGTTTGCCTCTCTGTCTCTGTCTCTTTCTCTCTGTCTGTCTGTCTGTTTCTGTCTCTCTCTGTATCTGTCTCTCTGAATTCTCTCTCTCTTCTGTCTATCTCTGTCTCTGTCTTTTTGTCTCTCTCGATCTATCTCTGTCTCTGTCTCTCTGTCTCTCTCTCTGTCTCTCTCTCTCTCTGTCTCTCTCTCTCTCTCTCTCTCTCTGTCTCTCTCTCTCTCTCTCTCTTCCTTCCCCCATCTTCCCCCCATAGTTTTCCCTCGAATGGTGTCTTTCTCCTTACTATAGCTAACTCTGTTTAAACTGCTAAACTCTATGGATTTAACCTGCCAGTCAGTAATGTGCTCATACCTCATGGCATATTCCTTTAATGGCTTCCTTCAAACTCATTTTCTTGGTAATCCTATTGCTCTCCCAAATCTATTTCATATTTACCACTCCTGATGCCAATCTTACTTCTTCATTTTGACGGTAAGCTCTTCTCCTAAATAACTGTACCTTTTGCCCAACAAATGTAATGGCATAATCCTTTCTGTCTCTGTCTTTCTCTGTCTCGCTCTCACTTTCTCTCTCTCAGAAGTAGACATGAGGATCACTAGCTGCTTGTGAGATCCTGAAAAGTACACAGTTCTTTCTCTCTTGTTCATTCTTACATACTCTAACATCACCTTTTTTAAAAGTGCTAATTACCTGGAAGAAGCAAGTTATTGGAAACAAGTCTATTCCCACCCAACCCAAATTGGACACAGTGCCTTTATGTTTCATCCTGGCATTTTCTCTTGCCTTCCCTTCTCCCTTTAATGTGTGAGAATGGATGGAGAGGTGCTTGAAAGCACTGGCAGTGATTTCTTAGTCAGCATTAGCACCTAATGCACTGAGCTTTCAAAATGCTAGCATAAGCCTAATGATAATGTAGCATCCTTCTTCATGATATATTCTTACTCTCTCAATTCCATTGTCTTATTGTAGAATCCTCTGTTCAAAGCCTAAGTCAAAATGGGTGATTTCTCCTTAATATTCTTTGTAATCTTCAGTTTTTTTTATGAACACAGGACACTTTATGTGATGATGGAAGTTAGGTACATTTTTTTCTTTCTTTTTAAAAAATGAA
Organism: Sminthopsis crassicaudata; assembly: GCF_048593235.1. Taxonomy (NCBI): domain Eukaryota; kingdom Metazoa; phylum Chordata; class Mammalia; order Dasyuromorphia; family Dasyuridae; genus Sminthopsis; species Sminthopsis crassicaudata. Next base: position 43,002,079 of record NC_133622.1, read on the forward strand.
TGAATCAGAAACAATAGAGTCTGTGTCTTTTCTAAGGAATGTTCTCTATAGACGGATTTTATTTGGTTTCCCTTTCTGAGAATATGGTTAGTTATACCTGCTTAATAGGACAAAGGCACAAGGGGATCACATTTAATATGGTTCTTAAATGCATCTAGGTTTTGCTGCTGCAAATGTAAGCAGTATCTGTTTTAAGGAACTAGGAGCACTGATGCTTTATTTCATCATGTGAATGCATTGAATTCATTGGTCTATTATGCTTACCATCAACACACAAGTTGAAGGAATCAGCAATTGTGTTTCCCTTCAAAAATAATCAGCCTTATGAGTTGAGATTTCCCAAATGTCCCTCCATAAAAATTATGCCAAATGACAAAGTTGTCAAGTCTAGAATGTGTCAAAATCCATTTGTGATGTAAAAAGTTGCCAATATCTCATCATGGGATGATGATTCTGCATTCTTGAGGGAGTTTAAAACTTCCATTAATGATAATGGGAATGCTTCCTGGGTATAGGCCAGGTGTCAGCACCTTGCAGGGAAATTAAAGTCCTGACAATGGCATGGCTCCCTAGGCAGCTGAGAAGCAGCCATTCTACATTTTTCATTGGAGACAAATATTGCCTGGAAAAGCAATGGAGGGTAAGTCCATAGGGTCATTTTTAGAATCAGGAAGCATGAGTTCAAGTTTATCTTTTTATTTATATACCATGTTCACATACAGGGACAAGCCACGCAATGCTCGGGATAATGCTCTTAGACTTTACTTACAAATGCATTGACTTGAAATTTGATATATTTTTCACTGGAGGGAGTTCTTATTATTGGAGTTTCCCATATGGATAAAAGTTTGCTATTAGACTCAAACAGGTAGATAGAACCCAATTCTTCCCAAGTTGATTGTATAAATTTGGGAACTTTTTTTTTAGAAGGGGAAGTCATGGTAGAGTGTATACAAAGAATATGGTGGTGTAAAATAGATGTTTGTTCAATTAGCTACTATTTTTACTACGACCCAGCCTGGTCAGCATGGAGCATATCCTATGTGCATGCTTGCGACATCAAAGTTCAGGGTAGAACCCCTATGGAAAAAATTTTCACTGTAGAAGAGATTCCAATAATTGCATTTACCTCATCCTAGCCACTGCTTCATCGCTCTCTCAACTTTTGTGATCCTACCCCAGGTTATTGACTATACCTATATTTTCTTCTACTCATAGCATTTATTTCTATCTTAACTTCCCCTCTGCCCTACCTAGTTTGTCAATTCTAGGCGTAATTCTACACATAATATAATATCACTTCCTGTCTCTTCCATGTTCCTTCACAGCAATGGATTCATTCCATAGAGGTACTCTTTGTGGTTTAAAATACCAAAAACCTCAAAGTAAAAACTCTCCAAACTAAAACCCAACCCATCGACCACCAAACTCTAGGAAGTGCAGCTGATCCAACCCAGATTAGCTTTCAATACAATGCACCAACTCTGCTTCTCTTTCCTTTTTCTATGATGGAGATCCAGCTGCAAAAAACTTTCTTGGGTCTAAGTAATCATACTTAGGCAGCATTATGTATAATAATAAAACTCTGCAGAAGAGCACAGGAAGAGAGGGAATAGGGAAGGGAGTATGGCTTGGCTTGTAATTGCTTCAGATTGAATATAAATAGCAATTATTTCTGCTTTGCCCAGAAACCCTGAGAGTTTTCCCCTTCCAGATTCATTCATTCATTCATTCATTTAGATTTTGGGGATTAGGTGAAAGTGTAGATTCTTTGTCTCAATATCTACCCAACTTGGATCACTGAATGGACATTGCCTCAGTCAAACTGAGACCTGTTGGAAACTTTAGCTTAAAAAGGCCAAAGTCTTCCATTGCATCCAGATCCATCTCCGGTCGTCCTTATATATGTCTTTCTACTGGATCCAAGTAGCTCTGGAGGGGAAAATGAGGCAAATGATTTTGCACAGCCCTCCCTCCCTCAAATTCAATTTATTTGGAATTATATCATCACCTCCATGATGACATGGTGCTCTTAGGACAAACAACTATGGAACACAACCCTATACCCTGATCCCTGCCTCCTGCCAGGGTCAAACTCCAAATGGTGGCAGTGTCCATGCTGTGATAGATAATTCCATAGCAATAGGGCAGCACTCTGAACTGATGGGCCAGATTATTGAGCAACAGAGCAGAACATGGTCTGAGAGTGAGTGTGGGGGTGTTGATACTCCACTAAGCTTAGGCAAAGAGCCCAGTCTCCAGATGAGGCTATTTTTTTCCTCCCTAAAGGTAACAAAGGGCAGTGATATATATACTGATGAATAGTAAATTGCTCAGTATGGGAGGAGTTTGGAATACTTTGAGAGAAAGATGTCCAAACTAGAATAGTTTCCCGTGTCTTTTCACATGACTCTACTCATGATGATTTCAAAGCAACATTTATAGAAATCTTCAACAAGAAAATGATCATGTGCTAAAATCAAATTTAAGGCTAAAATTCCAGAAGGGAACCAACTTTGTCCTTCCCAGCATCCTTGTCTTATTATCTTTGGACAAGATTTTCTTAGTAATCTGTATCTTAACTTTAAATGCAAAAGAGGACACTGTTTTTAAATATGTCACCACAGTGATCATTTGGTGATTTGGGGAGGAGGAGGGGAACAAAAATCTTATCCAGTTAAGAATTAAGTTTGCTTATTACCCTAAATCTATTTCTTCAAGAAAAATGTTAGCTTTAATACTATCCATTTTCCTAAAGGGAAAATTTACTAGGAAATTTATTTTTTTTCCTAGAGATAATGCAATTTTTTTTGAACTCAAGCCACCACCTAGCTGCCCCCAAGAATTTTTTAAAATAAGCTTCCACAAAGAATCTAACACTAATCTATTTTTTCTCAAGGAAGAAAGGGGAGCATTGTAAAATTACAAATGTCATTCTGAGGAGATATCAATTAATTTCTTACATGCCTAAAAAGGCAACCACATATTGTAAAGTGAAGCAGTTATTTACTTGGTAACTACTTATCTAGTATTCACATCTTTATGGACTATTACTTCAATGGAACTAGGGGTATTCTCTCTAAAAATGCTGAAAAAGGTCATGAATTAAAAACATTTTTGAATAGGTAAAATAGGTGTCAAAAAGTCCATGTAGTAAAATTCATACCTTTTAGACAGGAAAGCCTTTCTAGCCCTCACCTAGAGATTCCCCTTTGCTGAGACAGGATTCTAACAAGCTCGCTTATCTGGTTTCCCAGACCATAAAAGGTCAAAAACAACAAATTGGGGATAAGGAATTGTGAGTGTTTCAGGCAGTAATATTGACAGAAGGAAAAAGAAACAGATACCAATCTGACAGTGGAAGGAGGGGTAAGGGGAAGATAGAAAGGTCATTTTTAAAAAGCAGACATAGGAGCTCAAAAAATACAGTCATATGGGACCATTTAGTATAGCAGAAAAAAAAACAAAAAAAAAACCTTCTCTATATCTCAATATGCTGTGAGATATGTTCATAATCATGACCCTAAATCATAAAGAGAAGACTAAATCATATTCAATATATTCAGTTTACAAAGGTCAGAGAGTTTCTAATACAGTTTAAAAAGATAATCATCCCAAGTCATTAAATTTGTAAAAGTTTATGCCAATAAAAGAGTAAATTTCAGTTACTTTAAAAATTGACTACTGTGATATTCCTCTTCCTCTAACAATATTGGATAAATGAGGGATTGATGTCTATAGTCCAACCTGTTCCTGAATGATATTTTGTTCTGGAGCATCTCCAACCATGGTCTTCTAACTTCTACTTGAAACATTTTAATGATCTGGTGATTTAACTTGGGTTTGTGAATTTTCTTAGCAAGGGGTCCTAGAGAACCTCTCACTGACCAAAAGGTCTGCATATTGTTTTTCAGTGGTGTCTAACTCTTTGTGATCCTATTTGGGTTTTCTAGCATATGTACTAGAGTGCTTTGCCATTTTTTTCTCCAACTCTTTTTAGGTAACTTGCTGAGAGCTAGTAAGTGTCTGAGGTCAAATTTGAACTTATGAAGATGAATCTTCTTGATCCCAAACCCAATGTTTTATCCATTATACCACCCAACTATCCCCAAGGTCTATATAACTAGAGATCAAATAACGTGAGTAGCCAAACTGAAAGGAAAATTAATTTATTAGTGCCATAAAGAAGACTTCTTGGAGCATCTTTGGCTTCTTAGAGCAGACATTAACTTTTTATAATTGTTCAGATCTGCTTAGAGTAGAAAGCCAATTAGCACCATTCTGCAACAATTTGGAATAGATAAGCACACCTTTCAAAGGAAAGAGAGTAGAGAAAGTAAGAATTACTCAGAGGAAAAAAAAAAGGGGGATTATTTAAAAAAGAATCTGCTAGGATTTATGTGCAAAAGCAAAACTGAAATGGATGTAATAATATACTTTTATAACTGTTAAAGAGATCTCTTTGGTTTTTTGTTTTTTGTTTTTTTTATTCTTTTTTTAAAATTTTATTTATTTATAATTTTTTCACAGTATATATGCATGAGTAATTTTTTTTAATAATATTATCCCTTGTATTCATTTTTCCAAATTATCCCCTCCCTCCCTCTACTCCCTCCCCTTGATGACAGGCAATCCCATACATTTTACATATGTTACAATATAACCTAGATACAATATATGTGTGTAAATACCATTTTCTTGTTGCACATTAAGTATTGGATTCCGAAGGTATAAGTAACCTGGGTAGATAGACAGTAGTGCTAACAATTTACATTCACTTCCCAGTGTTCCTTCTCTGGGTGTAGTTGTTTCTCTCCATCATTGATCAACTGGAAGTGAGTTGGATCTTCTTTATGTTGAAGATTTCCACTTCCATCAGAATACATCTTCATACCACATTGAAGTGTACAGCGGAGATCTCTTTGTTTTAAGGTAGAAAGAGTTATCTATGAACAAGTAATTTTAGAGTAGTAGATGAGACTGTTCTACTGTGTCTTTTATTTCTTCTTTAATCTTTTTATCTTCCAAACTCTTTTCTTAGGTCAGCTCCTGTGAGCAAGAACAATAAATACCATTAATCCCCTCTCTTCAATGATTCAATGAGATTCACTTCTTACACCTCCTGCCACAAAGTCTTCTTTTCTGATGGCTATATATCTGCATTTCCTTCATCCTATCCTCAAATGACATGTTCTTTAGATCCTTCATTGTTTTAATTGTTTTCCTCTAGAAATTCTTCCTCTTATCAAGGTCCTGTAACTAATACAATACAATATTGTAATACAAAAGTCCAGATAGGACCTGGGTGGGGCAAATCTGCCATCATCTCCTTAGTTTTACATACCACATCAACTTATGATTACATTACCTTTTTTAGTTGACTCTGGGATTTTCTTAGTAAAGGTACTAGACTGATATGCCATTTCTTTCTCCAGATTACTTTTACAGATGAGGAAATTGAGGCAAATAGTTAAGTTATTTGCCTAGGTTTACACATCTTGTAAGTATCTGAGGTTAGATTTGAATTTAGGATGATGAGGTCTTCTTGATTTCAGTCTAATGCTTTCCATTATATCATGTAGCTACCCATATCATCTTGACATAGACCTTATTTTCCTTCCCACTATTTATAAATGAAAGGTTTAATAAGTAGATTCATGTAAAGAAGATTTTTGGTCGGTGGATGGGTATTGAAACCAGTTATTATGGGAGCAATCTATCTACAAAAATGTTAGAAGTCTTCACTTATATTAACACACTAATTAGAAAGCATCCTTATCTATTCATATTCATTAAGAAAGTCTGCCTAGGAGCTCCAAAAGCCAATATAGATTTAGTCTAATTCATTTCTTCTCATGGAATATCTCCATTGATGAATGTTCCAGAAAGAAAATTTGTATTAAGAATGTAAAACAAGGAAATATAGAATACAATTATTGAAAGAAGAGGAAAGATAATCTTTCTCCAGGAGAAGTGCAGCAAAACAGATTAAAGAAAAAAAGAGTTATACACATTCATATTCACAATTAATTTCTTTTGTTGAAGTTTGAAATGTTAATTTTAAATGAAAGAATTGTAGAAAACCAATCTAAAGTGACCTATTATAAAACCTATTTTAATTATGTTTTTATTAATTTGCTCTCTGTTTCATTTCATTACAAAGAATGCTGAATAAGCCTACAGTGACCCAAGTGGTAGCCAAGGAGACATATTATTTGATTCAAATTATAATTTCCCTTTGACCCCTTAGCTAGTTTTCAATTCATGGAACTGCTATTATCTAAACTAATCTAGACTAATTTTTCTAATTACATTTTCTACATATACTTTACTTCAACTTTAATTTTATACTTTTAGCTAATACTTTACCTTTTTTAGCAAGTATGTGATACAACTTTTCAACGAATTCTTTTATCTTTTTATTAGTCCATTGAATTAGAAAAATGAGGTGTTTATAATCTAATTTGTAAATAAGCAAAAAAAAGTAAAAAACAAACAAACAAACAAATAGGTCCTATAGGTAGATTCTAAGAGAATTCAGAAGATCCTTTCATTGCCAATAGTGACTATCAGGGATAGATACCATTGTAAAGAATAGAGGATTGAAGTTCAAAGGCAAGTCCTAATCACAGCTGATCTGCTTAAGTGTGGAAACAGGCCTGACTAGTATTTCCTGGAACTTCAAGTATTCTATCTATTTATTCATACTAAGTATATTGTCCTTTCTCCAACACAACAATCCCTGTTTACTTCTGTAGTTCCTTGGGCATGGATTTTTTTTTTTTAAAGAATCTCTTCCATGGGGAACTCTTGTAATCACCAAATTTTAAACTCCAAAGGTCTAGAGTTGTCTTACACATGTCTCCAGCAACCTGTTGCTCTTTCCTGATTTCATTAACATTTTTCATGTAATTTTCAGTGGCGTCTTTTCCCCCCATTATCTATCCCACATCTATAAAAGAATTGCTTCTATTATGAAGGAATTCCATTGTTATGTTGAACAAGAATAAACAAAAGTAATGTGAAATAGGGAAATCCACTGATACCTAATCCTGCTAGATGCCATGAGATCTACAATTCACTTCAAATGCCATTAAGACTCATCAATATTGTAGTATACATACACATGGGGATTTCCTTGATAGCTCCTGCTTACAAAATCTTTTTATCAATTAGACCATTCTGGGAAAGGCCATCCCCAAGGAGCTTTATTTTAATAGAATGAACAGGTACTTTTGGTAGTCTATTAAGATAAAGTAAAGTTGTTAGATGGAGGTATTCTTTCTTTATTTTTTTGGTTGTGGTGCTGGGGGTTTGGAGCTGAATTTCATCCAACTTCCCCTGATATTAAGATGACTGTCTTTAGTAACTGAGACAAGGTGAAGTTAATCACAGGTGATTTTAAATTTGGTAATTTTAGGCATTTTCATGTAGACAATTTTCAAAGCTATCAAGCAATAGAATGGTTTTACATGCTTGAGTGACTCACTTGTAGATGTATATATTTTCATTTGGTCATTTCTCATTAATAACACATTGTCCTTTTAGATTCTCTGATGACATTGTTAATGCTTTTGTGAAAGACTGATGAAACAGAATTTTCTGCAAGTTGTAACATTTTAATTTTACACTTTAGAGATCTCATCTTCTGATGCAATCTCTTTTATAACCTGACTAATATAAGGTTATGTTAACTCTCATTAACACCTTTGATATTCTTCTCAGCAAAGAAAGACTAATGCCATCATCATCATTAGGCTCAGGGAAGACTCCCTATTCATTTTCTCAATAATCACCTTATTTTTCATGCCTTTCTGGGAAAAGCATAAAGAATATTTCCAGTTTTCTTTTGTATTTTTCTTCTACTGGGGGTGTGGCTAATATAACAAAAACCTGGAAATAGCAATCACATAGATGCTATTGAAACAATGTTTTTCTCCACAAAATCATTTGCTAAATGTGCTTTGTGAAGCTTCACTGAGAAAGGTGGCTTTGAATTTGATGGTTGATTTGGAAAAGTCTCTAGCTCTGATTATAATTCCAAGCAGTTATTCTATGACCTTTCTTCTTCCTCATCTTCATGGGACTAGCATACAGACAACAAGATGCCCCATACGAAACGGGCAATTCATGGATTTGTGGCACTTGGACAGATGCTTTTAGAACAATGTTATTTTCCACCATTTATATTTCCTCATCTGTCAGTTCCATGTAGTTATTGACTTGGAAAGTATGACCCTATAACAACCATGGACCTACAATTTTTTCTCTGTTTTTAATAAAGCCATTTCATTATTGGGGTGTGATGATGGCTATTTGAGAATAATTATTTTGTCCAGGCAGAGCATATCTACTGCCTTTATACTCATGTCAAAAGAATACTATTCCTCTTTGAACTGCACTACAAGGACAATGGAATTTGAATAATTCATTCACTGCTGGAAAGGTCAGCATGATTACTTCCACAAGCATTTAGAAGGCACTTTATGTTATGTAAAGCACTTTACAATCTCTTTGATTACTTATTTCTCACAACCACTGCAGGAGGTAGCTAAGTATTGGTATGGTTGCACTGATTTCTGTAGATGAGGAAATGGAAGGACAAAATGGTTTAGTCATTTAAAGAAAGTTATAGCTAAGGTCATTTCCTTAGTATAAAGCTGAAATTAAAATCTCAATACCTGAGTTTTCATTCTGTTGCTCAGTGGAAGGAAGGAGCTTATCCCTAAGAACTGGCATGTTTCTCCTCTGGTTGGAACATATACAAATGCATACACAAATTTTTTTTATTTGAATATTCTTTATAACTTTCAAAACATTTTAATATCTGTAATTTTTCAAGTCCTTGACCTTTTCTTAGAATCCCTGCTTCTCTTACTGATCAAAGCGCTCTTTTCAGTGATTTGTATTCTCTTTTAATATATTTAGACAACTCTGATAAGTAATAACTTTCTTAAAGACTGATAATTCCAATAAACAAGATAAAAACTTCACAAATTTCACTAAGGAACTTTTGACTTTTTTATGCCATTTCATAGTAAACATCCAAACCAGAGACTCAGAATATAAACCAGCACTTTCTTGTAACAAAGCAAGAAGAAAACAAGGAAGTGTCATGGTACAATGGAAAGTTGACTCTAAGAGTTGGAGAATATAGAGTTAAGTCCTGCCTTTGTCACAAGTTGCCTTTTCAACGAGGCATCAAACCTTTGTGGACTTCCTGTTCCTTCTGTCTAAAATAAGGAAGACTCCATGGTCTCTAAATTTCTGTCCAGCTCTAAATGTATGAGGTCTCTGGTGGATTCCTACAGGCTTCTGTCCTTGATCCTATTCTGTGCAATAGTTAAGATCAAATAAAATAATACATGGAAGGAAATCTCTGGAAGTATAATTTCATTATTGTAGAGATCTCTTGGGTGAGGAACCTGTCTCCACCAATGTAAGTCCACAACTTCTTGCAACTTTTAGTCATAGGGGGGTTTCCAGAATCCAGATTCTTAAACTGTGAGTCACAATCCCATGTGAGATCTCATAGCTGAATGTTGGGGTCATGAAATTATAATTTCTTATCAATAAATGTTTGGTTTATATACCTATATCTATATGGGGCCATGTCAAAATTTCTTAGACAAAAAGGGGCTGTGAGTGGGAAAAGTTTAAGAAGCCTTGGTCTAGAGCATTGAGAGATTAAGTGAACTGCCCACATTCTTCTTGATGTAGGTATATGTATTCATATATACATAATATATACATGTATACCTTTTATATATATATAACTATATGTGTGTACACATATATGTGTACATACATATATATATATATTTGTGTATGTATGTGGTTTAAAACTTTAAAGCAATATAATTGTTAGCTGCTGTTATGACTTTATCCACTGTTTGAAGACATAGAAGGAATGCTTATCGAATCTGGAAAGCAAAGTAAGAGAAATAGTTAATATGTTGAAAAACTGAATCAAGAGTTTAATAGATCTTAAAGCACTTGTAGATGTGATCAAATAAGATGAAATTTAATAACCCTTCTTGAAGAGAATGAATGGATCAGTATCAATCTGGAGGAATATCTCTCATGGCACATAAAATAACATCTAAAGTTATATGCTTCAGTTAAACAAATAAACATATTCCACAAGTTCAGCGTTCCATACATGTGGTTTAACAGCAATTTTTTTTAAAGAGCTAGGAATCTCAACTGATTAAAAGTTCTATTTAACCACAAAATATGATATGTAGCCACAAACATTAATTCGGTGTTGATTCACAGAAGGAGAGAATGAGTGACAAGATCAAAAAAAGATACGAGTCCCGTTATATTCTTTACTGCTTACAATTCAACTCATTTATGGTACTATGTCTAGTTAAAAGTACGATATTTTAAGAGACACTGACAAAGTGGAGTGAGCCCTGCAGAAGCATGGCTCAAAGGCCACAAAGAATATGCTCAAATTAGAGCAATTAAGGAAGAGGTGAGATAAGCCAGAGAAATACAGTATCTGGAAATTTGTGCACTTGGGCTATGGGTGGGACATGCATTGCTTTCCCTGGAACCACATGCACATGTGACCACACTCACAAGATTCTCTTGAAGTTCACCCAACAAGGGATGTGAGTTTTCTGTTCTCGGTTGCCCTGATGAACAAAGAAGGTCTGAAGCTGTTCAATGCAAAGACATCCAAGATTAAATAGTTCCTCTGACAAGAAACTCAACAGAAGTTTGTCACGAAACGACAGAAATGACATCGGCAGGCACGGGTTTGCAAGCTCATCATGCCAGATTGAACAGCAAGTACCGTCTTCCCCTAAGGACAGAAAATGACATGAAACAGCATGCCAGCATTAAGGGAAAAGGTTTGCCGTGGCATAAAATGGTTAGCCACCTGGCAGTGAAACACAGAAGCAGGTGCCAACGTTAAACATCCACAAAGTCAAAATGACTTTTTAAAGCATTTGCATGCCTACAAAAACACTTTGCACCCTTGGAAACTTTCAGGGCAAACAGGCCATCATTTTGGTACATTGTGTGGATTAAGGAAATAAGTGTCTTGGAGGGAATTGATTCCTTTGTTTTTCAAAATTATAATAAAACAACTTTTGAAAGTCAATCTAAGTCTTGAATTATCTGGGCATATATTACTTTCAATTTATTTGCAGTCAACTGTTCTCCATGTACTATCCCAACTTTTCAAAAATATTGGTAACTACTTTTTACCTCCATAGTATCGGGAAATAGATGTTCATTATATATCTCTATGTCTACCTTTCAATTCATCTATCTATCTATCTATCTATCTATCTATCTATCTATCTATCTATCTATCCATCCATCCATCCATCTATCCATTCATTCATACATGCATCCATCCATGCAGTCATGCATTTAATCTGTCCTCTTCCCCCCCTCTCTCTTTCTCTCTCTCTCTCTCTCTCTTTCTCCATTCATCCATCTACTTATCTATCATCTATATATCATTTATTTGATTAATTTTAACTGAATTATTATTTAAAAGAGTTGAAATCCAGGAGCATTCAAAAGAGTTCAGTTTGGCAATCCACATTGGAGAAAAGAAGCAAATGAAGAAATGTCCAGATTATGGCAGACAACTGAAAGAGCAGTCCATTGAATTAGCGGATTGGTACATATATCTTGGGCCAGCAATGAAGATAAGAAATGAATTTGGCTGGAGTGGAATAGAAGAAAGGTGATAGTGGGGGGAAAGTTTGCATTCAGAAAATCATATAATGCTTTCAGTGATTCCAAATTTCCTCAACAAAACCTTGTTTTGTATTCTCCTGGTAGTGCTTGTGGCTGTTAATCATGGTACAATTTAATCTTCTAAAGAATCAGAATTATATATAATCTGAAAGAAAACATAAGCAATAATTAATGTTTGCACTATAAATCTTAGAGACCATTATTTTCTTCAGAAGTTTGTATTTGAAATTAAGGGTATTAGTGAACCATAATTTTATTTTTGGCATGGTCAGGCCTGGAGCTTAAGGAGGTTATTTTTGGTAACTTAGTGAAAGATCTATCAAAAAGGGGAGAGAATGAGGAAGGGAAAGGAAGGAAAGAAGTATTTATCAAATACCTATCCTGTGCCAGGTACCTAACTGGTACCTGGATATTATTCTTTATGGATATTATTTCATTTGATTCTCACAACAATCTTGTATATGTGTGTGTTAGGTGGCAATAGGAAGACCATTTAACATTCAATAGCCAGGTAAGAAGTGATTCTGGCTGAGGATGGTCACAGGGGAGAAAGGACAGATTGAGGGGATATTATTAAAGTAAAAAATCAATAGAGTTTAGAAACTGATTAGACATGGTCATCAAATCTGAGGAGAGAATCAAAGATGAATCAGGGATTTGGAATGGGGTACCTGGGAGGATGATGTCCTTAGCAAAAAGGGAACGTTTGGAAAAAGGGTAGGTTTAGGAAGAAAATGATTTGAGTATGACCAGGTTGACTTTTCATTTAGTAAGGATTAAACAGCTGGAGAAGTCAATTCTTGAATGGTTCTCCGCAACTGCATTAAAATTAGGAAATCCTTCATCCTTTTTGGGGGTCCTCTATGAAAGATATACAGGAAGATGTGATTTGCCCTATTACAGTAAATACCCATATTGAGATCAGGGTTCCATTGAAGTACTGAAGAAGTACATGAAGCTTACACTTAAAAATGAAGCAAAGCATTATTTTTCAATACAGTTTGTAGTCCTTGAAAACTGAGGTTTAGGAATAGGTCAGTATAATATTGTGAATAATATTTTTAGGAGATTGTAGGCTAGAAGCTGAAGGATGTTTGAAATGACCTGAAGGAAACGGAAGCTTGAAGTGTTATAACAACATTTCATTTCACTGCAGTATTTTTTGAAGTAATTAAAATTTTCACTTAAAAGTCAAAGGGTGTTGGATACTTAAAAAGAGATAGATATTCCCTTTAAATTAATGTTTCCAAGGGCTTTTTATCTTCAAATTACTACTGAACTAGGTTTCTTTTTTTGCAAAATAAAATAATGATATTTTAATATACAAGTGTTTTGAGAAATTGACATTTTTAATGTTGGTACTATTATTTTCCTATTGGTTAGAATATATTTAATAATATTTATCTGAGCATAGCAGCTATTTAGCACCAACCTGAATGACACAGTTTGAAATTTTCCACAGATATCTCATTAAGATAAAACTCTTAATGGCTATCATCTCCTAATATTCACAACTAAAGAGAAATATCCATGACAAAATAAAATCAAGAAGGATATTGAAATTCATTAAAAATTGATTACATTGAGGTTTGTTTCTTGTTCATCAAATATACCTTTTCAATTTAAAACATTTATTCCAATCTGTGTTTGTTTAATAGAATTTTTTAAAGCAGGAAAGTTCAAATGGATATTCCCATTCTTTTTCTCTTTTTTTATCCTTATAGACTAGTGTCTAAAATGGTATATGGAAATCTCCATGGGAAGAGTCTTGCTACCAACTTACACTGACAAATTATCTATAAGATACCTATATCCAAATATTCTATAAATGATAATTTTAGACTTTTCTGTGGGTTTGAGGAATTAAATGGCACAACTAGGGTGTCAGAAATAGGATATACATTCAGGACATAAAGACTGATCTTCTTTGCATTATATCTTTTCTTGCTAAAGTGAAAATATGCAAAAAGTAAAAAAAGGCTTCTGCCCTCCAAATGAGAATAAATTCTCATTTCTTTCTGAAAAGGATACCAAAGAGGGCTTTTTTCCCCATAGGGAAGGAAGGATTTATTAAGTGTCTACTGTGTGCTAGGCACTGGGCTAAATGCCTCACAAATATGACCTCATTTGATCTTCATAACAACCCTCAGGTATGAGGGAGGTACTATTATTAGCCCCATTTTACAATTAAGGAAATTGAGGCAGGTGGAGGTTAAATGACACAGAGTCACGCAGCTAGTAAGTGTCTGAGGCTGCATTTGGAGTCTTTAGAGGGTTTTTTTTTTTTTTTTTTGAGGAGAAAAAGGGGCTCAATCTGCTAACTTCTCTTTGCCTTTTCCCCAATATAAGCATTACAGATCAAATCATTGCCTTTTGCTTATGCAAGTATTAGACTAAGGATTCTTTTGTGAGAAAGGACAAATTTACTCCTCTCTGACACCAGAGTTTACAACTGTACGTTGTCAAGATCTAAAAGGAAAGTTGCTGAAGCTGTCCAAGTCATGATTCCTATATACACAACTGACAAACAATGTGAATTATGAAACAGAAAACAGAGTGGTGAATGAAGCTATGGATAAATTAAGATTCTTAATTACTCAAAATGAGGAAAGTACAATATTCTCTACTTGTGATTTCATTAGTATAATGAATTCCCAGCTGAGGAGACTTCTTCCACTAATGCAACACTCTATAATTTTCATTTATAGAGCATGTTCTACAACACTGAGAAAATCAGTGACTTGATTAGGGTCACAGGAAGTAATTGTGAGAGGTAAGCCATGGACTCGGGTCTTCCTGACCCAGAGGCCAGCTCTTTAACCACTACATCATGATGTTTGTCACGTATACTGAAATATGGGATAAAATTTTAAATGTTTAAATATGTTTTCTCAAATATTGTGTAATTACATCTCCTCAGACTCTTGAAAAGGAAGGATAGGCAGGGAAAAGCATTTATATTGTACCTGCTATGTGCCAAGTATTATGCTAAGTGCTTCTTACAAATATTATCTCATTTAATCTTCTCTCCCATCCTGTGAGTTAGATGCTGCTATTATCTCATTTGTGTATCTAGGTAGTACAATGGATAGAGTACTGGGCTTGGAATCAGGAAGACCTGAATTCAACTGTAATCTCAGACACTTTCTAGTTGTATGACCCCAAGCAAGTCAGTTAACCCTATTTGTTTCAGTTTATTTGTAAAATGAGCTGGAAGAGGAAATGGCAAACCAATTATGGGGTCTTATTGAGGTCTTAAAGAGTTGAACATGGGGCAACAAAGTGGTGCAGTAGATAGAGAACCAGCCTTAAAGTCAAGAGAACCTGAGTTCAAATCTGGAATTAGACACTTAATACTTAAAAAAGGAGTTGAACATGACTGAAAAATAACATCTCCAACAAATTATCCCATTTCAAATTTGGGAAAACACTCAAATAGCAGTTAAGTGACTTGTCCAGTATCATAGTGTGTGAAAAAGCATTTGAACTCTGGTCTTCCTGACTCCATCTGTGTCCACTATGTTACCAGTTGCATAAGACTTAAAATTTTTTACCAGATCTCAGAAGAGAACAAAAAAATTATCTCATTATTTCTCAACTAGCTTTGACATCTTGTTTCCTAAATATTCCATGATGTGCACATAATCGCTAAAAGATCAACTTTTAAATATAAATATCTTTGTAGTGCTGCTCAATTATAAAATCTCAAGCACATTAGATGCAAAGTTTAGCCTTCCAGGACACTTGTCCAATTTTTAGCTGGCCCATAGATAAATCCCACCAGGCAAATGAAAATCTCTTCACTTATGGCTGTCTTCAGAAATGAGATGCTTTGATCTTTGTTGAGGTCTCTAAATTTTCATTGTTTTATATATGTTGCAAAAGCCAACCAGAGACAACTGTCTAGAGCTGGAACTATCTGAAACTTTTCAGGGAAACATCATGGGTTTTTTGCAATGATCAATCCAGTCTCCCTGACTTGCCTGCCTTATACATTAGGGGGTTTATATAAACTCAGCAAAGAATTCAATAACACCAGTGCCTGATGTGCTGGATAATATAGAGGCTCAAGCACCTGACAGTCGATTCTTCAGTGACTCCAGTTGTACTGACAGAGGTAAAAGAAAATGCTGAAGTTGTCAGTCTGCTTCCATTTTTTATGAGCAAATTTTGTGCTTTTTGGAGCTAAGGGATGGAGGTGCATCGTAGGAATGAACTTCATGTGCCAATCTGCAAAGCAATCCCAGTTCCCTGTTGTGATAGGATGAATACTTGTGGACCATTTTTCACCTGAGGATCACAAAGTGCCTCATTAAAATGGATTTATTAAGTCTCTCTGGTCCTATGTGAAAGAAGGATGGTCAGTTACTATTTTACCAAGATGGAGAGTCTGAACTAAAAGTCCAAGACAATTGGGTTTAGGACCAAAAGTTAGCAAACCTTATAGGTTTCCAGAAATCCAATCCAAGGCCTTTTGCAATTTTTGCAAATTCCTGACAAGCTTAAAATCACCTATATGCTCCATCTCCCTGTCCTCCCCCTAAACCAAGATTAATTCAATCACTAAATAGCAGCTATTGGCTAGCAGTAAAGTAGATTGTTGTTTTCTATTTAGAATGGTCATTTTTGGATAATTGACCTTGACAACAATTAGAAGGACCTGTATCACTGTTTGAATTCATCTTGTCCACCCCTGGTCCTGCCCCAACACTGGATGGTGACATTTGATTTATTGAGCTGACAACTCTTTTGCCTTTGCATGACTAATTGACATACCTCATGAATCCATTCACAGAGAGTATCTCCTTAAAATGATATAAACCAGCCACATTCCTACTTTTCACATGACGAAGAATTTTCTTGAAAAGCCCTTCTAATCTTTTTTGATTTTCCATTAGATATTCATTCATTAATCTATAACTTTCATATTAATTAATGCAAACTTTTCAGATAGATTTAAATATACTTGGTCTACTCCTCTTTCCTCTCCTCCCCCCTCATTTTCTATCCCTTTATTTCCAACTTTAGAATACGTCAGAATATTACACAACCCTTAAGTGACAGAAAGATTAAAAGAGGATGCTGCGGGTTTTGTTTTTGTTTTTGTTTTTGTTTTTTTCCCCAGTTGGGAATTGGAAAATCTTTCATCCTGACCTTACCTACTCTTTATCCCCTGAAACCAGCTTAGATGGATAATTATCACTAGATTCAATTTTCATGTGCTGTATTATTAAAAACTACCAACAACTATTACTGATGTTGAATCTCTTTTAAAATCTTTTATTTTATGTCACTACAGGCTACAGAGAATTTAGCACTAGGGATTTCATGGTAAATTGTGCTATGACAAAGGAGAAATCTCTGTGCTTTGAATGATAGTCTTCTCATTTTTATTACAAAACATTGTTTTTCTGTATGTTTGGTTTGATGATCTAGAAAGAATCATTATTGTATTAGAGAATCAGAAAAGTAAAATGATATGGAAATGATAAATGATTAAATAAAGCAAGGAATAATGAAGACTTCTCAGACAGAAGGGAAAACTCAAAGGTGAAAAAGAGGTGTGATCTTCCAATAACTCTGATTCAAATAGTTCCCACTGGACAATGATGTCTCACAACATCTGTATAGCTTTAAGGGAACTATTTCATCTTTACCATCTATTAGCCTCTTCTCTAAGTCAGCTTCTTTCATAATAACTAATATCCCTACTAATTATGTGAACAAAGATGTTATATATTCATTTGTTGAATGCTACTTATAATGAAAATAAACTTTTATCTTTCATAATCATTGGATCTATTAGTTGCATCTTTCCTTAGTGCCTAATTTTCTCTATTAGTAATTTTTATGTATGCCCTATATGTTTATTTTACTTTTACTTTTAATTATTTTTAATGATCCAGCATTACTAATTATGCATCTATACATTTCACATTAAGTTTTTCAAAATTACTAATTATCCAGCCATTCATTCTTCATTTTAAAATATTCATTAAGATCCTACTGTGTACAAAGAATTATTATGGGTGTAAGAGGGGATTCAAAATTTATTTTCTTGTAGAATGTAAACTCTATGAGATCAGAAACTATTTTAGATTTATTCTCATATTCCAGTACCTAATATGGTATATTATAAATAAAAATCATAATGTAATCGACAGATATTCATTGAGTTGAAAAAAAATGAAGTTGAGAAGTGTAAAAAGGGCATCAAGTTTTTTTTTCTTTTTTCTTTCTTTTTTAATTTTATAATTATAACTTTTTTTTTGACAGAACATATGCATGGGTAATTTTTTACAACATTATCCCTTGCACTGACTTCTATTCCTATTTTTCCCTTCCCTCCATCCCTTACCCTAGATAGCAGGCAGTCTTATACATGTTAAATATGTTATAGTATATCCTAGATACAATATATGTGTGCAGAACTGAATTTCTTGTTGCATGGGAAGAATTGGATTCACAAGGTAAAAATAACCTGGGAAGAAAAACAAAAATGCAAACAGTTCACACTCATTTCCCAGTGTTCCTTCTCTGGGTGTAGTTGTTTCTGTCCATCATTGATCAACTGGAAGTGAGTTGGATCTTCTTTATGTTGAAGATATCCACTTCCATCAGAATACATCCTCATACAGTATTGTTGTTGAAGTGTATAATGATCTCCTGGTTCTGCTCATTTCACTCAGCATCAGTTCATGTAAATCTCTTCAAGCCTCTCTGTATTTCTCTTGCTGGTCATTTCTTACAGAACAATAATATTCCATAACATTCATATACCACAATTTACGCAACCATTTTCCAATTGATGGGCCTCCATTCATTTTCCAGTTTCTAGCCACTACAAAAAGGGCTGCCACAAACATTTTTGGCACATATGTGTCCCTTTCCCTTCTTTAGTATTTCTTTGGGACATAAGCCCAGTAGTAGCACTGCTGTATCAAAGGGTATGCACATTTTGATAACTTGTTGGGCATAATTCCAGATTGTTCTCCAGAATGGTTGGATTCATTCACAACTCCAACAACAATGCATCAGTGTCCCAGTTTTCCTACATCCGCTGCAACATTCATCATTATTTTTTCCTGTCATCTTAGCCAATTTGATAGGTGTGTAATGGTATCTCAGAGTTGTCTTAATTTGAATTTCTCTTATCAACACTCTTTCATATGTGTAGAAATAGTTTCAATTTCATCATTTGAAAATTGTCTGTTCATATCTTTTGCCATTTGTCAATTGGAGAATGGCTTGATTTCTTATAAATTAGAGTCAATTCCCTATATATTTTGAAAAGGAGGTCTTTATCAGAACCTTTAACTGTAAAAATATTTTCCCAGTTTGTTGCTTCCCTTCTAATCTTGTTTGCATTAGTTTTGTTTATACAAAGGCTTTTAATTTGATATAATCAAAATTTTCTATTTTGTGATCAATAATGATCTCTAGTTCTTCTTTGGTCACAAATTTCCTCCTCCACAAGTCTGATAAGTAAATTATCTTATGTTCCTCTAATTTATTTATGATCTCATTCTTTATGCCTAAATCATGGACCCATTTTGATCTTATCTTGGTGTATGGTGTTAAGTGTGGGTCCAAAAGGGCATCAACTTTAATGAATCTTACCTTTGAAAGGATTATATTCCATGTGTAACCCTTCTTCACCCCCTAATCTCTTAATTTAAATTTCAGCTTGATGGGCTCCTGGCTAGACATGCTAGAAACAAATAAGTCAAATAGCAAGAGCATTTAATTAAGACATAAACAATGTGAAGAATAAGGAGGTGAATCAACTAGTAAGATATTTTCTATATCCCCAAAAAGGTCCAAATTCCCCCCTCTCCAGGGGAATTAGGTTTTAGTTGTCAATCTAATCCCATCTCAGCAGAAACAAAGAAACAAACAAAAAAAATTCTGCAGCCTGATTTGCATCTTGGATTATTTTATAGATAGTCCTTTGCCCAGGTTGAAGAAAATTGATAGTTGTTGCCTTGGCTCTATAGTCATTATGATCTAGACAGATTGCTAAATCTAAAAACATCATAATCACTGCCCTACATGAAATATTGTGTATAAATAAAGTTCTATTTCATTGCCCTTATTTAATTCTTGCTTTGAGTTCCTTGCTAATGATAGGGTTCAATAAAATAGATGTGAGCCCATGAGTTAATGATAACTATTTTATTTTATTTTTTATTTTTTATTAATTTTTATAATTATAACATTTTCTTTGACAGTACATATGCATAGGTAATTTTTTTTTACAACATTATCCCTTGTACTCCCTTCTATTCCGAGTTTTTTCCCTCCTTCCCTCCACCCCCTCCCCTAGATGTCAGGCATTCCCATACATATTAAATATCTTATAGTATATCCTAGGTACAATATATATGTGCAGAACCGAATTTTGTTGTTGTTGTTGTTGCAAATGAGGATTGTATTTGGAAGGTAAAAATAATCTGGGAAGAGAAGCAAAACAAAACAAACAAACAAATAAAAAAAAACCAATGCTCACAGTTTACACTCATTTCCCAGTGTTCCTTTTCTGGATGTAGCTGATTCTGTCCATCATTGATCAATTGGAATTGGATTAGCTCTTCTCTATGTTGAAGATATCCACTTCCATCAGAATATATCCTCATACAGTATCATTGTTGAAGTGTATAATGATCCCCTAGTTCTGCTCGTTTCACTCAGCATCAGTTGATGTAAGTCTCTCCAAGCCTCTCTGTATTCCTCCTGTTGGTCATTTCTTACAGAACATTAATATTCCATAACATTCATATACCATAATTTACCCAACCATTCTCCAATTGATGGGCATCCATTCATTTTCCAGTTTCTGGCCACTATGAAAAGGGCTGCCACAAACATTTTGGCACATACAGGTCCCTTTCCCTTCTTTAGTATTTCCTTGGGATGTAAGCCCAGTAGTAGTATGGCTGGGTCAAAGGGTATGCACATTTTGATAACTTTTTGGGCATAATTCCAGCTTGCTCTTCAGAATGGTTGCATTCTTTCACAATTCCACCAACAATGCATCAGTGTCCCAGTTTTCCCACAGCCCCTCCAAGATTCATCGTTATTTGTTCCTGTCATCTTAGCCAATCTGACAGGTGTGTAATGATATCTCAGTTGTCTTAATTTGCATTTCTCTGATCAATAGTGATTTGGAACACTCTTTAATATGAGTAGAAATAGTTTTAATTTCATCATCTGAAAATTTCCTGTTCATATTCTTTGACTATTTATCAATTGGAGAATGGCTTGACTTCTTATAAATTAAAGTCAATTCTCTGTATATTTTGGAGATGAGGCCTTTATCAGAACCTTTAACTGTAAAAATGTTTCCCAATTTGTTACTTCCCTTCTAATCTTGTTTGCATTCGTTTTGTTTGTGCAGAAACTTTTTAATTTGGTGTAATCAAAATTTTCTATTTTGTGATCAATAATGGTGTCTAGTTCTCCCTTGGACACAAACTCCTTCTTCCTCCACAAGTCCGAGAGGTAAACCATCCCATGTTCCTCCAATTTATTTATGATTTTGTTCTTTATGCCTAAATCTTGGACCCATTTTGATCTTATCTTAGTATGTGGTATTAAATGTGGGTCCATGCCTAGTTTCTGCCATGATAACTATATTTTAAAGAGATCATTTAAGCATCACATTGCCATTTGAAACTGGATAATTTAATTTGTCAGTCCAAATCCTTTGTTTTGAAACAACTACCTTATTCCTGATGGTTATATGCCAAACTCTCCTTCTGGAAAGGCAACATTACTTGAAGCTATGCTTCTGGGAATCCTTGAAGAGCATTTAAAAATTACCCTGAAGTGATTATTAAATTATCCAGAAGTTAATACTCCACTACCCTTCTCAACCGAGTTTCCACAAGAATAATAACTAGCATTTATGAAGCATTTTTCAAATATTGAATTTTACTCTCATGAACTCTGGGAGGTTGGTATTATCTCCATTTCCTAAATGAGGAAACCAAAGCAGACAGAGATAAGTGAGTTGCCCAGGTTCATATAGTAAGTCTCTGAGGCTGACTTGATCTGAGGTTTTCTTGATTCCAGGTCCAACACTCTAGCCACAATTCCAACTAGCTATCCAGGCAAATCATAAAGAGATCTTCTTTAGCAGAAAAATTTATCTTGGTTTACTTTATCTTTGTCATTGGACTATTCAAAAAAACATCATACAGCTATTTAGATCAATCATTTGAACTCCTGGTCTAAATGATTTGCTTCTGATATTTCTTCTGTTTATTGCTAAAGTCAGGAACTGGTGCCCTGTTCTTAAGTTCTCAAACTGGATAAATATTTTTAAATTGATTAATTTCCAACAATAAATGAGTAGATCACAGCTTCACCAATATTCTTTTATTTTAAAATGAATAGTCATTTATTTTGCTGTTTTTATTAAAAACTTTTCAGTTCATCTAATGTTGATTTACTTTTCTGGATCCTGGTACTTCTATTCCACCATGTACAGTCAACCTTTGTAATCATATGTTGAGATGGAGGGGGATACTTGTATCCAGAGGTGAGTTTAGATTCAGTTCTGATACAGTTACCTCCTCAGTGCCCCAGGGGGCCACTCTAAGCTGTAGAACAATTGTTGTCCTGTGTTTTTTGAGGAAATTCCATTGTGGGAGAGCCTGTAAGAAAATATATTACTGATTCAAAATAAAACAAAGAACAAAAAATTAAGTCCCAATTCTTAACTGAAGGTTTTTGGATTTGAGAGCAGGAAAAGTTCCCTTTTTTTGTTTTTGTAATCACTATGCTTAGTACAGAACCTTTCATATTGTATATTATTAATAAATGTCAAATTAAATTAGATTGAGAAATTGACTGTATTGTAATTTCCTGGTCCTAGTTTATGGATCTTCTTGAGGGATACAGATCATCTTTATCTCCAAATCAGGTTGATACATGAGATTCTCTTTTTGGACTCCTTTGGATACCCAAGATTCCTGGATGAATTAGTATTATTCTCCATGTGAAGACAGAAGAGATCATATTAACCACTAGAGACCACTTTAATATCCAGTATTTACTTTTGAGAACGTACTGGACAGACAGGGATAACAAGGTTCTGAAGCTAAGCAGTCCTTTGAACACCTAAGCGCTCCCAGACAGAGAAAGCAATAATTCACATGTACGGTTCTCAATGATCCTGTGATTGTCTTGGTTTGACCTTGCTCTCTTCACCATTTTATCTCTTCCAGGCTGACTTGCTTATTTTCTGCTTCTCACTTATTGACTTGAACTTTGTTGACCCATTTTTTCTGACTTCTGTTGATTCCTCTTCCCAATGACTATCAGTCACCTTGTTGGTCCTAACCTTCTTCTTACTTCCATTAGGCGGGGCACTTTCCTAGATGTGAAAGTCTATTCTACCTTAGAAATTGGCGTTACACACTGTGCAATTCTGTCCTGAGTTTAAAAAAAAAGTCAATCCAAGTATAATTGACCACTTTTCTAGCATTAACAAGCAGTCTTTGGATGTGTTAACACTTTCTAATGAAACCAAAGTCATCAATTAAAGTAAGCAAACCAGCAAATTGAGAAATGTACTATTGCAAGCAAAATTAATTAATTTACTGATTGTTGATGGGTATTAGCTATGACATTCAAATTAGGGATGACATCTACATGCATTCTGTTTATGCTAGAACTTTTCTCTTATTAAAGATCATGATAAAAGTCTGCCCTTCCTGCTGATTGTAAACTTCAATAGCTTCTTTGGAATTATTTAGCAAAGGAATGGCAAATAAAATTACAACCAAGATTTTAAGGCCATGCTCAAATGCTACTGTCTCATCACAAACTTTGTAACTTTAATGATTTTTTTTAATTTTAAAATGTTTGTGAATTTAACAATTATCTATAAGCACAGATATTTCAATATGCCAAGTATACAAAGAGAAATAAAGAGGATTACATAAAAACAACCCTGATCTTTTGTAATAGAGGGTGTAGTTTTTTTTTTTTTGCAAACTTATGTGTATATATGTTTGTGTGTATATATAAATATGTATGCATACATATACATATTATGTACACAAATACCAGATTATAATGTAATTTTAAGTTATTAAACTTAAAACTTCAATAATATTTTAGAGATATCTTTTATATTGTACATAAATAAAGTGGTATCAAAACTACTGTATTTCAGTACTTTTGGGGGATCTCTTCTATTTATTTAAAATATTTTATTGCTGCTGCTGCTGGTTCTCTCTCTGTCTGACTCTCTCTGTCTCTCTGTCTTTCTCTCTCTCTCTTTCTCTCTGTCTCTCTCTCTCTCACACACACACATACATACACACACTGTCTCTTACTCTCTCCTTTTCTCTTTCACTCCCTCCCTTTCTCTTTCTCTGTTTATTTATCCACCAACGCACTGAAAAACAGGGAAGAAGAGGGAACATATTCTCGGTATACTGTGCAAGTACAGAGGTTTGGGACATAATAAATAGTAAGTTTGTAGTCTAGTTTGACTGGGATATTTTTCATATGAAGGGGAATTCTAAGAATCAAAGTTGGAAACCTAACTTGAGAAACTCACTTGAGAAGAGAACGTAATTGATGTGGGAACAAGTAAAAGGAATTCTGCCTAATATCAAGTTGCTTCTGATACCTTCATCTATCTAGTGCTTTACATATATTGGTGTGTTTATGTGGGACATAGATGTCATTAGATTCTGGAACTCCCAGGTGCAGACATCTTCTATAACAATACAGGTCAGCAACATCTCTGCAAATGGTTATCTTAATTGACTAGAGCATTGAGAGATTATACAGCCTGTACAAGTGCTATGTAGAATCAAGCCTCCATCTCCTGTAGTGTCCTGTTGTCTCTCAATTGTAATCCTTCTTTGGGAGAAGGTTTCTTTTCTGTAAATCCTTTTCTCTGTGAGCAGGTTTCTTGGGAGGCTTCTGGAGCCTCCAACGTGAGTGAAGATAGAATCTCCAATCCTCTTCTTCCTGAATCCTGGTTCTGAATCTCCTGGAGCTTCCCTGAAGTTCTTTTGGGAAGTCTTGTCCTTAACCCAATCCAGATTGTTCCAGACTCTATGTTGCCTCTTTTTATCCTCCCAGAGAATGGGCTTGTGGGTACTCCAGGGGCTTGTGGGAACTACTTACAACCAATGAACTTGCTGCTTTTAAAGGTGTAACCTCCTTTTCAGAAGCCTAACTCCTTTTAAGAAGTAAACTCCTTTTAAAGGTGTGAACTAAAGGTGTGAATCCTGAGCTAGAGAATTCTTAAGTAAGGACTTAGCACCTAGTAAGAATGTAACAATCTCCTTGGCTACAAAACCATCTTCACTAGTCAATACTGCCTCTTAAATGAAAGTATTCCTGATAACATAGAAAACCCATGTAAGTGTTGTTTATAGATATAGTTTAAATTAACGTGGATGAGAAAACTGATAAAAACAATCCTCTAAATATTAAAGAAAAAATGAAGTTTTTGTATATGTGAATGGGAAGCAGGCAGGAGAAATACATATATATTCTTCCTTTTCTTCATTTTCCTCTTTTCTCACCCCATTGTGAAGAGAACTATATTTAGAATTAGAGATTATAGAATCAATGGCAGGGTTGTGACTTTGAGAAGGTAATTTTACTTCCCTTAGACTCAGTTTCTTTACTCAATTCAGTTTCTTTACTCATGAGAGTATTAAATTTCATCAAAGCTGGACTCAGTTTTGAATACTGGGTAGATTTTTATGTATAATGTAGTTTTTCCATTGAAGGAAGGACAAAAATAGGATGGAAGAACACCAATTTGACTGGAGATTATGGAATGGACTATATGGGATTGAGGAAACTGATCATAATTGGGAGAGGGGGGATGCTGCTTTCAAAAATTATCTGAACTCAGGTGTTATAAACCTTTATTAACACTTTTTGTTGGTAATTTTAATGGCACCCTGATAGTTAGCAAAGTGTAGACAAAATTGTAAAATAGTCAAACTTTGACTTCAGTTTCTTTTCACCTTTTTTATGACTATCTTCTAATTCTCATTTTCTTATTCATTTCAACCACAGAATGTTCTTGTATTATCATTTGACTATACAAAATCCTTCACCCCACATAAATATAATTCCCAACATGAAATTCCTTCTCTGCTGTCTCACTTTGATTAAGATTTATATTTCTTGAGAACTTAAGCACTTGGTACCTAGGAATTTAACATTTTAAGTAATTCATATGAGGCTAGATAGAGATTTTCACAAAAAAAGAGAGAAAGAAAAAAGAAGAAAAATATTTAGTTGAACAGTTTGGTTTAGTAGGAAAAAAAAACAGACTGAGTCAGAAAATATTAATTTCGTTTAGCTAGGTTGGTAACTATCTGGAGACTTGGGCTTCTTATACTTCCCAAGGGTTCAGATCTCTCTTCTCCTTGAAATGAGGTGGGGATAAGGGATGTTTAGTTCTTTCCTTTTCATGATTGCTCATCCACTTTTAGTGGATCACCCAATTTTCATCTATAGCTATAGCTCCAAAAAGCTAGAGTATGTGAAGTGGTCAAAACCAGGTAAAATGACAGACAAGCTAAACTAGATTGTGGTAATCACCAGATTTTCAATCTGGTGAGTTAAGGGAATCTCTACTACAAACACATGAAGACCTCCCCTGATGTAATTGACAGACAAGAAATTTTTTTTGCATGGCCATGAAGGCAACTAAAAGCATTGTAGTGCATAGAGGTTGGTCAGACATGGAAGATGCAAAGTCTCTCATTCTTCCTCCTCTTCTTTCTTGTTCTTGTTCTTCTTGTTCTTGTTCTCCTCCTTCTCTCTCTCCCTTTCTCTTCCTGTCTCTACTTCTTTCTCTCTCTTCCCCTCTCTTTTTTTCTCTCTCCCTCCCTTCCCTTCCTCCCTTCTCCCCCCTCTCTCTATCTCTCTCTTCCTCTGTACTCTTGACTTCCTAGTGTGAGGAAAGGATTTAAAACTTGTCTGCTTCACTCAATCCTGGCCTATTTGCCATGGAGATCCAACTCTGTAATTAGAATATAAGAAAGTAAAAACTTTTTTTGAATATAATTTCATCAGAAGATGAAGTGTGCACATGCTCTTGAACAACATGAACTCTAATAGACCTGAGAGGTGAATACCTCTTGTTGTGAGAGAACTAAGCTGGAGAACTAAGTAGGCATTGCATCCAAATAGCTAGCAAAACAAAGGTCAGCTTATGAAATTGGAGCTGGTTATGTTTTATTAGAGTGGCCCATGTGAAGAGAAAAACCTGCCACTTGCCAGAGTAAATGCTTCTTGCAGGAAAGTGCCATACCACCATCATTAGCTCTTACCATGATGAAACATGGTGAGATTAAAGAAATAGCTATGAAAATATCATTGTGCTGGAAGAAAATAAGCTTGGGATTCTGAGTGACTTTGATGCCAGAGTAGACATAGACCATCAGTAATGTCAGAGAGTATTTGGGAGGAAGGGAGAAACAAGAGTAATGGTCATTTATTACTGAAGACTGGAGCACCTCATGACCTCATCACCAACATTATCTTCCATTCCAACTTTGTAGCAAGCACTGCCACGGTAAGGAGAAAAGACAGGCAGGAGGTGAGAATAACTATGGTAATGTGTGGTGCAGGGGGCTGTACCAATCATAGATTTATTTTCTTCAAAGGAAATATTTGCATTCAGCACAGACAGCAAAAACATCCCCAAGGTAAGATGACTGTCAAGAGACTTATTGTCAACAGATTAGAGTGCTTCCTTATGAATAAACAGTTCAGGCCTGGTGGGACACACAGTTAGCAGTAGTGAAACAGAAAAAGAAGTGGGCAACTTCCAGAGACTTTCAGCATCACAATTGTTCATCCAGGCTAGAACCATCTTAATCATTAGGATTTATTTGATAAAAATTATGGGGAAATTCAGAAGCTGCTAAATGAAAAATGTGAACTCCACAGGGTTTACTAACAAGACAGCTCATCCATCTCCAGCATTTAACTCCATAAAAAGAAAAATGCAAGAAAACTTCGAGAAATGCAGGATTCTTGGCTTAGTAAGGAGATGAAATTCTTTTTTTATATTAAATATGGTCAATTATTCAATACATATTTCCACAATTGTTATGCTGCACAAGGAAAATCAGATCAAAAAGGAAAATAAAATGCAAGTGAACAACAACAAAAAAGTGAAAATGCTATGTTGTGATCGATACTCAGTCCCCACAGTCCTCTTTCTGGGTGCAGATGGTTCTCTCCATCATAAGATCATTGAAACTTACCTGAGTTACCTCACTGTTGAAAAGAGCCACATCTATTAATCATTGCATATTCTTGTTGTTGCTATGTACAATGTTCTCTTGGTTCTACTCACTCCATTTAGCATGCGCTCATGTTAAATCTTGATGAGATTCAAATCTATATTGATAATAACAAATCCTAAGTGCTCCCATGTTGCTCTGGAGACTATTGATGAGCTGGAAACCTATGATGAATCTCAACTACTCAGTACTAATGGAGCCATACTGATTAGTGAGAAGGACACGATTTTGGAGAGAGGGGCTGAACATTTTCACAAGGTTCTCAATATACTGTCATCAAACAAAGCAGAAGGCATTGATCATATGCTAATATGGATTCCCCTTATCAAATAAGGTACTGTATTCCATGAGCAAAGTAGAATCACAGTATCACAAGCAAACAGACGCCTGAGCTGGGCAAATCCAGGGGTATTTCCAACTCAAATCCTTCTGGTACCTGCCTTCTGGTACAGCCTTGCAAACTTATATTGGACTGATCAACCATAACCCAACATGCTGTACTTTGGTTCCAAAATCATAATGTCATTGGCTCTTTTCAAAAATGAAGAACTAATAATATGGAAGGGAATGAACTCCCGGGATCCTATCTGCGGTAAGCCTTTATGCCTTTGACATATCTGTATCTACATCAAGCTATCTGTCTATATACATATATATGTATGTATATATATATATATATATATATATACATATATACATATATGTATATATATGTCAGTATCATTGTTTATATATTTATAACTATATAAAATTATTTTTTTTCTTTGTCCTACTTACTACATGGAAACAAGTTAAAATATTGAAGTATTCTTTCTTACTGCCCCACTTTCCCCCTCAATTCTAGACTTATTTTATTTACCCATGTGTTGCAGTTTTGATGTCTGTCAATGGTGTTAAAATCTCTGATGAGGGGTAAAGCTTTTTATTCAAACATATACAATATTTTGCTACTCCTAACCATCTTTCCTTTATGACACCATTCAATCTGTGAAGTCTGCCTCATTTCTTTATCTTCCTATATATATATATGTATACATACATATATATATATATACATACATATATATGTATATATATATGTATATATACATATATATATAGATAGATAGATAGATAGATAGATAGACAGATAGATAGATAGATATTGTACTTACCTATTTCTCCCCAAATGCCACTTAATCATTAACTCTACCTTATTTTTACTATAAGTATATAGTCATTAATATTAATATGTATCAGCTTATACTTGACACATCTCTATGACAAAATATTTTATATACATACATACTTAACACACAGAGTGGCTGTATCTCTATATCTACCTCTAGTCATCTATTGTCTACTATCCATATATTCATCTGTCTATCAATCCATCTATCTGTCTGTCTGTCCATCTATCTATCTATATCACAAAGGCTGCTGTTCATCCTTAAATTCATGCTTAGCTTTTGCTGCCCTCATCACTGGTTGAAGGCTATAATTCTTCATTGTTAATCCATTTCCCCCTCTCCCTTCCTGATCCAGCTTACATGAAAATTCATCCTAACTTAGTATGAGACCATTTCTCCTAAGAAACAAGAACTTAGATGAACAAGAACAGTCCTCTTAGCTTTCTTTAATATATTGATCACATAATCACATTTTATACAAGGAACTTAGCCAATTCTTCTCCAGACTTCCATCACGCCAATCAATTTTACATTTTGGACATATAATAATGGAAATTCAATGTTAATTATAATTTGTGCTCTGAAAAATTATAAGAAGCAAGAATCAAATAATTAAATATCTTAGGCCCTAAGTGGGAAGCACTGCATCAGTAGGCTTATGGAAGGACTTAGGATTTTTTTTTTTTTTTGACTTTGGAAATTTTAAAATCTTTGTATTTCTGGAAAGGAAAAAAAGTACAAAAGTCAGGCAAGTATGAAGGAAGGAGAAGTCTTTAAAACATGACTTTACTAAGGACCATAGAGACAAAATGTTAGCTATATTCTTATCAGCTTTTAATCTATAAATATAAGCTATTTGGAGTCTGTAGAGGGGTTTGTGGGAGAAAATTATTTTTCCTTACCAATAATTTTACATGTCAGTACTAAATTCTGCTCTTATTCACAAATGGATAACTGACAAAACTTAACTAATATAGCAGGGCTCAATGTCTCTTTTTCCTATAATTTCTCTCACTCAGGAATAAATCATCACTGCTTATATCATTTCATTTACATTCATGTTCCTGTCTCCTCATTATTTAGTCTTCAGTGGTATCAAAGTTCAATAGAAGTAAGAAGCCACTGAATTGCATAAGGATTCATAAAGGCTTTATATTGATGTAGAAAACTGAAAAGACATATTTGTTTTTATCATATTTTTATTTATTTTGTTAAATATTTCCTAGTTACATTTTAATATGGTTTGGTTCACCTCTGATCTACATTTTAAAGAACCTCACAATGTGGGATCTAAACCTTTGTTAGAAATTATTTCTAAAGGCAGAATTTTGTTTTTATTCTTCTGAAAGCTTTAAATATTTTTTGAATATAAAGAATCTAATAAAATATAGTTAGTAATTCCTTTCCATTCTTTATGATAGTTCCCTTGCCTACATACAAGTTATCAGAGCAATGCATCTTTTTTATAATGGAGAGATGAAGCACTCAAATGGAGGGAAGAGATATAAAGGCAGAAAAGGGAAATACAGCAAGATTTTCCAGTTAGATAGTCAACAAAATTTGGAAGTTTTGATTTCAGAAAAAACTCACTGTTCACCATCGTATTCTTGACTCATTACAAATTTTTGTATTATCATAAGTTGAATCTAGTTAAATGTGTCAGGAAGAGTATTGAATTTCTAAACTCAAGCCATGAAAGACTAGGCTACAGACATTATAACTAATGTTGGAAGCAGACAAAGATTTCATCAGACTGAAGCAAGTGTTAAAAGGCATAATTATTCCTAATTTTTGCCTTTACAAATTTTCTGTGAAGAGCTATAATTTTCTCCTGACCCGGCATGTGTTTGGTGCTATGATTAACTGGTCTCGATAAGTGTAGGAAAAAGAGAAAGTAAAGTAGTTTCCCATCACCCCTAGGAGCAATCTGCATCCCATTTGAGGCTACTGGACTCTATCAGAATTGCAAGATAGCTCAGTGAGCCAGGAAACTCAAAGAGGATTTTTCAACCTTTGGCATGTAGGTAGCTATTGAAGAGCTGAAGACTGGCAGGTGATTAACAAATGCAGCATATTTGAGTTCACCCTGTTCTTCTATTTGAGTGAACTTAATTGGTGTGTCATTCTGTGGATCTATCTGTATATCTGGGGATGAAAGGTCAAAAATCTACCAGTACCACCAACTGATTAGTAACTTTTAAGGGGATCCAGAGTCGTTTAAAGTGTTTCAATGGTGAGGCCATTTAGTAAAATTTGCTACTGAAGGTACTAAAGCATGCTGTAGTCTAGATGAAGCCATTCTCTCATGCATTATTCTATTAAGCACCAAGCAAAAACTTGTGGGCATTTGGGACTAATGACTTGATTAGTTTTTCACTTTTTAAAACAACAGTTAAGCATAATAATGCACAAAATACAAATTTTGCAAAATCATGAAGAATCTTGACTTAAAATAGAGAAAATATTATTTAGAAAGATTAATGATTTAATAACACCGAAAATGAAAGGATAAAAGTACATTACTAGTTAGGTTAGTCTCCTGATAGATTCCTCTCTAAATTACTTCAAGTTGTCTTACATAGTCATCTTATTTTAAATAAGTTTAAAATTTTATAGGAAATGTTCTAATGGATCAGATGTGTATACACACATATACATTATGTGTGTGTGAATATATATGTATATATACACACATATGCATATATATGTGTGTATTATATACACACATACAAACATATATATGTACATACACACACATGCATATATGCATATGCATATATATATATCTGGATGCACACACACACACACACACACACATAATATGTACACACACACACACACACATATATATATATATATATATATAATATATATATATATACACAGCATATAGATATGATTTTATTCTGGAATAAATGTACCTTTAATCAAGGTACATTGCTAAAAGGCAACAACTATCTAATTGTAGCTGTGGATCCCATCACAGACTAAACTGTGATTATCAAACTATCACAGACTGAGATTCAAATTGTGGAAGACTTATAACGGTAATTTTCTAGTCTTGGCTCCTTGCCCTTATCCATTTTGTTAACTGGAAACTTCTGAAGTTAATTCAGATGTATCATTTGCTCTCCATGTGAATAAACTTAGCAGTAAGGTCATAAAATATTTGATAAAGATAGAAATAAATAATAAGACCCCCAAAATATAATCATGGAGTGTATACTAATAAGAACAGTGATGAAGTGAGATATGGAAAGAAGTGAAGGACATTTTTTGAGAAGAAGTGTGGTATAGTCAATATTGATACAAAGCTAACTAACCTCATAGCCTAGAAGACTTGGGTTCAAGAGTTATCTCTTATATACACTAGTTATGTGATTAGGCAACTCATTTAATCTGTATAGTAAGCAGATAAATCACTTAATCTATTCTAGACTAGCTGTGTCAAACACAAAAATCTTCAACACTTCTTAATGAGGTCTAAGTTTTAGATGAAATTGAAAAATATTTAACAAAATAAATAAAATTATAATTAACTATGATAAAACATACACAATACTAATAGCTTTGTAAGCATTTAATCAGGCATTCTTATGTGTGGTTTAATGGCCCCCATTTCTATTTGAATCTGATGCACACTATTGCGTAGAGTTTCCTCATCCAGGAATTCCCCATGTCATTGAAATCATAACTCCAGATCTTGTTATTTGGAATTAGAGGCAAAGAATTGTGTGGTCATTTTGTCAGAAAATCCATAAATTCGAATGTGTAAGTCTTTGATGATAGTGGTATGGTATGAGGTAGATTTGTTTGCTAACATCATTGAGGAATTTGAAAGTGACTGGGGATTTATGGTAGTAATAAGATTTAAAAATTAGAATATGGTGATATAAACTGATTTAATGAACATAAAAAGGTCAATAACATTA
This sequence comes from Sminthopsis crassicaudata, assembly GCF_048593235.1. Lineage (NCBI taxonomy): Eukaryota > Metazoa > Chordata > Mammalia > Dasyuromorphia > Dasyuridae > Sminthopsis > Sminthopsis crassicaudata. The sequence goes on from NC_133622.1 coordinate 43,035,214, forward strand.
GAGAATAAAGATAAAATAATTCTAGACCAATGTTTTTCTATATGAGAACAACCATGGAGAACATCAAACATATCATCTCCCCTTCCTAGACTTATTTGATCAGGGAATAAGAGACAAAGACAATGACAAGAAATATGCTGTCCTCAGAACAGTGACAAGATATAGTCAGATGGAGATGGCAGGAAGAATCAAAATAAAATATTAAGAATATATGATTGTTTTTGTGAATAGCCCCTTGAATTCAAGCACATGGCTGGATTCAAAATACCATGCAAGGGCATTTTGTCTATAGTACTAAATCTATAAAGATTCGATCCACAGAGGGTCCCTTTTGTCCTCTCACAGGAAAATATGATTCTGGAATAGTCACACATCTACTCCAGATGACATTTATGGAATCAAGTAAGTTATTCCTAAAGAAAAAAATGAGACAATAGCCTACAAAATTCCTTACAAAAATGGTTAATAGACCTGCGAAGAAGAAATTTTGAAACTGATGGAGATGTGAGGATATCTTGCAATGTTGGGAGTCAAGAACTGAGGTATTAATGAAGCATTTTTTATGCAGAATAGAGGATGCAGCTTAATAAACATTCAATAAATATGCATTATAAATAAGCACAGAGCTCCATATTAGTGGAATAAGCAAGCATTAGAATGGAGAATACAACCAAAGGGTTGTATTTCAAACCAAAAGATTGATTTGGAAGAAAGAAATGTTTGAAAGTGAAAGAATTAAATATCTCTCCATCAATGACTATCAAGGTTACTCGAAGTTTAGAAAAGTTATCATTTTGTTGTTATTGTGGTTGTTCAGTAGTATTCGATTCTTCATGGCCCCATGGACCATAGCACACTAACCCCTTTTTATCCATCTCATATTTTGCCATTCCCTTTTCCTTTTGCTTCCATTCTTTCCCAATATCAGAAACTTTTCCAATGAGTCCACAATTCTTATTATGTGGACACAGTATTTAAAGTGCAGTTTCAAAATTTGATCCCCTCAGTGAATAGCTTGAATGAATTTCTGTAAATATTGGTTGATTTGATCTTCTTGCTTTTCAAGAAACTGTCAAAATCATTTTTGTGATTCTGTGGTACTTACCTTTCTTCATTATGCAATTCTTGCAGGAATTTGCTATAAAACCATACCTTTAACTATATGGATCTTTTTCAGTAGGGTGATGTCTTTGCTTTTTAGTATACTACACTATAATAGTAGTATCCAGATTTATATTTTAAGTCAGTAGTTATCTATTTTGAAATCCTTTTTTACAGATGAGGAAATGGACTCAGAAGTTGAAATGGCTTGCCTAAGGTCACATAGTGACTGCTAGAGTTAGACCAAAAGATCAGGTCCTTTTTCTTCAAACATAGCACATTGTTTGGATACAAGAAGCCTCTGTTCATGTACTCATTTGAGCATTTTATGGCTTGTGATTATGGAAATCATTTAAATATTTTGAGTGTTAGTATTTCTTCCTTTGTAAATGAATTTAACAATATTTATGTTATCTACCTCATGTTATTGATAGGATAAATATTTAAAAATTATAAATTATTATGAATTGTAAATATATTATCTATTGATCAGGTTATTGTGATTGTTATTATATACAAATATATGATTGTTTCTGTAATTCAGGCAAATAGAAGTGCTCCTTTTTATAACCTAGGGATGAACTTTTGATTTAATCCATTTTGCTTATGACAGTCTAGTACAAAATACATGCAGTGAACATGGCAGTGTGAGAATGTTCACTGTGGGGTCAAGAGACTTGGAATCTACCCTGACTCTGCCAATAGCTAGCCATAGGAACTTAGGCACATTTCTTAGATATGTAATGCTGTTCATCATCTACAAAATAATGAATTTGACTACATGATGTATAAGATTTCTTCTTGCTCTAAAACTTATATCACTGGGGTTTTTCCTAATCAAAAGAGCAAGAATATTGAAAATCCTTTACTGTAGGGAATGTTGGAATTCCGGAAGGCAATCTTTTTTAGAAGTGAGGGAAAAGGAACACAAATAAAACTCAAAGTAAGAACATATCAAAAAATGCAGGAGTCAGAATATTTACAACTGAGATATGAATAGTGACAAGGGTGGCTATTTGTCAAATAACAATTTTTAAAAAGTAATTTTTGTACAAAATATATAAAAATAATTTAAAATAGATATATACAAGCATACAAATAGGTGAATTTACTAATTATTGAATGATTAGATTCAAAATGATTAGACTCTTGATTATGGATTGATACCACCTTATGGAAATAGGGGGATGATCAAGGTATACACTCTCAGAAATTTGCCCTTTGTTTTTCCTTGCTTGGTTTTAGACTTGGAAAAGGGCATAAAATAGAATACTCAATGATTTTTGGATGACACAAGTTTGAAAGAAATATCTCAAATATTGTAAGATACAATCAACATTCAAAATGTCTCAATGGTCAGAGTTGTCCCAGAGTGGTATATGAGGTATTGGGTTCTCTTTCATTAGAGATATCAGATATATACTAGGTTGCTATTTGTCAGAGCTATCATAGATGGGATTGTGTTCAAATATTGTTCAGAATAGTAAGTTTTAACTTACTGTGGACCTGTGATACTATAATTTTATGTTTTTGTGAAACCGATGAAAGAGAAATATGAAGCAAAACATAGTTGAAAGAGAAAACAAAACCAAATACAGAAAAAACCCTGTATCTTCCTCTTTAAAATGCAATAAGATAATATGTTGGGGGGGATGAATGTTTATTCAAGGCAGAAAAGGAAAAAATGTATTGCTATTATGTGTTAAATTTAAATAAGTTGTACCACATATTTATTACAGGTCATGTCCTTAAAGTTGTCATTAAAGTTGTTGTCACATTTGGTGAAGAGGGCACAATTAGCTCACTTGGTATATGTTCTTTGAAGGGCTGTCTAAATAAAGGTTTCTATAATTTCCAGAATCGTTACCATTTGGAAAACAAAAAAAAATGAGGGACTAATCTGAAAAGATAAAATGTCAATAATCAAAATCTAAGTAAAGAACATTTTATGGTAAGTGTTGGGCTATTTTATTGTGTTAAATGCTTTTAAACTATAATTTTATTGTATTACACACTTATTTGGGTTCATTTGGGATAAATATTAGAAAGTGCCTGGGTAAAAAGTAAAATTTAATGAAAAAAATGGAACCAATGTAAAATCTGTATGAATCATTAACAGTCAAGAATAGTTTATTTTGTGTATATTAACATGGATTTAATTAAGCCAGCAGAGCAATGTTCCACAGGCATTGTTAATTAGCTAATAAAGTCCCCATCACTTCTAATTGTATTGAACAGAATCAATTACTTCTCCAAACTGAAACAGTTGCAACGGATTGGCTAACATAATGAAGCAAAATCAAATGTTGTTTTAAAAATAATAAAATACTGGTTAATATAAACAAATCCATGCAGGTGACTCTACTCTGAGTTCAAACTATTAATTAAAGAACATTACATGAAGGAAAAAAAGCTTATTTCTGAAGATATTTGTAAGACTCAAGTGTGATATTGTTTGCATTTATGTGAACCTGTATATGCATACAATCATATAAAACTATACATGATAGGTAAATATATGTACTATTCAATATGGATAACACATTGGAAAATTGGCTACTAATGGAAGATCCTGAGTCCAAGTGTTGACAATATTTTTCTTCAACAATAAACCAATTAAGATGTTGTCCTTGAAATGACATTTATTCTGAATCTAATATTTTCTTTAGTGATTTTCATTAAATGTTCTTACTAAGAATATTCTAAATAACCCAGCGATTAGCCTTGGGGAAAAATGAGTTGAGTACAAGCATACTTTATCACTTTGCCAAGCTCGACCATCGTGATGTGGTAATAGCCCAAACGACAGGAGTCATCTGTTAAACAACAAACTATTAAGCTGAGAACACAAATATTCAGACAGGCACAATATAGTAATTTGCTCTTTGTTGATGGATATCAGCAGTGGAAGAACAATAGCACCATTTATATTAAAACATGTAAGGATAACCAGGGAGGAAAGATGTTTTCAAGTTCAAAGTGCCCCAATTAGATATAATAGATTTTGAAATATGGTCAAGTTAGGTTGAAAATCTAGAAGGTCTGATGTGGACAAATAACAAACTGAGGTAATATAATTTATATTTCTCTAAAGTAGATAAAAACCTAACTTAAGACTAAAATGTGTTAAGGTATATGCATATAAACCGAGTTTTTGAGATACTAATTTTATAATGTGCAAGAAGGGATTTAAAAAAACATTGGGGGTTAAAATAATATCAGAGAAGCTAGAAGTCAGAAAATGGGTCAATTGACTACCAAGTGACAATATTATAATTACAATGTATGCAAGAAGAGGGATCACAGGAATCAAGAAAGACTGGTGGAGCTTAATTATGATAAAAACACAAGGTTGGAGAGCCAATGGCTACGGCATAGGAAGATGATGTCATTTAAGTTGACAGAGAATAACTTCTAAAAATAATAATAAGCATTAAGTACCAATAGTTTACAAAAGCACTTTTGATTTAGAACGAATTGAAACTCAGGTAAAAAAGACCAGCCATCCTTCAAAACTATACTAAGGAGGCTAACCTTCTAGGATGAAATCCATTGAAACAAACAAAAAATGCAAACTTGAGTTTCATAGACTATTAGAGCCAAATGAGATATTCAAGCTCACAAATTTCAACTTCATTTATAAATGAGAAAACTGAGCTTGAGAGCATAAAAAAACTTGCTCAAATTCCTAGCTTTTTAATGGCAGAGCTGAAATTGAACCCCAGTCTCCTCAATCCTAGTCCATTACTTTTACTCTTATGTTACACTGTCTCTTTGCATCAAATGAATTCTGCCAGTTGTAAATAACTATTGTCTTAGGATTCTTTACTCTGAAGGACATTTTCTTTTCTAAAAAGTGGACTCTAGAGAAAGGGAATAAGAAAGAACAGGAGGTTCTCCAAATGGTGAACTCAAGAAAGAAACCCTGCATATTGTGGGAATTGGCAGAAATATTAACTAGATAGAGGCAGGACCTCTGAATCAATTCATCATTTTGATATTAAAAACTCGATGCAGATTGGGGAAGATTCTCAGAGGAAAAAGCCAAAGCCCCTGTAAAGCTATTTAGTGATATTGAGTCTGAAAGCAGATGATTTGAGGGGAAAGTTTTGAAATGAAATGGAGATAATTATGGTATTTCTGATTTTGTGAAAGGTTTTTATAAGTGAACTTTAAGAATAGCTGGAAATTTAGGTTTTATATACTATATATTTTTGTTAACTGAGGTTGATGTAAAGTGGCCAAGAAATTAGTAACAACAAAAAATTATGTAAGTTACATGACAATACAGAAAACATTTACATTTAGTCATTATATGCTAAATGTATGCCTCTAAATAAATCAATGTTAAAGCACTCATTGATAAAAATATAATTCAAATAACAATAACAAGAAAGATTTGATAAAATGAAATGGCTGGGTTTTATTTATAAAAGGATCAGGACAAGGACGAAAAGAAATTTGAAAAAAAAAAGTTAATCTTTTTGAAAAGATAGGTCAGAACATTATAGGTAGTGGACCTGTCATTTATGTGGTATATGGAACTATATTATTGAGGAAATCCTTTCTAGCAGTTTAGAGCTGACCTTTTTTTGTGCACTGGATATTCTTAGAGAGTTGCCTAAAGTACATAGCTACTCATTGGTTCAATATTACAGTAATATGTCTGTTCTAACTACTTGTGCTCAAAGTTGCTCAATTCTGTGAAAACCAACAACATGTAATAGAAATAACACTAAAAATTGTCATATTCATCATTGGATTGAAATGCTAAAGTAGAAAATGGAAATATAATTAGAATTAACAGGCAAATTTGTAGTCTTAAAATGAAGCAGTGGAGAGAGACTAATTGAGTTTGGTTAAGATAACTTGCTAGTCATTAAAAATGAACAAAAACCCCAAAACAAAACAACAAAAAGCCCAAAATATTCTTCTTCAATGACCCCTTCAATGACAATACATTCTAAATCAATATATACATAGACATCACCACATGATCAATATAGAAATCAGTATGATTATTTATTTTGCCACCAAAAGTGAAAAAACTCTCTACAATCAATTAAAATAAGACCTGGATGAGCTTCCTATTGCAAAATTCAGACTTCAAGAAAATAGGAAAAACCATCAGACCATACAGGTTTGATCTAAATAGCATCCCTTATGAATATAAAGTGGAAGTGATTAATAGATTTAAGAATTTAGATATGGTAAAGGGCCTGAAGAACTATGGGCAGAGATTCACAACTGTCCAGAACAAAGCAACAGCAACAACAACAAAAATTCACCCCCCCAAAAAAAAAGGAGCAAAAAAGCAAAATGGCTGTCTGAGAAAAGAAGGAAAGTAAAAGGTAAAGGAGAAAGGGAAGAATATATCCCATTAAAATCACAATCCCAGAGAATAGGGAGGAGAGATAAATGAGCAATGCAAAGAAATAAAAGAAATTAATAGAATGGAAAAGACAATAAACCTCATCAAGAAAATTAGAGTCATTGAGAGAAAATTTCTTGCAAGAATGTATGTGCTAAAAATAAATAAAATGCTTGGGATTTAACAAAAGCAGATGAGATTAATAAGAATTTTATTATCTTATTAATACGAATACATAAAGATTTACTTAAGAAAAATCTTAAGAAAACCATGATGATGTGGTTACAGATTTAGAGCCAGAAAACCTGAAGGATAAAATCTGATGAGGTCAGGAATCATTGCTAACAGTAAAGTTGGTGGAAGTGATAGAATTCCAGGTGAATTATTTAAAACATAAAAGATGATACTCTTCAATTTGGAATATGCTCAAAGGGCTATCAAACCGTGCATACCCTTTGATCCAGCAGTGTCTCTACTAGGTCTGTACCCCAAGAGATCATAAAGGAGGGGGGGATGGGATCCCCGTGTGCAAAAGTGTTTATAACAGCCCTTTTTGTAGTGGCAAGAAACTGGAAACTGAGTAGCTGCCCATCAATTGGAGAATGGTTGAATAAGTTATGGTGTATAAATGTAGAGAATATTATTGTTCTGTAAAAAACGACCAGCAGGAAGATTTCAGAAAGGCCTGGAGAGATTTACAGGATGCTGAGTGAAATGAGCAGAACCAGGAGACCATTGTACACAGCAACAAGATTATGTGATGATAGACTCTGATAGACATGGCTCTTTCCCATAATGAGATGATGCAGGCCAATTCCAAATAGGCTTATGATGGAGAGACTCATCTACACCCAGAGAGAGGTCTGTGAGGACTGAAAGTGGATCACAGCATAGTTGTTATTTGTTGTTGCTATTGTTGTTTGCTTGCTTGCTTTTTTGTTGTCATTTTTTTCTATTTGCTCTGATTCTTTTTGGGTAGCATGATAAATGTGGAAATACATATCAAAGAATTTCACAGGTTTAACTTATATAGAATTATTTACTGTCTAGGAGAGGGAGATAGAGGGAAGGCAGGGAGAAAAATTTGAAATGCCAAGTCTTACAAGGGAAAAAATATTAAATAAATTTAAAATAGAATGTGAAGAGGTAGAAGAACTACCTTCTAGTTGCCAACATTCACTCTAATTGCCAACATTCACTCAAATATGGAGAAAGCAAGAGAGTTATACACACCCACACCCACACCCACCCACACACACATACAATCTACTTCTGTTTCACTGACTACATTAAAGCCTTTGACTGTGTGAATCACAAAGTGTGACAAGTCTTCAAAGCGATGGGAATACAGGATTACTGTATTTGTCTTCTGATGAATCTGAATATAAACCAAGAAACAACAGAATCAAATATAAAACAACTGATTGGTTTATACTTGGAAAAAGAATACAACAGGACTATATAGTGTCACCTGACTTATTTAACTTATGCATGCATACAGGGTATTAAGGTTGCCAGGAGAAGTTTCAACAATCTCGGACATGTACATAGTATGACTCTGGTGGCAGAAAGGGAAGTGAAATGAAGCCTCTTGAGAGAGTGAAAGAGGAGAATGTAAAACTTGGCTTGAAGAGAAATATAAAAATATCTAAAGTCTTGGCAAAAATACTGGAGTGGTTTGCCATTTCCTTCTCCAGGACATTTTATATTTGAGGAAACTGAGACAAGCACATGATTTAATTGAGTTGCCCACAGTCACACAAGTAATAAGTTTGAGACCCAATTTTAACTCAGGTTTTTCAGGTGTTCTTGACTCTAAGCCGGAACTCTATCCATTGTGCTACTTAGTTTTAGGCAGAAAACAGACCTAATCCTCAAAGATTTGAGAGCATTAAGGAGTTAAATATCCTCCTAATGTGATCATATAAATATGTTGGATGCATATTCAGTTCTGTTGTAGTTTAAATGACTTCACCCTCAATCATTTATACTTTTGTATAAGAATAAAATGGAAAGATAAATCATAGGAACAGATACACTATGTTTGATCAATGATTTTCTTTAGATCAAGTAAATAATGTAGCAATACCTATTTTGCAGTATTTATATGCTACTGCTTTCTGGAATCTCATCATTAAGGTGCAATGTGGACACTTTTAAAGAGAGCCACATTTTCCTGCCCCCACCTACCGAACCTTTCCTTAATCAACTGTATAGAGCAGCCACAGTTACAGCCTACCATTTATGGGGCAAAAGATTTTCTATCATATTACCACTTTATGCTTTGAATAAAGAATATACAAATCTTCATCCTTGTTCTCATATGAGCAAAAGGTTTCCTATTATATTAAACATTCTAACTGATATGAAACATTCAGCTTAAAGCAAACTCTTTCATAGATAGAATAAAATGGATCTGAGTTAGGACACTGAAAACCCCTTTTTGTTAACGTTTTGAAGTCTTGTGATGGGGAAATGAAACATTGTTTTGGATATTTTCATGGCTCCTAGGAGATGCCTTTTTGAAATAGAGACCAGGAATAAGTGTGGTTAAATTTTTCTCTCATGTCAATTCTTAAGATTCTAGTGTAGTAGCAGCTAGATGGCACAGGGGATAGAGTACTGGCCCTGGAGTCAGGAGGACCTTAGTCCAAATCTGGTCTCAGACACTTAACACTTCCTAGATGTGTGACTCTGGGCAAGTCACTTAACCCCAATTGCCTCACCCAAAACAATACTTAAAACAAAATCAGAGTGTAGTGAATAAAGTATTAGATGAGTCAAGAAGACAAGAATATGAATTTTGTCTCAGATATTTACTATATATGTAATCCCAAGCAAGAAACATAACTCTCCTCCTCACTTTCCTAATTTATAAAAAGAATGAATTTTACTCAATAAACTATAGAATCCTTCCTGATTTATCAACATCTTATTATTCTATTTTCAATGATCCTGTTATTTAGAGCTAAAAGAGATCTTAGATAAATCTTTAATTCAATCACCTCATTTTACATTAGAGGAAGAAAGGCATATTTTATAATAGGGGTCAAATTTTATATTAATTAGCATCAGGACTGCATATTTTTAACCTACATCATATTGCTTGCCTTCTCAATGAGGAAGGAGAAAGGGAGTGAATTTGGAAATCAAACATTATAGAAAATAAATTTAAAATTGTTTTTACATGTAAGTAGAAAAAAAAAAATAATAAATAAATGTACAACTATTATACAACATGTAAATATACAACTAGCATTGTAAAAGAAATAAGCTCAGGTTTCCAAATATACCAGGCCAAGTCCATTAACTCTTTTTATTCAGAGGACTATGGGGAATTTTTCATGTAAGGGTAGGAGATGTCGTTTGTTAGATGAAAAAGAAAAAAAAAAGATTTAAAGGACAATATTTGAAAAGGAAAAGCAATTTAATTAAGAGTGGGGCTGGAAAAGGACATAGAATATGCATAAAGTAGGAGTTTGGGATAAATAATTGGAGCATAAGACCTGCAAAGAGAAAATAGAGATTGAAAGAAGAAACAAAGAAGGCTGTGTGCCTAAAGCTATTAATGTCAAATAATTTCTATAATAGTTGCATAAAAGTGACTACCCTGGCCCCTGCCTCTTGAAGTAGAGATATGCTATATTTTATCTCCTCCTTTGGCATTCTCTAGTATGTTTAAGGAGGTTTGGGGGTTGTCCAGTATCTCTGATATTGAAGATATCCCTTCAATTTTAGGGGTCCCCTGTAAATCTCATTCCATTAAACCACAGATTAACTTTTACAGAGGAATGTTTTCTCCAAATGTTTATCAAAAACAAACATATTTATATTTCCTCAATATCTAAGAGGCATAATAGACTCTTATTTCTAAATAAAAGGGAGAAGCAGGGGAAGATCAGCTTCTCTCCTTAAACAATTTATTTCATGGTGCCTATTTTGTGTTTGAACAAAATCTTCACTGTTTCTGCACATTAGAGAGTAGGGGGGAACAGCGTCCCTGTCTCAATCTCATAAGTTTAAAATTCAGCCTGTAAGTTCCAATAGGTATTATATATTAGAACATAAACTCTTTGAGAGTAAATATTTTTTTGATATAAGCTATATGTTTGGCTACTTGTTACAATAAAGAACACTGAAATTAAGAACAACTTCTCTACAAAATTATTAGGCTTGTTGATTCCCTTGCCTTTTCTTCTACCCATATCATAAATCTATCTACCAGACACAAGAAACCAATTTCCCCATGTAATCCCCTTATTTAATAAAAGTTTCTTGTAGTTCAATGTATTAAGTGTAAATACTTCCAATAGTTTTATATACCTGAAGCAATAAAATCCAAGATCTGTTGATGTACAGGACTATTTATTTCATCTTTGGTGACAATATTCATTTCACTGTCTATCCATATCTTACCCATCATGTTAAGTAAAACAAACTCAAGTTCAAGTTATAAAGGGATTTAAAATAAAACAATTTTATATTCATTTTAATTATGTCTAGACTTTATTAAATGAGAGAAGGAATACACATTGAAACCTATGCTTTAGGAAGATCACTTTTGCATTTGAGTGGAGGATGGGCTCAAATAACTATAAGGATGATGGATGGTATCCTTGACCATAATAGTGAAGAATAATGAATTAAAATTTGTTAAATGAGTAAAATAATGAGTTGAGTTTAAATTATCTATAGAACATCTAGCTTGAGATGTCCAATAAGCAGTTGGATAAGTGACAGTGGAGATGAACAGAAGAATTAGAGCTAGAAAAATATGTTAAGACTCATTAGAGAAGAAATGATAATGAATTGATGGGGAATTGATTGGGTCTAATTAAATAATAATTTAAGAAAAGAATCAATTGCAAACTTCATTCTCAAGAAGTTTATCCACAAAGGGGAGGAGATAATATAGCAATAGCCAGTAGCAATGGACATTTTTTATTTTTATTTTTTGATGGTGGAGAATTTTTTGATGATGGGGATGAGATGGTTGTGTTCCTAGGCAGCAAGGAAGTAGTCAGTAAACAGAAAGAAAGTGAAGACTACTCATTGGGGACAATAGAAGAGTCAATCTTCAGGAGAAGATGAGAGGTAATGGCATCACTTGTGCATTTAGAGGAACTTACTATTGCAAAGGGAAAAAGCTGTTTCTTCATGTGAGACCAGGGTAAAAACAGCAAACATCTGGGAGATGAGATTGAGAGGAGAAAAAAAAGGAACTTTGTGAATGTCCTCAATTTTTCACTAAGATATGAGGGGAGATTCTTAGCTGAGAAGATTGTGGGAGGGGAGCCATTGGTGTTTGAGAAGGGATGAAAAGATTTGGAAAAGCCCGTTGTGGTAAGTAAGAAAGTGAATTGTTTAGGGAGGTGCAACATAGTTATTTTGAAGCTAGCAGCTGATTTTATGCAACATTAATTTGTACTGCACCCAATCAGAACTCATGTGACTTTACCAGCTTCATTCAGTAGTCCATGAATAGGCACCAAAGCTAAATTCCTACCCCATTTCATATTCCTATTGCTTAGAATAATCCAAAATTGGCACTTAGCAGGGCATGATTGGCAATAGGAAAAGGAAGTAAGGGATCCAAGAATTACCCCTTACCTACCTTCTATAATACTCCTTCCAAAAAATAACTTTTGGAGTATTTTCTGGTTCAGTTTTTTTTTTCCCTTTCTCATTTTATTAATGTTTGCAATGATCTCTGTTTCATGCCTTATTTACCCAGCCTTCAAAGTTCAACTCAAAGCCCACGTGTTCTCTGAAAAGTATTTCCTGATTTTTTTGTTTGTAATTGCTGATCCTCTCAGACCTCATGTACCATTTTGTTTTGCACTTCTTTAATCCTCTTATTATGCATGATCTATAAGTTCCCATGTTCTTCTTAAGACTAAACTCATTGAGGGCAAATGCCTTACCTTATGCAAACTTTTTATCTTTCCTGGTCTCTAGGATAGTGCTGTCTTTATACATAGTAGATATTTACAAAATCATTTTTTAGAATTAAGTAGTATTGACTATTCAGTCAATCTACCCACATCTAAGTTTAATAATGTGACAGATAACAAGAATATGTTTTCCTAATGCCATATTAAGAAACCACCTTTTGTTTAAACCTTCACAATGTACTATTAGAGACAACATAAAGAAAAAGTGATTGCAAATTCTGATTATACATACATGTGCTCCCTATATTTTCATCCCCATTATTACATTCAATTTAGTTTAATTTCATGCCAGAGCTCTGTTAAATAGTAAACTTTTTACTGTATTTTAAATCTGATGGAGAGGAAATAATATTAGATTTGGAGTCAGAAGAAAGGGGATTTTAGTTCTAGTTTTGTGATTTACTAGTTGAAGGAAATTAACCACATCATTAATTTTCTCTAAGCCTCAGTTTCAGGAAAATTAAAATGTGAGGTTCTACATTTAGAACATAAAAATAAATTGCAGAAGGAGAGAGGGGTGTGAGTTGCCTTGAGAGCAGTTCAAGTGGAAAAAAATACTTGCATATTATAGACAATTACAAGCTCAATATAAGACAACGCTGTCATTCATCTATCAAAAAAAAAAAAAGAAAGGAAAAAAAAGAAATTAAGGCAAATCTTTTGTAGATTTTCTATCATTATCATCATCTCCTAATTATAAAGTTATATAATCACTAATATTTATAATTGGAAGGAACTTTTATTCCTTTGAGTACTCATAATAACCCTAATAGGGTAACTAGCGTAGATATTAGTATTCCTGTTAAGAAGATGAGAAAACAAACTTAGAAAGATTAAATTAGTCATCAGGATTTTGTAGCAAGTGTCAGAAGTGTTCTTGAACTCTTTCCTAATTCTAAATGAGAAACCTTATTCCACAACTGCCTCTCACCCTATCCCAACAGCCAAGCTCAAAATTTGGGTATTATCAGACTCTTCTACCACAGTTACTTCCCAAAGCCAAGCAGTTACTGAGATCTGTTGTGTCTACCCCAACATTATATTGTCTATCAGTCACTTCCTTTGTATTTATTGCCAAAGTTAGAATAAACCCTAATTACAATCTATCTGTATTACTGCAATCATTTCCTAAATCATCTCCAATCTATACTTTGCCTAATTTATCCACACAATGCTCTCCATTAATCTTAATTACAAAGAGAAATAACCACGTCATTATTCAATCAAAACACTTCAAAGTTTCCCTTTATATATGGGGCCATAAATTTAGCTGGAAGAGATATTAGAGGTTAGTTGATCTAACATTCTCTTTTTACTGCTTTGGAAACTAAGGACCAGAAATATTAAATAAATTGTTCGAGATCATATAGGTAGAACTGATATTTTATCTAAGGTCCTCTGACTACACTACAATTTCAACATTACTCCTTAGCCTGGATTTAAGGCTCCCTTTACAATATACCAGCTCCTTTTATTCCAGCTTTATTTCACGCAAATTCTTATTTACTTTGCCCAAATGGGATTACTCACCATCTATGGACATACCAATCTAAGTCTATTAATAAGCATTAAGCATTGCAAAACATTATACTGGGGATATAAAGATGAAAATAAAATAATCCCTTTTCTTAAGTTTATATTCTATTGAATTCCACCCAACACTTTCTTACCTTCATGATTTTTTTTGCTCACAGTAATGTGTCCTTAAATAATATTATTGCTTTGTCAAGACTTAGATTTTTTTCCTAAGGCAATTGGGGTTAAGTGACTTGCCCAGGGTCACTCAGCTAGGAAGTGTTACGTGTCTGAGGTCAAATATGAACTGAGGTCCTCCTGACTTAAGGGCTGGTGCTCTATCCACTGCACCAAATAGCCGCCCCAAGACTTACATTAAATGTCATCTCTTCCATTCATCCTTTTATCTTTCTTTGTAAAATTATTTTTTTCTTTCTTGAACTCAAAAGAGATCTTTGTAGCTCTTTTGGGCTCTTATCAGGTTATATTCTGCATTATGGTTATTGTATTTCTTATATAGTATTCCATAAAGAACCTGGATTTCTGAATTTATTCGTAAGATGCTCAATTTTAATATGGAGATACCCTTGAGAAAGCTTTTGAGTATGACTAATTTGCCTAACATGGGATCTACTAGATCCCTTACCACGCAGGTGAGGGTGGCCACCTTTGACTAGCTGCTAATATTTCTGAAACTGGCAAGATTTAACTATTTTCCCTTTTGGACTTTATTCTTTTCTATCACCCTTTCCTGCTGTTCCTTTATCAACTGTTCTCTTATTGTCTGCTTCCAAAAGGTGAAGATCCCAGTTCATTCTCAGCAAAGACATCATAAATTCAATGGTGAGAGGGGAAGTTCCATTCTTGCTTTGCTCCTCTCTTTTATTTCCCTTCCAAGAAACAGGCATGGAGATGCCTGTTTCCATTCCTCTTCGGTTCCAGGGCTTAAATGGTGCCCACAAGACCTGGGAGTAGAACCATGATAACCTTGGAGCCAGCTCGCAGACAGGATGGTACAGCAAACCAACCCATCAAGGAGCCCTGAGAAGTCAGGGTGCCTGGAATTCGAACCTGATGGCCATTTTGTGCTTGGAATGGGCACCTTGCTGAATGGGAACTGAGTGAGAGTGTGAACATACGCCCATTTCTCTCCCCAGAAACTGAAATGGTATAAAGCAGGAGGGACTGTGCCTTCCACATATCTGAAAAGGGAATTTGTATAGTTGTGATTATATTTGTATAGTTGTGATTATACCTTCTGAAGTAAAAATTGCTTGTAAAAGTGAATCCAACAATTAGTGCCTGAATTGCAGGGGATCAATCTTATAAATAATGAAACAACACTGGTGTGGAATGGATCTATTTGCAGAAAACTTATCTATCTGTCAGTTTACTTAACTACAATGGATATTCCTAGGGGGAGAAGTGAAATGGTAAAATCTAAACTACCTGGCCCTCAGGCAGTTGGGGCCTGGGTGATTAGTTTTACATATTTT
Source organism: Sminthopsis crassicaudata (assembly GCF_048593235.1). NCBI lineage: Eukaryota > Metazoa > Chordata > Mammalia > Dasyuromorphia > Dasyuridae > Sminthopsis > Sminthopsis crassicaudata. The sequence continues at coordinate 43,050,651 of NC_133622.1, forward strand.
TGTATGACTCATTCTAGATTATAAATTCAGTGAGGTCAGCCCTGTTTTAATTATCTTTATATCTAACCTCAACACTTTCCCTAGTGCTTTGAAGGGGCAGGTATTTAATACATGACATTTGTATGAATGAACTGAATCTTTTGTTAATGAAATTAAGCTTCTCCATATGAAATTGGGGGGAAAAACAACTACAAATAAATTGCAAATACTAAATTGTCTGTTACAAGCCAGCCATGTTGTAGGAATTTATAGACGGAGAGATGACAGAATGAATAGTTCTTCTAACTTTGAGTAGAATTAGGATAACAGAGTGGGAGTAGCCAAAGGAAATGATCCTTAGTTGGGAAAACAAGTTCAAAGGCATGAGACCATGAAAGTCTTCCATGGGGACATAATTTGGGAAGAGGGCGTGTTAAATTATAACTTTCTTTGTGGGCATGAGTATAATGATGGATGATACTTGTTGAGAACAGAACACTTTACACATATGATTTCATTTAGTCTCTACAACAATCTGAGAAAGAAGTAATATAGATATTTTGAACCTCATTTTGACATGAAGCATCTGCTTCAGAGATATTAAATAACTTGCCCATAGTTACACTGATAATAAATATTGGAATTAATATGTCCAAAATAGAACGTGTCACTTTTACTTCTAAGTACTTTATCCCTCTTGGAAAAGTTGCTATTTCTGTTGAGGGTAACATAGTGCTTCTGGTCATCCAAGTTCACAAACATCCTCAACTCCTCCCTCTTCTTTCCCTTGATCTACCTATCCTTTTAGCCACCAAATCTTGTTATTTCTACCTCTGCAACTTCTTTTATTGTTACTCTCTTCTCTTTACTCATACAGGCACCACCCCAATTCAGGCTCTCATGACTTTTTACCTAGATTATCAAAATGTCCTCCTAATTGTAATTCTTGCCATTAATCTGTCTCCTTTCTAATCCATTATGTGCTAAAGTGATTTTCCTAAAGGTCAGATCTGACAGCCCAGGTCAGTACATCATCCTGAAAGATGATTCTGCTTCCTCCACTTTGAGAAAATGCCCAGACCAGCCATCCTTATCCCTTCCTTCCTGCCCTAATTCTATGAGTGGACTATCCCCATACACACTCCTAGCCAGACTTTTCGGCTCTTTTATGCATTCTCTTTCTCTATTACAATGTATACTCTTTGAGTACAGGGACTGAATATTTGTCTATATTTATACTCCCAGTATTTGACATATAGTAAATAATAAATACTTGTTGACTGACCATTTTAACCTTCCTCTTCTCCAAATCTTGGATCACATATTGCTCCTAGGTTCAAATCAACCTTTACAGACTTATTACATATTCCTCCCTTTTTTACACGATACTATCCTAGCAAACTGGCCTTGTATGCCTCAAACTTCATCTCTTGTGTTTAACACAAACTATAACCTATTTTTGAAATATACAGACTTTGCACCTTTACCTCTTATAATTCTTTGTTTCCTTAACTCAGCTCATGTCACATTCTCTATAAAATCATTTTGAAAAATTCCCTCAGGTGTTAGGATTATATTCTTCTAATTACCAGGTATTTATACATGTACATTGGCTTTTAGAAACTGAATGTAAACATCTTGAAGGCAGTCATTATTTCATTTTTGTACCTGTATCCCTATTGTTTAGCATAGTGCCTGACTCGGAGTAGGCACTTAAGTTTATTTTGATAGCAGTGGCATTTGAACCTGGGTTCTCCTGAGTTTCCAGTGTTACTTACATGCTGTCCATTAAGTCACTGTTGCCCCTCATATGGTAGTCAATGCATTTTTTAAAAAGGAGAAAATGAATTGGTTTGCTGCCTTCTTAATCTCTACCCCTATTTAAATCTTCTGTATTTAATATATTATTATTCAAATTTTGCTAAAGAATATCCACATTATACTGACACCTTGGGAATCAAAGCTCATATGATCAACATTTAATGAGCTGATAGCTCCTTTCTTCCTGGCCTTGATTTTATTTACTCAATTAATTATTTAATCTTAACAAGGAACAAAGCCTCCCTTTGCTTAATTCATCCCTTTGAAGTAATCAGCAATAAAAGGAAAGGTAATGCTGTAAACTACACCATGTGTGGTCTTATAAAAGAATTGTGGGTAACTATTGTTTTAAGCACCCCTGAATACAGCCCTGCTTTGGTGATGGTAATAACACATGGCATTTATATTTAGTGCAGTTTATGAAAGGTAAATGTGCGGAATGGTGACCACTAGTTCTCTCTCATATTAAGCATAGAAAAAAGATGATCTGGATTAAAATGTTAGTGTAATGTACTATGGAGAGTAGAAATGACATTTTCCCTAGAAGACTTTTAAAAATAAGATAGATATCCAGATATCATGTGTAATGATGTGTTTTCAAGCCTGCCTTGAGGAAATGGGATAAATTAAATTACTAGGTCTATTAAGAAAAAAAAAAAAAAAAAAACCAAACAACAACAATGTAGCTTCTGAGTTTCACTGGATTACTACCTACATATTGGTAGACTTCACCTGTGCACAGGAAAATATACATATGTAGATAGTGAAGCTTCTCTTCCTCTCTCCACTGTACCCCATTCCAACTCCCATACATCTCTTTAGGTCAGAAAGATAAGCAGCTAGACATAATATTCCATCTTTGCTTTATATCCTTAGACTTGTGCATATACATGCACATTAAAGCACTATAAGATCCAATTTTGTTCTTGAATGAATAAAATGCTAGACCTGAAGTCAGAAAGAAGTAACTTCAAATCTGCACTCAGAATTTATTAGCTTTGTGTCAAGTATAACTGGGTAAGTCACTTAACCTCTCTTTGCCTCATTTCCTCATTTATGAAAGGATGATAATACGAGCAGCTCCCTCCCTTGGTTGTTATAAGGATAAATGAGATATTATTTGCAAAGCACATTGCAAACTTAAAAGCATTATGTAAGTGCTGGTTATTGTTATTATTGTTCTATGTAAATGCTCATGTTCTGACCAATCAATAACTATTTATTAAGTATGTAATACTAATATATTTTGCCTATGAGTATCAATGAATTACACATGATAAGCCAAATGAGTAAGATTAGGATTGCTTAAAACAAAAGACAACCGTCACTGAACACAGTTCTTATTTAATAGATTTTCCTCCATTTCCCTCATTCCTTAGTTAGTAAAATCTAGCCATTGGACCTTCTGCAGAAGCAGCATCCCACCAAGACTAGTCTTACACCTTCTTGGTTTCAGGAGGTAGTTTTTATGACCCGCTGGTTTTGCAGCTACTGATTTTGATGGGAGGATATGGAAAGCATAGGAAAGAAAAGAGATAAAAAGGATAAGGGGAGGGCTGAAAATGGAGCAATGTTAAATTTTGGGGGAGAGTGCCCAAGTAGTCATTTTCTCTGAAGCCTTTTCTTTATGTCATGTCTTGGAATATTTGTGTCACAGTGGAAAAAGCAGAGAAACATGGAGTTCAAATCTTGGCTCTGGCAATTTCTACCTGAGTGACCATTGACAAATTGTTTGACCTACACAAGGCTTTATATCTGTAAAATGAGGGGTTGGACTATAGGACCTTTAAAGACCTTTCCAGCTGTACCCTGATTACTTCTAAAACCTGGGGGAAATAGTGGGCAATCAATTTGAAGAGAAGTCAACTTGGAAGTCACCTGTAATTTGTCATCTACATTGTTCTTTGCCATCAGCATTAATACTAGGGCAAATGATCATGAATCTCCTACCATTTAATATTTCTTACAGAGGTCAAATGCACTTCCAATTAATTTCAAATGCTAAAGGGGAAAAATGAGGGAGGGATGGTAACATGTAGTCTGAAGGGTATTTGGAAGTAGGGGGAAGTTGGCAAGGTGATTTTGTTAGACACGGATATGTAGTTGATTCATTCATTCACTAACCATTTTCCAAGAATTTATTAGATATTAGGCACTCTGCTTATATCTATATGAACCTCAGCTGTTGGGTTAGCACCAGATGGTTGATCTGTGGCCTTCCTGGCTACTGTCTCCATGAGGCTTCAACTGTTTATTCTAAGAGAGAAAAAGAGAGGGAGAGGGGGAGAAAGATGAAAAGAAAGAAAGAAAAAGGAGAAGTAGGAGGATAGGGAGAGAGACAGGAACAGGGACACACACACAGACAGAGAGAAAGGTTTAAATGTAGAGACATCTTCATATATTGAGGCAGAAGTTTTATTCCTTCCTTCATGTATTTATTTTTTAAGACAGAAAATTGCCAAAATAGCCACTGAATAGCCAAGGTCAAGCATCACCAATTTGAGATCATGTAATATAAGAAATAATTTCCTTTGGACCTAGGAACTACTTATTGGTTTCTTTCCTTGCTGATTCATTAATAATGTAGTTTCAAAGAGGGAGGGCAGTGGGGAGTTTGAAAATCCTTCCTGCCATATGGCTGTTTTAAAATCTCTGCTGTAGACTTCATTTCTTTTGGGACAGCTCCAACAAAAGAATTTAACGTAGTACATAATTCACAGGATTCTCAAGACAGACAAGTAAGTGCACTTAGCAATGTAAAATAAATTAATTACCATATAATGAGATTGCTATAATAAAATAAAGACTTATGAAGTGCCTACTGTGTGTAAAACAATGTTCTAGCAACTGAAAACTATCCCTTAATTCAGATAAATAATATTGTACTAAGAAGATAAATTATTTGCACAGACAACTAAGTACAAGATAAGATAATTTCAAGAAACCCATAGTATTTACAACTAGGGTCAAGTGGGTAGGAACAGAATCTGGAAAAGCTTCTTACCATATGAACCAAGCCTTGAAGGAATCGAGAAGGTCTAAGATCTGTTGGTAAAGAAGAAAGACATTAGGGACACATGGAAATGCATTTTTGGAAAAAGGCATGGAGACGCAAGTTTAGGGAATAGACAGAATTCTTTGACTTGAAGAGTACATGAAGGGATTCGATCTCACTTATTGACTAAAAGATAGTGGTCACGTGAAATAAATCTGGATCCAGTCTGTGGAGGACTTTAAATGCTACTCAGAAGAGACTACATTTAATCTTAGAAGTGTTAGAGAACCATTGAAGATTTTTAACTAAGTAGTTATGCTTGTGTTTTAATATTTTAAATTTAGTAATTATGTGGAAGATTGAAGAACTGGAGAGATTAATTGCAGTATAACCAGTTAGAAGACTGTATAGTAGAAACGTGAGTAAAGAGGAGGGGATAGTGAGAGATATTGTGGAGTTAGATGAGACAAGACCACTGCAAGATACTTGTAGGCAGAACCAAAATGATTAAAGAACAGCTCCTTTGTTTTGTACTATCATCCTGTTTAACTGTTACTTCATGAGCCAGTTTCCCCTGCTGGAAGTATCTCTCATCCCTCTGAATGGTTCTCCATTGTAATTGCACCATGTGTTTTTCCTCTGTATTTGAGAGGTTTTTATTTCTCCTCTTTGATATTTCATTAAGCAGAAAGTGACCTTCTTTTCTACTTTGGCTGTTGATGGTGGGAGCATTCCTCCCTGTTTCAATTTAAGTGTAATTGAACTTGAGATTAGCTGTTCATAGATGCCAGTAAACTATTCTGTGTGTTGGTGAACAACAAAATCCCAACTTCAATTTGAATAGTGCCTTTTGCTTCAGTGCTTAAATTGCTTCACAGTAATATGTCATCAATATTTCACCATGTTCAGCAGTGATGCTGAACAGCATATTCAATGATTTGGATATCATTCCAAGCAGTCTGGAGAAGAAACAGCCTGAGTGGAGCACATCTTCAATTTTGCCTTTAGTAAACTAGATTTCCCAAGCATTTTACCTTTAGAGGGATTTCTTAGAATTGCTTCAGAGCTGTTTGCTTCAAGAGCACCAAGAAGATTAGCAGTTATAAAAGGGGGGTGGATGGGTGGGAGGGTGACAGCAACTTGTTCCCCTCAATACACAGGGTTATCACTACAAGTAAGATATTGTGCTAGTAAGCTATGTTGAGATTCAATAAATGCAGTTTCTCAGAAGTAAAAATAAACTTGTGTGCTCTGATTCCAGAAAATAATTAATTAAAAGCCACTTTGCCAGATGGGCCCCTAACATACCTCTCTCTAAATTGCACACATGTGCAGTTGTTCCCAACATAAAGCAGCTCCCTGAATGCCTTCTGTTTGCTGTGCACTTTGGGATTTTGCCCTGTTCAGTCTCCCCAGGTTTCTGTATATTGCCAATAATAAGGCAATTCACTACAGCTGGCTCATCCACATACCTCCCACTTTCACCATGTCAGTCTAGGCAAGGGAAACAGGAAGAATCTGACGTGGCACTTGGCCTTTGAGAAGAAGAGAAGAACCCAGAAAAATGTTGAAATAAAATGTGACCCTCCTACTTCTGGAATTCTAAGTACTGATTCCTGAATCAGAAGTCATGGGTTCAAATCTCAATTTTGCCATTGACATGGTCCAAATCTCAGATTTGTCCTGTGACTATGAGCAAGCCAAGGTCCCTTCCCCTCAGTTTACTCCTCTGTAAAATGATAGGGTTGCTTTAAGTGACCTCTGAGATTTTTTCCACCTCTAGATATATTATACAATTTGTAATCCTATGTCCTGTCATAGCTCTACATAAAACTGGGTCATGAAAGCTTTCTGTTTCCTTCTGTCCCTAGGCAGTTTCCCTCTGTAAGCTCTCAATTCATGGTAGTATCAACTCCCATGGGTTCAGAGATCATTTCTATGCAAATGCTGCTAGATGTATATATCCTGTGCCAGCCTTTCTCTTAAAAGCCAGCCAAATGAATGTTGGACAGCTCCAACTGGTTTTCCCATAGGCATCTCAAATCTAAAACAGTACTCACAACTTTTCTTTGCTCCCTTTCTCCCCAACTATCCTCTCTTCCTAACTCAATTCTAAAGTTCTTCTTAACTTTTAAATTTCCCTCATTCTCTCTCCCAATATCTGATCAATGTTCAAGTCTTGTTCATTGTGCTTTGGCAATATATTTTATTTTGTCTCCTTTACTTCATTAACATAGTCCTGCTTATCCCAGATTCACATCTCCTCTCCCATGGATAGCTTTCCAGTTGTGTTCTCTTCCTCTCAACTTTCCCTTCTCCAATATATCCTCCATGAAACTGCCAAATTGTTTTTTGGTAAAATCCAAGTATGACAATGTAATTCACATTCAAAAAACTCTAGTGGCTCCCACTTACCTTTGGGATGAAATAAATTTCTCTGTTTGGCATTTGAAGTCTTTGACAATCAGGTTCCAAATTAAATTTCCAGAATTATCTGATGTTAATCATCTTTATATATTCTATATTCTAGCCAAACTGGCTTATTTTCTGTTTTCTATTAATCACATTTCATTTCCTAGCTCTCTTTTTTTTTTTTTTTTTTTTTGTATACTCTGGCACTCATACTCAAAATACACTCTGTCCTCCCCACTAATTTAGGAATTTTAACTTCTTAAGTGACATCTACTGGAAAGTCTATCCTGATGCTTCTATTTGTTAATACTCCTAGAAATTTCATTGTATATATTTTACATTTAGTTTTCCATATATGTCCCCTTCTGGACTCCTCCTCTCCCAGCAAAATAAAAGTTCCTTAAGGGTAGAGATTATTTCACTTTTGTCTTTGAATGCCTATTATCTAACATAGAGCCTAGTTTATAATCATTCCTTGCTGAATTGAAATAATAGAAATATTCAATTGGAATGATAGAAATTAATAGAAATATCCACTCCAGGTTAGATCCCCTGTGTTTCAAGTCTAAGAGTCTTCTCAGTATCCTCAGCTTAACTCTTTATTCTGCCTATTTATCTCTTCAATTAATCCTTCCCCCTAAATGCTCTTTCTGTCCTTTATCTGCTTCCTAGTTCTTTTCTGTTCCTCTAGAATAAAATGAATACACAGTCTTTTAGCCTTATGTACTTCAAATTATTTGATAATACACCACTTGAAAAACAGGTTTTGAGCATGCCCCCATCTATACTTTAAAGAATTTACTGTGTTATTGTATTACATATCTCTCTATGTCTCTCTCTCTCTCTGTCTCTGTATAAGAATATAAAGATAAAATAAAAATTTAAATGCTTTTAATTTTTTTGTTAATTGAATTATTTAATTGAATTCTATAATTGAATTATTCTTTTTGCTCTTCAGAGCAATATAATAGACCATGCTTCATTATTTTGACAACTTCTTTTGTATATCCTGGGGAATAGGACAGACTTGTAAATAATAATTGTTTGTCAGTGATTAATTATTCAGCTAATTTGATCAGTGTCCCTAGTGAAGCTGATGACTTTTTTCAGATCATTTTGTTTTTATTGAAAGATGTATAATTCAACAACAATTAAATTGGTCATAATAGTAAGTAAACATAATGGCTTTTCAAAAGGAATTATATTTCTTTGCAGACTAGTGACAAAATTTTGTCACTTCATTCAGTGCAAAAATAACATTTTAATAACAAAATAACAAATTATCTTGTTTTAAATCAGCAGAAAGTTTTCCATATTAACCAAATCCTTTATATTTATTTACATAGCCTTGATAAGTAGATGGTATTATTCTTTGGTTTCCTATTTACATTTGGATATATTAATTGTATTTAGTGTGAGTGTGGGAAATAGTAAGATTTATGTGTCTACAGTAGCCTATATAGTCCAGGATGCAGAGTAATGTAAAACAAGACTAGAAAGGTAGATTAGTGCTAGGCTGAAAAGGACTTGAAATGACAAATGGAGGACTTTAATTCTAGAAGAGCCATTTGAGTTTACTGGGAAGAGGGAATACAACATGGTCAGACCCATGCTTTAGAAAAATCACTTTGGCAGATGTGGAAGATGGATTAGAATCAGGAAATTAGGCTATATTCAACATTTATAAATAGAAAAAAACATGGTTGCTGCTGAAATTCTGCATGTACACTGATTAAAATTCAGTTATATTGGGAATCTTTCAATTAAAAAAATGTATTACAAAATAAGAATGCTATTTGCCTGATTATGTTAGCCCAAAAGAAAGGTGATGAGGTCTGAACTAGAGTTGAGGCTGTTTGAATAGAGAAAATGTGATAGAGGTAAATCATGTTTTGGAGATAAAAGCAATAAACTTTGAAAAATATTTGAATATATAGTAATTGAGAGGATAATTGTACTCTTCACAGAGATGGGAAATTCAGAATAGGAATTGGATTGAGGGAAGAGGTAATTTAATGTGATCTATATCAATTAAGCTTATTTGGTATGACTGACTCATTCAAATTTAAAAGGGAAAGGACTCTTTCTTATGAGTCATTGCACTAAAGTATAGTGTCTGTCCTTCAAGAGGTGGCTGCCACAGACATAAGGTGATATGAGGGGAAGCTATGAGTGTGAGACTGGGAAGGAAATGTTTTTAATGACATCTGTTTAGCTGTTGCTGTGGGTATCTTGGGTTGTAGTCAGGACATTAATGTCTTGAGGGACACTGAAGAGGTTATATTTAGAATTTACCCAGTTGTGGGAGTTCTAGACTGGGTAAAAGATGCTTCTGGCTCTGTTGGATTCAACTCATGAGAGCAATGCATTTTTCCTTTCTCTGATTGGTTAATGATTCATTCCTTTCTTAGGATGATGTCTTGACTTTTTAAAGAAATGGATAGGCATTTGTTTGATTTCCACAAATTGTGAAGGTTAAATTAAAGAAATTGGACTTGAATTGGAGGGTTGAAATCCACAAGGATTTTAAAGGCTGGTTGGGGTTGGAGATTATTTCCCCCCAAAGATTGTAAGAATATAAATGCCTTAGGGGCAGGGACTGAATTGAAAGGGAAACAGCCTGCTCTGTTAATCATTTGATAGCCTCAGGCTTCTTACCTCACATTTTTAGAAACTGTACTTTAGAAATGGGAAAAGGAGCCAGGGAGTGCCCACATTAGGGAATAAAAAGGGAACTACTCCTTGCTTATGTGTGTTTGTGTGTCTCTCAAACCATGCTTTGGGTATCAGAGACTGCACAACTTTTCTCATGAGAAAAAAAATAAACTTCTTCCTGCCATTGTACTCAGATTCCTGATTGTATTAGTGATGGCTACCTTTCCACACACTTTCACCTTGGAGAGCATTGCTTTTTATATTGACAAGTTCTTATAGCTGTCTTTCAATCCTGGTATAAGTGAGACGTATAATTAAACACCTCCTCCAAAAATAATGATAATAATAAAAAGTCCCTACTAACCAAGAGAGGCAATAGAGTGTTTATTTGTGTTATTTGTATCTAACTTTTAAGGTATATGAGGAAAGAAAGCACCAAGGAAATAAAAGCTCACTAATGACAAGATTTTTTAAAAAATCAAACATTTACCTAAATCTATTTTTGTCCTGTAGGTTTGAGGAAGAGTTAGGAGGTAAAAGGCAAAAAAAATTGTTAAAAATGATTGTGAATTATTAAATTTAAAGCAATGTTATGAAAAGGATTATAAATTATAGGCTGGTAATATTCCTAGTTTTGTTTTCTTCAGATATTTTCTTTATCATAAATGTACCCATTCATTACAATACTAAACCATGAACTTGCTCTTTGAAATAAATAAACAAATAAATAAATCAGCAAATAAATGAATGCAAAAATAAGTAAAAAGGGAGAAATAGCAGCCATCTCCCTAAACAATGATGAAAAATACATGGTGCACATGAATTATAAGGAAGACAACTAACTGAAATCATGTTCAATGATCACTTCAATGCTGCTGATATCTTTCCATATATATGTACACACATGCATATGTACATATATATATACATATATGTACATATACATGAAGAACCAGTGTGTGTGTGTATTTACATACATATCTCTAGTTCTAATCTCATTCTTTCCATTCTATTGGCATAAAATTTCTCACATATCTCCCTCTTTCTCTTTTCGTCTCAGCATTACTTCTGATTTGCATCAATTCTTGCTTGGAATGCTGTAATAGCACTCCAAGAAGTTTACCTCCCTTGGTTTTTATACCATCTAAGAGACATTCTACACACAAGTGTAAAAACAATATCTTTCATACAAAGACTTGATAATATCATTCTCCTGTGCAAATTTTTTCTGTAGCTCCTATAATCTATAGGAAGAGAAAGCACCAATGGAATAATAAAAGGCTATTAATGAAAAATTTTTAAAAAGCAAAGAAACATTTACTTTAAAGGATGGACTTGTCAATTTGGCCTTCAAGATTATCTACATTTAGTTTTGAATTTATCTTCCCAGTTTTATTCATTTGTTTAGATTCTTAGATTGGCCAGAAGCTGGGCTAAGAGCTGGAAAAAGCAAAATACATACTGCCCTCAAAGAGTTTATGCACTAATGGAGAAAGGGAATGCAAAGGGGGCAATGTGGTTGCTGAGAAAAAGGATAAGTAGTGGACTTCCGGCTAAGATGGCGGCGTGGAGGCAGACAGCTGCTTGAGCTCCTCGCTTTCTCTCAGAACTTACTTCATGACAAGCCTCTGACTTAATGCTTGACCCAGAAAGAAATCCACAAATTATCACCAAGAGAAGACATCCTTGAAAGTCGCCAGAAAAGGTCTGTGTTTGTTCGGGGGAGGGTCAATCAGACTGGGCGCAGACTGAGGGCAGACAGCCAGAGCAAGACAGGCAGCTCACACAGCTCAGACCGGAGGGGGAGGGGTGTGATCTCTGCAGTTTCTGCGAAAGGGCTTTTGCCCCAGTGTGGATGCTCCGTCTTGGCAGCAAGCCAGGAGCAGCAGAGAGGGTGTAAACACCGGAGGTGAAGATTAAAACCCCAGAAAGCCAGCGTCTCTCAGAGCCCGGCCACCCCCAACCCCCACCTGGACTGACTCGGTGCGTTCTCGGAGCCTCAGAGCGCAGACTCAGTACAGTCATTGCTGTTCTGTTAGTGGCTCTCTGCTGCCCTATCCCCAGTTTGTAGAGGAAGCCCATTAATAACATCCAGCCCTATCCCCCGCAAAACAGACCAATTGCTTCTCTTGTCAGTTTGTTTTCTTTGATTCTGACAAAATGAATAAAAAATTCAAAAGGGCTCTAACCATTGACAGCTTTTGTGTGGAGAGGGAGCAGACTTCAAATGCTGAGGAGACTAGGAACAGAATGTCCCCAGATGTATCCCCTGGGAGGGATATAAGCTGCTCCTCAATACAAAAGAACCTCATAGAGGAAATAAAAAAGGCTCTCACAAGAGAGCTGGAAGAGAAATGGGAAAAGGAAAGGGAAGCTTGGCAAGAGAGCCTGGAGAAGTCATCCCATGCATTCAAAGACAGAATGGATAAAGAAATCAAATCATTGAGAAACAAGATTAGTGAGCTGGAAAAGGTAAACAACTCCAAGGAAAACAGGATTAGTGAGCTGGAAAAAGAAATCAGCTCTCTAAAAAATAAAATGGATAAAATGGAAAAAAATTCCATAGAAGATAAAAACTCAATTGGACAATTACAAAGGGATATAAAAAAAGTGAGTGAAGAAAATACATCATTGAAAATTAGACTGGAACAAGTAGAAATGAATGACTCAAGGAGAAACCAAGAGGGAGTCAAGCAAAACCAGAGAAATGAGACAATTGAAAAGACTGTCAAGTACCTTACCAGAAAGACAACAGACCTGGAAAACAGATCCAGGAGAGACAATTTGAGAATAATCGGACTCCCTGAAAAATGGGAGGAAAAAAAGAGCTTGGACACCATTTTCGAGGAAATTATCAAAGAGAACTGCCCAGACGTTTTGGAAACAGAGGGTAAAATAGACATTGAGAAAATTCATCGATCACCTACTGAAAGGGACCCTAAAATCAAAACGCCAAGAAATATAGTGGCCAAGTTCAAGAACCATCAGACAAAGGAAAAGATATTGGAAGCTGCTAGAAAAAAACAATTCAGATATGGAGGATCCACAATAAGGATAACACAGGATCTAGCAGCGTCCACATTAAAAGAACGCAGGGCCTGGAACATGATATTCCGAAAGGCTAAGGAACTTGGTATGCAGCCAAGAATAACTTACCCAGCAAGAATGAGCATCGTTTTCCAGGGAAGAAGATGGACATTTAACGAAATAAATGAATTCCATCTATTTTTGATGAAAAAACCAGACCTACATAAGAGGTTTGATCTTCAAATACAGAACTCAAGAGACTTCTAAAAAAGATAAAAAGAAATCTTGAGAACTATACTTCTGTCAAAAAAATATGTAAAGAACATATGTACAATTTGTCTTAGAAAATAGAGGTGGAAAGGAGATTATATCATAAAAAAGTACAAAGTGGTGGTACTACATCTCATGAAGAGGCAAAGGTAACCTATTATATCTGAGAGAAAGAAAGGAGGGAGATGAACATAGCGTGTATCAATAGACATATTCGATTTATGGTGAAACTTCTTCCACTTCATTGAAAAGTGAAAGGGAAGGAGTAAGCTAAGGGGAAGGGAATACAGTAATTTCGAGGAAAAGGGGTAAAATAAGGGGAGGATCTTTAAGGTGGGGGAGGGATCCTAAAAAGGGAGGGCTGTGAAAAGCAAGTGGTGTTTACCAGTTTAATACTGGATAGGAGGGTAAAAGGGAAGGAAAGGGGAAAAGCATAAGCAGGGGTTAATAGGATGGCAAGCAATATAGAATTAGTCCTTCTAACCATAAATGTGAATGGGGCAAACTGCCTCATAAAGAGGAAGCAGTTAGCAGACTGGATTAAAAGTCAGAATCCTACTATATGTTGTTTACAGGAAACACACCTGAAACAGGATGAGACATTCAAACTAAAAGTAAAAGGGTGGAGCAGAATCTATTATGCTTCAGGCAAAACCAAAAAAGCAGGAGTAGCCATCCTCATCTCAGATCAAGCAAAAACAAAAATTGATCTAATTAAAAGAGATAAGGAAGGGCATTATATCCTGCTAAAGGGAAGCATCAATAGTGAAGCCCTATCAATATTAAACATGTATGCACCAAGTGGTGCAGCATCTAAATTCTTAAAAGAGAAATTAAGAGAGCTGCAAGAGGAAATAGATAGCAAAACTATAATAGCGGGAGATCTCAACCTTGCACTCTCAGAATTAGATAAATCAAACCACAAAATAAATAAGAAAGAAGTCAAAGAGGTAAATAGAATACTAGAAAAGTTTGATATGATAGATCTTTGGCGAAAGCTAAATGGAGACAGAAAGGAATATACTTTCTTCTCAGCAGTTCATGGAACCTATACAAAAATTGATCATATACTAGGACATAAAAACCTCAAAATCAAATGCAGTAAGGCAGAAATAGTAAATGCATCCTTTTCAGACCATAATGCAATCAAAATAACATTTAATAAAAAGCCAGGGGAAAATAGACCAAAAAATAATTGGAAACTAAATAATCTTATACTAAAGAATGATTGGGTAAAACAGCAAATCATAGACATAATTAATAACTTCACCCAAGAAAATGACAATAATGAGACATCATACCAAAATGTGTGGGATACAGCCAAAGCAGTAATTAGGGGAAGTTTTATATCTCTACAGGCCTACCTGCATAAAATAGAGAAAGAGAGGGCCAACGAATTGGGTTTACAACTAAAATTGCTAGAAAAGGAACAAATTAAAAACCCCCAGACAAACACAAAACTTGAAATTCAAAAAATAAAAGGTGAGATTAATAAAATTGAAAGTAAAAAAACTATTGAATTAATTAATAAAACTAAGAGTTGGTTTTATGAAAAAACCAACAAAATAGACAAACCCTTAGTAAACCTGATTAAAAAAAGGAAAGAGAAAAAGCAAATTGATAGTCTTGAAAATGAAAAGGGTGAACTCACCACTAATGAAGAGGAAATTAGAACAATAGTTAGGAGCTACTTTGCTCAACTTTATGCCGATAAATTCGATAACTTAAATGAAATGGAAGAATACCTTCAAAAATATAGCTTGCCCAGATTAACAGAGGAAGAAGTAAGTAGTTTAAATAGTCCCATCTCAGAAAAAGAAATAGACCAAGCTATTAACCAACTTCCTAAGAAAAAGTCCCCAGGACCAGATGGATTTACAGGTGAATTCTACCAAACATTTAAAGAACAACTAACTCCAATGCTATGTAAACTATTTGAAAAAATAGGGATTGAAGGAGTCCTACCAAATTCCTTCTATGACACAGACATGGTACTGATACCTAAACCAGGTAGATCGAAAACTGAGAAAGAAAACTATAGACCAATTTCCTTAATGAATATTGATGCTAAAATCTTAAATAAGATATTAGCAAATAGACTTCAGAAAATCATCCCCAGGATAATACACTATGACCAAGTGGGATTTATACCAGGAATGCAGGGCTGGTTTAATATTAGGAAAACTATTAGTATAATTGACCATATTAATAATCAAATTAATAAAAACCATATGATCATCTCAATAGATGCAGAAAAGGCATTTGATAAAATCCAACATCCATTCCTACTAAAAACGCTTGAGAGTATAGGAATAAATGGACTATTCCTTAAAATAATAAGGAGCATATATTTAAAACCTTCAGTAAACATCATATGTAATGGTGATAAACTAGAACCTTTCCCTGTAAGATCAGGAGTGAAACAAGGTTGCCCACTATCACCATTACTATTCAATATAGTACTAGAAACTCTAGCCTTGGCAATAAGAGCCGAGAAAGAGATCCAAGGAATTAGAGTAGGAAATGAAGAAATCAAATTGTCACTTTTCGCAGATGACATGATGGTATACTTAGAGAACCCCAAAGACTCTGCTAAAAAGCTATTAGAAATAATTCAGAATTTTAGCAAAGTCGCAGGATACAAAATAAATCCACATAAATCCTCAGGATTTTTATACATTACCAACACAATCCAACAGCAAGAGATACAAAGAGAAATTCCATTCAAAATAACAGTCGATAGTATCAAATATTTGGGAATATATCTACCAAAGGAGAGTCAGGAATTATATGAGCAAAATTACAAAACACTTGCCACAAAAATAAAGTCAGATTTAAATAATTGGAAAGACATTCAATGTTCTTGGATAGGCCGAGCGAATATAATAAAGATGACAATACTCCCCAAACTAATCTATTTATTTAGTGCTATACCAATCAGACTCCCAAGAAACTATTTTAATGACCTAGAAAAAATAACAACAAAATTCATATGGAAGAATAAAAGGTCGAGAATTGCAAGGGAACTAATGAAAAAAAAGTCAGAGGAAGGTGGTCTAAGTGTACCTGATTTAAAGCTATATTATAAAGCAACAGTCACCAAAACCATTTGGTATTGGCTAAGAAATAGACTAGTTGATCAGTGGCATAGGTTAGGTTCACAGGACAAGATAGTGAATAAAAATAGCAATCTAATCTTTGACAAACCCAAAGATCCCAAATTTTGGGATAAGAATTCATTATTTAACAAAAACTGCTGGGAAAACTGGAAATTAGTATGGCAGAAACTAGGCATGGACCCACATTTAACACCACATACTAAGATTAGATCAAAATGGGTCCAAGATTTAGGCATAAAGAACGAAATCATAAATAAATTGGAGGAACATGGGATGGTTTACCTCTCAGACTTGTGGAGGAGGAAGGAGTTTGTGTCCAAGGGAGAACTAGAGACCATTATTGATCACAAAATAGAACATTTTGATTACACCAAATTAAAAAGTTTCTGCACAAACAAAACTAATGCAAACAAGATTAGAAGGGAAGTAACAAATTGGGAAAAAATTTTTACTGTTAAAGGTTCTGATAAAGGCCTCATCTCCAAAATATACAGAGAATTGACTTTAATTTATAAGAAATCAAGCCATTCTCCAATTGATAAATGGTCAAAGGATATGAACAGACAATTTTCAGATGATGAAATTAAAACTATTTCCACTCATATGAAAGAGTGTTCCAAATCACTATTGATCAGAGAAATGCAAATTAAGACAACTCTGAGGTATCATTACACACCTGTCAGATTGGCTAAAATGACAGGAACAAATAACGATGAATGTTGGAGGGGCTGTGGGAAAACTGGGACACTGATGCATTGTTGGTGGAGTTGTGAAAGAATCCAACCATTCTGGAGAGCAATCTGGAATTATGCCCAAAAAGTTATCAAAATGTGCATACCCTTTGACCCAGCCATACTACTACTGGGCTTATACCCCAAGGAACTACTAGAGAAGGGAAAGGGTCCTGTATGTGCCAAAATGTTTGTGGCAGCCCTTTTCATAGTGGCTAGAAGCTGGAAGATGAATGGATGTCCATCAATTGGAGAATGGTTGGGTAAACTATGGTATATGAATGTTATGGAATATTACTGTTCTATAAGAAATGACCAACAGGAGAAATACAGAGAGGCTTGGAGAGACTTACATCAACTGATGCTGAGTGAAACGAGCAGAACCAGAAGATCATTATACACTTCAACAATGATACTGTACGAGGATGTATGCTGATGGAAGTGGATTTCTTCAACATAGAGAAGAGCTAATCCAATTCCAATTGATTAATGATGGACAGAACCAGCTACATCCAGAAAAGGACTGGGAAATGAATGTAAACTGTTATTTTTACCTTCTGAATCCAATTCTTCCTGTGCAACAAAAAATTCGGTTCTACACACATATATTGTATCTAAATTATACTGTAATATATTTAATATATATAAGACTGCTTGCCATCAGGGGGAGGGGGTTGGGGGAGGAAGGGAAAAAATCTGAATAGAAGTAAGTGCAAGGGATAATGTTGTAAAAAATTACCCATGCATATGTACTGTCAAAAAATGTTATAATTATAAAATAAAATAAAAAATTAAAAAAAAAAAAAAAAAAAAAAAAAAAAAAAAGGATAAGTAGTGAGAGTGCATTCAGGTGTGAAATGGAGCCTTGTTAAGGTCCTTCCTGAAAGAGTGGTCAAGGTAGGCGATATTTTCCTATCTTCATTCCAAACTAGGTTCTTAACAGTTTCTTGGATTTGACCTTCTCTAGTAGAAGACATAGCTTCATGTAGTTCATTCTTAGGTTAAAAATATAATTTTTCTGACCTTTAGCTTTCAGAATCTTACTTTTTCTTCAAACCTTAGCCTACATGCTTCTACTTCCACCTATTTCTGACCTGCTCCTTATTTTTCCTAGAAAATCATGTCTGGATTTGTCTGCTGACCTCATTACACAATGCTTTGTATTAAGCCTATCTATGTTGATATAATTTCCTCTTTAGTATAATGTATATCTACTTAGTGGAAACTCCTTGAAGTCAAGAGTTATGTCACTTTTCATCTCTGCTAGTATTTTGCATATAGTTTATATTAAAGAAGTGTTTTATTCAATTGAATTGAATCAAATTAACATGGATATGCTAAAATTTGCTTGAAGTTAAAGTTAAATTGACTAGTTGGGAAAAGTTAACAAAACTTTAAAAGTAATAAACTATTTACAGAAGATACTTAAAGTTAGGAAATTCTACATATATATATATATATGTTACACACACATACACACACACACACACACACACACACACACACACACACACACACACCCCAATAATTTTGCCCTTATATTTCAAAGTCCTAGTAATAAAGTAAAAACTAATTTCTTGCCTGCTCATACAGGCCACATTCCATCCATTCCAGATGGGCTTTGATAGTCCCTTAAAGGCACCTTTGACTCTTGAGTGCTCTAAAGACTGAGAGGTATTGAGGACCTTGGATTGACAGGGAGAGGATAGATTCCAGAGACAGATTAGAGAATTAGAAAAAAGAGACAGTGGGTTTTAGAGTCAGTATCTAGCAGGGTTCCAAAGTCTACCCTCCCCCCAAAAAAAGTTTTCCTTTAATGAGGCTTAGGGCAGTTTTTTCCTAAAAGATTATAAAGCCAGGATTTGTACCTTACTTGAGATAAAGCTTCCTGGTAGCCTCTGGTGATATTGTCATAGCTATCTTGCCATTAGGAAGATCTTCCTATAATAAGTCAAAATCATTTATACTTGGTAGATATTCTATGATTACACAGCTATTTACATACTGCCTTGTTGACTGGACACATTTATATATTTATACACTTGAGTTATGGCTGCACATAAATAAATACTGGATTATAATATTGAACATACTTTTTATACTATAGTTAAGGAATTCTTTTATTCAATGATGTATAGATATTTCATTTCATGCCTTGAACTGAGGTCTGATTCAGATCCAGTTCTAACACAGGGCAAGAGAAACATGGAAATCAAATGATGAATGGCAATTCCTGTCTCCAAAACACAGACATCTGGGCAAAGCCAGTGTTTTAACATATTCTTTGATTCCCAGTGCCTGGAAATCATCCCTTCCCCCAAAAAAAGCATTGCTAAGAGTGAACTTTCCAGGTGAGATTATTTTCTTTTGGTTTATCTTAGATTTTCTCACTTCTGAACTACAATATGACTATCTATCACCTAAACTCCTTGTATAACTTCCTTGAGTGTTTACTTCTTGCTTCTATAGATATTTGCTTATTCTTATTGCCTTTTGTATACCTAGCATTTAGTGAGAGAAGAGTCAAATGACCAAGATTAGGCTTACTGTTACTCCCCTACACTAGGGTGAAATTACTTCCAACTAGGAGTGGCTAAGAAAAGTGCTGTTATACTGAATCCCAAAAGAATACCCTAAATTGCAAATGGACATTTATAGGATATCCATAACTCTAGCCCAATTCTCCTTTTGAAGATAGATTAGCAACTGTGTGAAGATCATTTTGTCATATACATTCTCCTACTCTCCACAATGATATAAATTTTTCTTCCCAGAAACATGGCAATTCAGAATCTATCATTTATCAGCTTTATATGTATATATATATATATATATGTGTGTATGTATATCTATAGCTATATTTATATATGCACAGACATATATAGATGTATATGTATACATATGTGTATTGGTGTGTGTGTGTATGCTTTTTGGGGGGAATTCATAATAAAAGTCATTATCTTTAGTCATTCTAAATAGGAGCTTAATCTTGGGAGAGAAGTAGATAGGGAAGAAGTTTAATGTCAGGATTAAGGATCTTATTTTTAGTCATTTAGTTCTTCTCCCAAACGATAATCACAGAAGGTCCCTTAGCCAATAAACATTTATTAAGCACCTAGTAAGTGACAGGTACACTAAGCACTAAAGATATAAAAAGAATAAGAAGACTTGCCTGCCCTAGAGGAGTTCACAATCTAATGGGAGGAACAAAAAGCAAACAAGCTTTATAAAAATCAAATAGGAAATAATTAACAGAAGAAAGGCAGTGGAATTTTGAGAGGATGGGAAAGGCTTCTCCAGATGTGATTTTAGTAGGGACTTAAAATAAATCAAAGAAGCCAACAGGTAGAGATGGAGAAAGATAGCATTATGAGAATGGAGGACAGTCAGAGAAAATGCCAGAAGATGTAATGTCTTATTTGTGGAATAGCCAGGAGGCCAGAGTATGGCAGGAGAAAAGGCATAAGAAGACTGGTAATGTACAATTAATTTACTTTAGGAAAATTACTTTTTTATTTAATTGTAGTGAATTTATTTTAATACACGTTGCTTTGTGTATCATGTTGGAAAAGAAAAATTAGAGTAAAAGGGGAAAAACAATGTGAGAAATAAAAAAAAATTAGAAAACAAGAAGTGAACATAGCATGTATTGATTTATATTCAGTCTCATTAGATTTTTTTTCTGCAGGAAGATGGCATCTTCTATCCAAAGTCTATTGGGATTGCTTTGGGTCACTGAACCACTGAGAAGAACCAAGTCTTTCATAGTTGATTTTTGCACATTATTGCTATTATTGTATACAATGTATTTCTGATTCTGCTTATTTTACTCAGCATCAGATCATGTAAATCTTTCCAGGTTTTTCTAAAATCAGCTTGTTCATCATTTTTATAAAACAATAATATTCCATTGCCTTCATGTATCACAACTTGTTCAGCCATTCCCCAATCCTTTTCTAATTCTTTACCACCACAAAAAGAGCTGCTACAAACATTTATGTACATGTGGGTCCTTTCCCGTCCTTTATGATTTCCTTGGGATACAGACCCACCAATGGCACTGTTGGATGCACAGTTTGCTGGATGCACTGGGTATGTACAGTTTGATAGCCCTTTGGGTGTAGTTCCAAATTGTTCTCCAGAATGGTTAGATCATTTCACAATTCCACCAACAATGCATTAGTTTTCCCACATTCCTCCAACATTTATCATAGTCTTTTTCTGTCATCTTAGCCAGTCTGAGAGGTGTGAGGTGGTATCTGAGAATTGTTTTAATTTGCATTTCTCTAATCAATAATCATTTAGAGCATTTTTTACACATAAGTACAAATGGTTTTAATTTCATCATATGAAAATTGTTTGTTCATATCCAGGAAAATCGTTTTGATGTTGAATGGAAGAAGGTTTGGAGTTAGGAGATACTTGAGGTGGGTAGACCCACAGCAAGTTGTTGTAGTAGCCCACCAAAAATATTTGTCAAAGCAAAGAGTAACAAATAATTTGGGAAGTCATATTGGTTATCATATAGGTTAGTTCACGTGATAGAATGAACAAGAATAAAACACTCGTGTGATTTAGGAGCATGATGAAATCTCAGATCGACTAAGGAGAGGATGCTATCTCCGACAAAGTCCACTTTTAACGGCCTCTGGAAGTTCAAGTGCTGGTAAACAAGGCACATTTTGGGTCTGCAGTTTTTCTCATGTGCTTGCAGTTCCAGGGGTCTCCTTTTTACCATTGTCTTTAATCTTGTCCCATCTCTATCCATTTCTGCTTGTATTTCTCTGATGTTTCTCCATAAACATGAAGTCAGAAATTTGCCCACCCTACTCTTACACGGCATGCACATGTATGATCTTCAGTGTACCCCCAAAGCCCATGAGGGAGTGCTGTTGCACACATGAAAATATAGACTTTAAATTATTATTTTTACTTTTCTCATATTACTAGTTCACTTCAATTTCTGGTCAAATATCTCTCTCATAGCCTTTATACTACTTCTTCTGCACACTTCTCCCTACTTCCCCCACTGGTAATCTGCTATAGTATGTTTCCATATTGCCTTTGGATGAACTGAAAGTTTAATTCTTAGAAGATCATGGTAGTCCATGATTTGTAGACATATAACATCACTAGAAGGATGTATATGTTTTTAAAAAATGTAGGCCTTTGTTTCATCAAGAATTTTGGAAGCTTAAGAATTTAAGAAACTTCTTGAATTAATGAATGAATGAATCTAGGGATCTTTTGGTGTGGAAACTTTCTCTACTGGCATAAATTTACATCTCATCTGCTACTTGAAGTCATAGAAAGTTTTCTGGGTCACAGAGGTTAAAGGATTTGCCTGTGGTCACTCATTATATATCAGAGGCATAATTTGAAGCAAAGATTTTCCTAATTCCAGTCCAGATCTCTACTAGGCCATCATTTATCTATTCCTCCATATGATCTACATATATAGAGAGGCAAAATGGTAGAGTGGATAGAATGGCAGGCTTGGAATCAGGAGTTACAATCTTCCTGAGTTCAAATCTGACCTTAGGCACTAGCTATGTGATCTTAGGCAAAGTGACATCCCTATCTACCTTATTTTTCTCACCTGCAAAAAAATAAACAAACAAAAACCAAAAAAAACTAGAGAAAGAAATGATAAACCACTGTAATATCTTCAACAAGAAAACCTGAAATGGAGTCACAAAGAATCAGACAGAATTAAATGACTGAATAACAACAATAAAATACATGTATTGTTATATCTTCAAATATGTTAATAAATATCATCATATATACAGTATATGAGAGATGTGCTATATATTCACTAATACATATATATGTATGTTTATGTTGTTACACACACACACACACACACACACACACACATAAAACAAACAAACATTTTAAAGTTCCCAGTAAGTGCTACCTCCTTGCCTCCTGGTGTCTTCACTGCTTATTACAATGCCTGGCACATAGTAGATATTTGACTAATACTTGTTAAATAAATTTCTGACTAGATATACACATCTTAATTTAGTTTCTTAATGCATATGCATTTCAGGGCATGATGCATATATTTTATGTCACATATATGACATTAAACTGATATGTTCTAGATAGATATAAATGTATGAATATTTGTATATAGCCCTATCATACTTTTCCCCCAGAAATCTAGAGTACTATTTCCTTTTAAAATATAAACATAATATAGTATCTTACAGTGTATGCCAAGATGACATCAAAATGGATACATGATTTAGACATAAAGGGTGATACCACAAACAAGATAAAAGAGCAAGAAATAGTTTATCTGTCAGAAGTAAGAAGGGAAGATTTTATGACCAGAAAAGAGATAGCATTACAAGATGGAAAATTAATAAATTTTATTATTATATTAAAAAGTGTTTATAGAAACAAAACCAATGCAACCAAGATTAGAAGGAAAGACAGAAGCTGGGAAATCATTTTTACAGCAATTGTCTCTTATAAAGACTTCATTTCTTAAAAAATAGAGAGAACTGGTTCCAATTTATCAGAATACAAATCATTCTCCAATTGATAAATGGTCAGAGGATATGAACAGGAAATTTTCAGATAAGGAAATCAAAGCTATCTATAGCTATATAAAATGTTCTAAATCATTATTGATTAGAGAGATGCAAATTAAAACAGTTCTGAGATACCACCTTATATTATCAGATTGGCTTATATGACAGAAAAGGAAAATGATAAATATTGGAGAAGATGTGGGAAAATTGGAACACATTCACTATTGGTGAAGATAGGAACTGATTTAACCATTCTGCTGAACAATTTAAAACTATGTCCATAAGGCATTTAAACTATGCAAATACCACTATTAGTTCTATATCTCAAAGAAAAGTTTTTAAAAAGGGAAAAGAACATAATTGTACAAAAATATTTACAACAGGCTTTTCTTTTTTGTAGTGGCAAAAAATTGGAAATTGAGAGCGTGTCCATTTATTGGGGAATAACTGAAGAAGTTGTGACATGAAAATGTAATGGAATATTATTGTGCCATCAGAAATGATGAACAGGCAGATTTCAGAAAGCCTGGAAATCTCACATGAACTGATGCACATAGTAATAGTAACATTGTGTGAAGATGTACTATGAATGACTTAGCTCTTCTCATCAGTACAATTCTCCAAAACAATTCTGAAAGTCTCATGATGAAAAGTACCATCCACATTCAGAGAAAGAGCTGATAGAGTCTGAATACAGATGAAAATATGTTATGTTTTATTTTCTTTATTTTTCTCATGGTTTTAAAATCTTGGTCTGTTTCTTCTTTCACAATATGACTAAAACATAAATATATTTTACATTATTGCACGTATGTAATGTATATCAAATTGCTTACTGTCTTAGGCAAGAGAGAGAAGACAAGGAGAAAATTTGGAACTTGAAATTAAAATAAAATGAATGTTAAAAAGTGCATTTAATTTTGGAAAATACTATATCAAACAAAAATAAAATATAAAAGTATCATATATGTATACTTATATATGCATACACACATAATCATGCATATATGCATATGATAGAGTTCATAGTGGATAAAATGTTGAACTTAAGGGTATCCTGAGTTAAAATCCTATCTCAGATATTCACAGATTATGTGATCTTGAGGATGTCTCTTCAGCATTTCAGGTTCAGTTTGTTCATCTGTAAAGCGGGAATAAGAGTAGCTATCTCACAAGTTTATTAAAAGGAACAAATGAAATATGTAAAGTGTTTGGTTGTTTTTCATTGTTCTCAGAGGACCAAAATGACATCACTGTCCAAAATGAGCTTGGAATGTTCTGCCATAGGGATGAACATTTGGGGTGGATTCTCTAATTTTGTGCATCTCACTTTTTTTTTTTTTCTGAGCTAATTCAATTCTGCTTTGCTCATAGAGCACAGCCCTTTTCCTGATGAGGGCACACCATGCTGGGCAACTTTGTGCCAGTGTCTCCAATCTCATATAATCAATTCTAAAGTTCTTAAGAGAGACCTTGAGACTATCCTTGTACCAACTTTTCTGACCACTTTATGAATGCTTGTCCAGTGTGAGTTCTCTATAAAATAAATATTTCTTTAAGTTTTACAAAGCTCCTTACACTCATGTCATTTGGTTCCCAACCCCATTTCTCTTTGCCAACTAAATAAACAGACTTATAACTGAATCATGATGACTCACTTATTCAATTAAAGGACAAAGTTGTACAGTAGGGCAGCCTCTGATGAAATGTTGATTTCTGTTTGGGACACTGAGCTGGAGGATTTGCCCTGATTTTGTCCTGAATGTTAAGATTTAAATACCGTCATCATAAAATATATTTATTGAGCTTCTTTAATATATGCCATTGTAAAAGATACTTCATTCAATAGGAAAAGGGATGGACACTAACTTTGAGAAGTCTTTATTCTAACATAAAACAGAGTTTAAAATTCCAGACACCTGATTTAAGGCTATTTTCCTTAATGTCAACAGTTTAAGGAGGATCTGAGGATGCCTAAAACCACATCTCTCTCAGGTAATCACAAGACCAATATTTGGACAATAAATAGTCCAGCTATTCTCCTACCAGGAGAATATCAGGATTCAAGAGACAAGACAGTCAGGTCTGGAAAAACCTTGACCTTTCAGAAGCTTGGGGTCCAGCAACTGTTTACCTGTGGCTAGAGTTGGAGTTATGCTTTGCTTTGATCCTTGGCTTCCTAGTTTGCTGTTGCTCTCCTACTGCTCCTAGACGGGGCTATTTTAACAGAAACTTTGCTTTTCTAACATAAGCTGGAAATTGGAAATTCTTCATCATTTTAAAGATGTATTTAAATTGGCTCCCCTTTTAAGCCTTCTTTCTCACCAAGTCTTTTAAGGGGATATGCAATGTGTATTCCTTTGCAAAATGCAAATCTTGATCTGGTAGCAGGGAAAAAATCATTATCAATTTCCCAGATGAGGGTCATAATTATATTTATATTACCAGTTGTAATAGTGTGTTTGTTTACATTGAGTTCCTCAGTATATGACGGTCAGTGCTTATCAATAAGGGAAAAAATGTGCTTACATTTCCACAAGGATATGTGATTACAATTTGCAGTTATTTGAACCACCCATTGAGTTAGTCCATTAGTACTTATGCCTTAGATAGACACTACAGAATAAGTAGAAATAGGATGAAATATAAGGAGGAGGATAAAAAAAAAGGATGCATTTAAGAAACTATAGTGTGTTGAGACAGCAGGATATGCTGAGAAAAAATTCTGAGTTTGGAAAGAAAAGACATGGTTTCATCCCCTAGATACTCTAAGAAGTCACAGACTCTCCGGTTTGAGTTATCTCATTTGTAAAGTGAAGATCTTAGATTATATCACCTCTGAGGTCCTTTCTTATCATAAATCTATTAGATAAACCCCCCACCTCCCAGTCACCAAATCCCATGATCCCATTTATTTAAAATGAACATGCTCTGAGTGATTTATCATTCAACAAGAATTTATAGGATAATATGCAAGACCCTATGTTAGGTACTAGAATAGAGAGACAAAAATCACTCTCACACACTCTCAAAAAGATGTTCCAAAAATCTTATTACATTAAGGACAGTCTGTATCATGTATTTGCCCCATTAGAATGTGAATTCATTAAGAATAGATTCTTTTTTATTTTTTATCTTCCACGCATCACAAAGCTTGGGAATAGTAGGCACTTTTAATAAATATTTATTGACATTGTATAAATTATATATATATATATATATATATATATATATATAAATGCTTATCATCCCTGCCCTTAAAGATTTCATATTCCATGGATGAAATAGTATCTATCTGTATATAATAAATATAACAGATAAGTTATATTAATGTGCAATAGATAATATACAGATATATTTACTATAATTTATCTAGTTATATTTATCTATTATGATAAAAATATGATACATACTTATATCTATATAAATATACAGATATGTTTATATGTATATACATAGTTATAGTGACTATATTATATATCTATTGTAATAGATATATAATATCTAATACATATTTATATTTATATAGGCCAAATGGCTACAAGTTATAAAATACCTTAATCTCCAAGAAATTAAAGTTCTAGATAAATTAGAAGACATCCAAAGGACAGCTGATGGACATAATGAATATTATCAACAACGACTTATACAGAGCAAGAGACATCAGAGATGTCATTGAGAATGTGTACAGCCAGAGCTTGGATTGGTCATTAAGCAAGAAGGAGACATATGTGAAGCTCCTCAGTGTGTGGCCTAAGTCCTAATCCTTCAAGGATCATTCTATAATCTTGTCAGCATGGATATTTTCTCCCTTTTCCCACCTCTCTCCATTTTAATAAAAGGTCTTCAGAGTCCCTGTGACCTGAAGCATTCATTACCTTATTGAATACTTTGTTTGCACTGCTATACATGAAATATTAAAGGACTCATTTGTGAAGCCTCTGGGCAAGCTGGATAGCAACTCTAACCCTCTGTAGAGAAATAAAGGAGCTACCCAACTTGCCCAGAGGCTTCACTAATAGGCCTTTTAATATTTGATGCACAGCAATGCAAACAAGTTGTCCTTAGGGTAATAAATGCTTCAGGTCATAGGGATTTATGGAAGAACATGGACAAGAATCTCATGGATAGATTGTGCGACCACATCAATGAAATCAGGGATCCATTTGAGTATATGGAAATACATACATTTATGGGAATGTTACTTCTACATTTCTAGACAGGGGACCAGATTCACTGATTTTAATGGCAGATTAATCAAATCTTAACTTGATAAATAATTATATTTCCCTAAAAAGTGTGATGAATCAGAATGTGATTTGTGCAATTCCTTAATATTCTTCCTTACTTATAGGTGTTTGTTTATAACTTTTATCACAAAACATATATAAGAAGTAATTTTATCTTATGCTTTTATTGCTTGTGATGAAAGTAATATTCTGTTTGTAAAAAACATGCAAACTTAAAGTTTGGTAATAGAACAATGTCAGAATATTTGTTGAGTGTGATCTTAAACGAATTTATTAGATTGAAGCTTCTAATTTCCTGAATGTCTTTATGACAACTCTCTACTGTAAGAGTTTGCAACACTTAAAAAAAATCCTCCCTCCCTTCAGTTTTAGTCAACAAATATAATCAGTTTTATGATCTAATGATCTAATTTACAAGGTTGTTATTAAAGTAAGCTGCAGGGAACCCTAATCAGACTAAATAATACCACCTTAAAATGATGCAGCATTTTGCTTTAAGGAGCCCACTAATACTTTAATTCCCATAACATTTTTAAAAATTATTCTGTAGAATCTTGCTATTTTATTTCAAGGTAAATGTAGGTTCTTTGAAAAAAATTCCAAGACTAGCACTGTTTTTCTCAGGAAAAAAAAATATAAATATATATATATATATATATATATATATATATATATATATATATATATATATATATATATATATATAATGCTTTTGTATATGGAGTAGGGATTAGTTTCATTCATCGGTTTCATTTATATCCTTATTATGGGCCTAGTATATAGTAGGCACTTAAATATTCATTGGTGAAAATATTCACTCATTAATTCAATAAGCATTAATTAATTGGTGGCAGGGTGATAGTGTCCTGGGCTTGGAGCCAGGATAACACATCTTTCTGAGTTTAAATCTTATTTAAGTCTTATTAAAACTTATTATCTGGGTGACCCTGAGTATATCACTTAATCTTGTTTGCCTTGATTTCCTCATCTGTAAAATGAACTAGATAAGGAAATGGTACACCACTCCCATATCTCTGTCAAGAAATCTCCAAATGAGGTCATGAAGAGTTGGACAGAATGGAAAAAAAAATGAATGAACAATTTTTTAAGTATTTTTTTATGTACAAGGTTCTGGGAATTTTTCTTTTGTGGGGGAGGGTTCAGCTGGAACTGTGATTTCTTTGATATAGGAAACTCTGTCTATTACCAAAGCTGATCGATAATTATTCTGCAGTTCATAGACTTAGATGCAATTGGCTGGGACACTGAGAGTTGATTTGCTAGAGTCACACAGTCACATGTGTCAGAAGTGGGATGTGAAGTCAGGTTTTCCTAACTTTGAGACCACTCATTGTCCAACATGCCACGCTGCCTCTTGGGCATTGAGGGAACAAAATATTTTTTCTACGTAGATAATTTTCAATATAAAAATCTCTTTCTTTTTCCTTGTCACACCCATCTTTTGTCATATGGCTACTTCATTCCCTTAGGGCTTTGGGGAACAGCATTTATTCATTCTGTTTGTCCTTATGCTTCAATCCCCAACTTGCTCCATTGTAAAATCAAGTTTGGGAAACACTGCATGTAGTTCATTAGCAGAGTTTCTGTGTCGGTATGCTAGTATATAAATGTTCCTATATAAAACAGGATTATTTAATTCCAATAAAATTTATGTTTGAGTTATTTTTGTTTGCAAAAATCCCTTGATAATGACTTGCTAGGCTATTTATGACTGTATGTGATTGCTGGGCCAGTGTGTTGGTGTGGTATTAATCATAGTGTGAGAATGGATAACTGCCATGAGAACAGTTGGAGACTTTGCTAGGTACCCAGTTAAGATCCTGTATATGAAGGTAGAAAAATTCAGAGGATTTAATGAAATTGGCAAGAGATAAAGGAAAATAACAAGGGTTAGAGAGATAAAGTAGTGAGCATGAGAGTGGACATACAGAAAAGTTGTAGGAAAACAAAACCAAAAATTAAACTGTGTCCTATTAATAAATAGGAGGAGCAGTGAACCTTTCCTTTGACACAAAACCAGTATATAATGCCACAATGTTTCACTAAAAATCAATAAAACTTAAATTTTTGGAAAATATGTATGGACCTCAATGTGACTATCATATGTGAAGCACTTGACTTTATTATGGGAAAGAAGATAGTGATTAAATAGTACTCCAGTCTTACAATTTACATTATAGAAGGGGAGATATATAATTAGAATATTATAAGTGCATAGGATAGATTTAAAATAATAGGAAAATTCCAAGAATAGATAAAATTTGTCAAGTTAAGGAAATTAAGGAAGGTTTCATGGAGGACCAAAAGCACAGAGATGTGAAAATATGGTAGTTGAGAACGTATCTGATTCTAAGTGATAGTATGCCATATACTCACTCTACAAAGAAAATTGGGTACACAGAATTCCTGGTTCATAAGGGGCAATATACAACAATATTGATGTACAAAGAGATATTAGATATGTAAGTTAAATTAATACCAATGATTAGGAAACAGAAACACAAAATTTAGTTCATTGATTGGGATAAATAAGGATGAGAAAGTTGTGCTAGTTATGTATTGCAGAAATATATATCTCTGATACATTTAAAAAAAAATCTCTCTGATACATTTAGAAAAGATTTTTTGAAAGAAATGAAATTTGGAAGGAAGCTGTTTCCAATCAGGGACAGGTGTGACTTTCTACGAAAAGGGAGTTAATAAAAAAAGGCTTAGAATTAAGAAAATTTTGACCAAACATGGATGTCATTAATAAATGAGTCTGGGGAGAGATAGGTAAAGCATTGGGGAAAAATAAAAAAAAATTGGGGGGTAGCTAGATAGTGCAATGGATAGAGCACCAGCCCTGAAGTCAGGAGGACCTAAGTTCAAATCTAGATTGACATTTAACACTTCTTGACTATGTGACCCTGGACAAGTCACTTAACCTAAATTGTCTGGGGGGGGAACCTTCGAATTTTTTTGGAATGATCAAAATGTAGTTCATAGCATCTGAGAGAGATAGCTTCAAAACCAAGGACATCTTGACACATACTGTCTGTTGGACCTTGGGAAAGTCCACCTATCAGAGGGCTAGTGAACTAAGACTAAGTTGGAGAAAAGGTGCTAGATGGAATTTCC
Organism: Sminthopsis crassicaudata; assembly: GCF_048593235.1. Lineage (NCBI taxonomy): Eukaryota > Metazoa > Chordata > Mammalia > Dasyuromorphia > Dasyuridae > Sminthopsis > Sminthopsis crassicaudata. Next base: position 43,081,596 of record NC_133622.1, read on the forward strand.
TCATCTAGGAAATCCCTATGCCAATGAAATCACCACTCCAATTGCCATCCCTACTTTCCCCTAGTTTGTCCTTCATTTTTGAAGAGAACCAATAACTTTATTAAGTGATGTCTTGATTTGCATGTGAATTGGATTTAAGGGAGTTAGAATTGCACAAAATCATCAGCTTCACTGTCCCAGGCATCCAGTGGCAAAACAAAAGTCTAGGTGACTGACACAGATCCAGGATGTTGAGGATTGTTCAGTGGACCAAGCCCCGAGGGCTTCACAGTGTCCATTTCAGCCACATCCATGGCTGTTGGAATAAATATTTCTCATTTGCCCATTCTACTGGCAGAAGTTTTCATGTACTTGAGGTAGACACCCCCCTAACTCATTGATGTTACCCTCAACCTGGTTTAGCCCATCTGCCAAGATAGTTTTACTGGGATGTACTTGCTATAGATGCAGCATCTAGGGGAAGTGGGATTTGGATTGACAGATTGGTAGGAAATCACTAAAGGGCTCTAGTGAAGTACATGGTAAAGTACAGGAAATTGGTGGGAAGGGCAGCTTGTCAGCAGCATTTAGACCTGACTAAGGGGTTTGAGCTAAAAAAAGAGAGACTGTGTAAAACGTGACCAGGAATAATGACAATAAGGACTAAAGTTGTAGTCATAGGAATTCAGAGGAACATACTAAGGATGATAGTGGAAATTAGAGGCTTAAAAATGCTAATATTCAGGAATGTGCAGAATGTGAATTAAAAATTATCCCTATAATTTCTAGATGTAGAATTTGACCTAATGCCTCAGAAATAATTGAATTCATTTTCTCTGTTTTATAAGTGAGCAGCTTAAATCCTAGGAAGGGGGGAGCTAGGTGGAGTCAGGAGATCCTAAATTCAAAGCCTACCTCAAAAACTATGTGACCTTGCACAAATGACTTTTTTTTTGGGGGGAGGGGGTCATCTTCCCAATGTGTAAAATGTGGATAATAATAGTATCTACTGACAAGACTCTTATGAAGACCATCTGAAATGAGAGAAATGCAAAAGAGAATCAACAGCTTAGAAAAGGAAGGACAAAAATTGACTGAAGATATGCTAATTGATATCTCAAAGGTTGTTTAAAGATGCATAGATATTTGAGGAATAGACAAAGGAATTCTATCCTCACAGTCCAGCAACACAAACAGAAAAGTCTGGGAATTGGTATATCTGATAATAGTTGGGTGGACTTCCTCCAGATGGGAAGATGAGAGACCTGCAGACAGACACAGAGACAGAGACAAACAGAGCCAAAGAGAAAGAGAGATAGAGACAGGGAGTTTGACATTGCATTTAATACTCCGTACTTGTAATAAGAAGCACATCTTCATGCAACCTGATTTAAAGTCCACAGCATCAGGACTGTGGATGCTGCTTTTCTCCTATAAACAAAGTTATTCTCTGGTAATGGAATGAGTGTAGGGCAAGCCTATTTCAAAGTGAGAGATGTCAATGGGCTTCCTTCAAGATAAGAAAGTGCTGTCCCTTGACAGAAAAGCTAGGAGACAAAGCTAGAAGATACTGAAACAAACACTAATGCAATATTCCACAGCCTCCTACAAGCCCATTACAATGAAAAGCTCCCTCTCTATCCTATGGCAGACTTGAGGTATTATCTTTCATCTCCACCAGCATGTGCTTGTAAAGGGCACAGCTTAGAGATGCTATCAATGTTAGAGTAATGCATTATGGGGGATAGGGAGGAGAACCACGGTGACAAGAGTAAAAATGGCATTTCCCAGTAGTTAGTTACTGTCATTGAGCTTACAAAAGAAGCTAACTTGCAATTAGAAAGCCACTGGGTGTGGGGTGGATGGAAACTAGCCTTATATCCACAACAAAAAGCAGATAAATGTGTATTTTCATTTCCTCCCCATTAAGGCCTTAATTGAAACAAAAATAATTAAAGAAGAATATTGCTTATGAAGCAATTTTTATGCTCTGTTGAGTCATAGTTTCCTCAGCAAAGACTTGTCACATTATGTACTAATGTAATGACATTTCTGATAACGTGAACTAGTACAAGCAGAAATAGAGCAGTGGCAGCAAACCATCTGATTGAAAACACACTTTCCAGGAGTGGAATGGTAATTCCTAGGTGGATTTTTGTTCTTTTCTGGCCAAATGCCATTATAAGAATCAGTCTCACCTGAACTCAGCTGCCACCAGTGGGGATACTTAATATGCTCTCGAATTCGGTGACCATGTCAGCATGGAGGTTGGAAGCTATCCTTTGTCAAAATGTGTTTTCTAGTCCCATGTCAGAGTCTTTTAGCACCACAACATTTGTAATTTCTGAACAATTCCCATAAAGCTTAGAGGTTGTTGACCCGAACTAAACTTCCTATAGCTAGCAATGTCATTCTCTCTCGTTTTACTTTCCAGGTTTATAAAATCAATACTTTCTCTTATAGAATTCTGACTTTTGGGTTAGTGTTCAGATTCTTGAAATGTCTCTAGCAGAGAAAGGGACACAAACAGTTATTACATTCACCAGAAAGCTTTTATTCATGTTTCTATATGAGCAGAGGAAAATGGTAGAAATATCGTGGAGAATAAACATTTCTTGGTTACCAGACCTTTGCTTTTTGGAGTGGGTAATTGGATTTGAGGGAATGATTAATAAGGTTTTCTGTATCTAAATCCCATGAGAAAATTGGTTACATAAAATATAGAATATCCTGTTGAGTTTTGGCTACTACATTTTAGGAAGGAGAAGTTGGAGGGCACCTAGAAATATAAGACATATAAAATGAGTGGTCTAGTGGGCATGTGTTACAAGACTTATGTGAAGGATTTGGGGATGTTTATTCTATAGATGAGATGATGTTGGATTGAGGAGTGGAACAAGTATTTGAATGATTTTTATGTGGAAGAGGGATTAACTTTGTTCCACTTGGGAACATGATATTGTGGATAGTGAGCTAGCTTCAAATCTTGCATCTGACATATACTGATCATATGAGGTCATTTAACCACTCTTTCTGTATTCTAACCACTCCTTTAAAAGTTGTAGAGAAGCTGCCAGTCGACATTGATGGAGAAACTGTCCTCATCTGGAAGTTCTCTATATCAGTGTGGCCACAGGTCTACTCTATAGCTCATTCTCTTGGGTGCCAGAGGGCAAAATTTGGACCAAATCAGAACAGATTAAGACTTGATGAAATGAAATGCTTTCTAATAATTATGGCTATCCCAAATTGGAATGGGTTATCTCTAGAGGTAGTAGCTAGTTCTTCATTGGGGGGGGTCAGTTTTTTGTGTGTAGAAATACTATTTTGTCAGGTATGGATTGGACTAGATAGTCTCTGAAGTCCCATTCTTGTGATTCTATTGTTTTGTAATTTTTTAGTAGGATCAAAACCCTTTGAGGGCAAGAATTGTTTTTCCTATAGTCTTTGTATCTTAGTGCTCAATATATCACCTTAAAAACAGTACTTGATAAATGTTTGTTGATTAGATTGTTAGGATTTCAATCAACATATTTACGTTTAATTCTCCTAAACATGTTTGTACCCCATATTTCTCATATAAGATTAACATTTTTAACAGAAAGAATATGGTCCATAGTTATGTTTTTGGGAGTTAGAAGAGATCTAAAAAGACTAATAGAAGTTTCTATACTTCTTTGTGGCTGGTTGGGAAAGACTTTCAGCAGAGAGTTGGATTTTCACTGGGACTTTAAAAAAGCCAGGGAAACTAGAAAGCAGAGAAGGAGGAGGAGACACATTTCAGGCATGGGAGATAGAAGAAATGTCCTATGTAACACTGAAGCATTCCATTAGCAACAAAAATTCTTCTGAGGTTATAATGATAGCCTACTCTAATGGCTGTGGTTAGGTAGAAAGGGGTCCATAAGATTAGTATACAGAATTTAGAAATATTTAGGCAGGATCAGAGATTATAGCAAAAATACAACATTAATAAAGTTTAACTTAAATGACAATGTAGCTAGATCTCAATTAATGTGAATAATGAATTCCAAAAAAATGATCACATTATTCAAATTCTAATGGAATGGAACCAGTGATATATTTTAAATAATTATAACTTTGAACACTGAGAATTTGAATATTTCAAACCATGTTAGAGAGTCAGTATTCACACTATTCGAGAATTCTCTTCTAAGCTAATTAACATGGGCAACATTTCTAGTTCCCATCCGGAACATCTTAGAAGTAAATGCAGTTGGGGCTAGAAAAGAGGACTTCTTGAAATATCTGTTGGTAACTCTATAACATGGGGGCTGGGAAGGTTTAGAAAAAACTGAATAAAAGATCCTGCTAAGAGAAACTCAGCCACAAGATGTCATATACTAATAAAAAAGAAAGGAAACAAAGCAAGGTAAAAAGAATCTGCCATTGAAAGAGATTCATAATGTTTATACTGTCTCTGATCAAGAAAAACAACCAGGGAAGTTATTTAAACAATGACTCTGTTTTAATTGGTTATTTTTAATAATGTGAATAGAAAAGCTTTTAAATTAAAAAAAAATCTCACTAAGTTCTTGTAAGTCTAGGGAGTTAACCGTGAAAAAGGTTAGAGGTAATTAATCTATTCTGCAGTAGTGTACATAGGAAAGGTTATTAAAGCACATGGGGCTGGAAAAGAACAGGATTCTGCACTGTAGGTAAGGCAAACATGTATTCCCTATGTATATTATAAGTTACAACTTACAGGCACTCAACCAAATTGACTTCTGAAGGTAATAGAAAAGCAACTGAGGTTTGATGATCTTATTCTCTCCTAATGATCATTTTCCATGTGGTAACTCCAAACCATGTAGACTGAGCTCTGATCTTTCTTGTGACTCTGGAGCAGATCCCCTCTTCATTGAACCAGAAAACCCTAAACTCCACATATTTAAATCTTTGACTTCCCTCAAGCCTCAGTTTAGTTGAAATCTCCTGCTGGAAGCTTTTCTTCATTCCCCCCAAGTTGATTGGTTTTTCCCCCTTTCTCATCAATTTCCTGTTTTCTTTATTACTATTCTACTAAATTTTAGCTATTTCTTTCAATAAGTTCCTTACGGGCAAGATTTGCTATTTTTATCTTAATATCACTTACACCTAACACTACTATAGTAGGGTGTTAATGAATGTTTGTCAAATTGTATTGGACTCTGTTCCTGGGAGACTAAATCTAAATGTCACAACCAATGCAGATGGGAAGACGATTTTTTTTAAAGTGAAACAAGATCTTAGGTGACAAAAAAAGGACAGAAATCATTCAAGACTTCAAAAATATTTCTTATTCCTGACTATGACAAAAATTTTTAAGTTTATAGTAGAAATAAGCAATGTCAAAATGACATTAGACCTATGAAGCAGTATTGAAAATCCTGAATCTCTAGAGTTTCAGGGAAAGATAGTTCCATTGCCTGAGGTACTTAAGCCAAACGGCAAATAATTATTACTCCAAAGAGGGTGATTTTGCAGAAAACTTGAGAAGGATATTTTAGTGGTATTGTTTATGAATGTTGAAGTTGCCAAGAAAATTATGTCCAATGAATGACTAAAAAACGTTAGCTCTATGTTGTTGTTGTTATTTTTTTTTTTTGAGAAACTCTTTAATTCTAGTCATTGCACAAATATTTAAATGTTATTAGAGCTGAAAACTTTCTGGAAAACAATTTGGAAGGGTAAAAAAATGACCAAAATATGCATACTATTTGACCCAGAGATTTTGTTGAGAAATATATATCCAAGAAGACCAGTGGTAAAAAGAAAGTCCATATATCTGTGTTTTATATACATGTATGCATGTATGTATATATGTGTGTATATATATGCATGTATATCTATATACATGTGTATATATAGTATTTATATCTGTATACACACATGTGTATGTGCACACATGTTTATATATATATATATATATATATATATATATATATATATATATATATATAGTGTATTTATAGCAGAACTTTTTATAGTAGTAAATAGCTGGGAAAAATAGATAGTTATGAATTTGGGAAGGTTAAATAAATTGTGTTTATGAATATACTAGGAAGTTACCCTATTAGAAGCAATGGACATATTAAATTCAGAGAAACAAAGGATTATTGATATGAACTGATGCAAATTTAAGGGAACACTACCAAAAATAATATATTTAATAATTATAATGTAAATGGAAAAATAATATGAAACAAATATGGGGCTGATATCTAAACCAGGAAGAGCAAAACCAGAAGAAATCTATAGACCAATTTCCCTAATGAATATGAATACAAAAATATTAAATAAAATACTAGCAAAGAGATTATAACACAACATAACAAAGATCATATACTATGACTAGGTGGGATTTATTCCAGCAGTGAAGGGCTGTTTCAATATTAGGGAAATTATCAGCATAATTGACTGTATCAGTAATAAAACCAACAAAAATCATATGCTTATCTCCATAGATTCAAAAAAAATGCTTTTAACAAAATATAATTCCCATTCCATAAAAGTGCTAGAGAGCTAGGAAAGAATGAAGCTTACCTTAAAATTGTAAGTAATATTTATCTAAAACCATAAGCAAACTCTATCTCTAGTGGGGATAAGCTAGAAGCTTTTCCAATAAAAATAAGAGTGAAGCAAAGATGCTTTATGCTAGCAGTTGATGATGACATCATGGCTGGAATATCTCTTAATTAGATTGAAAACTCCTTGAGGGTCAGATCCATGATTTAGTTAAATCTTTATAGTTTTCACAGAATTTAGCAGAGGCCTAAGTGTTTAATAATATTTGCTAAGCTTACACAAAGTAGATTTATTGAATAGAGAAAAAAAAAAGGAAAGAAAATCTTTGAGAAAAGGCTGTGTGAACTGGTGCCCCATTTCAATGTCACATTAATAGGAAGCAACTTGTTTATTCTTTTTCCCCCCAGTTGATTGTTTTCACTTTGTACCATTTGTATAATGGAAACTTGGATTTCTCTATCTCTCCTTATCTCTACTTCCTAACTTCTCTGGCTTCTCTCAACTCTCAGATAAAATTCTCTCTTTTGCAAGAGGTGTTTCCTACTTTCCTTAGCTTAGTGCAAATTTCTCTGAGATTCTCCCCAACTTAGCTTGTGTGCATCCTATTTGTACATATTTGTTTCTGTGTTTTCTCTTCCAATTAGATTGTAAGCTTCCTGAGAACAGGTATTGTTGTCTTTCTATGCTCAATGCTTAACATGAGTCTAGTGCATACTAAGTGCTTTCTTGCCTACTGACACCTTCATATATTGTGTTGTTTTCCTATCTCATGTTCACCAAGAATTATAATGATAAATTAAATTTATATACTTATTAACACATTGAGTTTCATATCATAAAATATCATACAACCATGTACTCTTTCTACCACCTCTCCAAGCTTTCAGACACCAATTAATAGGGAAGAATAAGAAAGATAGAATATTATGATATAACCAGGAAGTCTTCACATGAATCATGTCGGAAGACAAATTTTATGGAATAATACACTTGCTAATCAATGATGAGAAAACAAAAGCTAATTATGTTTAAAGAAACAAAACAAAACAAAACAAGTACGGGTTTTCATATCACCAGTGCTGAATATTCTCATTCTCTTTGCCTTTTTTTCTTTTTCTATTAATACTACATAATAATGTTTCTCCATTCCACTCCTACCCCACCACTACTTTTTAACTTTCTTTCCATTGAAGCTGAAAAAAACAAACAAAGCAAAACAAAGAAACAAACAAACAAACAACCCCCCCAAAAACACTTGATTCCTGAATTCCAGAGTTGGTTGCTATATTTGGAGTCTTTGATTCATCTGAAATATGTTTTACAAATCATCTCCTAAATGTGAAGCACTGTGCCAGGCAAGAAGGATGCAAAGATCAAAAGAATCTAATTCTTGACCTCAGGGAGAGAAATTTTTTTTCTACAAGGGAATACATATAATAAGTAAATACAGGCTGATTTGAAGTGAGAAAGAACATTAGCAAATAGGGGCATTAGCAATTGTTTTATGTAAGAAATGGTACCTGAATTTAACATCAAAGGATATTAAGGATCTTGAGAGGAAGGGAGGAGAAAGGAGTTTATTTAAATTTTGGGAGACATTATGTGAAGGCAGAGAGATAAGACTTGGACTTCTAATTTCAGGGAATAATAAATTAATACTGTTTGGATCAAATAAAGTATATGAAGGAGAATAATATGAAATATCTGAAACAATAGGTTGGGATAGGATTTTAGAAGATTTTAAAGGCCAAACTAAGTATTTTGTGTTATCTTGGAAGCAGACCTGACCATGATCCAAAGTCATTTGTTTATCTTGATCTTAGTTAAGTTTCCATTATGTCTTCCTCAAGCCTTGGGTCTATCCCAGAACCCATCCAAGTTGTGAGAAAAGCAGCCTCACTGTTCCCTTCCCTCCCCTTCCCTTTTCCAGCAGGCTGCTTTACTATCCACAGGGTTTGGATAAAATTGGTATTAACAACCTTTTACCTTCTGATAAAAGGACCTCATCTTTCTGATTCTGCTTCCTAAGATCTTCTTGAACTTACTATTTGCTCTTGCTTTATGCTTTATATTAAACTGGCTCTGTTATTTGACATACTACTACAGCCTTAAAGCCTCTGGACATTTCCATTTTTCCCTGTAGCTAAACTTCCCTTTGTTCTTTTTTCCTCCAATTAAATTCCTTAGGAACAAGTACCATCTTGCTTTTTCTGTTTGTAGCCCTGGAATTTAGCACAGAATATAGTAAATGCTTAATAAAAGTCTTTTCTTTTTTCATTTCTTCAGCCCCCCTCCTATTTTACAGATATGGAAACAGGCTAGGAAAGTAAATCACATGAATTATTGTGAATTTCCTTTCTTCATACAGACAAACCAATGGCAAGAAGCCATTCAAATTTACACAAAAGGTGTGACATAAATCTTAGAAATGTAAGTCACACTTCCCATATGAGCTTTCTAATGTAATATTGTAGTTTTGAATATCCCTGTTATTAGAAGTAAATACAGTAGAACCCAATTAATGAATGCCCTTATTTTGGAATTTCTTTCCAACTAAAATAAAATTAAAATCCTGACTTGATTCAGTGAACTACATGTATAACACAATTTTTTTGTGCTAAAATATTCTTCAGGGCACCCCTTTATAAGTATTAATGTTAATATTTTATATGTATATCTATATGAATAGTATAGATGCAGCTATGAGAAAATTTATAAGAAAATTACAAGAATTTAATTTTTAAAAGAAATATCCTAAGAATAATATATTTATTTTTCCCCCCACATTGCAATGACTACCTAGATGTATATTAATTATGCTATAGAATTTTAATTGTGCATTGAAACCAACAAGTCCTTCAAATTTTTTAAGGGACATACATCATGGAATAGCCAAAGGATGATCTATTTATTTATTACAGCAGGCTTGCCTTCTAGTGTTCGGAAGGTTTTCAAAGGCAGATTTTAAAAAGAAAATGTCTTTCCCCTATGTGTGAGAGTCAAGGGTTGAAAATATGGCTTTTCTATGGGGAATTAACCTATGCAATGAGCTCTAGTCATTAATAGAACATTCCCTGCATCTTGCAATAACCAAGCCATACCATGGCTTAGTTGGCAAGTAGGTCTTGTTGTAGCAGCAGTGTTTCAACATAACATCAATGAATCATCTTGGAGGCTGACGGAGCAGGTCGCTCTCTCAATGGATTGCAAAGGTCAATACACTGTAGTATCATAGATAATGCATTAGAATTTTTAGATTCTCCCCAACTTTGTCATTGCTTCCATCTACTAGGAACCATAAAAGGTGGAAGTCCAGGCTTTGATCTTGCTACTTGATAGCCTACATAGAGCATTCTCCAGAGTTAGAGAAGTAAGAACCAACAAAACTCAACTTCAGAGTGAGCTGATGGCAGAGTCGTAGAGTTTAGAAAATGTGAGTTCAAATCCAACCTTACACACTGGAAATCATTTAACTGTCTTACTCAGTACTAAAATAAGTACCTCCCAGGATTAATGTGAAAATCAAACAATATATTCACAAAGCACTTAGCATATTGCTAGTATAGTATATAGTGGGTGAGTAATAAAGGATTAATCAATCCAGAATCTAAAAAATATAGCTTTTTCCCAGTTTCTGATTCCTATAGAACAGTGCCCAATAGTAGAGTTATTGTAATAGTTTGGATGATTGAGAAAAAAAAAATTCTGCAGATAAACATGTCAATAGTATTTTATTTAAACCAGTTTTGAACATCACTGACAGTCAGACTTAAATAAAACTTCAGAGTAGGTGGAATTTGTTTTTAACTCCTAAATAACCACTGCTCTCAAGCTTCCCACCAGATCCTTAGGATTTGGTTTTAAAAGGCCATCATCTGGGATTTCCTTCTTTCAGTTCTCCATTTATTCAGTTTCTTTGTGATTTCTAAATATGTGTTTTACTAATTTCTACTATTGGGAGGTCCTAGTTTACACTACCATAGCTCTCAACATATACTATCTTTCCCAGGTAAAAATATGTTTGCATTTTATGAAACATGTTCAAAAGAAAGTCACCCTTTTAAGGAAAAAGGTTGGGATTTGATCTGTAACCTATAGAAGGAACCTAATATATTTTTATTTGAATTTTCATAACAATCTTAATGGGAAAGGTATACTGGTAACCAAAATGTTAGGACATCTTAAGGGAGGAAGATTTCCTAAGTCCCAGGGAGATTTTCAGATCACATCATATACACAAGTACCTACTATATATTTCATGTATGACCAAGACTATCTACTGATCTACTGGGATGATAAGGTATAAGCTTCCATAGCGGCCCCTCCAAACAGATCTAGGTGTTACCTATGCATGAACTTTTTAGACATTACTTATTGTAAGATACAATGAATAAGTAGAAACATCAGAGGATTTATATGAAATGATGAAAATTTGGGCCACCTAGCTGGTGCAATAGATGGAGCACTAACCCTGAAAGTAGAAGGACCTGAGTTCAAATCAGACCTCAGACACTAAACACTTCCTAGCTCTGTGACCATAAGCAAGACACTTAACCCCAATTAATTTAAAAAATGATAAAAATTTAAATAAGCAGAACCAGGAAAACAATATGTCGCATGACTACAACAATGCAAGTGAAAGAATGACAACAACAAGCCAATAAAAACTGAATGCTAAGAAATTCGTTGACCCAAAGAGATTAGAAAAGGTAGCTTTCTCTGTATCGTGTATGTGTGTGTGTGTTTGTGTGTGTGTGTATGAGAGAGAGAATGGGGGGGAGGCATTATAGGTTTAAAAATATATGACATCAGACATTTTTTGGACACAATGTCTGGATTGACTATTTTTCTAATTTGTTTTATTCTTTGTTATAACTGATTGCTTGCTAGGATGGGTAGATTAAAACAAGAGACCATTAAAGTGTATTTTATAAAAAGAACACCTTATTTATTAAAATCATTTGATTAAGGATACTTTTTATTCTCCAAACATATACCTGGGAGAAATAGAATAATTAAAAATTAATCTGCCCCTTTCCTTTTTAGCAAGTATAGAGAATTATATTTTATTCTGTGGCTCATTGACAGAGGGCTGCAAACATGAAGAATGCTTCCCCTCACCCCCAGGGAAACAGTCTATTCTAGAATCATAGAAATTGTAGTGAGAGGTTAAACTTGTGTCTTCTGGCTCATCCTTTTCTTCAAGTAGAATTGCACTTTTATTTATTCATTGTCCAGGAGTTATACTTCTAATAGCTAGTATCACCATAGATCATAGTTTCAATTGTCTTTTTTTTCTGACATCTCTCTCTATCTTGTTGCTGAATGCCTACGGAAGTCACACAAAGGAACCAAATGGTAAGGGAAAATCTGAATTCTTTGCCCCTTTCACTTGTGCGAAGAAGAATTTTAGGACTCATTCAACTTTTTTTTTTTTTAAATGTTAAATAGAAACTTTATTTATTTATTTATTTATTTGATTTTTATTTACAAGACTCATTCAATTCTTCTGAAAATCATTTTATATTTTTCTAAATTGCTTTCCTTAAAGCAGAGTTTCCAATTTTGATAGTTTAAAACAATGTAATTCAATAAGTATTTATAAAGCACCTATGTGTCAGGTACTATGTTCAGTGCTTGGGACAGAGAAGCAAACAATAAAAGTCTTTTATCCTCAAGGAACTTATATTTTGGGGGAAGAAACACGATATGCCTCATAGCAAGTAGATTGTGAATGATAGATGGAAAGGGAGCATGTGGGCTGAGCTTTGAAGGAAAATATAGATTCTTTATGGTGAAAGCAAGAACTGAGTGCCTTCCAACATGGGGGCAAAGGCAGAGGACAGCTTATGAAAAGGTTAGGAGATAAGCTATGGAATGTCATGCATGGGGAATATTATCATATGGAATGTGAAATATTGTAAAGGGGGTACTGTGAAATATACCTGGAAGAGTCGACTGAAGCTAAAATGGGAAAAAAAAGCAAAGATTTTACATTTTATCCTAGAGCGAAATAGGAATCACTGAAGATTCTTGAACACAACTGAGGAGAAAAGTAGTTAGGAAAATAGTATGGCCAAATCTGTGCTTAGATGGGTAGGTTAAAACAAAAGACCAATAAAACGCATAAAGGGATTAAATTATTTGCTAAAATAATTTGTTTGAGGATGCTTTTCTGTTATCTATCTATCTGTCTGTCTGACTATCTCTCTATCTGTCTATCCCTCTATCCAACCATCTCTCCATCCCTCCATCCATCCATCCATCCATCCATCCATCCATCTTTCTACCCACCCATCACTTTATGTAAAAGATGAAGTAGAAAGAAAGGTGAGAGACTAGAAGAGAAAAATCCAATTGCATTACTCCATATGAGAGGTGACCTATGTAGGGAGCTATGTGAGGAAAGTATGTAAAAGGTTCTGTAGGAGTAGAATTCATAAGACTTGGCAACTGATTAGTATTGAGGGAGAAAAAATAGGAAGAGTCAAGGATGACCCTTAGTTTGAACTCAAGTATGACTTGGAGCCAGATAGTATTCTTAAGAGAAACTAGAATTTCAGCAGTGGTGAGGGGAGATTGACTGGGTAAAGGAGACATTTAATCAAATCTTTTGGGACATATTGTATTTAAGCTTTGAATAGAGAGCTGGTGTTGTGCAACCAGAGTTAAGAGAATATTCAAAATTTTCATTTTATCATTATACACAATATTTACATAGTTTTTTAATGTTTTCAATGTGCTAGATATGTTAGCTTATTTTATCTCTAATGATATTCAGAGAAGGGAAGAAACTTGACTATAGTGATAGAGTTTATGGGTCTCTGATATGGGAATTGAGCCCAATTCTTCCTAACTCCAAGTCCCGCTATAGAATACTGCTTCTCATCTAAATACAACAAGAAAATATCCAATTTGATAAGAAAGATCCTTAAATATTAAAGTATGTCTTATAGTAACACTTGAATAATCCATATTCTCTTAAATAAATTACTTTCTAAATTTTAAAGATTACATAGATTTGTTGATTTAGTCATAGTCTTTTTAGTTTTACCTACTTCAACATTAATGCATTTCTTTTTGTAATTTTTTTTTTGCTTCCCCTCCCAAATGACCTTATTTTTGTCTGATCTGTTCCTTTGCTCTTTCTTAAACTGGAATGTAGTATGAGCCTTATTGCATACATTCTGCTCCTGGCTGATTGTTGTCTTGGCTACTGTCTTAAAAATATTATCTCCTTACTTAAAAAGCTTTTTTTAATAAAATGGGAGACTGATTAGCAAAATAAAACTTGACTGGTTTGGCAGAGTTTTCATAAAAATAAATATGGCTAATACTGTTAAACAAATATATATTTCATTTCTACAAATATTGATTAAACTCCTTCTATGTGCCAAGTATTATGCTAGGCAACTGAAGTAATAGAGATAAAATGAAAATAGTTCCTACTTTTAAGGAGTTTAAGCTATTATTTTGAGAAGGCATAGTTTTTCGACATATACACAAAATAGTAACAATCTCATACTGTGATTTCTCTCTAAGAATAAATATTAATATCAATCCATATGTCCACCATTTATAAATATTCTCCCAAAAGTTCACTCCTGAATGAGCATCTACCATATTCCTTTCCATTCTCCTTTGTGATGCTTAATTTTAATTTGTCAGAGGCAGTGATGTTCTAGGTAAACAAATAAATATGTAAATAACAAGGATATTGGAACAGAATTTTCTGAAACTGGAACAATCAGGGAAGGCTTCACAAAGGAGAAATTACATTACTTGAGCCTAGAACATAGACCTGGACGTAAAGATAGGATGCCTTCCAGATATGGGAAATAGCTTCTGAAAACCCCCAAAGTTAGAAAATGGAATTTGAGGATCAGCCAATTTCTACTCTATAGAAATAAAGGTTGTATCTTAAAGGGGATCAAAATGAAAGCAAATATAATTCAAAAGTAAAAGACAGATAAATTAGAAATAAATTATAGATAAATAGAAAAATAGATATTGCACAGTTGAGAAAAAAAGTGGTTAAGGACGTTATTCTCCAGCTGCACTGGAAGCCAAGAGAGAAAGTCTTTGGATTACATTTCCTTGAAGTATTTAGATTGGCCAAAATAATGATGACGTTATCATTCAAACAGAATGGTCAGTGGATTGTGCTCTATATGATGGGAAGTTTAATAAGCAAAAATATATGGAAAGAGGATAATAGAGCCTGAACAAGTTTGCACAATCAGACAAGAGAGGGAAAGGAATCAGCTGCCATCAGAGCTGGGCAAAGTAAAAAGAATTAAACAGAAATGAAATGGATGAAGCAACTCAGGTAATCCAGGCTGGAAATTTTCTGAGAGGTGAGCAGAGGGCCAGATTTGGAGGCTGGGATAAGAGAAATGGGGTTACTTCAGCCTGAATAGGAGTAGAACAAGGATGGGGAAGAGTTGAAGAATTATGACATTTCCAGAGCCAAGTAAAGATCTTTCAACAGACTTAAGGGTAGCTAAAATGATCACACACATTAAACTTGGGGAAGTAGCAAAGAATGCTAGAATCATTTTATTTCAAAAGTTTAAATTCTCTGAAAGTTATTCATAGTGATAAGGTTAACACCATTGTTAATAACATGCTTAATAGTATCATTAATCATTAATGGTGTGTTTATTTATTTATTTAACTTTTTTTTTTTTTTTTTTTTTTTTCCCGAGATAATTGGGGTTAAGTGACTTGCCCAGGGTCTTATGGCCAGGAAGTGTTAAAGGCCAGTGTTTGAGTATTTGAGGCCAGATTTGAACTCAGGTCTTCCTGACTTCAGGGCTGGTGCTCGATCCACTGGACTGCCCCTGATGCATTTATTTTAATAGTTATATGTGGAAATGGAAGGAATGAAGGAAATCCTTCATAGGGGCTCACCATTTTGGTATCAGTACAAAAATCAGATTGTCTTTAATTCTTCTATAGTTCAGAAATCCCCAATTCAAGCAATACACCAAGCCTCCACCTTTTCAGCATTAGGAACAGCAGACAGATGCCCCCATATCTAGCTTCACAATCTGTTGTTAATGAAGTCATGTTGACTCCGTGAAAAGACTATGTCTTTTATCTGGTGTTCAATAATATTCTCTTTCATAATATGTTCTAAATTTTTTTCAGGAATCTGTCATATTTCTAAAGTAGTGCTTTAAAGTTTGCAAAATTCTTAGGAATAATAATAATAATAACTGGCATTGATATGTCTGAAGATATATGTCTTTTTCTATTATAGATCCCATCAAGTAAGAAAGTCATTATGACTTATTGTGGGGAGACTCGCCTAGCTAAGTGGGAGAAACACATTTCCAGAGGGTTGGTTACAACATAATAAAACTTGTACCCACAGCAACTCATTAAAATATCTATTAAGTTAGGGAAAGTTGTATGCCTTGGTGGAGAGAATATCTAAATTAATAAAATCACAGAACCTTGGTATGTTGAAAAATTATCTATCTCACATGACTTATGAGGATAAATGAAATAATAGCGATGAAAAACACATAAAAATGAAGTGCTTGGGAAGGCAAGGTGGTACTACCTCAGAGCTTTTAAATTTTCTGGATTTTCTGTCTAACTCTGCTCATCAGAATGGATTATGGTGCTTATAATTATTAACCAAACTGAAGCTAATTATGTGACAGAAGAAATCTCAGAGGACAGTAAGTATGACATCTGGACACATAAATCCTCCCTTTACATCTAGCATTAGTCAGTTTGTGACTAGCATGCAGTATCATATTGGAGCTTCACAACCGGATATTAGTATAAAGCCTGACATTAGTATTAGCTAGAGCCTGGGGCTCTCTGAAGCATATATTTTTGCCTTGAGTTACAGATGGAAGCGGTTTGGTCCTTTGGCAAGCCAGAATGCTGATATCAATACTTGGCAGTCTATGGCACATCCCTCATCCCCAATCTATCTTAGCTACCTCCCCTGAACCAAAGGACTAAAGTCATTTTCAGAACCTTGACCTGCTGTTTGCCCTAATTTATACTCTCCCCCTTCCCTCTGATTTCAAGAAATGTCAGTTTTCAATCTTAAGAAAATGTTATTCAGCAAGGAAGATGCTATTTATTGTCTCCAGTTCCCTTTCTTATCTGAGTATATGAACTATCACCAGGAGAATCCAAAATAAAGGTCTGCTTTTGTTGTCAGATCCTATAACTCCTTTATTGCCTTTTGGATTGTATCTGCCATTCCTAGCGTTCTGAAGCCCTGCAAACAAACATGTAACTTTGTTCTTTCTCCCCATTCCCTAACCACTGAACAAATCTAAGGAGATCTTATTGAGCAGATGGGGGAGATATCTCAGATCAAGGTAAAGGTGAAGGAAAGAAACCCATGCAATCAATTTCCTTTTAACTCCTGCCCTCTCAGAATGACTTACTTGATCTTGCTTTTACCTAAAGACAAAATTTGTCCTTTACTTGGCAATCTAGTTGCAGGTCGCAATAGAGATAACATATCAGAAAAATTATTGCTTTGATTTGGAGGAGCAAAACAGTGTTAAATAAATGTTGAAGTAAATACAATTTTTTTAGACAGAAGAGAATGAGTAAAGATAGCAATGTTTAGTTATATAAGAAATATTATTTTATAGATCATAGCTTTAGAGTTAGTAGAGACCGTAATGGATCTCTCTTATTTTGCAGATGAATAAATGGAGATGTACTGAAGTTAAGTGACTTGTCTAATGTCACATGGCCCAGGAAATTTCAGAGGTATGATTTGAACCCAGATCTCATCACTGAAGACAATGTTATTTTCATTGTACTCCGACTCCCTCACAATCAAATTTCTCATTTACTGATAGATAAAAAGAAACTCAGGAAGATTAGCTTACACACACAGGCAGTAAGTGAAAGAGCTTTAGAGTGTGTTTAGCTAAGACCGGTACCTCTGGTGTGAAAGCTGCTGAACCCTTTTCAGAACTGTTTTCCCATTGGGTACCCACCTGATTCACCCAACTCTCACCTGTGGCTCTAATGGGTCTCAAACCTGTCACCGAGTTAAGGGGCTATGTCCCCAAAGCACGTGAAGACTTCTACCTGCAGAATGAGAGGATGAGAATGATTTCTTCCAGTGGCGATGAAAGCAGTTCACATGGATTCAGTGGAACACATAGAGCTTGGGTAGTTGTGGAAAATATCAAGATCATCCACTATATCCCGAGCCCATTACCAGTCATCCTGATTTTCATCTTGCCACTAGACATTGATGAGATAGTAAGAATTATGCACAATTCTGTCTTACTTAATTCTACTTTGTTCACAAATCAAAAAGACATCACTCATACCGTTTTATCATTTTTATCTACTTCAAAGTCCTGTTGTAACAGGCAAAGGACAAGGCAGTGGGTATAGATACACTGGGAGCTATAGTTACAACTCTACAAACAGGCAGCCTAGACCACAGGGTCATCTTCTCATTGAACTGGAGCAGCAGTAGCACTGGGTAGCCCCTTGGGTATCTGAAAAGCCTTTTAAAAGGACCACACTGCCAACCTCTTAGCCTGAGGAAGGGACTAGAGAAGATGCCCTAAAAATGTTTGCTCCACCAGCCTTGACCTATTTATCATGGAAAGTGGGGATCCCACCCTGTGGTCAAAGTACAAAAACAAATATATAAAACTTTTGCAAAGATGAGACTGCTCACCATCACTATGTGGAATGTGCACACACTTATGGAACAACACAAAATTCAGCAAACCTGAGAGATGAACTGCTCTTGTGAGAAAACTCAGCAGGCATTATATCCAAATAGCAACCTTAAGGGAAATAAGGCTAGCAAATGAAGCCCAGCTTGCTGAAGTTGAAGCTGGATACACTTTTTTTCTGGATTCTGTCCAGGATTATTTAAATCAATTTAGGAAGATAAAATAGATAAGGTCTTAAATTTTCATTTTTCTATAGAAGTCTACTGGTTTAAACTTCTTGACAGTCTATTTTATTCTTTTTAGGCTCTTTTGTGAAGACTTGTATTCTATTGTGTCACCTATGTGACTTTAAAGACTAGATGAAGCCTTTTAAGGAACTCAGTAGTCATTTTGACTTTCCTTAGTTTATGAAGAATAACTATGAATTAAGTATTATGCTTAATGGTTAGTTGTAATTAAACTTTTGCCCAAATCTAAATGAATTAAACATGGTTTATTTCATCTATACTAACATAATGTATTCCTAATCCTCTTCCTTGAAAAAATATGAAAAAATAGGGTTAAATTTATCTTCTCCTGGAATGATATTCATCCTTAAGAGTTCATCTTTTTATTTTATTTTATTTTATTTTTACATCATCAACCATGTTCAGAAACATTGAGTGGTAGAAGATTGGTATGTCATAGGCAACCAAGCAGAAAATGTGGATTGCAAGCTAAGGTTGGCCTGAATAGCAGCAATTCACACTAATAATTCTTTATTATCAGGAGAAGGACCCTTGTCTGTTACTGACATTCAGGTCCAGGTAAAATGTAGCTGCTTTAAAAAAATTGGTATTGTATTTAAATTTCCTAAGAAAATTGGTTTCTTCCACCCTATCCCACACCACCATTTTTCACAGCTAAGAAGATTTAGTATTCTTTTAGAGGAAGGGGAAAAAATCAAATTACTTCAATAGACAAGATTGATGGGGCCTTGGAAAAAATAATGATTGAAATTCTCAGCTGCTCTCCAAGGTGATTAAATCCTAATTGAGGGAAGGGCCTTGTGTCGAACCTGCAGGCTACAGTGGGATGGTTCTGTGGGCTCCAAAGGAGACACATTCGGATCCATTACATTCAGAGATTGCTTTAGGCACTTCCATATCGAGTGGGTACAATTCAATAACGGGGAGGGCTGACATTATAATGATTTCTACTCTCCCTAATTATTCTGAGATGGGAGGGAAATATTGTTGATGTACATGAAAAATGGTTTCAATGTCGTTTTCAAGAGGGCACAGAGGACCTCGTATTCTGTCCTACAGAGTTCAGTGTTATGAGGTTTCTATTTATACTCTGACTAAAATTTAGCAGTACTGATCACAGGATACTCTTCATTTATACTATTCAAGTCACTATTTTTTGTGAAAGGAGGACTCAAATCTCTTATATCCTTTTGGAGTATTTCAATTTGAACTCTGTCCCTTGCTAGCCCAGGAGAGATTGTCACAGAGTCTCTTAAAACCCTACATATATTTTGGTAACCAAAGGCTTAACATTCTTAACCTTCAGAGCACAGACAGGGTAAACTGTACATACAAGACAGAGACCCTTTATCCTCCCTTCCTATCCATAAAACCTTTTCCATTACAATTTAGTAGAAAATGTGAGGACATATAACAGAGAGGAAGCAATGAAACTTTTACTTCAAATGCACAGTATGGGACCATTGATTATTAAAATAGAATGTGACTGTCTTTAAGCAAACACTGCATTATGGTTTGGATATGGAACAGAAAACTTTGGTGTTTCAGCTAAAATGTGTTCAGATTCCAGGTTTTCTGAAATATTTTATTTTAAATTTTAAAAAGCTACCAATTTCTATGAAAAACATTAAAACAGGATGATATGTCTGTGTTAGGTGAATATTATCAGAGGGTAGAAGGTGTCATTTCTCCCCAAAATTTTATGACCTAATTCAAAAGAGGATAGATAGAGAATCAGGAAAAGCTTGATTCAAATCTACCTCTCTGATTTAATAGCATAATATGGCCCATAACTCTTAATTTCCTCATCTATAAAATGGAAATAATAATACCTGTTTATTAAACAAATAAATAAATTAAATAATTAAATAATGCCTGTTTATTAAATAATAATACCTGTTTTCTCCTATTATTAGAGGGGAAAGGTATTCCCCTAGTACTACAATGCTTAGAACATAGCAAGCACTTAACAAAGGAAATTTCATTCATTCATTCATTCATTCATAACCCAAAGAGATCATCCATGAAATTAAGATCTTAAAGTAATTATACTCCATAGACGCATTTGAAATTATCTATTGTTATCATATTTCTGCTTTAATTATCTTTGAGCAGTTCCAAAGGATGACTAGGTGTGTGTGTGTGTGTGTGTGTGTGTGTGTATGTGTGTGTGTGAGAGTGTGTGTGTGTGAGAGTGTGTGTGTGTGAGAGTGTGTGTGTGTGAGAGTGTGTGTGTGTGTGAGAGTGTGTGTGTGTGTGTGAGAGAGAGAGAGAGAGAGAGAGAGAGAGACAGACAGACAGACAGACAGACAGACAGACACAGGTTTCAGGCTTATTATGTCCTGGAAATAATAATTCTACCAGAAAGGACATTTCACCTTGAGACCCAGAGATGTCTTCTCAACATGACTTTATTATGTGAGGCATTTCTTCCAGTTTATGGTTATTACATTTTTCATGGAATGAATGTATGTGAAATAGAAGGAAATGGCTTGAATGGATAAATTTCTAATTAAGTGGTAAAATGAAGCCAGTTTATACTGTATTTTAGTTTTGTCTAGTAAATTGAGAAGGAAATTCTATAAAACATAGATGAAAAAGGATTATCCTATAGACTTTCATTGTCACTTGTACTCTCTCCTTTCTTATCACTACTATTATTAAATTGTTTTTGATCACCATAGAGCATTTTATATTTTTCCTATGTCACCAGATTGGCAGTAAGTGATAGAATTTTTGATCATAAAAATTTGAAGACCATCTATCAAATAAGATTTTACAATTGGTCCCAGTATACTTGGTGATATTTTATAAAGAAGTTGAAGGGGATTACAGTTCAAGTTCTATAGCAAAACATTAGAAAAAGTTGTAGATATAGATATTTTCTCTACTTTTTTTTTAGGGATCCTTCCTGTCAGATGCAATTTTGCTAAGAAAACTCTACGACTTTATGTAAATTTCCAATTGTCTCAATTCCATGGGTCTTGCCTTAAGGGAATTATCCAGCATCTTTTTCCTATATTCTCCATGGGGAAAATTAGGAAATTGTGACAGCTTCAAACTCTAGCTTTTTATATATATAATATATATATATATATATATATATATATATATATATATATATATATATATATATATATATATATATATATATATATATATATATCTTAAAGAATAATGTGATTCAAGCACTGATTTGATTTCATACTTGTTTTATCTCCCTACAATTCAAGATCAAGTGACCATTTTTGCCTCTATGGGAACAGAAAATGTCTTAATCTATAGAGATTTCTCTAGTGATAATAAATACTGACACAAGCTGTGCCAGTGAAGTCCTCAAAATTGATCATATTAAGTTAAAGCAAAGCGTTTATTCACCTTTGGATGATTGATTGGATTTTGGCACCATTTCAAAAGGTTCAGCGATAGTCACATGTGCCATCTTTCTAATCTAGGTGGATTACAATGCATCCCAACAAAAGATCTGATGGACAGGGATGACCAGGGTGACATGCTTTAATTTAAGGACAAAGATGATAAATATTAGTATTTGTATATCCATTCATTGGCTACCACACTAAACTATTAATCACAAATTACTTGTTCTCTCTTTTGTTTAAAAATCAACTAATAATTCAGAAAAGGGGGAAAGGTATATGGTTGCTACTATATCCTCACAAAGTCATATTTGGCAGTCAACTATGTCAAAAGTCATAGTCTCAATCATATATTCTAAAACAAATAATAAGTATGCTAAAATGAGCAAGGATTTCATGGTAAATGAATATTTATTTAGGGTAACTAAATCATAAATTAGGAGATGAACTTGGAAAAAAGCTCTGGATTCTATGAGGTGAACAAAAATCAATGAATTTTAGGCATGGGGCCAGTCTGTGCAGAGGCACATGTATGTAAATAGCAAGGAAGATAGTTTGACTATTTCTTTAAGAAGTTAGAAAAATACTAGATGTGGTAAATATCAAATAATAGTATGATAAAAATAAATGAAATTGTACTTTAGCAGGAAATAATTGATTATAAGTTTAGAACATTTCAAAATCAATTTTATGTGTATAGTCATGCCATCAGTTTGTTAGAGCAAAGAACAAAATCAATATTAAATCAAAAGAAATAATAAAAATGAGATTTAATGTGCAATTAAAGTAATCAAATATTACATATTTAAAGAAAAGCACTTACAGAGACTATCATTGTTTCCTAAATAAATTTAGCCAACATAATAAATTACTACAAAGATAAGGTCAAAAAATACCAAAAAATTATCAGTCATTACAACTTTTTGCAAATAAAATAGTAGCCAAACCTAATGTAGAATTAGAACATAAACTTATTTGTACATATATATGTATATATATATATATATATATATATATACATATATAATTGTACACACATCCATATCTATATCTATATAAATCTTAGGAGGGTGAGGCATAATTATGAAGTGCTCACTTAATAAAGCAACGAAAAATGGTAGAACATGTTTAAAGCTTTATAATTGACCAAGTTAAATTGTAATTTTGCTTTATATTTAAGGATAAAATTGGAAATTAAACAAATGAAAAATTCTAAAGCTATTGTGATATCTTTACTCTGATAACCCCTTCACATCCCACACTCTCAGTGATAATGAGGTGCTTATATTTGGACACCAATTTTAAAGTATGGTATATGATGTAGTAGAAACCAGACTAAGTAAAAAACAGAGGGTGATAATAGTCACATGGAGGTGGAGTAAGTTGGAGGTGAAAAAGATAATTATTGGTTATCTGTTATTATTATTATTAATTCAATTAATTGAATTTAATGTATGTTTCTCAAGATATATGAATGAGTTCAATAAATAGAAAAAATCAGCATTGTTGACTTCAAAAAAAGTTACTGAGAAAATATCGATAAATGCCATGTTTTCCTGGTCCTTTATTAAATGTGATTTTTCTAGCATTAATAAGGGTGTATTTAATATTCCTGCTTTTCTGTATTTAGTCATGAGATTTTTACGCTTTTATATATGGTCAATTTTATGATTATTTCATGTACAATTGAGAAAAAATATGCACTTTTTTATTTCTATTCAGTTTTTTCCAGAGGTCTATCATATCTAACTTTTCTAAGATTCTATTTGTCTCAATTCTTATTTAATTTATAGTTGCTTACCTCATTTTCTTAAGGGAAAATTGAGGTTCCCACTTCCATAATTTTATTATTTATTTCCCCAGGTAATTAACTTAACTTTTCCTTTAAGATTCTGTATGTTATAACATCTGGTACAAATATGTTTTTGATAATACTTTATTGACTATGGTTCCTTTTTAGCAAGATTTAGTTTCCCTGGTTGTCTTTTAAAATTAAGTCTATTTTAGCTGTTATTTTGTCTGAAGTAATGACTGCTACTTCTTTTTCTCTTAAACTTCATCTATTATATAGATATATTCTTTTCAGCCCCTTATTTTTTACTTGTGTGTCATTCTGTTTCTCGTATAGTTTTTGTAAATAACATATTATTGGATTTTAGTTTCTATGTGTCATTGGTGATTTTATCTCATTCACATTTGCAGTCATGATTACTAACTGTTCATTTCCATTCATCTTACTTTCTTCTGTTTATCCTTCTCTCTCAGTCTGTTTTTGTCCTGTCCATTCCCTAAAGTCTGTTTTGTTTCTGACTACTACTTCCTTACATCTTTTTTTCCCCTTTAATATAATTATTTTCTTTATTCCATTTGTTTTTTACTTCCCTGTTGCCACTTGGGTAAGATGGATTTCTATTAGAGAGAGATAGAGGGAGAGGGAGAGAGACAGATGGAGGGAGGGAAAGGAGGAGGGGGAAGGGGAGAGAAAAAGGAGGGGGAGGGAGAGAGGAAAAAAGAGTGGGAGGGGGAAGGAGAGGAAGGAGAAGGAAGGAGGTAGAGGGAGGAGAGGGGGGAAGGGAGAGAAGGAGGGAGAGGAGAATATGTGTGTATTTCTTCATCTCTTTGAATGAATTTAAATGTCACATATATTCCTGCTTCTCACAACCATCACTTCTCCCTCCACTGTAAAAGTTCTTGCATGTCTCTTTCATGTGAAAAAAAATTTCCTCGATTTTTCTCCCTTTCCCCTTCTCACAGGGCATCCCTCTTTCTTGTTTATCCATTTTTTCTTTTATTTTCTACATTATCCCAACCTAATTGACTCACTCCTGTTCCCTCTTTCTACTTAGAATCCTTAGCTGCCTCAATAATGACAATATTCTGAGATGTTATATGTATCATCTTCCTATAAAGAAAAGGCAAATAGTTTAACCTAATTCCATTTTTATGATTTCTCTTTTATGTTTATCTTTTTTAATACTTTCCTTGAGTTTTGTATTTGAAAGTTAAAATTTCTATTCATTCTATTCTTTTCATCAAGATTGTTGGAAAGTCTACTTTTTAAAATATAATTTTTTTTCTCTTGAAGGATTATCCTCAGTTTTGCTGAGTAGATTATTCTTGCATGTAATCCCTGCCCTCTTGCCTTTTAGATGCTCATATTTCAAGCTCTCTACTCCTTTAATATGGTTGCTACTAATCTTGTGAGATCATGATTATGGCTTCATGGTGTTTGAATGATTTCTTTCTGGATGTTGAAATACTTTCTTCTTAACTTAGGAGCTCTGAAATTGACTAATTATATTTCTGCAAACTTTTTTGCAATCTCTTTCAAGTAGTGATTAGTGGATTCTTTCAATTTTTATTTTATTCTCTCATTCTGGGATATTAGGGTAGTTTTCCTTGATATTTTCTTGAAATATTTTGTCCAGGATCTTTTTATGAACAAAGTTTTCAGGTAGTCCAAGAATTCTTAAATTATCTCTTAATCTATTTTCAGGTCATGTGTTTTTTTCTGATGAGATATTTCACATTTTCTTATATTTTTATTACTTTGGCTTTGCTTTATTGTTTTTAATATCTCATTGTGTCATTAGCTTTTAGTTGCCCAATTCTAATTTTTAAGGAATTATTTTCCTCAGTGAGCTTTTTTGTATCATCTTTTCCATTTTGACAATCTACTTTTTAAAGGATTTATTTTCACTAATGATTTTATACCTCTTTTATCCTTTGGCCATTCCTGTATTAAAGGTATTATTTTCATCAATATTTTTGTGTCTTTTTCTTTTACTATGCTGTTAATTCATTTTTTATAATTTTCTTCCCTTGCTTTTATTTCTTTCCTAATTTTTCCTGTACATCTAAAATATTTCAGAGATAATTTCTGGGTTATTTAATAATTTTACTAATAATGTTAGCATATTTATAAATGAAAGGTTAATCATTTGGCTATCTCTCTTTTAGACCAAACATAATCATGAAACCTAGCTCATGCTTATTATTATTATTATTATTATTATTATTATTATTATTATTATTATTATTGTTGTTGTTGCTGAGGCAATTGGGGTTAAGTGACTTATCCAGAGTCACACAGCTAAAATGTGTTAAGTGTCTGAGGTCAGATTTGAACTCAGGTTCTCCTGACTTTTAGGGCTCTATTCACTGCACCATCTAGCTGCTGCCTCATGGTTTATATTTATCAAAAGAAGGGTGTTCCTGAGAGTGGCCATCAACTTTGGTTAAAATTTAATGAGAGAATGAATATTACAATGAAGGGCTTGACTTAAACTTTGATTATGTCATTTATTATTTAAGTTACCTCCAGCCTTGAGAAATCTATACAATGAATTTATCCCCATGTGCAACTGAGTAGAACATACCTGAAAGGATCTGAACAAGAAAGTTAATTCAGGCACATTAGAGTAATGTACTTCAAACGACTGAACTTTTGAAAATCAGGACTTTAGAAAAAAGGGAGAATTCTGGAATTTCCTGTCATTGGTTGTTAATAATCATTTCCTGAATTACTCTACTTTTATTTCATTTTCAAAATATTTTTTGCTATTCCAAGGAATTCATGTTGGATCATTATTCAATTCAGATTTTTTTCTTTGAGGTTTTGCTTGTAGTTGTTTTGACATTGTTTTCTGAGGATGTATCTTAGGGTCTTCCCAGTCATCATAGTAAAATTTTATGCTCAAGTTCTTTTTAAATTATTGTTTACTCATTTCCCCTATTGTTTGAATTTTAACTTTTGTTAAAATCGGGTTTTGTTCCTGGTACAGAGAAGACATGTTGTTAGAGGAATTAGTCCCTCCTCCCCTTCCCTACATTAATGTTTTCAGAACTAGTTCTGTAGGATTGGATGCTTTCAGTGCTTCCAACATGTGATTTGGTGAGAGCTAGGACTACTGATCTCCCTTGGTATTTTAATCAATACAGCTCCTCAGGACCCCTGCCTTCTTGAAACCAAAAATGTTACTTTTCCTGAGGGTCTCCCATTCATTGGAAAAAAAAGTGATACTGCTCCTCAGATCTTCTGCCCATTGAACTGTCAGCCAGAAGCGGGGGTTTGGACATAGTTGCCAAAGTCTCTGCTCCTGCATTTAGTGTTAATAAAAGGACTCCATCTCATTGCTTTCTGACCAGTTTCCAGGTCTCCTTATTGTCTCTGTCCTCAAAGATACCAAAACTGCTGTTTCTTCAGTCACTACCATATAGTCCCACCATTGATTTCAGGCATGTGGGCTTGGGTCAGCCTCCACTCCTGCCTTTGTCTTTCTCACCTCCTAAATTGTTTTGAGGTAGAAGAGTCTCTCATCCTGACTTCTGTTTTTTGTTTGTTTCTCTTTCACTCCAGAATATGATCTGAGGAATTGTTTTAAAGTTATTCAAAGGGGATTTTGGGAGAACTTAGTCTCCTCAAAGATAATTAAAATATCTTGGCTGTTTTTCATGTGGATTGTTGACTCATATAAATTTTTTTTTTAATGAACCAATTTGTTTTTGACATAAGGCTCATGAGTGAACTCAGACTTTGGAATCTATTCAAATATAATCTGTTTATCTAAATGGAAAGTCATGCTTACACATTTATGATATAAGAACATTGCAATCAGTGGCAGAATGAAAGTAGTAACTTTTCCAGTCCTAATGGAATTGAGGAAGAGTTCAAGGCACTTGCAAAAGTGCTGGAAGCAAGGGTAGAGTCAATGTATTCAAGACCAGTTCATTTTTCTGTATACTTCACAATATATAATTCAAAGTCAGCTGGAGGTACTTTCAAAATATGGATCAGTGAAGATTCTGACATCTGGCAGAAGGGCAAAGAGGTGAGGCACCTTGTTTATGAGAAGTTATATTTGAGGAATAAAAATTTCTGTGTTGACGACAGACTATAGAGTGATGAGAGGGAGGTTAGAGGAGACAATGTAATAGAGTCATGATTCAAATTTTTTTTCTTTCAAAACATAACCTAGAATGTCATAAGGTGTTATACATTGTTAAAAAGTTGTTGATTTCTTTCCTAGGGAGGCTTCAACTTTGAGATGGGTGAAGTTATTCTTGTCTCTATCTATGAAGTGTCTTTGGTCCTTTGGGGGATAAAAATCCAAAAGATCATGAATGTGAGACTTGAATCAAAAAGTTTATTTGTGTCCTTCCAACTTGATATGTGGAAATTTGATCTTAAGTTTTGCAAAAAGAAAAATTCAGTTTTGTTTATAAATAGAATTTATTATATTTAAATATTACTTATTGATATTTAAATGAAATACTTCAGAATAAAATGTAATCTTGGGACAGCTAGGTGGTGCAGTGGATAGAGCACCAACACTGAATTGGGAGGACCTGGGTCCTCAAACACTTAACTCTTCCTGGCTGTGTGACCCTGGGTAAGTCACTTAATCCCAATTGCCTCAGTTTAAAAAAAAGTGCATATAATTTGGATCAATTTCTCTTATTCAAACAGCTTACCACATGCCATATACCATATTACTAAATAGTAGTGTTTGCTCTCAGGAAGCCAGGAAGTATGTTTTAAGGAGCTCTTTTAACCATGTGTTCTGTTTCTTTGTTGGATGCTAACACATTTTTTTTTATTTCTCTCTTACTTTCTTCTTAGAGGTAACTGTATAGTGCAGTGCACTGACAAGATTTGAATCCTGCCTAAGACACTTACTAGTTGTATGATCTTGAATAAGTGTCCTCACCTTACCTTTTGCTTAATATCAAAGGTATCCTTAACTAGCCATAAATGCTTATTCCATGCCATGACTGGTTCCCATTCTGGTGCCCACCTAAATGTCTGCAGCAACTTGCTTCTTTCATGATTCCTTAGCACACACAGACACCTTACATAAGCATATGGAATTTTCATTTAAATAAGAATTAGGTTTCAAACAAGACCTTGAAGAAGGACTGAAACAGAATTAGCAATCTGAGTTGGCAGATCACGCATTCATCTCACAAAGCATAACTAAGAAAGCAGTTAATTGGGAAGTGAGGTGGTTCAATTGTCAAGAGAGAAAACCTCTGAGAAAGTTCATCTATATTGAAAAGTCTCTCCTTTAAAAGTACTCTGAACTTTAATTCTGTGATTAGAATAGGCAAGCAATGTGTGGAAATGAACAGGGAAAAAACTGAGCAATCCTGATTTGTGTTGCCTCCATATAGAGTGCAATTATTTTCAAATATTATTACTTGAAACCTAAATCCACCCTCCTTGTAATTGTCAATTGTAAAGTTATTTTATTTTCTTCTCATTCCCATTGTCCTTCACTTGGAAGACAAGAGGAGTCCAGAAGTCTCTGGCATTTGGGACCTAGAGAGAGAAGGTGAGTATAGCTGGAGAGGCAAGCCAGATAACTTCTTTAATTCATCATCTCCAAAACAAAACTTCTTTGAAGTAACTACCTCCTAAACTTCCCTATTTCTATCGAAAACACTATCATCCTTAGCTGGATTATTGCAATATCTTTCCTTTTTAAAACATTTATTTACTTATTTAAAATTGTTTTCTTTTTTAAATCGTTAATTCCAAATTCTCTTGCCCATTCCTCACATATTGAGAGGCACAATAATTATACATGTAAAATAGAACAAAATATATTTCTCTATTAGTCATATGACCAAAAAGCAATACTTAAATAAAGCGATAGGTAGATAGATAGATAAAGCAAAAAAAAATTATACTTCAATTTGCACTCAGAGTTCATCAATTTTTTTCTACAGAAGTGGATAACATTTTTATTCATCATGAATCCTTAGAAATGTTTTGGATCATTTTAGTAGCCAATCAGCGTAGCCAATATTTTGACAGTTGATCTTGACAACATTACTGTTACCATGTATAATGATCTTCCAGTTCTCTCCTCACTTTGTATCATTCATATATTCCTTGCTATATTTTTTCCTGATCTTCCCATGTCATTTGCATGATCAAAAAACTTTCTTTTTTTTTTTGAAAAACATTTTTGACTGATATGTTTGAGAAGAATTGCACAGCTTTAATCTATATCAGATTGCTTGCTATCTTGAGGGATGGAGGAAAGGAGAAAAATTGCAATACAAGGTAATGTTTATACATGTATAATCTATGTCAGATTGCTTGCTTGTTGGGGAAGAGGAGATAAAAGGGGGAAGGATAAAGTAGTTTGGAACTCAAAATCTTACAAAAACTATTTTTACATGTATTGGGGAAAATACTATTAAAGATAAAAAAAATGTTCATGAGCTCTATTTTATTCTAGCATAAAATATCAACTCCTCAACTCAACATTTAAAGTACTCTAAAATATTACATTTTCATTCATTTCTGTGGGGATTAAAATTCTCCCAACTACAATAAAAGAGCCTGAGGCAGAGATCTGACCCAATGGCACTTTGTTAAAGAGTTCATGGTACCTCTAATAAAGTGGACCTCAGACCTTCTTCTTCCAGAGCTCTATCTATGATGTCCACCCATTTTAGAACAGCTATACCAAACACAGAATAATTCTACTGATTGACATGTGATGCATATATAATATGAAAGCAGGGTCACAATTTGGATGAAGTAAGGAATAACTCTTTATAAGATGGACAGACTTCTCTTTAATTTGTCTGATGACAAGTTTGATCTAATATCTGCTATGGCATATTGCTTTTTTAAATTAAAGATTTGTTCCTTTGATCTTAAAACATTACCAGATGGTTATTTTCATTGCCATTTATCTAATGTCCCATTTAAATAGGATCATTAGCATTGTTAAGAATAATAAATTTATTTTTTGCCCAATTTTCCTGACTTTCTATCCCTTGTTCAAACACAGAAAAAGGGGGAATATAATGACAATATAATGACCAGAGAGAAGAATTAATTAAAAAATAGATGCTTTGGAGGAAAATAGGGGGGGAAGCCCTTTATTCCCTAAATAATCCATGTTTCTGGAGCCTTGCATATACAACCCTGGTACTGAGTCTTTGACTTTCCATCACATAGCACCCTCACACTGCTTTCATGAGGTTCAAGGCCTTCTCTTATCCAATCTCTATGTTCATTTTTCAGTTTTCTTAGTATCTTTGTTCTAATTAATTATTTTCTTTCTCAAATGATACATGGTTGATGGCAGAAAACAAGTAGAAGGTTCTTCAGTCATTTCATTGTCTTTTGGATAACTTGCCACCTCTGCCATTCAGGTGTTGAGGCTGTGTCCTGGGATGCTGACCCTAATTTTATAGTGTCCCTCTGTCCTTGTGTCCTCTCTATCAGAAGACAGTCAGATATAAGGGACATTATCGGAAAATGGCTTTTAAAAGTTCACCAAATCTTTTCTATAAAGGACTAGAAGGCGCTATACTATATATAGATTGCTGTTACTATTTCACATTCTCATATTATTCCTACCTTTCATCCAGCCTTTTACAATCCTTTCATTCTTTAAACACCCGAATAGCCTCAGCAAATGGTTAGCCAACTGTTGGAGTTTGAACAAAGGGAAAAGTGGCAAGTCTCCAAGAATCTGCTTGTGTGCCTATATCCAAATACTCAAAGTATATTTGCATAGGTCTCCCTATGTCTGCATGTTTCTAAATAGCAATTCAGAACCCTAAAAATACAATTTTGCAAACAGACTGAAGTTTCCTTTCATTAAAATGATAGTATTCTCTCTAGAGTCAAATTTCATTTCCACAGTCACTGTGCCGTTGGTTATATAGTTGAATTTTAAATCATTAAAAGAACATGTGGAAATTATTAAAAGATGACAATCTGTAACTTCACATTGTTTAGCCTAAATGTTGTCTGCCATCTTATTACCAAATTATTTGATTAAAAATAACAAGTGTTCAATAAATGCAAATTAAGATTTCAATATATATATGTATATATAAATTCACTCATATAAATACACATAATAGATAACATTTTGCATATCTAAACACACATAATGTGCTTATATATGCATATATATGCATATGTGTATATGTATGTAGATACATACACACACACATATATATATATATATATATATATGTATATATATACACATATACACACATGCATCCATATATATGTTCACAGCCATATAATTAAATCAACGGAGTAGAAATGAGTGAGTGATACTGGCTTTTAGCCACTAGAATTAATTATGCTCTACTAGAATTCTTCCCTTCTGGTCCTACTCACACCTAAAATATAAGCCTTTTTATTATGGTGTTTCTGTCGCATGTCTATCCAGACTTTGTCTATCCAGACCTTCACTGAATGTGACCCACTTCTATACAAGAACAGCTCATATGAATTTTGGACAGCTCTAATTATTAGGAAGATTTTCTTTATATTGAGCCTCTCTTTGGTGCGTTAAAATATCCATAGTGTTCTTAGGTTTTCCCTCTGAGATCTAACCCTCTGTGAGTGGCCCTTTGGGATCTCCTAAGTTTAGTATCTCTTCTAGCTCTTACACCTCTAAATATTTGAAAAAACAGTCCCATGTCCCATGTCCTCTCTTCTATAAGCTAAGCACTCCTACTTTCTTTAAATGACCTTCAAGAGGCAAAAGTGGTAATCATGGTTAATCTTATTTAACAACTTATTAATATCCTTCTATAATGAGGCAAGCAGAATTAGGTAGAATATTCAATGTGATAGACCAGAGCACAGTACAATGGGCTATTTATCTCCTGTTCCTATAAACTATGCCTCTCAATGGAGTAAAGCATCTCATTCACTTTCTGTAACATGCCCTCCTGGCAGTTACTATTACCAGTCTGCCCCAGGCCCAACAGAGTACCTTTGACCACTGAGCTTTGCAGTGTGAACTCTACCCGGCTCGCCTCCTCTGAGGCCTTCAAAGGTCTCTGGCCACAATTTCTTGAATCTATAGCTTAATAACCGGTAGCGTGCTCAAGAACAGCCACGTGTAATCTTAAAAGCCTTTATTATACCTACTCACATAATGCCCTGACTTGTCAGTTCCCTAGTGAACACCTGGTCTGAAGACCCACATGTTCACTACCAAACTCCTTACCTCTTGGCTATCCATCAGCTTGGCTCGGCTACCCCAGGCTAGGGAGCCAGGTTAAAGAGAGTGACTGCTGTCTGCAGTGGGCTTATAAAGGGCCTGTGAGGTCACACACACAGCCAACCAGCGAGAGAGCCATCACCCATTAAGAAGCTATATCAATATGGCCAGGATCCCACCCACAGGGCAGTCCTATATCCACAGAGATTACTTCTGGGCCACTCAATCTCCTGTTGTGCTGTGGCACCGCCCATTTAAAGGACCCTTATAATTCCCTTCTCTTGTTTTACCAGAACCGCATCCTTATAACTTTCCTGGAGGACATCTGCATTATATTGGGTTTTAAAGCTTACTGAAATTAAAAAAATCTTCAGACATACTGTTGCATAATAGTAATTGCCCTTATCTTCTCCTTGTGAAGTTGCTTTTGAACCCAAATGCAAAATTTCATATTAATCCCTACTACATATCATCTTATAAGACTTATCTTTAGATTTTTTTTATCTGAATGACTATGGGAAAATCACTTAATTATTATTTTCCTCAGTTTCCTCAACTATACAATGGGAATGGTTATAGCATCTATTTCCAAAGGATTGTTGTGAGCATCAAATAAAATCATTTTTGTAAAGTGCTTAACACAGTGCATGATACAATAGTAGGTTCTGAATAAATGCTTGTTCCCTTTGCTTTCCCTTTATCACAATGTTTAAGTCTGCCAAGATATTTTTGAACCCAACTCTTTCATCCAGTCTGTTATCCTTTGTGTTATCTACAATTTTGATAAGGATACCATCTGTGTGTTTATCCTAATCACTGATTTTTAAAAAAATGTTTACAGATTGGGCCATCTTTTAAAAATCTCATTGTAGCAAATGAGGTCCCCTAAATAGCTGAAGCATTTCTGGAAATGATGGCACCCCATTTTTTTTACTTTTTTTCTTCTACAAACATGTTGGAATCATTTTGGGGAATTTCTGTTTTTTTTAAAGTGTATCACATATTCATTCATAAAGCTTCAATGTCAATAACTATTTACTCTTAGTACATATGTAACACCAGTCCTCAAGCCATTGATAAGGGTCATTTTTTTTTTCTTGATAGAGATTTATACCCTGTCCTTTCTTAAGGATCTAAAAGGAATCTCTCTTCAGTTTTTTTCTTGAGAGGATCTTTGAGCTTTCTTCAAGATTCAGGTCAGTTAGGACCCTGAAGTTACTCTGGATGCTTCTGACTTTCAGTTTTGAGAGGCAAGAAAGAGGATGTTGACTCCAACCAGAGTGCTGAAGTAAAAAAAATTCTGGGAAGATAGATGGAGGCTTCTTTCGTTTCTCCTGCTGTCACCAACTCTTCTCTACCCCTCATGCATGGTGGGGCATTTAGCTCCACTAGTATGAAGAGTCCCATACTAATAGACTTTGAGATCAGGATCCCATTTGATATAAGTGTAGAAGTATAGTAAGTATAGAAAGAAACTGAAAATAAGAAATTATGGATGGTGAGGAATACTACTTCTGTGCTTTAAAAAAGGAAAAAGCTAATCACAGAAGTATCTAAAACTTGTCAAAGAGGTGAAGCTCCTTTTGTGAGTCACTGAATCATTGAATCACTGCCAGGGGCTGCACTTTCCAAGAACTATAGGAGGCATTTCCTTTTTATGCCAAAAGGTGAGGATCATGTGATGCAGTGTGCAGCAAAATTGTTCTCTACCAGAGACTCCCCAGCTATTGGCAATTTGCCTCTGACTTGGCAGCTGGCTGCTGTTTATCCCTCTGCTTGTACTGACCTCAACCCTGAACTCGGTCTTATTTTTCTGCTTACTCTGTCCTAGCCATTTCAACTCAGAGCTCTGCAGTTTCAGCATGATCTCAGATCATGATTACTGGTGTTTCAGACTTTTTCTCTTTTATCTAATCCCTTGGTGTCATTGGATTAGTCCCCCTGCTTCCTCAGTACTTGAGCTGGATTTGTCTGTAGTTGGTCCATGGACCCTCCCTTTCTGGAGTTCCTCGTTCCACAGCTGAGCAAGGTTGGCTCACCCCTGGTCCTTAATGAGGCCTCTTGCTGCTCTCTACTGGCACCGGTGAAATCTGTGTGATGCTATCTACTCTGATAAATTCTGGTTAATCCTCTCTGCCCCAAGCTCTGTTTTCAGTTTTCTCAACTGTGAAAGAAGAGTGTGTTGCTGAAATGGCAGCAGTGGGGCTCGGTGGGTGAACTTGCTGATTTATTAAGAATTTCACCAAAGATCTTTTGTGAAAATTTCTGCTTTAGAGAGAAAATCATTGTTGCCTACATTGTTCTCAGAAACTTGCCTTTCCATTGTTTTTACATGATAAAACAACATAAAATTACCTGTTAAGGTAAATTAGCTGAAATGAATAATGGAGCATCTGGTTTGGGAATATTATATATACAACACACGTCCAAATGTGCAGGTATCAAGGCATATACATGCAAACACAGATTTGTAGACAAAGAGACTATATCATTAGGAAAAATCTAATTAGTAAGATGAGTATGTAGAGAATATTGCAGATATATGGTAGTCAACAGAGTCCAAAGAAAGACATTACTTTCTGCTAGGAAAGTTAGGGAGAAATTAATGAAAGAGGGAGTGCTAAATCTAAGCCTTTGAAGTATGGGCAAGATTAAGGTAAGGCAGTTGAAGAGAATCTTCCCATGAAAGAGAAGGAAAGAGTCAGAGATAGGACTATTATATTTAGGGAATTATGGTTATATAGTCTATCTGGAAAAGAGACTACAATAATTGCAGATATATTTGTAACAAAAAGTCAGTGTCAGATTGCATAGGCAAGCTGGCTATGAAATATAGTTTTATCTCCTGAGCAAAGGAGAGCCACTATATTAATAACATAGGTATTGCAAAATGAGACAGGACTATGCTTGAGCTCTTAAGAAATGTGTATAGTAGTTATTGATTGCATCCTGCTAACAGACATGGTCCCAGGGAAACAGAGTCCTTGGATGGGTTGCTATGTAAATGCTTTCCTAGTTACTAAAGTCCTCTTGTGTTTAGGTTAGTGACTCTCAGGCTTGATCTCACTTTGTTGTACAGTAAAATGTCATATAAGCATCAATAAGCATACAAAAAGTGTCACTTCTTTCTTGGTCTTTGACTTATCCAGTGCACTTCCACCTCCTGTTATAGAAATCTTTCCTTCCTTAAGCATAGGAATGGACCATTTGATTTCATTGCTATGAGGAAACTTCTTCTGCCAATGTAGGTCAGCACCTTTTCTTCAAATTATAAAAAAAAAAGAGTTGCTTAAATTATTGAAAATATAAGTGATTTTCCCAGGATCACAAAACCATCATATGTCAGGAGTAGAACTTGAACCCAACTTTTCCTGAATTTGACATCAGCTAAATAAATGCCCCCTATTACATATGTTGTCTCTTTTCTATCCCATATGTCTTTATTATTTGGGAAATTAAAATATTTTATTAATACTATTCCTTTTGTTCTCAGAATTGTGCATTATCTCCTAGCATAGAGCTCTAGGTTGAGGTAGACATACAATGAATATTAGAAAGATGGACTTTAATAGACATATACATTTCCAAATGTCTTGCTTGTTATAATTCTAATATTTAGCTGTAAAATGATTCTTAATAGATAGATGAAGAAGTTTTGCCAAAGAAAAAGAAACACTGAAACATTTGTCTATCTACACAATTGATGGCAACTTTTCTACTCCTAAATTGTGAGATAAAGCATTCTTTGAAAAATGGCAATTCACCACAAAGACTATCACATCTACTTTTACTTAACCACTTTCTGAGCTATTTGTAGTCTAGAGTAGTTACCTATTGCTATAAATCTGATTGGCTATATTTCCTCAGAGATACACAAAACTTTAAGAAAGATTGTTAGCTGTTATGGACACCATTACACCCATAAACAAAGAAACACATAAACAAACAAAAACCATCCTAGCTATAGAATTCTAGTAATTCTTTTTTTTCCCTTCCAATCATTTGGTTGAATTATAGTAAAACACTATAGGTCATGTGGGGGTGATTGATAAACAACTCTAATATTATTGGAGTTTTGGATAAAATATATTGTCAGCTTGTGAATAACCCAATATAAAACCTTTCTAGAAAATCCATGTATTTTCCCCAAATAACTGAGTTAAGTTAAGCTTTAGGGTAAGAAAAAAATGGTTCCACATTTCCTGGTAGCATGAGTATCTTGTGAATGCCTGGTATAATAGATTTTGTCTAAATTGTAAAAACTGAAATGGAGATAATAATAATAAAATATTGGACAAAGCATCAGATCTGAGGGACATGGAGCCAGAAGAGGTGAGACTAGAGAAAGTCAGTCATTTAATCATTGAGCATCAAGTTGGTGCCAGCGATTGTGCTAATCATTGAGATTACACAAAGAGGTAAAAGACAGTTTCTACCCATAAGGAATTCACATTCTAACAAGGGAGAAAATGTGTTAACAACAAAGTACAAATAAAGTATATATAGGAAAAAAGAAATAATACGAAGGATAATCTTTCTACAAAGAAAAAGTAGTGGAATTAAGAGGGATTGGGACATGCTTCTTATGATAGGTGGGATTTTAGTTGAATGAAGGAAGCCAAGAGAAGGCAGAAATTATTGTGAGAGCATTCTGGCAATAGAGGGTAGGCAGAAAAAAATATCTGGAGTCAAGAGGCAAAATGTCTTGTTCATGGAACTCCAAGATAGCTAAGGAGACATAGATTCAAGAAAAAAGCTGAGTGTTTGATCATGCCATTAAGCATAAAATGCCATTATTTTAGGAATGGGCATTTTGTAAAAAATTCCAAAAGAAGGTCAATAAGTGGAGAAAAGGGAAGAGAGGAGTGAAAAGAAGAATAAGTGATATGGAATTGTACATGATGGGAGTAGTTTCCATTTCTTGAATTTAATTAATCAAATACAATGTTTAGACAAATATGTCTAAACAGCAACAAGGCATATGGTCAATAGAGGTTTGAAACTATCAAGAGATGATATAAGCAATGATCAGAGCCTCAGTTTGAAGAAAATGTAGTAAGAGCAATTTTAAATCAAGGCAATGTGCTAAAGAAATCTACAAACATCCCTATGATTTTATTTGATGAATATGACCTCAGAGCATAAGAAAAAACAACACATGTCAGAGGTTTACACTAATTGCTTGGATCATTCTCAAATCTAAATCTAAAAAAAATAATCTAAATCTCAAGCCTTTGCCTCTCTTCTGCCTGTCTTCTGGACATATTTCTTTAATTGTTTCTTGGGCAGCTCCATTCCAATGTCTAATCAGTACCTCAAACTCAATATTTCTAATAGAAAACTTATTTCTGCCCAATTGTGTTCAAATTTCTTAATTCATGTTTACTGTCCATGGTACCAAGCTTTACCAAGTTTCATATATTTCAAGGTTTCAGATGAAACCATGGCGATTCACCACAATCATCTTATTGATCTCCTTCATATATACCAGTTCTACTGATTTTATTTCTGTTTTATCTCTGGTATTCATTACATCCCCTATATTCTCACTGCCATTACCCTGGAAGAAATCCTTATTCCTATCACTTGAATGTTACCTCATGATATCCTATCTCCAATAGAATCTTTATATTGTGAACAGAATAATATAATATCTAAATCTGCTCATCTGCTTAACATATATTCATTAAATGTATACTGTTTTCAAGATTTCATTAAAATAATAGTTTTTCTTCTCAAGGAGCTTACATTGCAGTTGAATGGGGTGGTAGATGGAATGTCATGTAAATAACCATTTGTAATCATAGTAGGGAATTCTGGGATGAAGAAAGGATTTAGATAAAATGCTCTTGAAAAATTTGAGGATATAGAGAATACCTTAAGTTGAAAGTATCAGAATGATTTCCAAAAAGGAGGTGGCAAATGAAATGAAGTTTGTAAGGAAAAAAAGGATTCTGAAAAATATACATGAGAATTCAATGTAATTCAGATGTAGGGGGTAGATTCTCAATGCAGAGGCAAAAGGCAACATGATGACTTTAGACAATTGCTAATAGTGCAGTTTTGCCAGAATGTATTTTGTGGCAAGGAGAGTATGTGAAATAAGACAACAAAAGTCCATCAGAGCCAGATGGAACAGACCTTTAAATATTAAAGAACTAGTATTCTATTCTATGGACAATAAGAATGGAATGTATATGCTTAGGGAGGCTGGTACCTTTGGTGAAAGGGCTTGTCAAACCTAATTGAGATAACTAGACTAAGAGCAGGAGACATATTTTGATTAATCCAATTGAAAGCAGTACCTCTTTCTTCACCTTTCATCCTTTACATTAAAGACATTTAGACTGAATGGTTCTAAAAAGAGTAAGACCAAGAATGAGAGAAAGATCTCAATTGTCTCACTAAGACCAATAGGGGGAAAGGAACCAAAGAGGTAATTTGTAAAATAAGAAGTGGTGAATTATAATTATTCTACTCCATTTATTCAATAATTATTATTTTTTGTCTAGAGGTAAAGGTGTGACAATACCATTTAGCTAAATAGAGTATTTTTGTTTTTTATGATACATTTTCCATTCATGAGCTCATTTATATTCTATTAGAGGTATTTAGTATCTTCTTTTTATTCCTGAGAAAATTCAACAAAAGAAGAAAGAAATATGGTAATTGACATACCATACTCACACAATGTTGAGGTTAGGACTACAACTGAGGTCTCTTGTATGCCTACTACATTCATGAGAGCAAGCTATTTGCTTTAGCAATTGATTACTAAGCATATAGCATATATCTTATTGTCAAGTATTTAATATATACCTGTATTTAATATATGTCTAACATATATAATATGTATCAGGTATTTAATATATACTACATATAGTAAAACTGTCAGATATTTGATGTATTTCTATATTTAATATATGCTTAATATATTTCATATTTCATAATATATTAAAGATTCCAAAATTTGACTTATGACTACTATATTTACTATATGTCAGATATTTAGTAAGATTTGATAAACATTTTACAAATGAAAAGATCAGTGAAAGAAGGGAGGGACACAACAAATTTTTCTTAGACAAATTGAATATTTTATTTTAATGTAATTGTCAGGTTTCAGATTTCATAGATTCATAACAGGGAAGTTACCTGTTATGAGGTCATAAAATGAACACTTTACATTTCTTTTTAGCTAATTCAATCCTGCTCTGCTCATAGAGCACAGCATCTTCTCTGGTGAGGGCACATTATGCTGGGTAGTCTTATGCCAGTGTCCCCCATGTCGTACAATTAATTCTAAAGTTCTTAATAGAGATATTGAGAGTGTCCTTGTATCACCTTTCTGACCATCTTGTGAGTGCTTGCCATATGTGAGTTCTCCCAAAAGTCTTTATGGTAAGCATACATTTACACACAGATAGACACACAGACACACACACAAATACACACACACACATATAGCCTCCATTCTCAAAGAACTTATATTTTATAGGAAAAACAAAATGTACATATATAAATATGTACAAAATAAGTAAAAAGTTCTTTGGTGGATTTGAAATGGGCTGATGCACTAGCAGATGACAGAAATTAGAAAAAAAGACTTTCTGTTGAAGATAACTTCTAAAATAAGTTTTGAAGGAAACCAGGAATTCCAAGAAGAAGAATTGATGAAGGAGTCCATGTCAGTCATGGGACCAATAGTGCAAAGGCATAAATGTGGTAGATGACATGTCTTGTGTGAATAAAACAAAGACCAATTTAGCTTAGCTACTGAGTATAGGAAAAAATAAAATGTGTAATAAAGTTGGAAAAGTAAGTTTGTATCAGATTGCAAAAGCTTTACATTAAAAACAGATATTTATATTGATCCTTAAGGAAAAAGTTTGTAGCATTTAATAAATAGAAAAATAATTTAGTCAGATTTATGCTTTATAAAAATCACTTTAGAAACTGTGTGAATGAT
Source organism: Sminthopsis crassicaudata (assembly GCF_048593235.1). Lineage (NCBI taxonomy): Eukaryota > Metazoa > Chordata > Mammalia > Dasyuromorphia > Dasyuridae > Sminthopsis > Sminthopsis crassicaudata. The sequence continues at coordinate 43,122,387 of NC_133622.1, forward strand.
GCAGTTGTGCTGCCTTTTTAAAAAAATAAAGTTGCTGAAAATTTTAATATGCCATGAAACTCAAAAATTATTGCCTTAGTATTCATGAATGCTCCTTGCTATAGAATTCCTTTTTTCTCTTACCTCCAGATTCTAGAGTAGGGAAATACAAGAGTACTAATACAAATTCTTACTATGTGAATACTTTCTGATATTGCTCCAGATCCATGATCACAGCTTCTTAAAGTTCCAAATCTTGCCAAATATGACATGGTCCTGAGTGTTGAAGACACCCATATGCCAAGTAATTAAAATAAATCCATGACCATTGAACACCACCTCAAAAGTTTTTATAAATTCCTTTTTGAGCATGGCCATTTTGGAGAAGGCACAATGTTTATTTACCTTATGAGAATCTTGGACCACAAATGGTCTTAGTGAAAGCTGAAAATTAAAGTAGAAAAGAACAAAATCTTCAGCAATAAAACAACAACATGACTTCATGTTTGTTAATAGTTCACAATTATTTTAAGAACTTTTTGTTTTGTTTACTACAAATTTACTGGGGAATGATTTTTGTTCTAATATATTTTTTCACATATATCTTAAATATTAGAACTGAATCAGATATATTTGATATATAAATATTTTCCACAGTTAACTGATATATTTCTTATCCTAAGTGTGTAAAATTTATGTATACAAATATACTTCAATATGATGTAATTTAAATAATCTATTTTATCTTTTTAGGTCTTTTCTATCTCATTTTTGATTAAGCATTCACTCCATATCTGTAAAAAGCACTAGACTTGGTTCTCTTTTATCTTTCTAATGGTAGAACCTTTAATATTTAAGTAAAGTATTTAAATTTTATTTTTTCATGAGCCACTGCATTAAATATAATATTTGCCATTTTGACATTTTTGTCAAGTGATTATTTCTTAAATAATTTATATCTTTATATTCACTATCTGTAGGTTCACCAAAAAGTTGATTATTAACATCAACTGTTCCCAAGTCTTCCTTTTCTGGTATTTTCATTTTATCTATTTCTCTATTTTTTAGTCAGCAAAGAATTTCAGTGATTACTGATATAATATAGTTCAAGGTATGAAAATTTGTTTTCCCCTTTATTTTTTCTTTTATTCCCATCATTCCCTTTCAAATTCTAGATTTTCCCCCTCCACATGAATTATCATTATTTTATCTAAATCTATAAATTATCTTTCTGATAATTTTGAATAACAGTAGATGTATAATTTAATTGTGGTAGCATTATATGTTGACATGAGCCAGCTATAAGTACTGTTTATCTTGCATTTATTTAAGTTCTTTTTTTCTTTAAGAAGAAATTTATAATTTTCTATATAATTATTTAGTGTGCTCTTTGTATATCAACTATCAGGTATTTGAGACATTTTGCAATTATTTTAAATAAGGATTTAATTTCTATTATTAATTTTGAAATTTTTTATTGTAATTTAAAAAAATATTGATTTTTATCAGGCTTATTTTTAACCTGTTATTCTACTAAAATTATCCATTATCTCAATTTGTTTTTTTGTTGATCCTGGAATTTTTAAAATAAATAACATAGTATCAACAAAAAGAAAGTTTGGATTTTTCTTTGCTTTTATTTTTGCTTTTAATTTCCTTTTTTGTCATATCTATTGAAAGTATTTCTAAAAAGATGACAAATAATAAAAATAATACTGTGTATGTATGCAAAGAGAATAGCCTTATTTTATTTCCATATTTAATGGTAATATTTCTAATGTTTTCATAACGAGTATGATGCTAGATGTAGGTATAAGATGCTGTTTAAAAATGTTATTAAAATTTTCTTTTTATGAGTATATATTGTATGATTTTTAGCATAAGACATTTTAGGAAGTATCTATATTCATATATAGATAGATATGTGTGGTATTGAATTTTTTGGGTGTTATTATGATTAATTACATTTACTTCCTAATGTTCAACTATCATTTCTCAGGTAGAAATCCATCTTGATCACAGTGAATGTTTTTAAAATTATTTGTAGAGGGCTTTTTTTGAGAGGGTGATATTAAAATATTTGAATTAATACTCATTGATTATATTGGCCTAATATTTTTTTTGAATCCATTATTTTAGTTTATGTATTAAGTATTGAGTGTTTTTCTTTTTTACTTTTTAAGGTAAGTTGGTATAGGCATTTAGTTGGAGGGATTTTCTTTTTTAAACCTATTTAGACAAGCTCTACCTCCACCCTCCTCCCCATTTATTTTTCCCCTATTCTATCAACCATCCTTTTGGTATTTACTTTTCAGCAAGTTTATTTTCCTCTTATAAAATTGTGTCATTTGTGTTTTCTACTTAGTATCCTATTAATTGGGATATTTTATATTTTTGTTGATAATCCTCTATATCTTGTGAATTTTCAGTTTTGGTAACATGCAACTGTGAAAAGCAAGTTCTAATATTTTTTAAAATTTCTTTTCTGTTGTGATTTCACTCTGATCACATGCTATTTTTAAAATTTAGTCCTTCCCTTCCTAATTTTAACCAAGTTGGATAAAAGATGATCAGCTTTGTTATTCTTCTTCTAAAAAAAAAAAAAAAACACAAAAAAACCCCCAAAAAACAGTTCAGCTTATAGTTTTCTTTATTGGTCCTATAGTCTTTCTAATTTTATATCTCTTTCCTCTAAATAAGAAAAAAATACTCTTTTAGGTTTTTTGTTTAACTTTTGGTTTTCTATTTTTTATCACTTTGCAAACTTTAATATGTTAAACAAGTTTTATTATTACTATCATTATTATACCTTGTATATCAATTCATTAATCTTTACTTTTTTAATGGATGTTGTTAAGGATATTTTCCCATCTGAGGATTAATTTACACACGCTATAAAAATTGTTATTTAATGATTAATAGCACCTTTCATAAAAATAATTATTCATTATTTCTTTAATTTATTTTGGACTAAATCATTTTTCAGGTTTTCATTATGTAGTGGACATTTTATATTTTGTTTCTGGCATGTTATTCCTTTATTGATTATTTTTTTCTTTGAATCATAATCTATATAGAATATGTCTAGAATTTATAAGTTTTATATTTATGCATGAATAAATTATTTATTTCTGGAAACAGTACCTCATTGTACAAAGATCTTTCTGTCTGTCTGTCTTTCTATGTATCTCTCTATAATTAATATTCTCATTAAGATGTCATAAATCTTTTAGCTCTAAATTCTCCAATTATTTGTTCAGTTCTTTATTTTCCCTTTTGCTTGTCCTTTTTACATATATTTATCTAGCTTTAAGAAAGGACTATTATGGGGCAGAGCCAAGATGGCGGAGAAGATACATGGGATTCTGTGAGCTCCCTTCTTCCCTCAATACCAATTAGTTAAATCAGCATCAAAAATAGCGCTGGACTGATAGAATCCACAAGGACTGGAAGCACGACTTACCAGCTGAAGAGAATCTGGAGTTTCAACAGAAAAGGTCAGTTCCCAGGGGAGGAAGAAGAAAGGCCAGCACAGATGGTTGGGTGGTGGCACACTGCGCTGATCGTGCTGGGGAGGGCTCTGGGATCAGAGAAGCCACTGAGATAGAAGAATCTGGCACAGGCTGTTAGCTCTTCTCTGCTTATAAAATAGCAGTTCAGAGGAGAAATCTAGCCACTTTAAAATATAAAGCCAGATACTAGAACCACCCCAACCCTGAGGTATCTCAACAGATCTTGGCACTGTGGGTGTGGCCGACTTAGGCCGTCCAGGCTTTCACCTGGGGGTAGTTAAGAGATTGAAAAGTGGACACAACCCAAGGTAAAACATAGTGCCTTGCTCAGCTGGAGGCTGTGGAACTCAGCCCCAGAAGTCCCAGAGAAGTGGAACCTTTGAAATAGGGACCGTGGTTTCAGGGCAGACACTTCCAGTTTGAGTGCAGGGGCTTTTCACGTTATCTGCTGCTGACATCCATGCCCCACGGGGATGCATAGGCTGGGCTTTGTGTTGCCTTTACTGTTCAGTCTTAAACCTCAGGAAAGTTGCTAGGACACACAGTGCCCCCAAAGCAGTGCCGCGCTAATCACCTCTGAGACACTTACAGGGAGGGGGTGGGGAACTCTCTCCCAGAGCTCTCTCTTAGCTCAGGCGCAGGAGCCGCTGCATCCATCCGGTCTGGGAGGAAGCTGGTAAAGAAATAAATAAATAATTTCCTACCCCAGGGACAGACCCCAAAAGATTTTTTAAATATGAGTAAAAAGCAAAGAAAAATGATCGATTCCTTCTACACAGAGAAAGAGTGGGTATCCAACCCCGAGGAAGTTAACAGCAGAGAGTCAGCAGTTAACAGCCTAAAGGGGAACGATTCCTGCCCCCCATCACATAACTCTCTCCTAGAAGAGACTATTAAAAAATTAAGAGAGTTTGAAGAAAAATGGGGAAAGGAAAGAGAAGCTGTGATAGAGAATAACAACGTTCTGAAATTGGAGTTGGAAAAAATAAAGAATTCACAGGAGATGCAGGGAAACAAAATTTGTGAATTAGAAAATCTTAAAAAATCACAGGAAAGTAGGATTTCTGAATTGGAAAAGATAAAAAAGTCTCAAGAAAATAGGATTTCTGAATTGGAAAAAGAAAATAATTCTCAAAAAAAAATTTAGGGAAATGGAAAAAAATTCAATAGAGCAAAATAATTCATTTAAAAATGAAATTGGGCATTTACAAAAAGAACTAAAAACTGTGAATGAAGAAAATAACTCCTTAAAATTCAGGATGGAACAAATAGAAATTAATGATTCATTGAGAACCCAAGAATCAGTCAAACAAAACAAAAAAAAATGAAAAGCTGGAGAATAACATCAAATACTTACTAGGAAAATCTATAGACTTGGAAAATAGATTTAGGAGAGATAATCTGAGGATTGTTAGGATTACCAGGTGAGAACTAATGGGCATGGGATAATGCAAGGGCTTCTGGGAAGAAGTACTCCAACCAATGAGCTTGCTCCTCTTAGAATTCCTAAGGTGTAAACTCCATTTAAAGGCCCAAACCAAAGGTCTGAGCCAGAGAACTGTCAAGTCAACCTGAGTTCTCACTTTGTAATTGTCCAGACAACCTGAGTACTCACCTGGTAATCCTAACAGAAGATCATTGGACTTCCCAAAAACTATGACCAAAAAAAGAGCCTAGATTCTATGTTACAGGAAATCATCAAAGAACTGTCCAGAGATAATAGAAACAGAAGGGAAAGTAGATGTCGAAAGAATTCATCAAACTCCTTCTGAAATAGACCCTAAAAAAAGAACACCACACAATATTGTGGCTAAGCTGCAGAATTACCAAACAAAGGAGAAAATCTTGCAAGCAGCTAGGAAAAAAAAAAAACAATTTAAATACCAAGGTGCCACAATAAGGGTCACACAAGATCTGGCTGCCTCCACATTAAAAGATAGAAGGGCCTGGAATCTGATATTCTGAAAGGCAAAAGATCAAGGATTGCAACCAAGAATAAACTACCTAGCTAAGTTTAGCATCTTTAAGAAGGTCATTCAATGAAATAGAGGAATTCCATATGTTTCTAAGAAAAAAACCAGACTTAAACAAAAAATTTGATCTACATCCACAAGACTGAAGAGAAACAGAAAAAGGTACACAGAACCCTTGAGAACTGTATCTTTGTTATGGGTATGTAGAAAGTACTCAAGGATAATTTGATTTTACTGATATAAAAGAAAAAAAGGGGGGTGTAGTAAAGGGAAGGGAGTAGTATCAGGAAAAGGGGAAGGAGTGATTAAAAGAGGGAAGCTACATCCCAGGAAGAGTCACAGAAAATACACCATATCTGAGGGAATTTAGAGAGGGTGAGAAACATTGTGTGAATCTTACTCTCCTCAGAAGAGGCTCAAAGAGTAAATAATTGACATATTTGTTTTTCAGAGAATTCTCTCTCACCTCATTAAAAGGGGGGGGGAGAGGAAAAGTGAAAAGGAAAAGGAGAATAAGGGAAGGGACTTGGAGGGGATAATATGATGGCAGGAAATACAGAATTAGTAATTTTAACTGTAAATGTGAATGGGATGAATGCTCCCATCAAACGGAGACGGATAACAGACTGGATCAAAAATCAGAACCCTACAATATGTTGTTTACAGGAAACACACTTAAAGCAGGGAGATACATACAGAGTAAATGTAAAAGGTTGGAGCAGATTCTATTATGCTTCAGGAAAAGCCAAAAAAGCAGGGGTAGCTATCCTTATCTCAGATCAAGCAAAAGCAGAAGTTGATCTAGTTAAAAGAGATAAGGAAGGAAACTATATCCTGCTGAAAGGTAGCATAAATAATGAAGCCATATCAATACTAAACATATGTGCACCAAGTGGTATAGCATCTAACTTTCTAAAGGAAAAGTTAAGAGAACTGCAAGAAGAAATAGACAGTAAAACTATAATAGTGGGAGATCTCAACCTTGCACTCTCAGATTTAGACAAATCAAACCACAAAACAAATAAGAAAGAAATTTAAAAAAGTAAATAGAACATTAGAAAAAGTAGGTATGATAGAACTTTGGAGAAAACTGAATGGCAATAGAAAGGAATATACTTTCTTCTCAGCAGTTCATGGATCCTATACAAAAATTGACCACATATTAAGACATAAAGATCTCAAAATTAAATGTATGAAGGCAGAAATAATAAATGTCTTGTTCTCAGATCACAATGCAATAAAAGCTACATTCAATAAGAAGTTAGGGGTAAATAGACCAAAAAGTAATTGGAAACTGAATAATCTCATCTTAAAGAATGACTGGGTGAAACAGAAAATTATAGAAACAATTAATAATTTCACCCAAGATAATGACAATGATGAGACATCATACCAAAATCTGTGGGATACAGCTAAAGCAGTAGTAAGGGGAAATTTTATATCTTTAGAGGCTTATTTGAAGAAAATAGAGAAAGAGAAGATTAACGAATTGGGCCTGCAACTTAAAAAGCTAGAAAAAGACCAAATTAAAAACCCCCAACCAAAAATTAAACTTGAAATACAAAAATTAAAAGGAGAAATCAATAATATTGAAAGTAAAAAAAAAAAAAAACTATTGAATTAATAAACAAAACCAAGAGTTGGTTTTATGAAAAAGCCAATAAAATAGATAAAGCTTTGGTAAATCTGATCAGAAAAAACAAAGAGTAAAATCAAATTGTTAGTCTTACAAATGAAAAGGGGGATCTTTCCACCAATGAAAAGGAAATTAGAGAAATAATGAGTTACTTTGCCCAACTTCATGCCAATAAATTTGATAACTTAAGTGAAATGGATGACTTCCTCCGAAAATATAGGCTTCCTAGATTAACAGAGGAGGAGATAAATTGCTTAAATAGTATCATTTCAGAAAAAGAAATAGAACAAGTTATTAATCAACTCCCCAGGAAAAAATCCCCAGGACCAGATGGATTTACATGTGAATTCTACCAAACATTTAAAGAACAATTAGCCCCAATGCTATATAAACTATTTGAAAAAATAGGGGATGAAGGAGTCCTACCAAACTCCTTTTATGACACAGACATGGTACTGATACCTAAACCAGGTCGATAGAAAACTGAGAAAGAAAATTATAGACCAATTTCCTTAATGAACATTGATGCTAAAATCTTAAATAAGATATTAGCAAAAAGACTTCAGAAAATCATCCCCAGGATAATACACTATGATCAAGTAGGATTTATACCAGGAATGCAGGGCTGGTTTAATATTAGGAAAACTATTAGTATAATTGACCATATTAATAATCAAATTAATAAAAACCATATGATCATCTCAATAGATGCAGAAAAAGCATTTGACAAAATCCAACATCCATTCCTACTAAAAACGCTTGAGAGTATAGGAATAAATGGACTATTCCTTAAAATAATAACGAGCATATATTTAAAACCTTCAGTAAACATCATATGTAACGGCGATAATCTAGAACCTTTCCCTGTAAGATCAAGAGTGAAACAAGGTTGCCCACTATCACCATTACTGTTCAATATAGTACTAGAAATGCTAGCCTCGGCAATAAGAGCTGAGAAAGAGATTCAAGGAATTAGAGTAGGAAATGAGGAAATCAAACTATCTCTCTTTGCAGATGACATGATGGTATACTTAGAGAACCCCAAAGACTCTGCTAAAAAGCTATTAGAAATAATTCCGAATTTTAGCAAAGTGGCAGGATACAAAATAAATCCACATAAATCCTCAGCATTTTTATATATCACCAACAAAATGCAACAGCAAGAGATAAAAAGAGAAATTCCATTCCAAACAAATGTTGAGAGTATAAAGTATTTGGGAATCCATCTACCAAAGAATAGTCAGGAATTATATGAGAAAAATTACAAAACACTTGCCACAAAGATAAAGTCAGATTTAAATAATTTGAAAGACATTGAGTGCTCTTGGATAGGGCGAGCGAATATAATAAAGATGACAATACTCTCCAAACTAATACATTTATTTAGTGTTATCCCAATCAGACTACCAAGAAACTATTTTAATGACCTACAAAAAATAACAACAAAATTCATATGGAAGAATAAAAGGTCGAGAATTGCAAGGGAACTAATGAAAAACAAGTCAGAGGAAGGTGGTATAAGTGTACCTGATCTAAAGCTATATTATATAGCAGCAGTCACCAAAACCATTTGGTATTGGCTAAGAAATAGACCAGTAGATCAGTGGAACAGATTAGATACAAAGGACAAAAAAGAGTACATCTATAGCAATCTAATCTTTGACAAACCCAAAGATACCAACATTAGGGACAAAAATTCACTATTTGGAAAAAAAACTGTTGGGAAAACTGGAAATTAGTATGGCAGAAATTAGATATGGATCCACACTTAACACCATATACCAAGATAAGATCAAAATGGGTCCATGATTTAGGTATAAAGAATGAGATCATAAATAGATTAGAGGAACAGGGAATAGTCTACCTCTCAGACCTGTGGAGGAGGAAGGAATTTATGACCAGAGGAGAACTAGAGATCATTATTGATCACAAAATAGAAGATTTTGATTACATCAAACTAAAAAGTTTCTGTACAAACAATACTAATGCAAACAAGATTAGAAGGGAAGTAACAAATTGGGAATATATTTTTAAAGTTAAAGGTTCTGACAAAGGTCTCATTTCCAAAATATATAGAGAACTGACCCTAATTTATAAGAAATCAAACCATTCTCCAATTGATAAATGGTCAAAAAATGTGAACAGACAATTCTCAGATGATGAAATTGAAACTATATCCACTCATATGAAAGAGTGTTCCAAATCACTACTGATCAGAGAAATGCAAATTAAGACAACTCTGAGATACCATTACACACCTGTCAGATTGGCTAAGATGACAGGAACAAATAATGATGAATGTTGGAGGGGCTGTGGGAAAACTGGGACACTAATACATTGTTGGTGGAGTTGTGAAAGAATCCAACCATTCTGGAGAGCAATTTGGAACTATGCCCAAAAAGTTATCAAACTGTGCATACCCTTTGACCCAGCATTGCTGCTATTGGGCTTATATCCCAAAGAAATACTAAAGAGCGGAAAGGGACCTGTATGTGCCAAAATGTTTGTGGCAGCTCTTTTTATTGTACCTAGAAACTGGAAGATGAATGTATGTCCATCAATTGGAGAATGGTTGGGTAAATTATGGTATATGAAGGTTATGAAATATTATTGCTCTGTAAGAAATGACCAGCAGGAGGAATACAGAGAGGCTTGGAGAGACTTACATCAACTGATGCTGAGTGAAATGAATAGAACCAGAAGATCTCTGTACACTTCAATGCTGTATGAGGATGTATTCTGATGGAAGTGGATATCTTCAACATAAAGAAGCTCCAACTCACTTCCAATTGATCAATGATGGACAGAAACAACTACACCCAGAGAAGGAACACTGGGAAGTGAATGTAAATTGTTAGCACTACTGTCTATCTACCCAGGTTACTTATACCTTTGGAAACTAATACTTAATGTGCAACAAGAAAATTGTATTTACACACATATATTGTATCTAGGTTTTATTGTAACACATGTAAAATGTATGGGATTGCCTGTCACTGGGGGGAGGGAGAGAGGGGAGGGGGGATAATTTGGAAAAATTAATACAAGGGATAATATTATAAAAAATTACTCATGCATATGTACTGTGGAAAAAAATTCTAAATAAATAAAATAAAGGACTATTAGTTTTCTTCTATTATTTTGTTTTTCTCTCTTTAAAAAAATATTAACCTTTTCCCTTTGAAATTTAGGTTGTGATGTCATTTAGTGCAAATGTGTTAAATATTGATCATCTCTATTATCTGTTATTTTTTATAATATTATGTTTTTATTTATGTCTACTGATATTGAAAATTAAGTTTTGCTAACACTATTGCCCACTCTTTCGTTTTTAGATTCACCACTTGCAAATGTTCAATATTATCATTCCTCTCCTATCCTTACAGTACTTTGTGTTTAATGTCTCAGAAGTTTCTGTGGAGCATATTCCCAAACACCTAATTTGCCCAACTTCTTTCCTCCTTTTGAAATTTTGAGGCTTAATCTCTCTCTCTCTCTCTCTCTCTCTCTCTCTCTCTCTCTCTCTCTCTCTCTCTCTCTCTCTCTCTCTCTCTCTGTCTCTCTCTCGCTGTCTCTCTTTCTATCTAATTATATATTTATATATCCATATATTTATATATACCCTCAAATATATCAATGAGGCATAGTTGATGGAAAAAGTAGATTTAAAATAATGAAAATCTGGATCATAATCCTGCTTATTTCAAAAAAAAATAACTTAAACTTTTCTCAATCTCAGTTTCTTAATCTTTAAAATGGGGATAATAATTGAATTTAACCCAGAGACTAATTGTGAGCATCAAAAGAATCTGGAAAATCTTATTAAAGCCCTGTAGTACTAGTAGCAGAAGAAGCATCAGTAACACCATTAGTAACGTAATAATAGCTAATATTTATATAACACATGAATTTTGAAAATCCATGATAGGCACAGATATATTATTGAGATAACAGGTAAACTAGATATTCCTCTATGAATTTTGCTATTATTAGGATCCAAAGACATGAAATATTTGCATAATAATATAGTTTTTATAACAATAATTATAATACATATTGTAATATGTAGTATTATAATAATATTTACATAGGGTCTCAGGATTTCTAAAATATATCACATATATTGTTTCATTGTCATACTTATAGGAATTCTGTGAGATAGTTGCTATTAATACCCTTGCTTTACTGATAAGAAGTAGAATATTATAGAAAATTCGAGTCTCTTATGCAGTCACATAGTAAGTGTGAGGCAGAATTGGAAACAAGTTTTCATGACTAGTTTTCTGTTATAGTACAATACTATAGAATTGTAATGAATACTATTTGATGCTATAGTTATAGAGGTTTTCCATTTACCTAGACCACACAGATGTTACTCCCCCTCAAGAAAGATGTGAAAGACAGGTTTCCCAGAGACTGTAAAACTAGAACCTTTCTGTCCATTTTAAGTTGACCTATATCCTCATTAGTAACAATCTTTTTTTTTCACTGCTAGTTGCAACTGTTTTTATCTATAAAATCTCCTACTGAATGCCTTTGGGAGTTTTGACCTTCCCAGAGAATACTAGTTAAGTAACCAATGAAAAGGGGCTGCTACCCAACCAGTTAATATTCCAAAGAATGTCTATTGATGTACCAGTTATCTAATCTCCTAGAAACGTGTTCTCTAGTTTCTTCCATCTTAGGTAACCTAGCCAAATTCCATTATAAGTATTTTTCTTTCAGAAATTATTTTTGAAATTTATGACCGTTCTTTTCTTTCAGCATAGGATCTATTCTCCTAATTAGATGGCTATAATTACCCTTTTTTACTTCTATACTTTAATTTTCTGTACTTCAACCCATCTAGTAAATCACTAGATTAGTCTTCAACATAAAGCCTATATTTTCATTGAACTTATCACATTGCAAAAATCTCAGTTGGGATGTTAGAAAGGTTGAAACAGGTTTTAATGAGATTTGAGCCTCAGAATGACAATTTCTGATTTTATTATATAGCCAATAAGAAACCACTGGAGGTTTTTGAGTAATGAGTCCACAAGTCAGGCTTTCTTGTACATATTTTATCTACTTTTAACTTATCTTACTCTTTTCCTTTCTTTCCTCTCAGGTTTTCACATTGTATGAATATCCCTTGTTTATTTTTATGATTCATTTCAAGCAGCACGATATCATCTGTTTTTCTATTCCTTTTTCCAATATGTTCTTGAAATTCTTGATCTATGAAATTAAAGTTAACCTCATTTAACTTAACTATCAAAATTGACATCCTTTCCTACACATCTTATTTCAATTTTTCTCGTTAATTTTCAGTCAGAATAACTCCCAACTTTAAATTAAGTTGGTATTTGTCATTTTAGACTGTAAGTTCCCATAAGACAATGGTAATTTTAGAGCTTAGACCAGGATTTTTTCTTTTTTTTTTAAATTTTATTTTATTAAAGCTTTTTTTTATTTTCAGAACATATGCATGGTAATTTTTCAACTTTTATCCTTGCAAAACCTTCTGTTCCAAATTATCACCTCTTCCTCCCTCCCCCCTGCCATCTGGATGGCAGGTAGTACAATATATGTTAAATATGTTAAAATATATGTTAAATCCCATATAAGAATATATTTATTGATACAGTTATCTTGCTGCACAAGAAAAATTGGATAAAGAAGGAAAAAAAAACTGAGAAAGAAAACAAAATGCAAGCAAATAACAATAGAAAGAGTGAAAATGCTATGTTGTGTTTCATACTCAGTTTTCCTAGTCCTCTCCTCTGGGTGAAGATGGGTCTTTTCATCACTGCACAAGTGGCACTGTAGACCAGGAGTTTTTCTTGTGTATAAGGAGCTTTCCAGGTGAGGAAGCTTTCCCCTATTAATATAAGCTGCCATATTGTCTGAAACTTATGGTATTAAAAATCTACCTAGAATTCTCCTTCTGCGGCTAGACTTTTCCATGGTCTTTCTATGTCAGATGGAAGACAAAACACATTTATTAGATATAGTAGTGAATATACTGAACTAGGTTTGAAAAAAATCAGAATTTTGATTCTACCCCAGATTAGTTATTGGGTATTGTATCTCTTCTCCTTTTCAAGACATTCCCTTCTGTAAAGTAAGGGGAATAGGCTTTATGAATCCTAAATTTCTTTTTGACTTTAAAATCCTATGATTCCATGTAAGGAACATGGTATTTCCCAAAGTAATTTATGATTTCCTTTTTGTTGTAGGCTGAATTTTAAATAGCATTCCAACTCTAGTCATTTACATTAACATATGTCCTGTTAAAACTGTTCTTTTTATCAATACCATTTTTATAGAGTGTGTCATATAAGCTCTACTCCCAGGCATTAGGACTGAAACAGCTTTGAGCATTAGGTTCAGGTCTGTCTGAATGGGAAGGTTTTAAATGAAGAACAGTGGGATGTTAATCTAGTGATCACAGAGTTGCCCCTGCAGAGATGGCGAAGGTGTTTATAACCAGAAGAATAAATAGCTTCCTTTGAACATTAAGCTCCATTCAGCCTGTGCATTCTATGTGATGCTTACAATGATACCTTAATGTAAATTCCCACTGGTTCTCAAAGCACTTCAGTATTTTTTTTCATTGAAGTTCTCCAACTTGGATTAAAAAAAGTTCTGATCTGGTTTCAGAAGTATACAACGTGTCAACAGCTTCCACAGTTGGATCAGAGCAAGCAATGAACATGACTTCAGCGAGAAAAGAAAGATTTCAAATATTTTCTAAGTGCTTGCTACATTACCTGTATCAGCAACACAGCTGGAGAAAATTGCTGCAGAAACAGGGTAAAGCCCAGTAGTACAGAGAGCTATCTGAAACTCATTGGCCAATAGTTCATGCAAGCAATATCATCCATTCCAAGATGAACTAGCCCTGGAAGGGAGAATATTATTGAAAGCAGACAGAATCATTATACCTGTTTCTATGAAAAATGAAAAGCTTAGATCGAGAGCCCATCAGGGACAGCTAGAAATGGAAATATCTAAAGATTGCCTCATGTAGCTGTTTACTGACCAGACATGAATAAAATATTGAACAGATGATGGGCTATTGTGATACATATCTTAAATATCACCACAACCAATCATCAGAGTTAATGGTGGCAAAAGCAATGTTTTCCTATCCATGGGGAGAGTAAGAGGTGAGTTTATTACAGAGTCATGGAAAGAGATATTTGTTAATTATTAAATAAAGAATTTTCTACTCAGATAATGCATGCAAAACAATCCAGTTTTTTATAGACTTTCTTGAGTAAGAATTCCTGGAAAAAAATCTGTTTGCACAAAGAAAATGAACCTTAAAGTACTTTTCCCTGCTTAAGTATGCACCTCCTAAACCTGACTAATCCCCAGACATAGTTGTTGGGTACATTCAAGCACTGGAAAATAGCCCCTGTTTAGTCAAATTGGCCTTTTGTGCAGTGTCTTTAAAAGATTTTTGTCTGTTGCCAGATCATTAATGGGACATGAATTATGTACTCAACTTCTCTTGCACTAATAAAGAAGAAGCCAGAAGTGAGATCTGGCTTCAAAATAGATGCAATGCAACAATAAAAGCCATAAACATGTTATTTTATTTGGAAACTCTATTAAGAATTAGGAATAATTCATGTTCAGGAGGTGGGTATGAAAGAGAAAAAGAGTATGTAATGTAAGTGTTACAGTTTTCTTCTTCTTTAATAGGAAAAAGGAGAAGAAGCTAGGAATTAAAATCTTGACTAGGCTATACTAGAGTGGAATCCAGTACCTTTTTATCTAAAAAAAATATTAAAATCCTGGGCTGGGAAAAAATAAACTTATATTGGGGAGATTGTAGACATATAAAATTCACCAGAAATCTATCATAAAAATGATGGTCTAATCACTAGCATATTAAAACACTACCTAGAAGAGGCCCATGTTAATTCACAATAATCAAGAATATAACCTGCATTTCATATTGCTTCTGCTGATAATATTATTCTTCATGAGTGAGTGTGGCCGGAAGGACCCAACAGGGTTTTAAGGTTATGTGCCTCTACTCTATAAGAGGCCACTCTGGTCTCTTCAAACTCCTATATTCTGTGTTTTTACAATATGTGAAAAGAAATTATTTCCATGTTATAGACATTCAATGAAGACACTTAGGCTACTGATTATATCTTTTGCTCGGCTTTCTCTTGAAGAATCATTATTCTTTTGTTGGCCTTTTAAAATAAATTGGGTCTTATTATGCTTTGACTTAAAAAAAAGCAGTGAATCTATCTTCTCTGTATCTGTGTAAGTGTTTCATTAATCAATCAGTGAGAGGCAGCATCTCATTGTGGAAAGAAAGATTTCTTCAAAGTCCAGGAGATCTGTATTCAAGTCTTGCCTTTGATAGTACAGACCTTGTTTTCATTGGTAGAAGTTCCATAACAGAATCTACCTATCCCGATATTATCAGCTTAAAAAATCAATTAGATTCATCCCTGTGGTGGAGAGTTTTGAGATTCTTAATTATAAAAAATGATTTCTTCACTCAAGGATTTAACAATCTATTTGACAAGAAAAGAACAACTTGGAGGATCTACTGAAAAATGCTAACATACAATCAAATACTGGATTACTTGGTATAGAACTTATAAAGTATTCTAAGAATTCAGAACAGGGTGAAATAAAAGTTTAGTATAGTTTAGGAAGAACTTTTGGAGTTTGATTAGAAAGAATAGTTTTTGTTTTTGTTTTTGTTTTTGTTTTTTTGTTCTAAGATCACAGAACCACAAAACCTCAGATCTGTAAAAATCATTTGAGTCAATATAATAAAACCCATTCCTTAAAGAGAATCTTGAGGACCACAGTTGTTTCAAAATTTCTGATGAGAAATAACCCTCTTTCTATATGAAGCTCTTGTGATTTTTAAGTAATTTTATTGTTTCAAAGTTTATCTTTTCATCAAACCAAAATTTGTCTCTTTGTAAATCGAATCCATTGCTTCTAATTATATTTTCTAAGTCTAAACAGAACCTATCTAATCCTTCTTTCATGTGATAATCTTTAGAATTATAAAACCATTAATACAGTCCCATAATTATGATGCGGTTTAGGGAAAAAATCATTAGTTCCTTCAATTGATTCTCATAAAACATAATCTCAAGGATTTTAATCTTGATTAAACTGCTGAATGAGATATTTCCTGAAATTTGGTAGCTAGAACTAAACGAAGTAGTATAGATGTGGTGTGGCCATGAAAGGGCATAGAAGAGTTTTCATTTCCCTAAAACTAGACATCACATCAGTCATCATGACCCCTAAGAACAAATGAATTTTTTGTAGCAGACTCATATAAAGTTTACAATCCAGAGAGACTTTTACATGGTTTGCTATCCCAACAAAAATTATATATCTGATAAATCCTTCTCTCTGATGCTTCTTGAATTGATCTTTTTATACCCAAGGATAAAAATCTCTATTGACCTTTATCAAAATAAGTATTATTTGATTTGAGGTGATGTTTTATTATGTCCTTAAACTATTTTTGGATCTTGACTTTGTCATCTAATGTTTTAGTTGTTCTTCACCTTTTTGTCATCTGAATATTTACTAAGTATTCTATCTAGGCCTTAAAGGTATTGTGAAGAAGCAGTTCTATGGCATGCATAACTCTGAAAATAATCTATTACAGACCTTTGTCCAAGTAGATAAAACATTAATGCTTACTTTTTTTTTGTTCACCCATTCAATCAATTATCCATCCAATTTAGTTCACATTTTTCATGGATTCTCTGTCTCAGTCTAACTGAATTATTCTCTATTTTCTAAACTCAACATTTTATCTTCTGCTTCCATAGAGTCACAGAGATCACCTCTCACACATAGAATTGACTCACTCATTTTTTCCTCCCCAAATCTTTACTTTCCTAAAAGACTTGGTTTATTGGCATTTTCCTCCAAATCTTTCTTGATCTATTTAGTGACTGTGTTTTTCCCAGTATACTTTGAATTGCATTTATTTCTGTTTATTTTGTTTTACTCTTCTTCCATCCACATAGCAACCTCTTTGAGAAAAGGACCTATTTGGATTTTGTTATTCTATAATCTGTACTTAGGAGTGTCCCTCACACAGTACAAACTTTGGAAATATTTATTGAACTAATAATGATAATAAAGGAACTGAAATTTATGAAGTGCTCTAGAGTTTTCAAATAATTATATACATATATTTATGTGTATGTGTATGTATTCTAATTTTATCTTCATAATTTTATGAGGAGAAACCTTAGAATAGCAGTGGCAGCAAGTTATTCAAGATGGTGAAAAGGCTAGGAAATTTACTACCTACTTGCTGCCCTTTGGCAATGTTTTATTTGAGAAAGATAAATTTAGTGAAAAAAAGAGAGAAGGATCATAGCAAAATTAGAATAGGGATTGAATGTGAGAACTTTCTGGACCTCCTTTATTGTCCAACAATTCCTCAGTTTATTTTGCTAGTTTTCCATCCATGTCATATGGTATACCCTGGACATATATGGACAGACCATGTTATGATTTACCCCATGGTTCTGTGAATTTTCTAAAGTATCAAGTTTGCTCTCATAATCCCTTTATTATTGTTCCTCAATGGTTTCTTGCTACATCAAGAATAAAATATTACCACAACCTATCCCTTTGCTATCTTTCCACTCTTCTTACATCTCATTCTTTTCCATATACTTTATTTCTAGCCATAATATCCCATATACCAGGTCTGGAACATGTTCTATCTTTCATCTTTATGCCTTTGCACTGGTTACCCTCCAAGCTTGAAGTGTCCCTCATGCTCTAATTTTTGCCTCTTGGTTTTCCCATCTTCCTTCAGGAAGCTCAAATCCTACTTTCTCTAGCAAATCTTACTTAGTATCCTTAGTTAACATTTTTCCATTTCAGATAATTATCTACTCTGTAAACAGCATGCTTATTTTTCTTCACATGTTGTCAAATATGATTTTACCTTTCTTTGTATCTACATATCACAAGTATCCAATAAAGGTTTTTTCAATGACTTGTTCAATGAAATATCCTCCTAAACTTCTTGAAATGCTATAATGAAACAAAATGCACTAATTTCTCTCTCATAGTTCCCACATTTCTAATGGAGATGTTATTGTACAATAAAACAAATACTTTAAAAATAGACAAAAGAGAAGAGAAGAAGCAAGGAGCCAAAATAATTCATCAAATGAATAACCAGTCTCCAGATAGTTGAACTGGTTGTAGCATGCAATAAATTCCCTTTGACTTAGGATATAACATTTTATTTAAAATATAATATTTATACACAATGGATATGATTATCAGGAATTCCATTGCCAAAGGATCAGAAGAAAAACATTTTTTCTTGGACGGGACAGTAATTAGTAATATCAATTGATAATGATTTGAAAATAGCAGAAAGCCTACATGCCACAAATGTTTTCAAACATTTGCAAATAAATTTGGCTAGGTTTTGTCAAATAAAACTAGTGATTTGAAATGCACTAGAGTTAAAGGAAAATTTTTTTAAAGATGCTATTGAAGTTACTGAAACAGAGGTGGGGGAATTATTGAATATACTCCAAGTGTTGTATTGCTTTCATTCTGATCCCTAAACCTACAAAAATAGAATGTAAACAGGCACAATTTTAACTCCAAAATCATCAGAATCCAAAGTATATATAGTAATAATTTGAAAACTTGTCATTTCCTCTTAATTAATGAATGGATCTAGATCCCATTGATTGGCAAGATGGCATTAAAGGAGGTCACCAAGTTTGTAAAACATTTTTAGGCACAGTAGTGTATGCTTGATTTTCTACTATTCCATCAATGCTAATGATTTTAATAACAAAAAGAATTAATTCATCAAGGAGAATTTACTTCCATGGATTAATTGATTAAATAATCCACTTCTGCATTTTACATGAGAAACCCAATGCAAAAACCATTCCTGACCCAAGGCGGAAAGCGTATAATGATGAAGGCAGTCTTGTTTTTGCTATGTTCAATGTACTGTTAATAACTGAAAGGATGGCCATAAGGATAATGAATAAGGCCAGACTTTTTTTTTCTTTTTTTTTTTGGTTTTGCTTTGTTTTAGCTGATGCCTTACTTCACAGGGAGCCCATTCAGGTTTTAGTGATTACTTTCTTCCAAACAGGCACTCTTCCACTGCTAGCCTGGCAGCTTCTAGACCCTCTGTGCCTGGCATAGACCATTAGGTTTTCCTTCCAGCATATTAAGCTGTGTGTGCCAGGACCAGCTTTCAATGGCTCATTCTATCCTGGAGTCTCCAAAGCATTCTTTGAAAATCAGTGGCTTCATCTTTAATTACACATTGGCAGATTCAATTTCATTCCAAATGCAAGCATTCCCCTCCAAAAGGTGCAGGGGGAAAGCAAAGTTAACAATACATTGGTATGCAATTCTCTTTTTGTGGAGGTGATACTTTATTAATGTGTATAATAATACAGAGATCTAATGCACTTAGAAATCTTTTGCATCTATCTTTATAAGTTTGTAGAGAAGAGATGATTTGGTCATTTATGCAGCCATCTTGACAAAAAAAAAGAATTTAGAAAACTCTACTTGGGAAAAGTTTTGGAAACTAAAACCCTTAAGGTTTTAAAATATGTAGATATGGAATTACATGGAGCAATTTTTCTGTAGCACTATATGGAAACAGAGAAATGGACTAGATGGAGTCTTATCTCACTTTTAGATTCAGTTTTAATACCTAGTTGAATGAAACAACTTTTCCTTTTTTCTTACCCTGGGAATATCTTATTTTTCTAGACTTACAGTGTTTGATGTGATTTTAAAAAAAATGTGAGGCTAAGAGTTGAATTCACCTCCTCAAAATATTTACTAAATTTTTTGTTTATGTTTGGACTTAAAATCCTCTATGGAATTTGTCTATTTAATAGCATTCTCATGTCCCAGAATCTCATGAAGAAGAGTCATATAACCTGGCAATAACCCTTATTTTAGCCTCATTGCATCTCTTGATTTTCAGCCAACTATCCCAGATGCTTGATTTCCACCAAAATGCTGAAGCTTCTGTTTTTTCCAGGCCCATAGTCCATAATTTCAAATGCATATTTTTTTTCTTAAGCCTTTCATTAGAAACCCATCATCTACAATGGTCACCAAGAGGAAAGTTTTGGACAAGTTATGAGCCTCAGCTAATATACTTTCACCTTGAGACTCTCCAGCTCATCAACATTTTCTATTTTTTAAAAAGCTAGCTTGATATTATTCAACTTCTTCTTTCCATTTCCTTTGAAATTGGGAGCTTAACGGTACTCTGTCAGCCATCATGGGAGTATAAGCAAGTTACTCTGTAGAATGTAAGCTTGTTAAGGTTAGGGACTGACTTGTTAATAGCTTTTTTTTTATCTTCAGCATTCAGAAACCCAATAAATGACTGAGGAATTAAATCACCATAAGAGGAAGTCAGTAACAGTTGAAGAATAAAGCATTATTCCTCCATTCTCACAAGAAAAGACAAGATTGTGATCAAGCTTCTGGATTCTAATTAGGTTATTTTATTTTGGGTTCTCTAGGAAGAATTTTTCAGGGTAGGCTGGGAGCGTGACAGGTTAACAGAGGAAGAGGAGAATTCTGTACTCATTGGTTCCTTTAATATTTTATTATGTGTCTTTCTATTTCTATTCCTTTGCTAATGACAATTAGGTCCCTAAAGTTCATCCCAACTTTAAATCTATGATTTTATAACTATATTTTAATAACAAAAGTGTTTGAACTTTAACTTCTGTTATATTATATGTATACATATAATTATATTTATATTTATTATACATAGAAAAGAAATATTAAATAATGGGAGTTTATAGAACCTGGAGGAATCAAGATTTTACTTCACTCATGCTATCAGAATAACATCATATTTTAATGTTTTTCTTGCCTCTCCTCAAATAAATCCTCTTAACTACAAGTGCTTGATCCTCAGGTTCCATTTAATAAATTAACATCAACCAACTTTTACAAAAGAATATTTACTTTGCAGATATAACCAACATGACTATGAAGATTTTCTTCTAAAACCTAAGGGCACATTTATTCCTATCTCACCTTAATGCCTTGGAACAGTGAGTTCAGATCTAACACAGCATTGGATCCTCCAAGTTAACATTCAAATGCAACATGCAGCCATTGGATGAGTAATTTTCCAGCTAATAATGGGCTGGGTTCTGAAGGTCATTCTTAATACCCACAATCCTAAACTGATAGAATGGATAGGTTGTTTGACATTTTGATTGTCACTCTCATTTCTAGCAAATCTAGTGGTGGACTCTGCTTATGAATCTCTAATGGCCAATTTACTGATATGTCTGGGCCCCAAAAGTCATAACCATTCCTAGTCTCACCTTGAAGCAATAAAGAAAGGACACTACCAGTAGGAATCAATAGTAGAAAGATTTGCCATTGAACACTTCTATTGAGAGACTGTCAGAAGCCCATTTCATAACCCTTAGCAGCTCATTCATTGAGGACAAATCAAGAAAGTCCATACCTCAAAATTTATCTCATTAATGAGATTTTTAATATATTCCAATTATAGCTCCATAACTAACTGAAGATGCTTCTCTTATACTGTTAGAATTTATTGAAGACTCCTAAAACTTCTGATTATGTGAATTGTATGCAAAATTATTTACCATAGTAGAAATTAAAGCTGATACAATTTAAACAAATAATTTATTGTCACTTACAATCATAGTAAAACATTCATTACATGCTAACACAAATGGCATTTTAAAAGAAAAGAATAAGTATATTTTCCAAAAAAAAGAAGGAATATTCTTTTATATTTTTGCAAATATATTTAGTTTCTGGCTTAATCAAAGACACCCTGATTCTCATATATGTTTCTGCATTCAATCTGATACGATATATTGTTCTGGTTGAAATATTTGAAGAAAAAAACAGTCTTCTTTAGATTTGTAGTTGGATGAGGATTAAGTATTTTAATAATATTTTAGATAATTGTGGATAGTCTTCTTTGATATTACATCCAAATTCAATGAGTGGCTGTTTCTGAAAGGTTAGTCTGTACTCTGCTATATTACAATCCATTGATTTTCTTTGCTCCTTGAATGGAACAACTTAATGGTATATTTACCTATCCATGATTTTGTTGCATCATGCATTACTCATTTAGAAAATATTGATTTAACTGACTTATTCAAATTAACCAACTGTTAACATATTTCAATATGCAGTATCAAAAACCACATTCTTTGGTATTGTTATCAGTCTCTTCAAAAAAGCCTCTAAGATCTAGGAAGCTGTCAACCTTAGGGTGATAGGTACAAGTTTCCCCTAATTATAATTTTCAATTGAAAGCTCAAATTTTACTTTGAGCAAAACTATTTTAGTTGCTTATCTCTCTTGAGCAAAGGGTACATGGAAGGGCCCTCATTCATCTCTGAGTTAAGTGCAACAAAACTATATATCTTAGGAAGCTCTCTTATGAGCTTGTATCATAAAAGGACATGTATAAAGAATAGAAGTACCTATTTATAATAGGATAAAGGTGGAAATTCTATAAAAATAGTCTTAAGCTAGCTAAAGTCCTCAGGGAGACAAGCCTTGTGAAAATCTTAAGAACACAAAAGGAGCAAGTTAGCCATGTTGTGGGCAGAAAAAAAATAAGCAAGAAGTAACAGAGAGAGGCATCATGGCACAGTAGAGAGAGATTTGGTCTTAAAGTCAGAAAATTCAAGTTATTTTTTCAAACATTTCAAACATTCAAAATGTTTTCAACATTTACTTTGATATTTTATTTCCTTTTCTCTTCCTCTCTCTTTTCTTCTTTCCCCAACATGTCAATCAATATGATATGTTATGCATATATAACCTTATTAACATATTTATATATTATTCATGTAGTGAAAGAAGAATCTGAACAAAAGGGAAAAACTGTGAGAAAGGAAAAAAAAATCCCCACAAAGAAACAAAAATAGCAAGTTTTGATATGCATTCAGACTCCATACTTCTTCCTCGTGATAGCATTTTCCAGGAGAATTGTCTTAGATCATTGTATTGCTGAGAAGAACAAAGTCTATCAAAGTTAAGTCTATCAAAGTTCATCATCTTCTGTTACTATGTACAACGTTCTCCTGGTCCTGCTCCCTTAAGTCAGCATTAGTTCATCTAAGTCTTTTTAGGATTTTCTGAAATCTATCTGCTCATCCTTTCTTTTAGGACAATAGTATTCCATTATATTCATATACCACGATTTGTTCAGCTATTCCCCAATTGAGATTTCCCTTCTATCCCTAATTCTTTGCCACCGCAAAGAGAATTGCTTTAACCATTTTTGTACATGTGGGTCCTTTTCCATTTTTAAAACGATCTCTTTGGGACGCAGACCTGGTAGAAGTATTGCAGGACCAAAGAGTCTGCACAGTTTTTTATAGCCCTAGTCTCCAAATTGCTCTTCAGAGTGGTTAGATTAATTTACAACTCCACCAACAATAAATTAGTATTTCGATTTTTCCTCATTTTCTCTAATATGTATCATTCTCCTTTTCTATCATATTAGCCAATCTGATAGGTGTGAGGTAGTACCTCAGATTTGTTCTAATTTGCTTTTCTCTAATCAATAGCGATTTAGAGTATTTTTCATCTGACTATATATATATATATATATATATACATATATATATATATATATATATATATATTCATCTGGAAAATGCCTATTCATAACCTTTGATCATTTATCAAATGAGGAGTGAGTTGTATTCTTATAAATTGACTCAGTTCTCTCTATATTTTAGAAATGAAACCATTATTAGAAATACTAGCTGTAGAAATTGTTCCCCAACTTTCCGCTTCCCTTTTAATCTTGATTGCATTGACTTATGCAAACCCTTTTAAATTTAATGCAATCAAAATGATCTTTCTTGCATTTCATAATGCCTCTGATACATAGATCTATAGACAAATTACCTAAGCTCTTGATGCCTCTGAAATTCTCTGACTTTAAGTTGCAGATGAAATGGAATTCAGAACCTTTAGTTTCCTGTCTTGGGCAAAATCTAGTAATCCTTACTCATCTTTCTACTTGAGAAATAATGAAGACAGAAATTATCTATATCAATGGAGGGAATGTACATATCAGAAGTTCACAGAAGATACAATAGCTGAAAAATCATAATATTTGATAAAATAAATAAAAAGATGGTCTATTGTGTAAATATTAATAAAAGATGGTAATGTAAAGAAATATTTCTACTTTATCAGATTTATTGTTTTTCTTTTATCTTTATTCTTTACAATTTGTGGTTTGATAGTTTAATAGTTCATTACTACTAAGTTAAATATTGATACCTTAAAAGCGAATGTACATTTCCTTTAATAATGTTTACCTGTTTCTCTTTCCTAATCAGTGATCCATAACTGAATTTCTGGTGAACAGGAAAGAAGAAAACTTTTCCTATGAGTTCAAACCTTTAGAATTTTTCACAAGTTTAAGAGAGGTTAGTACCTTATTGCTTCTTTAAATGGAAACTCTGAAGAAAAACATTTACATGTGGATGAATGAAAACTTTAATCATAATCCATAATAGATAAAAGATCTCTTAAATCAGGAATAAGAATTATAAGTGCTTTAATATGTTTATGTAAATGTTTTTGTGCACACACATAGATATCAATTAGAATAGATGGAGACATTTACCCGAGATAGCATCCAAGGGAGAATTGAAGGCTTCTTATACTTTCTAATAAGAAGCAACACATATGCAACTGTTTTAATTTGTACCAAAATTTTTTTGGGGGGAGAGTGAAGAGGCAAATCCCTGCCTTTAATATAAAGTGCTAAAAATAAAGAGCCAACCAAATATATTTAAGTGCTCTGGCACTATTTATCCTGAACCATTTTCTTTAAGTTTAGTTGTCAATGAGAGTTCTTTTATTTGATGCATATAAATCTACATCATCTTCCTTCCTCCCTCATTTCTTCTTTTCCCACATTTCCTTCTTTTCTTCTTTTCCTCCCTTTTTCTTTCCTTCTTCATCCTTTTCTTCTCTCCCTAATAGAGAAAGGGTAAGTACTTGAAAATTGAGAAAGAAAAAGAAATATTTTCTCTTTTTTAGCTTTGAAAATTTTTCTATTTATAAATGAGCTTTATTCTAATAGTTTTCTAATAAATCACATATTTATCAGATAAATTTGCTATAAAGATTTTTCCATCCCTCACTTAATAGTTTCCTTTCCTAATCTCAACTGTATTGATTTTGCCTGTATAAAAGATTTTAAATTTTATTTAATTAAAATTGTCCATTTTTTCCTCTTTGCTCCTTTCTAAACTTCTTTTTAGTTAAAAAAATTATCTCACAACAAATTATAAAATATATACCCATGACTTCCCTACTTTAAAAAACATGACTTTTTATATTTAGATTCTATGTCTAGTTGGAGCATATTGTGTGGTATTTAATGTGTGATATTGGCTTAAATCAATTTTCTATCAAACTGCTTTTCAAATTTCTTCAAAGACTATATCTCAATAGATAATCCTTAATTTCACAGTGTATTTGACTTTATTAACACTGTACTATTATATTTGCTTATTATTTAATCTTGTTTACCAATATGTTTGATTTTCCAATATGTTAAATATGTTGATTTTCCATTTATGTCAAATATGTAAAATAATTTTATAGTGTTACAAATATTTTCTAGAGCAAGAAGACAATGGTTTCATATATCCTACCTCTAATGTTTACTTGTGTAACTTTCAACAAGTCAATTAATTTCCCTAACCCTCAGTCTTTCTATCTGTAAAATGAAGGGATTAGCCCTGATGACCTCTGAAATTCTTTCTAGGTTTTCTTCTATGTTACCTTGATTAGTTTAGAGAAATTACTTGTGGAGCCAGATGATTTGGTGTCTCTATATTTATTACCTCTCATACTTTTCCATTAGTCAATTCCTCTGAGTGATTCAATTAATTGACAATAGGTGGAACCCTTCACAAAAGGTATGAGTTTATTTTTATCTTCTCTTTCTTTTTAAAGACTAAAAGAAGATGCAGATGAAATAGAATTCAGAAGCTTTAGTTTCCTCTCTTGGGCAAAATCTAGCAATCCTCTTACTCATCTTTCTACTTGAGAAACAATGAAGACACTAATTAGTACTTCGACACCATGGAATTTTTAGGATATATTTTGAATCTACCCTTATCCATTCTGCATATGCTTCCCAATTATGTCTCCTGTAAATTTCTGCTTGAGTCCTGTCAATTAGGAGGACTAAGAAAGTCACAGATAAATAACTGGGTTACACCTCTTTTTTCTTCTGATCAACAGTATAAAAATCTATATTGAGACTGTCAAGGTGACCTTTTCTCTAGAGGGGTAATCACTTAATCAGCAAATATAGCAGGTAAAGGTGAAGTGCACTTCCTATTATAAGTCTGAAAATGGCAAATCTGTCCAATTCTGTTCATGAACATATACTAGCTAAAATGGATGTGGTTCAGATTAGCATATGGTAAAGCAGAGAGCAGGGAGTAATTTGACAAGGTAAATTTAGTTTGCTGACTAGGACAGAAACTGTGATCTAACAGCTTTGGTTTCTTTTCCACATTAAGATTTGGACAGCATCTACCTTCTTTCTGTCTTTCTTTCTATTTTGCTAAGACTAGGATCAAGTAGGTGCATGCTATACAGATTTAAGCTAGTGGTATAAAAGAAGTCAATAAGTACTTTTTCAATTTCCTAGTTTGTAGTTAATACTCTAGAAATTAAATTTGTAAACCTTTAAAAGATTAATCATGTTTTCTAGAAATACTTGGTTTAGAATAACCTAGCCTTTCAGATTTGGATATTTTCAATAATGGCAACAATTTCTTTTCTTTTTTAATGAAGCTTTTTATTTTCAAAACATATGCACGGATAATTTGGCAACATTGACCCTTATATAGCCTCATGTTTCGGATTTTCTCCTTCCCCCTCCACCTCCTCCTCTAGATATATGTTAAACATGTTAAAATATATTTTAAATATATGTAAAAGATGTTTAAATATGTTAAATCCAATATGTATAAACATATTTATACACTTATCTTGCTGCACAAGATAAGTCTGATAAAAAAGAAAGTAAATAAGAAAACAAAATACAAGCAAACAACAAGAAAAAGAGGGAGAATGCTATGTTGTGATCCACACTCAGCTCCCACAGTCCTCTCTCTGGGAGTAGAAGGTTCTCTTCATCACAAGACCATTGTAACTGGCCTGGATCATCTCATTATTGGGAAGAGTCACATTAATCAGAATTGTTCATCAGATAATCTTGTCATGTACAATGATCTCCTGGTTCTGCTCATTTCACTTAGCATCAGTTCCTGTATTTCTCTCCAGGCCTCTCTGAAATCATTCTATTGGTCTTTTCTTCAGAACAATAATATTCCATAACATTCATATACTATAAACTTATTCAGCCATTCTCCAATTGATGGGCATCCATTCAGTTTCCAGCTTCTTCCATTACACAAAGGGCTGCCACATTTTTGTACATGTGGGTCCCTTTCCCTCCTTTAAGCTTTAGGCTATAAGCCCATTAGAGACACTGCTGGATCAAAGGATATGCACAGTTTGATGAACTGTTTGATCATAGTTCCAAATTGCTCTCCAGAATGGCTGGGTATTTTCACAACTCCACCAATGATGTATCAATGTCCCAGTTTTCCTACATCCCCTCCAACATTCATCCTTGTCTTTTCTGTCATCTTAAAATGGCAACAGTATCAAACATGATATCTTTTTATTCAAAGCATGATGAGGAATATTTCCTGTTTTAGATTAGAAGAGACAAAATATCAGACACAATAATACTGTAGAGAATACATAAATGGATGACATAGTTGAGAAGTTCCTGATATAGATCACAAAAGGGGCATGTCAGAAAAATATATTAGCTATATTATTTACATAAACAACTCTTTAAAGTCTCAGCTGATGGGAAATGGTCTAAGAATAACTGGCATTCAAATAGGACTTTAAGATTTCCAAAGACATATATATATATATATATATATATATATATATATATATATATATATATATATATATATATATATATATACATATATATATATATATAATCTCATTTGATCTTCACAATAACTCTGGGGGTTGATACTATTAATTTTTACACTTAAATAAATTTAGGCAGAAAGAGATTAAGTGATGTGTCTAGGATCACACAGGTAATAATTTTCTGAGACCAAATTTTAACTCAGATATCACTTAAGTCACTTCACCCAAAGCTTTTTAAACCGTGGGTTGCTTATTCTTTATGGGGTCACATAACTGAATGTGGGGGTCACAAAATATTTTGTCACAGCAAAAGGTATCAAATATTCCACTAAGATTTAATGCTTTGTGTGAAAATGAATAAGCACATTCATCTCATTAGAATGCAATTTTTAAATTTTTAATAAGTGGTAAAATAATATGTATATCAATGATTAATTTAAAATAAATTTATTTTTTTGTCTTCAGTTTATTTTTTATTTTTATTATAGCTTTTTATTTACAAGATATATGCATGGGTAATTTTTCAGCATTGACAATTGCAAAATGTTTTGTTCTATTTTTCCCCTCCTTCCCTTCCCCCCACCCCCAGATGGCAGGTAGACAAATACATGTTAAATATGTTAAAGTATATGTTAAATACAATATATGTATACATGTCCATACAGTTATTTTGCTGCACAAAAAGAATTGGACTTTGAAATAGTGTACAATTAATCTGTGAAGGAAATCAAAAATGCAGGCGGACAAAAATAGAGGGATTGGGAATTCTATGTAGTGGTTCATAGTCAACTCCCAGAGTTTTTTCTCTGAATGTAGATGGTTCAGTTCATTACTGCTCTATTGGAACTGATTTGGTTCATCTCCTTGTTGAAAAGAGCCACATCCATCAGAATTGATCATCATATAGTATTGTTGTTGGAGTATATAATGATCCTGCTCATTTCACTCAACATCAGTTCATGTAAGTCTCTCCAGTCCCCTCTGAAATCATCCTGTTGGTCATTTCTTACAGAACAATAATATTCATATGTGGTATATATTCATATACCACAATTTATTAAGCCATTCTCCAATTGAGGGGCATCAATTCAGTTTCCAGTTTCTGGGTACTACAAAGAGGGCTGTCATAAACATTTTGGCACATACAGGTCTCTTTCCCTTCTTCAGTATTTCTTTGGGATATAAGCCCAGTAGTAGCACTGCTGTATCAAAGGGTATCCACAGTTTGATAACTTTTTGAGTATAGTTTCAAAATGCTCCCAGAATGGATTCTTTCACAACTCTACCAAAAATGCATCAGTGTCCCAGTTTTCCAACATCCCCTCCAATATTCATCATTATTTTTTCCTGTCATCTTAGCCAATCTGACAGGTGTATAGTGGTATCTCAGAGCTGTCTTAATTTGCATTTCTCTGATCAGTTGTGATTTGGAACACTTTCATATGAGTGGAAATAGTTTCAATTTCATCATCTGAAAATTGTTCATATCCTTTGACCATTTATCAATTGGGGAATGGTTTGATTTCTGATAAATTAGAGTCAGTTCTCTATATATTTTGGAAATGAGGCCTTTATCAGAACCTTTAAGTGTAAAAATATTTTCCCAATTTGTTACTTCCCTTCTGATCTTGTTTGCATTAGTTTTGTTTGTACAAATGCATTTTAATTTGATGTAATCAAAATTTTCTATTCTGTGATCAATAATGGTCTCTAGTTCTCCTTTTGTCATGAATTACTTCTTCCTCCACAAGTCTGAGAGGTAGACTATCCTCTGTTCCTCTGATCTGTTTATGATCTCATTCTTTGTGCCAAAATCATGGGCCCATCTTGATCTTATCTTGGTATATGGTGTTAAGTGTGGGTCCATATCTAATTTCTAGAGGATATAGTTTCCTTCCTTATCTCTTTTGATTAGATCAATTTTTGCTTTTGCTTGATGTGAGATAAGGATGGCTACCCCTGCTTTTCTGACTTCACCTGAAGCATGATAGATTCTACTCCAGCCTTTTACCTTTACTCTATATGTATCTTCCTGCTTTAAATGTGTTTCCTGTAAATAACATATTATAGGGTTCTGACTTTTGATCCAATCTGCTATCTGCCTCTGCTTAATGGGAGAGTATATCCCATTCACATTTGCATTTAAAATGACTAATTCTGTATTTCCTGCCATCATATTATGCCCAGATTATGTTTTTATTTTCCTTGCCCCCCTAACCCCTCCTCAGTATTAAACTTAGGGGCCCTCCCTCTTTAGTATTCCTTCCTCCTCCCTTCTTTAAATCTCTTCCCCTTTCTTGTACCCTTCCCTTATTACTCTTTTCCTTTTCCCTTTTCCTCTCCCCATTTTTAATGAGGTGAGAGAGAATTCTTTGTAAAACAAACATGTCAATTATTTTCTCTTTGAGCCAATTCTGATGAGAGTAAGATTCCTACAATGTTCCTCCCCCTCTCTAAATTCCTTCAGATATGATAGGTTTTCTTTGGTTCTTCATGGGATGTAGTTTCCCTCTTTTTATCTCCCCTTTTCCCTTTTTGTGACACTATCCCCTTTACATTTCTATTTCCCTTTATTATGTTATATCAGTAAAATCCAATTATACATGTGGTCTTAATGTATATACACAACAGAAACACAGTTCTCAAGAGTTCCTTTCACCTTTTTCTGCTTCTCTTGAGTTCTATGTTGGAGATCAAATTTTTTGTTTAGATCTGTTTTTTTTTTCTTAGAAACAATTGGAATTTATCTGTTTCATTAAATTCCCATCTTCTTCCATGGAAGAAAATGCTCAGCATAGCTGGGAGTTTATTCTTGGCTGCATTCCAAGTTCTTTTGCCTTTTGGAATATCAGATTCCAGGCCCTTTGATCTTTTAATGTGGACGCAGCCAGATCTTAAGTGACCCCTATTATGGGACCTCGGTATTTGAATTGTCTTTTCCTGTCTGCTTGTAATATTTTTCCTTAATTTGATAGTTCTGAAATTTGGCCACAATATTCTGTGGAGTTTTTTTTTTTTTGGGGGGGTCTTTTTCAGAAGGTGTTTGATGAATTCTTTCAATGCCTACTTTACCTTCTGGTTCTATTACCTCTGGGCAGTTTTCTTTGATGATTTCCTGTAAAATAGTATCTGTGTTCTTTTTTTTTTTTTCATCATAATTTTTGGGAAGTCCAATAATCCAAAGATTATTTCTCCTAGATCTATTTTCCAAGTCTGTTATTTTTCCAAAGTAGATATTGAACATTTTTCTCCAGTTTTTCATTTTTTTGGTTTTGCTTGATTGATTTTTGTTGTCTTGATGAATCATTCATTTCTATTTGTTCAGTTCTGATTTTAATGAGTTACTTTCTTCATTAGCTTTTTTTACTTCTTTTTGTATATGTCCAATTGAGCTTTTAAACATGCTGTTTTGCTCTATGGAATTTTTTTTCCATTTCACTAATTTTTTTAAGGAGTTATTTTCTTTTTCCAATTCACTAATCCTACTTTTTGGGGAATTCTTTATCTTTTCCAATTCACAAATCTTACTTTCCTGTGACTTCTTTAAACTTTCCAATTCACTAATTCTGTTTCCCTGCACTTCTTTACCTTTTCCAATTCACATTTCAGGACATTGTTATTCTGTAGCATAGCTTCTCTTTCCTTTTTTCTTCTCTCTTTTGGGATTTTTAATAGTTTCTTCTACAAGACAGTTATTTGGGGTATTATCTGGAGGCTGTTTGCTATTAGTCTTTTCAGGATTGAAAACCTGCTCTCTTTCTATATCGAAGCTATCAATCATCCTCTTGATTGTTTTACTCATTTTTTAAAAAGCCTTTAGGGTCTGTCTTCAGGGCAAGGAGCTTACCAGCTTCCTCTGCAGAGCAAGGGTGTGTATATGGACAGTAGTTGTCCTCTCAATGGGCTGTGAGGAGCTGGCAAGCTGCAGGAATGCTCTGGGAAGAGCTCCTCACCAGAAGTGACTAGGCCTGGGTATCAAGAGCCAGGCTGTGCAAGTGCCTTGCGAAGAGCCCTGCTGTGAGGATTAGCAACTGCCTTGGGACTAGAGGTTAAGCAGCAAAAGTATCACTGCCCTCCACCCCCCCCCACAAAAGCCCGCTTTGAGTATTAGCAGTTGCCCAATTCCTCACTGCACTGGAAGTGTCTCTACCTGGACTGCGGCAGTTGAGCTGGGAAAATTCCATCACCCCAGGTCGAGGCCCCCCCCCCCCACTGTGAAGATGAGAGGCTGCTCTGGGCTGTGCCTCTGCTGCGTGTGACTGCCCCACAACAAGAACTCCTAGCTGCAGAATACCACTGAATAGTTGTGTTATGGTCTGCACTGAGTCACTTCTGGTCCTGGGTGGGCACAGCCAGATCCTGTTAATCTTTGGCATCCTTCAGAGTACCCTCTACGCTAAGCTCTAATTTCTCTGCTGTTCCACTACTCTGCCACCAAAGCAAAGCAGTCAGGGTATGGCAGAGAGCTCTATGTAAACCTCCCAACTGCAGAGGCCCCCTCCCTCCCTCCCTCCCTCCTAATTCTATTCCTGCCTGTGCTGGTCTGTTCCTGCTACTCAGGACAAACCTTTTCTGGTGATATTCCAGATTATCTTCGGCTGGTGAGTTATTGTACTTCTAATCTTCTTGAACCTTACCAGTCTAGGGCTATTTTTGAAACTGATGTTAAAAATTATTGGTAATGAGGATATTAGAAGGTGCTATGTGCCTTCTCTGCCATCTTGGCTCTGCCCAAATCAAGTGCTTTATCACAATATTTAGTAATGTGAAAATAGCATTATACATTAAGAAGGCATGCTTCTGTGAAGATATCCAAGAAATAGAGAGAGAATTAGGGTAGTGAGAAGATTTCTATAAAGATTATAAAAGGAAAATTGAAGTGATTTGGTAATGAAAATGAACAAAAAGAGGAACTAGCTAAGACGTTTGGGGAATATATCATGAACCTGGAATAGAGGCATAATCTAGCAATGAAAAACTTCATTTATCTAGACATTTACTTGCTTTCTTTAGGCGGGAAAGACTGGTTATGGTAGTGGCAATAATCGTAACTGTGAGAGGAATTGAACAGTCTCTCAGAGTTATGGAAAAAAAAAGAAAGTAAGGTAATCAAACATACATATTTTAAGAACTTTAGAAAAGTTGATTTCAATAGTTTAAGTATAAGGAATTTAAAATTCTGCACTGGACAGAATGGAAAACTCTCAATAAGGAAATTCTGAAACCATAAAAGCAGGCAATTCTAACGAGGAAGAAAAATTAAGTATTATCTGAAGAGACTGATATGAATATACAGGAAACTCATTAAGAAGATGGAAGTGAGGCTATATAATAGAGGAAAAGTCCAAGAGCACATCATGGTTGTTTAAAAATAGTATCAGTAATATTGAAGCTTAGGAGGAGCAAAGTTCAGTAAGAAAAGTCAAAGCCAAAAAAAATTTTTTTGTTTTGTTTTCTTTTGAATTCTATTCAAAAGAGTAATTAATGTTAAGGAAAGGATAAAATCACTCCTTTGAGTAGATGAGAACACATGTACTTGACGATAAAGAGAAGGCCAGCCTGTTTGAATCTTGTATTGTTTGTTTACTATGGCAGGAGAATTATCTTTGCAGACATGGACATGACAGAGCAAGGCATCTAAACAGTGCAGGAATAGGGAACTAGATCTGGAGTCAGGATGCCTGGATTTCTTATCTTACTTCAGATACTGACTTAGCTATGTAACCATGGGAATATCACTTAAATCTGTCTGCCTCAGTTTCCTCATCTATAAAATAAGAGCACTACTTCCATGACTTGGAGATAAAATGAGATATTATTTCTAATGTGCTTTGCAGAGCTTAAAGCACTATTAAATGCTAACTTTTATTGTTAAAAATAATGGCTATCAGGGATTGATACCTAGAGAAGTAAGGTGTCAAGAAAAAGGCAACAAGTTGCTCTTGATCATTTCAAACCACCTGGCTCAGATAAATTACATTTTCTGCTACTGAAAGAGTTGGGGGAGAGTAAAGGACAAATGTCCTAATTTTTGAAAAAGGAAGTGAATAGAGCTTGCAAATGACAGGCTACTAAATTAAATGTTAACCCCTGGGAAAATTCTAGAGTGGATCATTAAAGTGGTTGTCAGTTAACATCTAGTCAAGGAAATGCCAATTTAATAGAGTCAGTGTGGTTTCAAAGAGTTGTGCTTAAATAATGCACATTTCATTTTTTGATAAGATTACTAAAAAAGTACATCAGGGAAGGTTGGAGATATAGTTTACTTAGATTTATCAAATATTTAATAATATCTTTCATTCTATTCTTATGAAAATGATGGAGAGATGTGAGCTAGAGAATAAATACAATTACAGAGAAAATTAATGGTTGAATTCAAGAAATAGTTGTTGATGTTCAGTGTCAGAACAATAGAAGTTCCCACGAGAATGCCCAAAGTATCTGTATTTGGTACTGTGGTATTTTTTTTATCAATAGTTTGGATAACATAGTAGATGGTATGCTCATTCAATGCTAAGAAAAATGTCTGACATACTAAATGACAAGTAAAGATCCCAAAAGATTTTAACAGATTACAATGTTAGGTTAATTCTCCAAAAACATAAGACAGGAGTCTGGAGAGTAAAAAGCAATTTGATTGGAATATAAAGTACAAAAAATTAAGTAACATGAAAGAAGACTGGAAAGGTAGGCTAGTTTCATAGAGGTTTGTTCTTTATTCCACAGAAAATAGGAAGTCACTGAATTTTTGGGAGCAAAAGTGATTTTGTCAGATGTGCTCCTCATAAATATCAATTTGTCAACTAAATTGGAGAATGGAAGAGATTGAAACCAATATACTTTTGTTTTCAAATTATCCTTCATGCTTACTACTATGGTTGGAGCTTCTTTTCTTCTTCAACCAACAGGGTCTGTTGCCAGAGTAAAAATTTTGTGTACAATGTAAAGTGTAGTGATGTCAAACTCAAATAAAAATAGGAAATGTTGAACCAGGCATAAAGATCCTTGCAGACTTCACACTGACTAAATTTTAAAATATAATGTTATCTGTGATACACTGAATTTTATTTATGTCAAAAATAAACAAATAAATATTAATTATGTTTAATTAAAATAAATGAATGCATAAACATATTACATTTTATTCTGTTTTTGGCCACACTATGGAGTGTTAACTGCTGTACCAGACTGAATTTTTGACACACCTGGATAGAATGATGCTTTTAACCTGGAAACTGTTTAGAGATTGGAAGAGATTGTATCATTCTGTAATGTTCTATCATAATTATTAATAAAAGAATATAGATGTGTTGGGATGGGAAAATGTAGTAATGTAGCTCACCAAATCAATTAGCTTCATGAAAAGTTCAGGAAGAGACTATAGAAGAGAAAAATGTGTGGGGGACATTTCAAATAATTCTGTAGTCTGATTAATGTGGGTGTTTTAATGACAATGATGAAAGGAAAAGTCATTCTAGGCAGCAATTCTCATCTCTATTCTCCCATAAGTTTACCAAAGGAGTCTCTTCTTCTTACCTTTTTTTCATATCAGGAAGATGCCAATGGAGCATATGGATTTTCCATTGGTTATCCATCACTCTTGTCATAATCAGACCATATTTATTTTCCCTTATGTATTTCTTTCATGAAAAAATTGAAGTGAAGAAAATACCTGACTTTTTTCAAAAAAAGTTCCAAGGTTGATGCATATTATATTCTTTCTGAATATTACTCTTTGATCTTGAAACTCAGTGAAATATTCTTTTCTTTATATTTTTCCCCTTTAAAGTGGAACATTCAGTAAAGTTGAACATTCATGCACAAAGGCCTTGGCTTAGCAGAGGGAACAACATATCACTTTAAAATCTTATTATGTTTAATATATTTCTATTACACTCCACTGACCAAAAATTATGCTTTTAATTCCAATGACTTTTAACCAAGGTCTATTTAAAGTCTATTTACAAGTGCCTTGTATTTCAAAGATATTTTGCCAAAATCTCATTTAGATTATGCATATTTATTAAGTTATTCATGTTTTCCTGTCTCAGTAATAAATGGCTTAAAATATATATTTAAATCATAAATATTCTTTACATTGAAATTTCCAAACTTGAGCAAACTGCAATCCCAAGGCATCTCGTTGTCTTAAATTTAATGCTCACCCATGCAATTATCTCAAGTTCATTCATCACTTTTGATGATCCTTTTCTCCTTCCCCTGTTACTTCACGAATGATGGAATGATTTTATTGTCTTCTTGCTTCATCTGATGGTTAACATGTTTGTACCTGCTTTGAAATCACCATATTCCCTTCATTTTCCATCCTCTAAAATACTGTATGTTTCTTAAATTGGAATCTTAAGCTATCATTATAATTTTTTCCAATAGATAGAATAAGGGTTTTTGCATTTTTCATTGCAAGTTATAAGTTTTAGGAGAAGGGAAACTCAAGAGCACATTGGTAATTTCAGATACAAGAAAATGCCAAAATATGTAGGGTGAGTTCCTAACTTATAGATGAGATAGGCTAAATTTTCATTCCCCTAAAGTAGGGATTCTTAACATGAGGTCTCTGAAGTTGTTATAAATACATAGATAGAAAGAACGACTAAAAATAAATTATTATTTCAATATAATGTTTATTTTTTAAACTTTCAAGAGGTTTACATTTTCCAAATACATGCAATTTTCGATATTCACCTTTGCAAAATCTTGTATTCCAAAATTTTCCCTTTCTCTCCTCACCTCTTTCCCAATACAGCAAGCAACCCATTATGCATTAAATATGTTCAATTCTGTTAAACATATTTTCATATTCTTAATATTGCAAAAGAAAAACCATATCAAAATGTAAACAAAAAAGCACAAAAAAAAAACAAGGAAACAAACAACAGCAGCAAAAGATGAAAACATTATGCTTCAATCTACATTCATTTACAAATAGTTCTATCTCTGGATGTGGATGGCACTTACCATCAGAAGTCTATTGGAATCGCTTGAATCACCTCATTGTTAAAAAGAGCTAAATCTATCACAGTTGATCATCACATACTCTTCTTATTTGCAATCTTCTATTGGTTCTATTTATGTCACTCATCATTTCATGTAAGTCTTTCCAGGCTTTTCTGAAATCATCTTGCTGATCATTTCTGATAGAACAATAATATTCTGTAGCATTTATATACCATGACTTATTCAGCCATTCTCCAACCGATAGGCATCTACTTGATTTTCAATCCTTTGCCACTATAGAGAGGGCTGCCACAAACACTTTGCACATGTGGGTCCTTTCCCCTCCTTAATGATCTCTTTTGGGATACAGACCCAGTAGAGACACTGCTGCGTGAAAGGGTAAGCACAGTTTGATAGCCTGTTGGGCATAACCCCAATTTCTCTCCAGAATGGTTGGATCATTTCACAATTTCACACTTAGAGTCCCAGTTTTTCCAAATCCTCTCCAACATTTGTCATTATCTCTTCCTGTCATTTTATCCATGCAGAGAGGTGTGAAGTGGCATCTCAGAGTTGTCTTAGTGTTTCTGTAAGCAATAGTAATTTAGAGTATATTTTCATATGACAAAAATGGCTCTAATTTCTTCATCTGAAAATTGTATGTTCATATCCTTTGAATTTTTCAATTGGGGAATGGCTTGCATTCAGGGTTTATTTTGTAACCCTATGAATTTAAATGGTTTTAATATATTTAGAAGATTTGAGAAAAAAATCCCTGGCCTTTAATAGACTGAAGAGAGAGTCTAATACCCACAATGCTTAAGAAATTATATTATATTGATGAAGAGAGCCATCTATACCCAGAGAGAATATTAGGGGAACTGAGTGTGGACCACAACATAGCATTTTCACTCTTTCTGTTATTGTTTGCTTGCATTATGTTGCCTTTTTCAGTTTTTTTCCTTTTTCATCAGATTTTTCTTATGAAGCAAGATGGCTGTATAAATATGTATACATATATTGGATTTAACATATATTTTACCATATTTAACATATATTGTACTATATGTTTCTTAGGGGACAGTTTGGAACAGAAGGTTTTGCAAGGGTCAATGTTGAAAACTTACCAATGCATATGTGTTTTAAATAAGAAGCTTTAATAAGCTTAAAAAAGAAATTCTACTTTTGTTTTTATCTTGATCACTATGCTTAATGAATAGGCATATACCACTTTAGCTTTAAGCTAAATGCATCCTAAGGAAAAGGCAGTGCTGACTGTTTTCCATCAGGAAGAAAGGACATAGAAAAGAATAATCACAATATTAATTTTCTTGAATTATACTGAATTGTACTGAAATGCACTGCTTCTTCCTCCTAAAATGCTGTTGTGATTTAGCACAAAGATTGGAGATACTTTATGTAAATCCAGAAAATAGTATCTCTCTGTTCACTGAAAGGCTTTATGGAAAACTGTATGGGGCATAATAAGCTTAGTTGGACAATCAACTCTTTAGAAAACTGAGCAACTAAAAGATGAAGACATCCAACTAGATTAGGAAATCTAGAGGTCATAAATAGTAACTCCACGCCAGAGGAGTCCAATCAAAAGGGCGAATAGAAACACTTAAGAGCTTGCCCAACAAGACAGAGAAATATGATTGATACTTAAGTCAATGCAAGCTAAAATTAGGTTAAAGACAGGAAATTGGGAAAAGTGTTTCTAGCATGTTTCCCTAATAAAAAAAAATTTCATTTTCAGATATATAGGGAAATGAATTAAATTTATTTGAATTAAAGTCATTTCTGAAATAATTACTGGTCAAATGATACACATAAGCCATTTTAAGAGAAATAACTCTATTTTATAAATAGCCATATGGAAAAGAAAAAAAACACTCTAAATCACTAATAATTAGAAAAAATGCAAATTAAAGCAATTCATTTCGACAAAATTGACCAGAGAGCAAAAAAGACATATTAAAGATACTCTGGGGGAAAAAAAAAAAACAGTACATTGATATACTCTTGCTAGATTTGTGAAGTAGTTCAGTCATTATAGAAAGTGATTTATAACTATGAACAAAAGAGAGTAAACTACACATACTTCATGACACAGAAATAATGCTACTGGGCCTATAATCTAAGGAGATCAAAGGGAAAATGTAAAAGACTCATATGTGTAATGAGCCAGAACTCTGGAGAAATATACTTGAGGCAAGGATTCTTACAACAAGGTGTTAACTCAGTGGAATTCATAAGACAATGGTTATCTAGGTTAGCATGGTGTTTTATAGTTCTCTAGTTCAGGTTCAGGATGATAGATTAAATCTTATAACAAATAATGGTTCCTTAGTAATATAATGATTAGCTTATTCTCAGTATGATGAATTAATTTAATTGTAATAGAGTATATAAACTGGGGATAAACTCATCCAGAGGAGAGAGACCAGTCTCATGGTGACTCTCCTGCCTTTATCACTTCTCCACTAAGACCAAGGACTCGGGCTAGTCCTGAAATCATCCAGAGAGCTAGTCTGGACACTATATTTTAATCAACCCTGGTGTGGGGGCTCTAAAAAAGTAATGGTACATTTTGTTACCCTAACTTGGGGGCTCTAGAAAGCAGGACATTACAATGAAAAGTACAGACTGCTGACTGGCCGACTGACTGAGACTGCTAATGCAGATAGGGAGACTGAAGGAGACAACCTGACTATTCTCAAGGTGATTATTCTGCTGAAACCAAGGCTGGTCCAGAGACCTTCAGAAAGCTAACCAGAACATTGCATATATGAACTAAAATATTTATAGAAGTATTTGTTCATAGTATGTGCCTGTTTGTGTGTTTGTGTGGGTGTATGTGATGGCAATGAATAGGAAAGAATTGCCTTCCTAAACCATAAATTATTCAGCCATCCTGTAATTTATGGATATAAATTACAGGATGGCTGAATAATTTATGGTTTAGGAAGGCAATGGAATACTCTTATTTAGTTGGAAATGATAAAGGGAGTGGGTTAGAGAAACCTGGGAAGACATGTATGAGCTGATGCAAAATAAAGTGAATAGAACTAGAACAATTTTTAAAACAAGATTAAAAAGATAACAAAGTTGAAATGAATTTCAAATACTTAATCAATATAGTGTCTAACTGCGATGCTAGAGAACCCATGATGAAATATGCTATCTATATTTTATTGAAATAACATTATTATTTGAAGATAGTTGTGTAAATTTGTATTATTTCACATTTCTAGCATTCATGATCATCATCTTAGTTGTTTCTTCCATGTGCCTGTGCCCCCAAGATTCTGGCTAACATAATTTTTTTCTGCTCATGCCATTGACCTCAAAATTACTCTTGCCTCTCTTCTTAAAGAAAGAATAGATGTGGGCAACTATTGCCACATTACAACACTTTTTTGCATGCATTTCATAAAAAAAATAAGAAAAAAAGAAAAAAAAAACATAATCTCAGAGGAATAGCTGCTTCACTTTAAAATATAATTTTTTTCAGTGGAGATCATCATTTTAAAATTTGTATATTAGAGTATAAATTTATCATGACTCTTTTATTAAAATATTGATTTCTATATTTTAATATGGAAAAACAACCCTTGTTGTCTTTTTAAAAAGTTCCATTCAGATTTTTAGGCAGTTCTGAAATTTATCTCTGCTGTTAGCCTACAGCAATAGGTTCAGATTAAAAATTAAAATGTTTACTATCTTTCCTCAATATTATGTAACAACTCTTCTCGACCTCGTAAAGAGTACCATAATCTATTATAGAAAATTATTTATCCATGGTGACTTTATTTGCCATGAAATTCATGATTACCATAGGTCACTAACTTTAAGCACTGTTAACAGTTCTTCATGACATGATCAGAGTTGAAACAAACTTTCAGAGGCTGCATGAAAAAGAAAAACTGATAACTTAAAGGAATTTCAATATTCAGCATCACTTTGAAATTTTGCTTTGTTATATCGTGTTATGGTTTATTCACTGAAGAACTACAATAATCTAATCATTTCTGGGCAAGGGAATTAGCTTGGTTATTTAGTATTATATGTTTTAGTATCCATTTCTTTAGTAGGTTGGTAAAGGGAGCTTGCTCAACTTCAGGATATTGAAAATATAAGCTCATTGCTAGGGATTTTGAATGACAGGAACCTAAAATAATTATCTTGTGTAAACCAGAAGATGTCACTGTGAGGTAAGGTTTGGTTGGGTACTACAGCACTACTAACTTTTTTTTTTTTTTCTTTCTTCCCCTTTCTTCCTTCAACAGAGAAGGGGAAAAGCAGATTGTTTTTGTTTGTTTGTTTGTTTGTTTTTTTCCTCCCATGGCTTGGTCTGAATTTTCCTTAATCTAAGTTTCTTTGGCAGCCCCATAACTCTGAGAGAGATATTCTTGAGGAAACCCTTCTGAAAATCCCAAATGCAATTTAATTCTATTTTTTTTTGGAAATTTACAAAAGTTTCTTTAAAATAATAATAATCATAATATCATTTCATACCTATAGGTTGAGGAGTCTTCAATTAGAGATGCTTTGGATGAATATTATAATCTAATAGAATATTTTATAATTTCAGGTTGTCATTCTGTACTCCTCTATTTTAACTTTTCTGCTTCTAATTAATGTACAGACATGCAGCACCTAGAAGATATGATTATCATTATGTTTAAAAGAAACAAAACCAGAGAATAGAATCAACTTGATGAAATAGTAAGAAAAAAATAGAAAAAAAAAAACAACAAATCATCTATTAGTAAAAGGTCCATGGTAGAGAGAGTTTGGGGAATGGTGAGATTAAACATTTTACTCCTTTTCTCAATTCTTAGCATGGTGATAGTAAAGAAAGCTTCAGTCTCATTGTTGTCAACTTGACCATAACACACAGCTTCACACACAATCTTTAGTCCCTTTGATTACAAGTGAGATTTGGTTACTGTCCTGTTGCCTCCATGTGTGTTTGTGTGTGTGTGTGTGTGTGTGTGTGTGTGTGTGTTTCATATTTGAATTCAAATTATCTAGATCTTTTTGTAGCATGTTTAAAAATGTAGAATTCTTACTCTGGAAAATATTCTCGGTGCAGTATGTGGAGAGGTAGTGGGGAAACCTTTGGGTCCTTGGTATAACAGCCATGGAGGAGGGAATTACATGGATTTATATCTATACTTGCATCTTTATCTGTATATTTGCATATATGCATACTATCACTCGTACAGGATTGTAGAGAGATGAGCCGAACATAGTGTTCATGGTGTTCTCAACACCAACATCATAAATTCATATTGAAGTTTATCTGTTTACTTCAGGTCGAAGTCATTCCTCCCCACTTGCTGCCATCATGCTCTTTCTAGGTACTGAATATATCACTACAACTGCCTTTGAATCTTTGAATTCTCCTCTGAGTCATCAATACTAAATGATTCTACATCAATGATTACCTCATCTTTTTGCTCTTTATGAAATAGTCATTTTGCAAAGAAATAGGTGTTCATTTAGGTGAATAGGTCTCATTGATTGTTACTATCATTTTCAAGTGGGTTTTTATCACTTTTACACTTAAATAGGAAAGAATAAGGCAATGAATTTTTGTGGTATATGGTTTCTGAAAAAAATAAAAGCCCTTAAACAACACACTGCACTATAGCTCCAGTACCTTATAGCTTTCATTGTGATTTTTCATCAACTTTTAAAAAATAATATGATGACAGGCCTTGGGGGAGGGGAGGGATCTGTGTTTTGAAGTGCCTTTTAAAGGCAAAATAATGGGAATTCTGAGAACCTTTTTCATTCTCTTGAAGAGTAAACATTTGTATATGCTGTTTACTACTAAGAAACAAATAATGATAAAAGAAGGTGTTCAATATAAATTTTACCTTCCTTGGCAAATACTGATAGTTGATCATTTCTATGACTTCTTTGGTCTTTCTCTGTTTTCTCTTTCTTTCCATCCAAAAATACCTTTTTTTTTTTTAAATTCTTCTCTTATGCACCTATAATTTTTGCTTTCGTACCAAAGTTATTTGTATATCTATTACATAATCAAAGTATAATCACTATAAGTTTGGGGACTGTCTTCTCTAAACTTTGCATTTCCCTAGTATTTAATATAAAATACGAAATACTAAAGAAGTGTAAGCTTCTCAGAAGGAAGAACAGTCTATTGAACTGGCAGGTAGATATTAGAAATGAATCTGAGTTAAAATATTATAAATCCTAATAGCTATAGGTCATTCAAATGATGGAGTTTTCTACTAAGGAGATTCTGATGCTTTCCTTGTATTTATAATTTTCTATTTTTCAAGATTAGATAGCTAAATAGATAATAGTTTCCTTTGCATATATTTCTTTTAATGTTGCCTCTCTCACTGCATTGAAAGTTCCCTGACATTAAATACTGTCTTTTGTGTCTCTATATCATCAGTGCTAAGCACACTGGTGGGCATGTAATAGGTACTTAATAAATATTTTTGAAGGATTATTGATTGAAGGAGAAAATGGGTCATCTCTAGTTTCCATATGGAAAGTATTTGATTCTGACTTTCTGGACTTTGTCACTATACCTATGCTGTTTACATTTCCAAATTATTCCCTTTC
Organism: Sminthopsis crassicaudata; assembly: GCF_048593235.1. Classification (NCBI taxonomy): domain Eukaryota; kingdom Metazoa; phylum Chordata; class Mammalia; order Dasyuromorphia; family Dasyuridae; genus Sminthopsis; species Sminthopsis crassicaudata. Next base: position 43,166,114 of record NC_133622.1, read on the forward strand.
CAAAAAAAATGTTTCTTATTTTTTTTAATTACATGTATTAACTGCCTTCAAAATTTGTGACTGCTATATTACAATTCACCCCATATATTCCATGCATTTAACTTTGGGGGGTTGTTTTATAAGCTTTTCTTCCATTTGAGCAAGCTATACCTTCTTTAAAATAGTATCTAATGAAAAGATGTCAACAATAATAACAAAAGAGATATCTTCTAATCCCATAAGAATTTTCTTGTGTAAGTATAATGTTGTAACTTTAAGATGAATTCTTGGGCCATTCACAGAAAAGATGGTTTTCCTAGAACAGTTCTGCCCATCTAGCAAGTGTTTAAGACTGGATTTTCTGATATCTCTATCATCTATTAATAATTTCTGAGAGTCCAAGAGAATAGCAAAACCTTGGTGTCTTCAAATGCATTGAGAAGTGTTATAACTCATGTTTCCTGGAATATGATTCCTCTGTTCAACTGTTTATCATTACTATTCATACTAACATTACTAATGAATTGCTAAGATGGTATAATAGCTTAAAAATCTTTGTCTGCCTCAGTCTGTTAGAAGGGGAAGCAAATATCCTTTCCTCAATTTATGAAAAAAAAGGACAAATTTTCAGCACGATTTAAGGTCTATACAAAGAAAATCTTTGTAAGTTCATTTAAAGGTTTTGTCAAGTTAAAAATTCTTACCTGAAAGATGACAGAATATGAAGAGATAGACTTCCTCTCTATCTGTCCATTTTTTTAAGGATCTCATCCACTGACATAACTTCCTGGGCTGCAGCCAAGATGGCGAAGTAATGCCAGGAAGTTGCTCAAGTTCTTCAAGTTTCCCTTGAAAATCACATGAAACCAAGGCTCTGAACAAACTTTGATGGAATTAAACCTCTCTCCAGCTCAAGATAGAATGAAAAAATTTCAAGAAAGATCAGTCTCAAAGGGGCAAAAAGAGTATTCCCTTCAGTTCAGATATACCTGGAGAAAACTAGTAGAGGGTCTTGTTCACAACAAATCAGCAGGTGAAAACCTTAGGCCTGGCTCAGCAGAGGAGCACAGCAGGGGGGCAGCCTCCAGCCCCAGCTCAGAACTCTGGGACATCAGGCTATTTCCTGAATACAGTAGTAAAAATTATTCCCTGCAAGCAAGGGGGCACAGTGCTTAAAGGCAAAGCTCAGAGCTACACATGAAGCTTGGGACAGTGCCCCCTATACCTCAGGATCAGAGGGCAATTATAAAAGTTTAAAAAGAGGAAATATCAAAAGGGAAGGAAAGAAAATGAGCAAGGAACAAAAAAGAACCTTGACCATAGAAAGCTACTATGGAGAAGACCAAAATACCAACTCAGACAAGGACAAAAATGTTCCCAGAGGAAATCTCAAAGAGTGATATGGATTGGTTTCAAGACAAAAGAGGCTTCTTGGAAATGTTCATAAAAGACTGTAAAAGGCAAATAAAAGAGGTAGAAGAAAAAAATGAGGAAAGAAATGAGAGATATATAAGAGATAGTCAACAGCATGGAAAAGGAAGGGAAAAATTGAAGAAAACAACTTAAAAACCATAATGGGTTAAATGCAAAAGAAAAATCCACTGAAGGAAACAATACCTTTAAAAGTAGAATTAACCAAATAGAAAGAGATACACAAGCTAAATGAAGAAAATCATACACTTAAAACTAGAATGGGGCAAATGGAAGCTAATTAAACTGCAAGACAGGAAGACTCAGTTGAAAAAAAATGGAAGAAAATGTGAAATACCTCTTTGGGAAAATAACATAAATAGATCAAGAAGAGACATGGCCTAAAAGGCATGACCAAAAAAAATCTGGCCTGGATATCATTCTTCAAGAGATCATTAAGAAAAACTTTCCTAGTATTACAGAAACAGAGCAGGAAATACTCATAGAAAAAATCCAACACTTCAGACCTCACAGATTGGCTAAGATGACAGGAAAAGATAATGATAAATATTGGAGGCAATGCGGGAAAACTGTGACACTAATGCATTGTCCATGGGGTTGTGAAAAAATTCAATCATTTTGGATAGCAATTTGGAACTCTGCCCAAAGGGTAATCAAACTATGCATACCCTTTGACTCAGAAATCCCATTACTGGGTCTGTATCCCAAAGAAATCTTAAAGGAGAAAAAAAAATGTTTGTGTACAAAAATGTTTATAACACCTCTTTTTTTTGTGGTAGCAAAGAACTGGAATATGAGTAGATATCCATCAATTGAGGAGTGGGTGAACAAGTAGTATACATGAAAATAATGGAATATTATTTCTAATTAGATTTTAGTCTATCTTTCCCTGCCTCTTTGAATAGGGACAGAAAGGAATACACCTTTTTCTCAGCAGTGCCTACACGAAAACTGATCATGTATTAGGACATAAAACTCTCACAATCAAACACAGAAAGGCAGAAATAGTAAATACTTCCCTTTCAGACCACAATGCAATAAAAATTATATTCAATAAAAAGGCAGGGAAAGATAGATTCAAATCCAACTAGAAATTAAATAATCTAATTCTAAAAATGAGTGGGTCAAATGACAAATCACAGAAACCTTCCATAATTTCATTCAAAAGAATGATGGTAATGAGACAACATAACAAAACCTATAAGATGACCCAAAGCTGTTCTTAGGGGAAATTTTATATCTCTGAATTGCTAAATGAATAAAATAGGGAAAGAAGAGATCAATGAATTGGGCATACAACTAAAAAGCAAGAAAAGAAAAGAAATTAAACCCCCCAATTAAATACCAAATTAGAAATTCTGAAACTCAAAAGAGAGATTAATAAAATTGAAACAAATACAACTATTGGACTAACAAATAAAACTAAGAGTTGGTTTTGTGGGGAAAAAACACACCCCCCCCAAAATAGATAAACATTTATTTAATTTGATTAGAAAAATAAAAGAAAAGAACAAGATCACCAGGATCAAAAAAGAAAAGGTGAACTTGATATATTATTAAAGTGATTAATTTTGAGAGTCATAAATGTAAAGAACATTGCTAATTGTCATAATATAATGTTGATTTTAATATTTGGGAAAGAAAAATTGAGTCACTATTTGGCTATAAATTAGTTATTTCAGACTCTATGTTATAATAGAATTTCCTTTAATTATTCTTGAATTTAAGGAAGGAAAAAAATCTAATTTGAAATTTCTGCTATCAAACATAGAATACCCTATTACTATCAGTCTACCAGATATTAGTATTGGCAAATCACATTTTCAAACTAATATTACTAAAGAGTGTCTTTCATTTTTTCTTAGTCCTTATTATGATAGATTGTTGCCCTGAAGTCTTAAGAATATTTTAGACACAAACTAACACAGAGGTTAGTTATAATTATCATTTAACAGAAATGTTAGGATATGAGCATGAGGAATATGTATGTGTACATAAATATGAATATATATATATATATATATGTATTTATGTATACATACAGCTATAAGGTGGCAGCTGTTAGCAGCTCTGAATTAGCTCTGGATTGGCAGAACCCACAAATATTGGGAGTGCGATAAAGTACCAGCAGAATATAATTTGAAGATTTCCAGAAAAGGCCTATTTCAATTGGAAATGGGATGGAGGCAGCCAACCTCAAGCAGCTGAGCACAGATGCCAGGGCAGCCAATACAGCGTCCCAGTGCAGACTCTGCTGGGAGGTACAGACTCCATGTGGCATGGCAGAGAATCTATAGGAAGGAATCTACAGCAATGTTGGCCACACTGCCTTTGTTGCAACCTAGTAGATAAGCAGAAAAGTTTTAAAACATCCAACCCAAACACAAAAGTTAAACAGTGAACCTTGAAGTGGCAGAATCTCACAGGACCTGGCCATGCCCACCCAGCACCAGGAATGAATCAGCACTGAACCACCACAGCCATGCCAATTTATAGAAGAAGCTGCTGCTTGTAGAAGAAGCTTAGAAAAGAACAGACTTCAAATCCTGAGGAGACTAAAAGAAGATTGTCTCCAGATGAAGTTCCAAAAGGTGTTGTAACCTAGTCCCCATCACACAAGACTCTCCTAAAAGAAATTAAAAAGGATCTTAAAGGAGAGCTAGAAGAAAAATGGGGAAAGGAAATGAAAACTTTGCAAGAGGATTTGGAAAGGGTACATAACATTAAAAGATAAATTTGATAAAATGGGAAAAGAAAGCACTCCCAGAAAAACAGAATTTGTGAAACAGAAAAAGAAAATAACTCCTTAAAAAAAACAGAATTTGCAAAATGGAAAAAAATCCATAGAACAAAACAACTCATTTAGAAATTCAATTAGACAAATACAAAAAAGACAAAAAATACATGAAAATATTTCACTAAAATTCAGAACTGAACAAATGGAAATGAATGACTCAATGAGACAAGAATCAGTCAAGCAAAGCAAAAAAAAAAAAAAAATGAAAAAATAGAAAAAAATGTAAACTACATAATTGGGAAAACACCTGACCTGAAAAATAGATCTAGGAGAGGAAATCTAAGCATTATTGGACTCCCTGAAATACATGATGAAAAAAAGAGCCTAGACACTATTTTTCCAGGAAATAATCAAAGAGAACTGTCCAGAAATCATAGAATAAGAAGGTAAAATGATCATTCAAAGAATTCACTGAACACCTCCTGAAAGAAACCCCAAAATTAAAACCCCAAGGAATGTTGTGGCTAAATTTCAGAACTATCCGACCAAGGAAAAAAATATTACAAGCAGCCAGAAAGAAACAATTTAAATACTGAGGAGCCACAATAAGGATTACACAGGACCTATCAGCTTCCACTTTAAAGGACTGAAGGGACTGGAATCTTATTCTGAAAGGCAGAGGAGCTTTAAATGGAGCCAAGAATAAATTATCCTGCAAAACTGAGCATTTACTTCCAGGGAAGAAGATGAAAATTTATTGCTGATGAAAAGATCAGAGCTAAACAACAACAACAAAAAAATTGACCTCCAAGTATAGAACTCAATATAGAACTCAAGAGAAACATCAAAAGGTAAAACAAACAAACAACAAACAAAAAATCCTGGCAACTTAATTTGTTTTGGGTATATATAGAGAGTAAATGTATAATCTGATTTTACTGTTATCATATAAAAAAGAAACTAGAGGTAGAAGAATGATTGTAACAGAAAAAGGGGGGAAGTAGAGGTAAAATGAAGTAAATTACATCTCAGGAATAGGCAAAGAAACTCTATTACAATTGAGGGAATGAAGGGAGGATGATGAATATTGTGTGAATCTTTCTCTCATCAGATTTGGCTCAAAGACAGAATATTAAATGTATTTGGTTTCACCATGAAACTTCTCTCAACTTTTAGAAAAGTGGGAGGGGAAAGGGGAAAAAGGAAGAAGTAGGTTAAATAGAAGGGAAAACCAAAATAGTGGGCAAAAGGTATAAGAAAAGGAAAGGTTCTCTAAAGGGTGAAGACTGCTTGAGGCAAGAGGTGCTCATAAGTAAAATACTGGGGAGGAAGTAAAGGGGACAAGGAAAGAGAAAAGTATAATTTGGGGTAATAAGATGGCGGGAAATACAGAATTAGTAGATTTGACATAGATATGAATGGGGTGAACTTTCCCATAAAGCATAAGTAGATAGTAGACTAGATTAAAAGCCAGAATCCTACAATATGTTGTTTACAAGAAACACATTTAAAGCAGAGTGATACACACAGAGTAAAGGTAAAAGACTGGAGCAGAATCTATTATGCTTCAGGTGAAGTAAAAAAAAAAAAAAGCAGGGGTAGTCATCCTGATCTCAGATCAAGCAAAAGCAAAAATTGATCTAATTAAAAGAGATAAGGAAAGGCACTATATCTTGCTAAAGGGTAGCATAGATAATGAAGCAATATCAATACTAAACATATATTCACCAAGTGGTGTAGCATCTAAATTCCTAAGAGAGAAAATAAGAGAGTTGCAAGAAGAAATAGCAAAATTATAATAGTGGGAGATATCAACCTTATTCTTTCAGAACTAGATAAATGAAAACATAAAATAAATAGGAAAGAAGTTAAAGAGCTAAATAGAATAATAGAATAGCTAGATATAGATCTTTGGAGAAAATTGAATGGAGATAGAAAAGAGTATATGGAATGTATAAAAAAAACTGATCACATATTAAGACATAGACCTCAAATTTACATAAAAAAGGCAGAAATGTAAGTGCTTTTTTTTTTTAGATCACAGTGCAATAAAAATTGCATCCAATAAAAGGCCAGGGGGAAATAGATCAAAATATAATTGGAACTAAAAATTCTCTTCCTAAAGAATGAATAGGTGAAACGGGAATTCATAGGCACAATCAATAATTTCATCCAAGAGAATGACAGTAATGACAATAATGAGACAACATACCAAAATTTGTGGCTGTAGCCAAAGTAGTAATAAGGGAAATTTTTCTATCTCTAGAAATTTACTTGCATAATATAGAGAAAGAGAAGATCGATGAATTGGGCTTGAAACTAAAAAAGCTAAAAAAAGAAGAAATCAAATGCCAAACTTGAAATTCTAAAAATAAAAGGAGAGCTCAATAAAATTGAAAGTCAAAAAAAAAAAAACCCTTGAATTAATAAATAAAACTAAAAGTTGTTTTTATGAAAAAAAAAGATAAACTTTTAGTTAAGTTGAATAGAAAAAGGAAAGAGGAAAATCAAATTGTTAGTCTCAAAATGAAAAGTGAGAACGATTCACCAATAAAGAGGAAATTAGTGCAATAATTACTAGTTACTTTGCCCAATTTTACGACAATAAATTTGATAACCTAAGAGAAATGGAGGAATAGCTACAAAATATAGATTGCCAAGATTAACAGAGGAAATAAATTATTTGCCTACTCCCATTTTAGAAAAAGAAATAGAACAAGCTATTGATCAACTCAGTAAGAAAAAATCCCCCCAAAATAGATAAACATGTGAATTCTACCAAACATTTAAAGTAAAATTAACTCCAATACTATATAAGCTATTTGAAAGAATAGGGAACTACTACCAAATTTCTTTTATGACACAGACATAGTACTGCTACCCAGATAGGATGAAAACAGAGAAAGAAAATTTACAGACAAATCTCCCTAATGAATATTGATGCAACAATCTTAAATAAAATATTAGTAAAGAGATTACAAAAAATCATCCCCAAGATAACACACCACAACCATGTAGGATTTATACCAGGAATGCAGGTCTGGTACTATATTAGGTAAACTATTAAAACTATTAGCATAATTGACTTTATCAATAACCAAATTAACAAAAAGCATATGATCATCTCAATAGATGAAGAAAAAGTATTTGATAAAATCCAACACTCATTCCTATTAAAAACACTAGAAAGTATAGGGATAAATTGATTTTCCTTAACACAGTCAGTAGTATCTATTTAAAACCATCAGCAAGCATCATATGTAATGAGGATAATTTGGAACCATTCCCAGTAAGATTAGGGGTGAAACAAGGTTGCCAACTATCACCATTTCAATCCAATATTGATTAAAAATGCTAGCTTTGTCAATAAAAGAAGAAAAATAGATTAAAGGAATTAAATTAGGTAATGAGGAAACCAAATTATCTCTCTTTGCACATGATATGATGTTATACTTAGAGAAGCCTAGAGAATCAACTGAAAAACTTTTAAAAACAATCCACAGCTTCAGCAAAGTTGCAGGATACAAAATAAATCCACACAAATCATTAGCATGTTTGTACATCAGTAACAAAATCCAACAGCAAGAGATACAAAGAGAAATTCCATTTAAAATAACTGCTGATAGTATAAAATATTTGGGAATCTATCTGCTAAGGGAAAGTCAGGACCATATAAGCAAAACACTTTCCACACAAATAAAGTCAGATCTGAGCAATTGGAAAAATACCAAGTGCTCTTGGGCAGGTTGAGCAAATGTAATAAAGATAATAATGCTACCTAATCTATTTATTTAGTACTATACCAATCAAACTCCCAAGAAATTATTTTGCTGACTTAAAATATACAACAATGAAATTCATCTATGAAAAGAAAAGCAAATGAAGATGACCTAGCTGTAGAAGATCTAAAACTATATTATAAAGTAGCGATCATCAAAACAGTTTGGTTCTGGTTAAGAAATAGAGAAGTTGATTGTGGAATAGGTTAGGTTCACAGAAGAAAATAGCCAGTTACTATAACAATCTAGTATTTGACAAAGCAAAGACCCCAGCTTTTGGGATAAGAATTCACTATTTGAAAAAAAAAAACTGATGGGAAAATTGGAAACTAATATGGCAGAAAGTAGGCATAGACCCCCACCTAGCACCATATACCAAGATCAGGTCGAAATGGGTTCATGATTTAGATATAAATAATATTATAAACAAATTAGAAAGACATAGGATAGTTTACCTTTCAGATTTGTGGAGGAGGAAGGAATTTGTGAGCAAAGGAGAATTAGAGATCATTATTGATCACAAAATAGATAAATTTGATTGTATTAAGTTAAAAAAGTTTTTGTACAAAGAAAATTGATACAAACAAAATTAGTAGGGAAGCAATAAACTGGGAAAACATTTTTACATCCAAGGGATCTGATAAAGGCCTCATTTCTAAAATACATAGAGAATTGACTTACATTTATAATAATTCAAGCCGTTCTCCAATTGATCAATGGTCAAAAGATATGAACAGACAATTTTCAAATGAAGAAATTGAAACTATTTCTAGTCAGATGAAAAAAAAGGTGCTCCAAATCACTAATTGATCAGAGAAATGCAAATTAAGACAATTTTGAGATACTACTAAGATGTTAGATGGTCAGATTGGCTAAAATGACAGGAAAAGATAAAGATGATTGATGGAAGGGATGTGGGAAAACTGGGATATTGATACATTGTTGGTGGAACTGTGAATGGATCCAGCCATTCTGGAGGGCAGTTTGGAATTATGCTCAGAAATTTATCAAACTGTGCATACCCTTTGATCCAGCAGTGCTACTACTGTAATTATATCCCAAAAAAAATACTAAAAAAGGGAAAGGAACCTGTATATGCCAAAATATTTGTGGCAGCTCTTTTTGTAGTGACTAGAAACTGGAAAATGAATCAACATCCATCATTTGGAGAATAGTTGGGTAAATTGTGCTGTATGAATATTATGGGGGATTATTGTTCTATAAAAAACAACCCGCAGGATGATTTCCAAAAGACTTGAGGAGATCTACATGAATGGATGCTAAGTGAAATGAGCAGAACCAGTAGATCATTATACACTTAACAACAAAAACTATACAATGATCAATTCTGATGGATGCAGCTTTCTTCAACAATGAGATGATTCAAACCAGTTCCACTTGTGCAATGATGAAGAGATCCATCTGCACTCAGAGAGAAGACTATCGGAAAAGAGTGTGGACCACAACATAGCATTTTCACTCTCTCTGTTGTTATTTGCTTGCATTTTGTTTTCTTCCTCAGTTTTTCTTTTCTTTTCTTGATCTGATTTTTCTTGTGCAGCAAGATGTCTGTATAAATATGTATACATATATTGTATTTAACATGTATTTTAACATATTTAGATTACCTGCCTGCTAGGGAAGAGGGTGGAGTGAAGGGGGTGCAAATTTGGAACAAAAGGTTTGGCAAGGGTCAATTTTGGAAAAAAAATTATCCATGAATATGTTTTGTAAATAAAAAGCTTAAAAAAAAACTTAAATAATAATCTGTTGAACAGCTGTGCAACAGATGAGGTTAATTAAAAGCCTTGAATCCTGTTTGGAATTCAGAGCAATTTGTGAAGATTTTTATCAACTGATAATGAAGTAAGCCAACCCAGAACAATTTATATAATGACTGCAAAAATATAATAGAAAACAACAATGAAAGGCTATGGAAATGATCAAAGTTCTGACTAATCTTAACTTCAAAAGACCGATGATGAATAATGCTACCTTCCTTTCATCATACAAGTGCTATATTATGGGAGGAAGATGAGGCACACATGTTCCAACATAGTTAACATAGTGATTTGTTTTTGCTTGAGTGTAATTTTTTGTCATAAGAATCATTTCTTTTGAGCAAGTGAAGTGAAAATCATGCAAATAAAAGACCATCAATAAACATTCTAAAAGAAAAGTAGAAAGAAGAAAGAGGAGAAAATGAATTTAGATAGATTTTTCTAGATTTGGATGTAAGGGAAGGAAGATTATCATATTACCTAATAAGAATGTTAAGATTAAATTTTTTAAGGAATGGGAATACTTGGAATGTCATTGAAAATTGGAAAAATTCAAACTCCTTGGTAATGAATATTTCTGGATGATGTGCTGATATGTGTCTCATGTGCATACATTTCCTCCTTTTGGTCTGATTTTGTGAAAAAAGCAAATGTAGAAAGTAGAGTGTGCTATAAAACAGTACTGTAATCTTGCCTTGATTTAAGGATTGAGTAGTTTTTCATGAAGGCAGCTAGGTCATATGTGGATTAAGTGCTGTGTCTAGAGACAGGAAGATGGAAATTCAAATATGGTCTCACACACTTAACTAGCTGTGTAACTAGCAGGCACTTAACCCTCTCTCTGCCTCAGTTTTCTTATCTGTGAAAGGAATTGGAGAAGGAAATGAAATACCAGTATTTTTACCAAGAAAACTCTAAAAGGATCAGACCCGACTGAAAAAATGACTAAACAACAATAAAAACAACAAAGTGTCTTATGAAGGTCATTCTTCCTCAGAAATACTTCCAACAGCTTGGGATAACATTGAATTAAAATGAAGCAAGTTGTTAACACTCTTAAACCACTATGTCCTGAGTCTGTGAAGTGACTCTGTCTGTGGAAGTATTTTCATTTACACTTCACCCTCCTTTCTGATGTCTAATGACATTGTTCTCTCTGTTTTGTCTGCCAGAATGGATTGAGGCCATCCACAGAGAGATGGATATTAGAACCAGCAGAAGGTGATTATTAGGTGGCATCTGGCAGGAGTCATTTTCTCTTAAGGCTTTGACATGTCATTCCTGGTAAATCGGTTCTATTAGCTATCTAAAGGTACCAGATGCACCATAGGAGATTATGCCTATAAATCTTCTGCAGATTTTTTTTTCCTTTTTACTATTGCTGATTCATTCTGGTTCATACAACTTCAACCATTCTCATATAGAATAGGATTACAATTTGACCTCTCCATGTGCTGTCATACTGAATAAATATTTTAGAAAATAGTACCTGCCTAATATGGGAGACTTAGAGATTAATTCTTATCAAGAACTTATCTGTACTGTTAATCAACTTTATCCTCTGAATTTTAAAGCCCTGTAGGGCATTGACTTGATGTATTCAAGAAAGCCCATGAATAGCTATTGGAGTGTCTAGATTTCCTGAAATTTATCAGGGCATGATTTGAAAGAGAGGTTTTATTTACTAGAGTTATTTGTGAAGTGAAAGATGATGCATTGTGTTTCCATGTCTTCCCTCATTGCCTTCTTGTAAGAAAGGAAGTATTTGCCAGACTGGCAAGAATAGGATCACTGAGGAAGAAAGTAGGTGCTTGTCCTCCAAGAAAGGATGATAAGCATTTAAAATATCTGTCAAGGGAGAGATCATCTAATAAAAGGTTAGAAGAACCTTCTTAGAACAAGAGAAGATTGGAGATTTTTTACTGAGGGAAATTCAGTTATTCTGTTATTCTTTGGTTCGACCATACAATCATACACACACACACACACACACACACACACACACACACACACACACACACACACAATAAAACCAAAAAAACAAAACAAACAAACAAAAAAACAAACACACACACACACACACACACTCACACACAATACAGGCTAGTATCAACAAAGGGATGGTTAAAGTCTATTATCCCTGATAATTATTATCCACTTCTTGTGAGTCACCTAGACACAAACAATACTATTAGAAGCATTACAAAGAATGGTAAATTATTGAACAAGAACCTGAAGACTTTGGGAGTTCCTCACTGTTGCCAATTGAAGGTAAGGATTTCAGAGGAGAATGGTAAGTTTGGGAAGTGAACAACTGGTTAAGAAGAGGTTATCTGACAGATTATTTTTATTTTTTGACTCTGGCAAAAGCATAGATTTAGAATGCTCTTGTACAGAGATGGAATGTACCTAATGAGAATTGAAAAATGTATTTGCATGAAACTCGCAGATAAAATTAAAAAAAATCTTTAAATTGAAAAGGAAGATTGGGAAGTACATATGTGTGAGGGGTGAGGGTGACTGGGTTAATGAACTCTATAAATATCCACTAGTTAAAATACCATAAGAAATGACAATAATGGAGGGAAAAAAAACGTAGAAATTTGAAGACATCCACAAAATTCAAAATCTAAGAGATAACAAAATCCAAGGGTTCTGTTAGGCACATGAATTCACAAAGTGTGGATAATGAGCAAAGTGAACTAGAGATAAAAGGATGAATATTAAGAGTATATGTAAGAAAATACAAGAACCAGAGAGTATGAATGTGTTGGAGGACAATTGGATGAAAAACAGTGGAAACAGTTTTAGAAGTGACACCTTCAATGGAGTATGCTATAAAATAATTAGATAAAAAAATGAATAAAGAGCTTAGGAAATAAATCACAAACCCAGTAATGATGGGAGACAAATTATTTAGATATGTTTTGGAATTTACTCTCTTTGCCCATTTCAAAGTAAGTAATAATTTCTTGTCTTGCTTTAATTATAATTTCATTATAATTAAGGTGAAGGAATCAACAAGGGAAATTACTACTCTTGATCTGTTTTTCACCAGTAAAGAGAATCTGTTTGTTGAAAGAAAAATGATTAGAACCTTTGAGTGAAAATTATTACTTAATGTTAGAATTTGTGATACAGAAGGAAAACAAAAGTACACATGATTTGGCTAGATTTTATTAAAAAATTAAAGAATTTAGAGAAATTATTAAATTATTATTAAAGAATTTAGAGAAAGGTTTTAAGAGTTTTTTAGAGTTTTAAGTTTGGATCTTGTCTAAAAGTTTTTGGGAGAAATATATAAAAGAAGGATGGAAAGTTCATATGTACTAAATTCTAAATTTGCAATTTCTTTTCTAAATATCCTCCCCAACACACTTGAAATTTCTATGATAAATCTAAGGAGCTTTAAATATATTTTAAGAACTTGACCTTGTAGCACAAGTAAAGACTAGCAAAGTGACCCCAGAGCCTATGGAAGTTTTGGATTGTTTTTGATCACTGAACCAAGAGAAGAACCAAGTCTTTCATAGTTGATCATCACACATTCTCACTTTTAGTGTACATTGTGTTTCTGGTTCTATTGCTTCTCTCAGCATCAGTTCATGTAAATCTTTCAAAGTCTTTCTAAAATCAGCTTGTGTGCCATTTTTATAGAACTATAATATTCCATTACCTTCATGTACCTCAACTTATTTAGTCATTCTCCAATTAATGGGCATCCATTCCTTTTCCAATTCTTTGCTACCACAAAAAGAGTTGAAACAAACATTTGTGCACATGTGCATCCTTTTCCATCCTTTATGATTTCCTTGGGATACAGACCCAGTAATGGTTCTGCTGGGTCAAATGATATGCACACAATTTGATAGTCCTTTGAGCATCTAGCATCTTTCTACTCGAATTCATCTTCCATTAAACCACTAACATGCTTTTTCTAATAGTCAGATTAGATCATGTCACCCCACTCTTATTAATAAATTTTTATTGCCTTCTCCAACCCCTCTTACCACCAGTATCTTCTCTAACTTAATTACTTCCTATTTATCCTGTATATTGCCTACTCTGTATTTTTTAATGTTGTAGGAATTGTCTTTTGACTCTTTTTGTGTTTTCAATGTCTGGCATATGAAAGGCTCTTAATAAATTCTTAATCATTACTTGATTGACTATGCTGTTGAAATAACTTTCTGGTCAGTCTTCCTGTGTTTAATCATTGTCCTTTTCAATCCATTGTTTGTTCAGGATTTCTGAAAGTGCAAGTCTGAGCATGACAGCCTTTTGCTCAGTAAAATACAATGGCTCCCTATTACATTTGTCATCAAATACAAAATTCTCTCTTTGCCATTTAAAAGTCTTCACAAACTGGCTTCTTCCTATCTTTTTGGTCATTCCCTTTTCCCTTTTCCATGCATTCTACAATCCAGCTACATTGGCCTGACTTAAATTCCTGATATCTCACTCCAACTCTTGTTTCTGGTTGTTTTTTCCCTCTGGCTATTCTTAAAACACAGAATTCTCTCCCTTTAACCCCCTCTCTTAGTACCTTAAGTACTTTAGTACTTTAAAAGTCAGATTATGGAAAATGAATGGATGCCCATCAATTGGAGAATGGTTGGGTAAATTATGGTATATGAATGTTATGGAATATTATTGCTCTGTAAGAAATGACCAGCAGGAGGAATACAGAGAGGCTTGGAGAGACTTACATCAACTGATACTGAGTGAAATTAGCAGAACCAGAAGATCCCTATACACTTCAACAATGATACTGGATGAAGATATATTCTGATTGAAGTTTATCTTCAACATAAAGAATATCTAATTCAGAAATGCAAATTAAGACCACTCTGAGATACCACTACACACCTGTCAGATTGGCTAAGATGACAGGAACAAATAATGATGAATGTTGGAGGGGATGTGGGGAAACTGGGACACTAATACATTGCTGGTGGAGTTGCGAAAGAATCCAGCCATTCTGGAGAGCAATCTGGAATTATGCCCAAAAAGTTATCAAACTGTGCATACCCTTTGACCCAGCAGCGTTACTACTGGGATTATATCCCAAAGAAATACTAAAGAGCGGAAAGAGACATATATGTGCCAAAATGTTTGTGGCAGCTCTTTTTGTTGTAGCTAGAAACTGGAAGATGAATGGATGTCCATCAGTTGGAGAATGGTTGGGTAAATTGTGGTATATGAAGGTTATGGAATATTATTGCTCGGTAAGAAATGACAAGCAGGAGGAATACAGAGAAGCTTGGAGAGACTTACATCAACTGATACTGAGTGAAATTAGCAGAACCAGAAGATCCCTATACACTTCAACAATGATACTGGATGAAGATATATTCTGATTGAAGTTTATCTTCAACATAAAGAATATCTAATTCAGAAATGCAAATTAAGACCACTCTGAGATACCACTACACACCTGTCAGATTGGCTACGATGACAGGAACAAATAATGATGAATGTTGGAGGGGATGTGGGGAAACTGGGACACTAATACATTGCTGGTGGAGTTGCGAAAGAATCCAGCCATTCTGGAGAGCAATCTGTAATTATGCCCAAAAAGTTATCAAACTGTGCATACCCTTTGACCCAGCAGCGCTACTACTGGGATTATATCCCAAAGAAATACTAAAGAGCGGAAAGAGACATATATGTGCCAAAATGTTTGTGGCAGCTCTTTTTGTTGTAGCTAGAAACTGGAAGATGAATGGATGTCCATCAGTTGGAGAATGGTTGGGTAAATTGTGGTATATGAAGGTTATGGAATATTATTGCTCGGTAAGAAATGACAAGCAGGAGGAATACAGAGAGGCTTGGAGAGACTTAAATCAACTGATGCTGAGTGAAATGAGCAGAACCAGAAGATCGTTGTACACTTCAACAATACTGTATGAGGATGTATTCTGATGGAAGTGGAAATCTTCAACATAAAGAAGATCCAACTCACTTCCAGTTGATCAATGATGGACAGAGGTAGCTACACCCAGAGAAGAAACACTGGGAAGTGAATGTAAATTGTTAGCACTAATATCTGTCTGCCCAGGTTGCATGTACCTTCGGATTCTAATGTTTATTGTGCAACAAGAAAATGATATTCACACACATGTATTGTACCTAGACTATATTGTAACACATGTAAAATGTATGGGATTGCCTGTCATCGGGGGGAGGGAATAGAGGGAGGGGGGGTAATTTGGAAAAATGAATACAAGGGATAATATTATAAAAATATATATATATAATAAAAAAAATTAAAAAAAAAAAAGAATATCTAATTCAGTTTCAGTTGATCAATGATGGACAGAAACAGCTACACCCAGAGAAGGAATACTGGGAATTGAGTGTAAAATGTCTGCACTATTGTCTTTCTATGCAGGTTACTTATACCTTTGGAATCCAATTCTTACCATGTGACAAGAAATTTGGTTTTACACAGAGATATTGTATCTAGGATATACTATAACACATTTAACATGTATGGGATTGCCTCTCATCTAGGGGAGGGAGTCAAGGGAGGGAGGGGAAAATTTGGAAAAGTGAATACAAGGAATAATGTTGTAAAAAAAATTGCCCATGCATATGTACTGTCAAAAAATATATAATTATACAATTAATTTTTTAAAAAGAGTCAGTTTAAATCTGAATTTCCATAATAGGCTTCTTGGGCTATCTCTTCTCTCTCCATTGCTAGGAACATTCCTTTGTCATTACCTTCCATCTACTCTGTATATATTTTGTATGTTCATATTTGTTTTTATATTGTTTCCATCATTAGAATCCCAGTTCCTTGACAGTAGGGACCCTGTATTTGACTTTGTTTCATGGGTCTTAGAACAGAGTCTATTATACAGTAAGCACTTAATGAGTATTGACTGCCTGACTAACTTTTACTTTTTAGTTAGTAACTTGAAAACAGTCACAATGAGTTCTAGAGGTGAAGGCAAGATAGCAAAGTCAGGAAGATGCTGGAGGTCTCCCAGTTTCCTTCAAAAACCACAAGAAACTAAAACTCTGAAAAGATACTGAAGGAATGAAACCATTCTTCAGTTCAAGATAGACTAAATAAATTTCAAGAAAAGTCAGTCTCACTGGAGTGAAAAGGATGTTGAACTTGGGTCAGACAGACTCTGGGAAAGCCAGTGGAAATTTCTTCTTTGGAAATTTCTTTGGAAATCATCTGTATAGAAATAATAATTAAACCCATAGAAACTTAAGTGATGACTAAGAAAAATAGTATAAAGGGAGAAAGGAATGGAAACTAGGACAGCACCTTGGGAACAATCATTTATTTTTCATGAACTGGAAGAATATCCAGAAAAGGGAAAGAAGGAGGGATTAGACTGGAAAAGCTGAAGAGAGTAGTTTGACAAAATCCTAGAGAAGAGGAAATGTCCAGATAAAAAGGGTGGTCAAAGTGTTAAAAGCCAAAAAAAAATCAAGAAAATTGATGACTGGGGAAAGATCATTAGATTTAGCAATTAAGAAATCACTGGTGACTTTGAAGAGAGCTGGTTCAACAGAAGCATTAGACTGAGAACCCTATTGTCAAATGTTTAATATCAAGTGAAAGGAGAAACATCTTTTGAAGGTGTCTTTTCAAAGAGTTTAGCTGAAAGTTGGAGTAAAATTGACATACTGAGTAGTAAGATCAAGTGAGAATATTTTTTAATGATGGAGGAGACAAAGAAATGTTTGTAAGCAGCTGTGAAGAAGAAAGCAGATAGGGAGATAATGAGGGATTAGAGAATAAAAGGGGGTGAACAGTTATGTGGGATCAAGGATTATGTATAGGTGCTTGCTTTGACAAGTAAGTAAGCCATTTCTTTATTAGAGGTGAGGATGGAGGAGATAGTGGGGCATAAACTAAGTGATATGAAATGCAGGTGAAGGAAAAAGATCTCATCAAATAACTCCATTTTTATGAAGTATGAGATGACCTTTTCAGCCAAGAAGGAAGCAGGTAGAAAAAAAAAGTGGTCTTGTGTAATGCATGAGAAATGATTCAAATGTTTAAAATGGCTGCTGCAGAAAGTGACAAAGACTTAATTATGGAGGTATGACCTTGAATGTACCGAGGTATGGCCAAAGATTACCTTGCTGCAGTGAGTTTTCAGTTAATATTATGTAACAAAAATATGTACTAAACCCTGCCCATATTATTTTTGTGACTTTTTACAGCTCTATCTGATATCAGGTGAATAGGAATGAAGGTAAGAGCAAATCAAGATTGAGTTTAGCAAGATTTGATTAGAAATAGGACAATAAGGCAAAGAGGTTAAAGAACAATAGAGAGTTCATCTGATATACTAGTGACTAAGAGAGAGGATCAAGATACAGAAGAGAGCTAAGTTTAGCTAGTATATGGGAAATGGCCTGGGAACAGATTGAGAGCATTGATGGAGACAAAGAACTGGGTTAAGACTTTTAAGGTAAAAAGAAAGAATGATTAAACATATGATTAGATAGAGCAGAGTTCATAAACATGGAAGTGGACTACTTGTATACATTGAAGTTTTTAATATGAGGTCAGAAAAAGATTGGAAGTCAGATATTGGGTTCATAAGAGAAGAAAGAAAAGTGTCTTTTCTGAAAAAGGTATTAATAGATACCACCAGTATTGGGTGATGTTTTGAATAGTATGAACTTCAAAGGATGAAATGTAATGGTAGTAAATGCAAATTATTCAAGTAGTAGTGGGGAGCAAAAGATATTTTGATTTCCTCACTACAATCAATGATTCAGAGATGTAAGTAAAGTACAACTAGTGCTGGAAATGGTGGCCATGGATGAATTTTCTCCTTGAGAGAGACATGTGTCAGTACATAAAAAATATGAGTGAGAAATAAAAGGTATAAGATAAAAGAAAATTTGTTGATGGTGGATCAGGTATTACAAAACAACAACAACAACAATAACAAAAAAAAACAAACAACAACAACAAAAAAACAAACAAACAAGGAGAGTATGGATGTAGAGTGGAACATTTGCTGGGTAGGATTGAAGAGTGATGGGAGTGAGGAAGAGGATTGGGGGATAAAAGTGCAATTTGGGGGTAGCAGCGGTTCAGAATCCCTGGGATGAGCACATGGAGGAAGGAGTCTGCTAAGCATTAAGGAATGAATCTAGGCAGAGACTCATTACTCAATGGGTAACTCGAATGAGTTGAAGAAGACAGATGAGCAAATTGTTTAAGGTTCTCCTTTTAGGATACTTGATGGGAGGTGATTATGTGTCCTATCAAGCCTTAAGTGTCACCTACAGATGTTGGGGGCAAGTAGAAGTATTACTTAAGATAATTCTATTAGGAGACAAGTGATATCAATGGAAAGTGGATCTTGACAAGGAAAACATTGAGAGCCCTGGAGAAGGCCTTAAAGCATTGCAGATGGCCAGATGCCTATGCGGATGCTTGAACAAAGAGGCCTGCAGGTGAGTTGGCAAGATGGACTATTGGCTCACAGGGAAGAAGCCAGAGGCAGGTGAGCTAAATGCCAGCACAGTGCAACGATTTCATGTTTTAGTTCTTGAAATCCTGCTATGTTGTATAGGATATAGATAACATTCATTTTATTATGTAGC
Organism: Sminthopsis crassicaudata; assembly: GCF_048593235.1. NCBI lineage: Eukaryota > Metazoa > Chordata > Mammalia > Dasyuromorphia > Dasyuridae > Sminthopsis > Sminthopsis crassicaudata. Next base: position 43,185,418 of record NC_133622.1, read on the forward strand.
TTTTTTTGGAAGAATAAATTTTATTTTTTACCTGCTTTCTCTTTTTCATTTGCTTTTTACTATTTTACATTAGGAAATATTTATTAAGTGTTCTCTGTTGCTCAGCAAGAGAACTGGTCTTATAAAGGAAGCACAGAAGTATAAGACATTATTCTTGTCCTTGAGCCTATAATCTCCTTGGTGATGAAACATATTGACATAAATAAATGAAGAATTAGGTTCAAAAGTCATTGGTAAACTTTAATAATTCTATTAAAGGGATACAGTGGTATTATGGTATGGTTATAGGTTATTCTTCTTTTCTTCTTCTTTTTTTTTTTTTTTGTTCAAAGGTTTCATCTGGATTTTGTAAAGAGAAAGGCACTTGAAGAACAATAGCTTTGCAAAAGTTCATATATTTCCATGATACTGTGAGACCCTCCTCACCACAAATATCCAGATGGACTAGATTCCCATGTATTCATAGATATTGCAATGTGTCCCAATAGCAAATTTATTTATTTATTTGTTCATTTATTTATTTCCCCCTGAGACAATTGAGGTAAAGTGATTTGCCTGTGGTAACACAGCTAGGAAGTTTTAAGTATCTGAGACCAGATTCGGTCTTCCTGATTTCGATGTTCTATCCATTGCACCATCTAGCTACCCCAGAATCACAATTTTTAAAAGATCCTATGCACACATACACAAAAAATTTGCATTCTAATAAAGAATTTGTACATATATAAGTATAAATTGAATATATTGATACATATATATGTATATATAGACACATACATATATAAAGTGAATCAATATAAATGAATGAAAAATATTTAAATACAAGGAAGTTTGGGAAGGAGGACACTGGCATTTTGGAGGGGTCAGCAAAAGTGTAGAATTAGTTTTTAAGATGGAGAGGGAATATGGGGGTCTAAGGTGGAAGAGGGATGAATTCTAGAAAAGGGTACAAAGCAGGAGATTCAGGCACATTAGATAGAGTATGAAGAATGAACAAAAAGATAAATGCCAATTTAGTTCACAGCATGTAATGTCCCCACATGTATACAGGAAAAACTACAGACACATATGCCTATATATATATATTTACATATATATGTTTATGCAAGATGCATTGTAAATGGCTTTAAAAACCAAACAGAGGAGTTAATTTAGTTATTCCCATGAGACCTGATTCTATGATCCCATGGTAATGTGACTTGAATATTTGATACTAGATTAGCATTTACTCGAGGATTATCCCATGAAATGTGGCGTCCTTTTGCAGTTCTCACATTCTATAATTCTGATGCTCTTGGGGCACACAGATCCGGTGGATGCTGGTGCTTTGACAGGTAACAACGAAGAACTTAGATGTCCTTGCTGAAAACAAAAATGTTGGGTGATTTTAAGGTGCTGTTGCTCAATTGACATAAAGAATAGTTCTGTTCTTTCCCCAAGAGCATCCATTGTTCTTTCCCTTCATTCCTCAGAGCGTCTCTTGCCTTACAGATTTCTGTCCTTTTACTCTTATCCTGCTATTGGAGTCTACAAGCTTTTCCCCAAAAGAACAGAAGTGGAAAATCAGACTCCACTTAATATCTTCAGGGCATAATCTTGCCTTTGTTGTTATCGATCTCCAGACTTGTGGCCAATCCAGGGAGTTTCTCCTTTAGCAATGAGCACAGCTCCCTACTCAAAAAGTTTTCTAATTTTCAGCGAAGACATCATTTTCCAGCCTGACTCGCACTTTCAAAAGTCAGGACAAAATGCTCCATCATGGTCGCCCTCTGCTCGGCTTTCTCTCCTTAAAAAGAATCGTCGAGCTTGCTGTCATATTTTATGCTTGTGATATGCTGATGCATGGATAAACTGGCTGATGATGGTTTTATGATGTCAGAGAAACTTCCTTATTACTGAATCTGACACAATTCATTTTGCCCCTATAATTGTGTCAATAGCATTTTGTGTAATTTAATATTAAATCATTTTTACAAATAACAGACTGAGCATCAGTCTGCCTTAGCCTGATGTCTATGGGAGGCTTGCCAAGGATATGGCTGATGAAACACAACCTTAGACAAGCTCCATCTGTCCCATTTAGACGATATACAGTGTCAGATCTCGGTGGTGGAGGCAATAATGGCATGAGGCTTTGCAGAGCAGACAGCAAGAGAGGGCCACTGATCACACTGATTAAAACAAACAAACCCTCGGGGTAGGTTGTAGCTGGTATAAATTTAAGCTGGATAACTGCTTTTAGGCACACCTCGTTGTATTTAGGGCCAGTGCCATGTAGGAAATGAAAGAAAAGCAGGTATATCATTAAAAAAGTGCATGTGTCTCTCTGTGTGTATAATGTGTGTATGTATGTATATCATATATATTTATAAATAAATATATAGAATATACTATATATATTTAATAGTATATATACTACTTATAACTATATATTATAAATATTATATATAAATATGCATTTGATAGTGTATAATATATATATATAAATATAATATATACATTTAGTAGTATATATACTGTATTATATATGTATATATATATGTATATATGTATATATGTATATATATATATATATTTATATATATATATATATATATATTTAGTAGGAATATACCCCAGGATCATAAATTTTTGAGCTAATAGGAACCACAGAAGTCATACAATTCAACTCCTTCATTTTACAGATGAGGAAACTGAGCTATAGAAGTTAAGTTATTTGCCCAAGCAGTCAGTGGTGGAGGAACTGGGATTTGAACTGACCATAGATCTTTTCACTTTAGCATATTGCTGCCCCTTCATCTTCCTCCTCCCCTTACTCTCTCTCCATGTACATATATGTATATATATACATATATACATATATATATATATATATATATATATATATATATATATATATATATATATATATAGCTTGCAGATTATATTGTGTTGTACACTCACAAACACACATAGAGTCTGATCATTCTGTACTCTTTTCTGTCTCAGACAATAAATAGTATAGAGTTGTACAAAATGGTTTATAATGATTCCTGAAATCAGTAGCCAGGTTTTTATTTTCCATTCAAGTAAAAGGAAGCTTATGATTCAGATCACTTTCTCTGAAAAGTTGCCTGGAGCTGGGTCCATAAAGAGGGTTTTTTCTGGAACTAGTCTGGACATCACATTTGAGACTCTGATTGGTTTTGCCACTCAGATTGGCTTTGATCTTTAAAAATGTTTTGAACTAACACTTAAAAGTCATCTTGACACTAGTTTTCTTATAGAACCAAAACATTTTTGAGTTGTGAATCTTTAACTCAGTCCTAATTTTTTCTTGCCAGGAGGATATTTTCCAACTCCTAAAACTATTGACTGATGGGGATATGCTCTAGGGAATGTTTGCTGGTTTGTTTTTTCCAGCATGTCATTTAAAGATTTTTGAAGTCTGAGTCAATGCTGTATGCTTTAAAAAGATCAACTTGATTATTTTTTTTATTTTTATTTCTTAATATACTCCTCTTTAGAAGGAAAATTCTTTGAAGATTGAGACTGCTTTGTTTTTTTCTTTGTCTCTCTGTTGCTTAGAAACTTTTTTGGTACAAATGCTTATTGATGTTTAAGTCATTTTTCTGCTGTGTATCTCTTCTTTAGGATCAAAATTGTTCTTTATTTTGTAGTGTTCAGTTTCAATTGTTTGTCAATTGTCCCCATTTTGATAGTCATTATATATTTATTGCTTTCATGATTGTTTATTTAACTTTGTATAGATATAAATTTGAATGTTTAGATCTTCATTCACTGTTTTTAGGTCACACTTAGACTAAGTGATTCTCAGGACTGATTATAGTTCTTAAGGTACAGAAAAACATCTACCTTTCATCTAAAGACAGGATTTACTAATAAAATAACAGATAATAGGTGAAATATTCATTCACTGATAGTAAAAGAAGGCAAGAAGACATCTTTTTCTGCACAAGATTCTCTGTCTCTTGACTATACATTTTCATTTCATGTCTCACATGTTTGGACCATTCTCTGTTCTCAATCTTGCCTTCTTACTTTTTTTTCATTTTTTTCACATTTCAACTAACATTCCACTTTCTGAGGGAAAGCTTTCCTAGTGACCTTCAATACTAATGACTTCCCTCTAAGATCATCCTTACTTTACACTGTATATTTTTTAATACATTTGTCTATTTGCATGTTGTCTCTTCACATTAGATTGTAAACTCCAAGATTCTGTTTTTGCATTTCTTTTTATCTCCAAAGCTTTCCTAGTACCTAGCACATATCAAAAGCTCACGCCCTCATTGATGATGTGACTTCTGTTTATCAGCCACCCTTGGGTCCCAAGTTTTTTCTGCTTCTGGACAACAAATCTGCAGATACATAGGGGTAGTGGTAAATGTTTAACACCTGGCCCTCTGGGTAAAAAATAATTTTAAAAAAGATACTCTAGATGTACCTTTAAGTTTAATCCAGGTTATTTACATTTTCATCACTTTCTTAAATCTAGACAATCAGCAAAGCAGCAAATCAAGCCCTGATTTGCATAATTTGCTGATTTCTGGGTATAAATAATGGTACTAAAAATTTCACAATTAACTCTCTCAGGCCACTATAAGCTAGTGTCAGCACACTTCTGTATATGTACACAAAACCAAAGAAATCGGTTGGATATATATATATATATATATATATATATATATATATATATATAAATATATATATATATGCTGATAGAAATATTGACCAAAAGTGGATAATTCATATAGATGCATTGAGCTAGGGTATATTGACCCTTAGAGTCTTTGAATACATTAATCAGAACTAATCCAGATAAAAATAAATACTGAGATTGACAGAATTATTTCATTTTCAAGGAAGATACTTAGAGATACATCAGTCATTAAAATTGTTTCTATTTACCTGTCTCCTCCTCTCTTTCTGGGGGGAGTCCAGTCTCACCAGACTGTATTAACAAAGTTCCTAGAAATAAATATTCTAAAGTTTGAAATACAAAGTTATTTAGGCTCTACAGACCTTCTAATATTATCATTGCTACTGTGTGATCATGGACACACTATTCCAAATCTCAATTTCCTCTATTTGGCAAATGAAAAGACTGAATGAAACTTACTGTACCTTCTTGACAGGGCTTTTGTCAAGCTCAAATGAGACAATATAAATGTGTATTATCCTTTCTAACTCTTAAAATATTATTTAAATATAAATTTTTATTAATACTATTGTTGAGAGGTTTCAGTCATGTCCAACTCTTCATGACCTATTTGGTGTTTCCTTGGCAAAGATACTGGAGTAGTTAGCCATTTCTTTCCTTTAGTTCATTTTACAGATGAGGAAACTGAGGGAAATAGGGTTAGATGACTTGGTCAGGGTCTCATAGCTGGTAAATGTTACCTTAAAGTAAGTGTAGCTATTATTAAAACACTTCACTATTTCAAAACTATAAAGTAATGGAGATGCCAAAATACAATGGAGAGAACTGTATTTGGAGTTTGACAACCTTAATTCAAATGCTAGTTCTGGATCTTATGACTTGTGAAATTCTCAGCTGTATGATTTGGAGTCTTTCACTTAACCACTCTGGGTCTCAGTTTCCTCATTAGTAAAAATGAGAGTGGTGAATAGACTCAGAGCTTTCTTGCGGCCCTAAATTTATAATCTCATAAAAGCCAAAATAATGGAAAAACTCAACTCTTGAAAGCTGAATTGGCTTAATGTAACTGAGGGACTTGCACATTTTCTTTGTTGTATTGCATTCCTACTCAATTATTATTTACTTTGTTAAGAATATTAAATGCAATCCACACAGTGTCTTAAATGTTAACTCTGCAAAAAAAAAAAAAAAGTGTTTTAGTCAAAGGAGCAAAATGGTATGGTACAAGATATTAAACACAGAACTCCTTCTTCCCCAAACAAATTAAGATATAATTAGGAATTATTTAGCAAAATAAATAAATAAAATACAAAATAGTATAGGTAATGTTCATATGTGGTATTCTAAGTCAATATGTGGTCTGCAGGGATTTTTCTATATGGCTTAATGGGCCTCCTCTTCCATATGATTTTGACATTATTGGTAAAATGGATATAGCATAGGAATATTAGGAAGATGTTTTGAAGACTGCCTTACATGCTTATTAATTATAAGATCTTGGGAAAAAAAAACATTTAATATCTGTCTCTGTTCCACAGTTTATTTATTTGTAAAATAAGATGAGTTTGAAATTTATCAAATGGCCTCTAAAGTTCCCTTTCATCTATATATATATATATATATATATATATATATATATATATATATATATATATATATATATATATATATGTATGATGTGATCCCATAGTTGAGTGTCTTTTTGCATGTTATGAGGGGAGGAGAAAGACAGAAACTAGAACTATTATATTTTTTAAGTCTTAGAAAATAGATTAGGTTAGTTTTCCACTATTTTAAAAAAATGCACATTAACTACATGCAGACATAATTGAACAGATTTCCCTTTCCTTATAAAGCATTAGCACTTTTTCCTCCAAAAAATATTTCCCTTTAGAAGAGACTTTAGGACACGAAATGGTAAAATAGTAAGTCAGCTTTCCTAAAAATCTGAAATGTTAAGCTAGGGGAAAGGTTTCTCAAAGAAAAGGGCTTTCTCTATGGACAAATTAAGAAGATTGAGTGATTATATTTTGAGAAAACATCAAAGATTTATATTCTCCAAAGATCCTGGAATCTTTGCTCCCTATATTTATGAGGCCTTTAAATCTTTCTAGTATTTTATAGCATTTAGTACATTGCTTTGTACATAGTAGGCAGTCAATACATATTTATCAACTTTAACTGAATTGAATTCATTCACAGAAGGTTCAAAAATTGCCTTTTCTCAATTCCCACAGATAATTTTAACTGGAAGTTTCAACTATTTTTCATACCTGACTGGACTTAGTAACTTTCTCCTCATTAGCCTCCCTTAAAATCATCTCACCCTTTAACCACTCTAAAATATTGTTTTAAAAATGTCAGACATTCCATTTATAAGCCCTGATGCAAATTTAGGGTTTGGTTTTTTTTTTTTTTATCTTGGATTTCATGGATCTCTGCCAATATTATCTGGTATGCATCATATCCCTTATCATCCCAAATCTCCCATTATTGTCTTTGTTCTCTCAAATGGATAAATTTTAACTTCTTTTTCTCCCTTTTAATCTTCCTCTTCAAGTTTTGCATTTTTGGTGTCTGTAGCACATTATTTCTGTATAACCTATCCATATAGTTCTTTTCAATTACTTAAGAACTACTCCCTACCAAGAGGGTTTCATAGCTTATTTGGATTATTATTGCTACTTTCCCAAAAATCTTCTGGTAAAATTCTCCTCTGGGCAGAACAACTTAATCCTAATGTCTGAAATTAGTCTAAAATAATTATATGTAAAATGGACGAACTTGAGGAAAAAGGACTAAGTTCCTTATATGTGCATTTAGTTAAATATCCTATTAAGAAAATTTTGGGGGGGTAGCTAGGTGGTGCAATGGATAGAGGACTAGCCCTGAAGTCAGGAGGACCTGAGTTCAAATCTGGACTCAGACACTTCATATGTCTTAGCTGTGTGATCTTGGGCAAGTCACTTAACCCCAATTTCCTCAGGGAAAAATAATTGTTACTTTTATTACATTATGGTTATTTAATTCTGGATCCCTTATCAAGGAACTCTCACTTGTACATGAGTACAATCAAACAAAATAAAGCAACATATTGACCAAGTCTGAAAATGTATTCATCTTTCTATATCTTTGCTCCAACCTTTCTCTACAATCCTTTGAAGTCCATATTGCCCATTGTATTGATTGATCAGTTCAAAAGTTCTTTACATATTCTTTACATATTTATCAGTATTGTTTTTTGAGTTATATTCACTTCAAATCTTTATTACCTAATATAAGTTTTGCCAATTTTCTCTAAATTCTTCATACTGATGATTTATGGCAAAATATCATTCTATTATATTCATATAATGCAATTTGTTTACTCATTTCATCATCACAGGGAACTAACTTTCAATCCAATACTTTGATAATCACAAAAAACAAAAAATCATTTTTTGAATATATAAGAACTTTAAGTCTTTTTGATTACTTTTTAATGTATGTGCCTATCAAAAGATATGCGCATTTTAATTATTTTATTTAACTGTCATTATTTTATTTGTATTATTAGCAATTTGCAGATTTTTAGATTTTTATGTATTTTATTTTTTTTTGTTCATACTTACAACTTCATTTGAAACCTTTCAAACCTTTCTGCTCACATCATTTGACCACATATATATTGGAGAAAGCCTCCTATATTCTTAGACTTATATAGTTTCATTTGACTTATATATCAGAACTTCATCAAAAATGTATGCTATATTTTCTGTAATTAAATGTTTTTTCTAATTGTAGTCAAAATGATTTGTATCTATTTTATTTTATATGTTCTGATTATACATGATGTTTCACTCAATATAATATAAACTTAAAGGGAAGGGTGCTTTTCAGGTTTTGTTATTTTCCCAGGGTTTAAGGCTTAACATAGTATCTAATTATATAATGTCTTAATAATTGCTTGCTGATTGATTGTGAAAAAAAAGATTTTCATTTGTATTTGCCAAAATTGTTCATTTTGTCTTCTAATAACTCAATCACTTGTGAATTTAAGAGTTCTTCTCGGTTGTATGAATACACTTGTTAAAACTCTTCCCTGGGCCACAAAGGCCTGAGCATACCTCCTAGTACCTGGACTCAGATCAAAATGTTGGGAGTTTATAATTTGTAGATGTAACATATTGTTGTGCATATCAAGAGTGTACATTATTGAATATGTGGATTTGTAATAAAATGTACTCAGACTCTATAGGGATCATTTCCATTTGAGTTTCACATATAGATATAATCTACTTCCAGTTGCTTTCTTATTTTACCTACTTATTAAATGGTGTGACTTTTTATACTCAGGTCATTTGTACATTTGATGTTTATTGTCATATATGAGGTTAGATATTGGTGAAAACCTAATTTCTACCAAATTATTTTTCTGTTTTCTTAGTAGTTTTTGACAAAGAGTACTTGGGGCAGTGTTTGATGTCATTAGGATATAAGGGCAATGAAATAGATTCTGCAGCCCTTCTCCAGTCTATGCACATATAAGTATATACAAATACTTGTTCAAGAAACCTTTCACTTCATCAATTATCCATATCTACTATCTATCTTCTCATCTGCCTCCATTTTTATGGCCAAATTTATTTTTTCCTCTTAATAGTTTTTTTTTTTTTTTTTTTTCCCCCAGTACATGTAAAGACAGTTTTCAACATTCATTTTATGTTCCAAGTTTTTTCTTTCTCTCTTACCTCTCTGCCCTCTCCAAGATTGCAGGCAATCTTATATAGGTCAAAACATGTGCAATCCTTTTAAAGATATTTCCATAATTGTCATATTGTACAAGAAAGATCGGACTAAAAGGAAAAATCATGAGAAAGAAAAAGCAAACAAACAAAATGGTGAAAATACTATAATTTGAACCACATTCTTTCTCCCTCTGGTTCTACATGGCATTTTCTATTCCAAGTCTATTGGAATTGTCTTAGATTACTGAACTATTGAGAAGAGTATGACTTAACTTTTTGAAGAAGCTATCTGCGGAGTATATTTCCACTTACTTTTTCTCATTTTCTTCTTAAATCTGAACAGTTTGATTTTTGACCTTATCATTTAATTACAATTTCCAAAGTTAACAATAAACTCTTAATCATGCAATCTTGCTCAATCTTGATCCTTTTTTTATTTTTCTGCATCTTTTGACCCTACTAATTACCCTATTCTCTCTATGTTTTCATGACTTTACCTTTGTTAGATGCCCCACCTACCTACTCTTTCACAGTCTCCTTTGCTTAATCTTCATGCAGCTCATCTAGGTCCATTATCTGTGGCCATACTCTAGATCTAGTCTAGGGCTTACTTCTCTTCTCCCTCTATATTGTTTCACTTGGTGATTTCATTAGCTTCCATGGATTTAATTATCATCTCTATACCGATGTTTCTTGGATCCTCTTACCTAGCATTAACTTCTCTCCTCAACTCTTTTCTGTAATCTCCAGTTACCTATTGGACATCTTGAATCTCCAGTTGCCTAATGACTATCTTAAATTCACTATGTCTCAAATGGAACTCATTTTCTTTCATCTTAAGCCCTCCTTTCTTATTAATGTTCAGGAAATAATTATCCTATCAGTTACTCTTATCCCAAATCTATGTATCTTCTTCAATTCATTACTTTCTTATTTCCCACATCCAATATATTGTCAACTCCTTTAAATTTTATCTTTTCTCATACTTTTCTTTCTCTACTTTCATATTGTCATTGCCATGGCATAGGCAATAGATCTCAAGATCTATTTTTTTAATTTTTGAGTAATTTCAGTCATGCACAACCCTTTGTGATCTCATTTTGGTTTTTATTGGCAAAGAGACTAGAAAGGTTCCTTCTCCATCTCATTTTACAGCTGAAGAAATTTGGGTAAATAGGGCTAAGTGCCTTGTCTAGGCTCACATAGTAAGCATTGAGACAAAAGTTCAACTTGGGAAGCTGAGTTGTCATGACTCCAGACCTGTCTCCTGCACTATTTGTCTGCTTCCTTCATTCCCCATTACCTTTCTATTGGAATTGGCTATTGGAATACCCTTTTAGTTGGTCTCCCTACCTTAGATCTCTACTCCTTTCCAGTTTATCCTCAATTCATATGTGAAACTGATCTTCCTAATGTTCCAATCTGAAGACCCTCCCTCCATTTGTTAATCTGCAGTGGTGCCCAATAAACTCCAGTATCAATATAAAATCCTCTTGTTTGACCTAGCCACCTCCTACATCTTCACTCTTTCAAGTTCTTTGAGAACAATCATTGTCTTTTACATTTCTTTATGTCCTAAAGATGTGTTATGCTGAATAGAACATAGTAGGGAATAAATAAGTATGTATTGAGTCTCTGACAAAACTAGAAGTAATCCTATGGGGGGGTCCTTTCAAGGCATGGACACAAATAGTCCTTATGAACTTTTGGGGGGATTCTCTAACTAGTCCACCTAATATTTCTTCTGAGCTAATTCAATTCTGGTTTGCTCATAAAGCACAGCCCCTTCTCTGATGAGGGCACACCATTAAGTGCCAGTGTCTCCCATGTCACATATCAATTCTATACTTTTTAAAGACACTAGGAGAGTGTCCTTTTATTGCTTCTTCTGGCCACCTTGTGAGTCCTTGCCCTATGTGAGTTCTCTGCAAATTATTTATTTATTTATTTATTTTTTGGGCAAGCATACAATTGACTTTTGAACAATGTGCTCAGTCCAATGGAGCTGTGCTTTCTGCAACACAGTTTGAATGTTTGGTAGTTTAGTTTGAGAAAGGGTCTCAGTGTCTGGTATCCTTTCCTGTCTGGTGATCTTCAGAATCTTCCTAAGACAGTTCAAGTAGAAGTGATTCAGTTTCCTGGCATGGAACTTCTCCAGCATACAACAATGATGTTTTCTAGATTTTCAGTTTGGTGGTCAGTCTCCTCTCCTACACTTTCCTTCAGAACCTCCCAAACACTGACCTAGCCTGACAATTTGTGTATCAACATCATTATCAATGTATACATCCCTGGAAAGTATACTGCCAAAATAAGTGAACTTATGCACAACATTCAAAACTTCACCATTTGCTGTGAACTATCAGCTGATGGTTCCACATATGGATCGTGTGTTTCTGGCTGATGGATACCTGTGCTTTCTTGATATTAATTGTTATGTCAAAATTAGCACAAGAAGCAGAGACTCGAGGAAAAATAGGAAAGAAGGCTAGAATTAGAGTAATAAGTGAGAGTAGAAAGAGGAAAAGAAGTACTGCAACGATAAAATTGATGTTTTTTTGGTAACTGGATATGTGGGGTGAGGAAGAATGAGGTATCAAGGATGAGTTCAAGGTTAAGAATTGGTTGGATTCTTTCACAACTCCACCAACAATGCATCAGTGTCCCAGTTTTCCCACAGCCCCTCCAACATTCATCGTTATTTGTTCCTGTCATCTTAGCCAATCTGACAGGTGTGTAATGATACCTCAGAGTTGTCTTAATTTGCATTTCTCTGATCAATAGTGATTTGCAAGGTTAAGAATTGGTTTCAAAAGAAATGGGCACGTTGAAAGTGGGATATTTTTAGGAAAAATCTAATCATTTTTTGGATATTTTGAATTTTGGATATGTTGTCTATAGAATAGCAATATTAAATGATCTTTACTAAGGATAATGAAATAAAAATCATTTGGGGAATATAAATTTTAAAAAATTAGAAAAATGGAAGCTAATAATAATTCTAAATAGTAAGTAGTAAAAAATTCTTGAGTCAATAAATGAATTTAATGAATAAAGAATGATAGTGAAATATTATAGCCAAATTTTTGGAATTCCATCAATAATTGTTCTTGATGGAAAATGTATCTACTCATACAGACTTAATAAGCAAAGGAAGAAAAAAAAATCACAAAATCACAGGATTAATTCTTACTCTTATCTTATATTGGGTCCTTATTTCCTGTATTAGAAGGAAAAAAAAGTTGGAGAAAGAAAAGGAAGGGAGTCAAAAACTAGTAGCTAGTACTTGAAAGATCCAAACTTTTTACCAAACCTACCCCCAGATAACTATTCAATGTAGTCTTGAAATTGACTATTGTCTAGCACTCCTGACAGTGGGATGTTAATTGCAGAGATTATTTTATCCACAATTTGCTTAGAATAGGATCTCACTGCCTGAAGTATTTATATTCCAAGGATTCCCTTCCTCTTGCTGCTGTTGTTTTTTGGGAATGCCATTTTTAAATTTTTATTCCAAAGATAGTCCCTCTGTCCACTGACCCCTTCCTTAACAATAAAGAAACAACACATTTTGCTTTTATTATTTATTTTCCTCCTCTCTTCTGGGAGTATTGCACAAACTAAATTTGGATAACTTTAGAAGTTCTCAAGTGAGCTAGGATGGGAATGAAAACAAAATGGGAACACAGCTATTATTTGATAAATTAATTGATGGCTCAAGGGACTCAGCAATCCATGTAAATCCAGAATTGACATATGTTTTTTTTTGGCAATGCATTTGGTATCTCTCATTTTTACAATGTAAAATATATTCCATTTTATTTAGAATGTTTGGAAGAACAAAGTATTCCAGGTAATAATTTAAAGTAATTGCATTTAAATTTTTTCATGATTGAGCAAAGTATTACTCTGTTTAGTTTTGATTTCATATCAGTAGCACTACTGTCTATCTACCCAGGTTACTTATACCTTCGGAATCCAATTCTTACCATGCGACAAGAAAATTGGATTTACACACATATATTGTAGCTAGGTTATACTGTAACACATGTAAAATGTATGGAATTGCCTGTCATCTAGGGGAGGGAGTAGAGGGAGGGAGGGGATAATTTGGAAAAATGAATACAAGGGATAATGTTATAAAAAAAAATTACTCATGCATATATACTGTTAAAAATGTATAATTGTAAAATTAAAAAAATAGATTTCATATCAGTTAGATTTCATATCATTTAGCATTTTGGAATTTTGAGGGGGAGAGGAAGGAAGAATAGAGCAATTTCTTATCATAAGATTGTTAATATATAGAGGGTTTGGGAGATCTTGCAAGGAAGTGAAAAGTTCTGTCCATTTCAAAATGCTTTCACTTTCATTTTCTTTTTAAGGGTATGTCGATTTAAATTTGGTTGAATCTTCAAAGTAGTTCCCTTAGGAAAATAAACCATGTATTTCTACTCCTTGCTTTTTTGTCCATACAAATTTGCCAGTACTATATCCTAAATAAATTTTGTCTCACTTAGCTGTTTTTAGTAATCAGATAGTTGAGAATCTCCTGAATGTTATCAATGATCTTGAGTCATATTATTTTTTTTTAAAGCAAAGATTGATCCATTCCCCAGATCTCAAGGGGAAAATAATATAAAGGACTATTAATAAAATGTTTTGGCCTAACATGATGAAACTAAATTTGGTTGATCAGAGCCCATTTATGTGTTCTCTTTTTCTTTCTTTCAGATCAGACAAGGATTGTATTCCTTATGTAGTTAGGACTATTACATTGATTTCATGTAAACTAAATTACTTTTTAGTCCCAGATCCCTTCCAATATATTCAGGCTAGGAAAATAATATAAGAAAGGACACTCTACTTAAAAGCAACATTTTGGTTGGGGAAAGAGGTTGGTGGTAAAAGGTGGTAAAAAAGATTATTTTCCAATCTGATTCATTTATCTCCTAGCCCATTCCACTAAGCTTTTTGGAATGCCCACTCTGTTACTGGCAAATTCTCTTACATGTTCAATCTTTTCAACTAACATCCCTTCTCTTTTCTCACTTTGAGAGAATTCTGACTCTTCTCTGAACATAGAGCTATCACATTTTTTGCATTAATTCTCATTTAGAAATAATTATTTCCCTCTCCTCTTGAACAAGGGATAGGATCAGTCAAGTGGTGCATAAACATTTCAGTGCTGAAAATGTCATGTGTAAGGGTGTGTGTGTGTGTGTGTGTGTGTGTGTGTGTGTGTGTGTGTTGGTTTGTGTTTAAGTTACTTTGCTCATTAATCCTAGGCTAGAAGGAGGAGAACCAAGTTAATAGCTACACTACTATTACTATAAAAACTCTTTGTCCCTCTGTTCTTCCATCCAACCCAACCCACAAATCCTCATCACTGAGCAGCCTCCAACCACTCAGTTTTGATGGTCTTTTAGCATCTATTCTACAATCTATGTAGCTGCTTCTGAAGGAAAAAAAAATAATCTTTATTCATCCATTGTATATTTATATTATAATAGTTCTCACAGTTTTGAGTTAAGAACCATTTTGACTATTTAGTTGAATCTATGGACATCTTCACAAAACTAAAACAAACAAACAAACAAAAAAAAACCTAAAAATAAAAATACTCATAACTGAAGAAATTGCTTTATTTTTATTAAATTAGTATTCATGGACTTGGGATTCTGTGAAATCTAAGTAAAATTTTTCAACTTAGGAAGAGGATCTGTATAGTAGACCCTTCACTGGGCTCTTAGTTTAAAATATATATCTATATTTATATCTAGATCTAGATCTAGTTATTTCCTTCCTCTATTCATCTTAACACTTTACCTTCTCCCTAGTGATCTATCATTCCAAGACCTTTTTTCTTTTTTTTTTGTCTCCACAAATTTTATTTCAAAATCCACCCCATCCCAATAACAAATAACTAATGTTTTAATTCATTGAAAAGATTGAAGCCATTTAGCAGTCTTCTGTAGTTTTCTTTCTTTGTTCATATATATATATTTATATGTGTGTGTGTATATATATATATATATATATATATATATATGCATATATATATATATTTATATGTGTGTGTATATATATATATGTATATATATATTTATATGTGTGTGTGTATATATATATTTATATGTGTGTGTGTATATATATATTTATATGTGTGTGTGTGTATATATATATGTATATATATATATATATTTATATGTGTGTGTGTATATATATATATGTATATATATATATTTATATGTGTGTGTGTATATATATATTTATATGTGTGTGTGTATATATATATTTATATGTGTGTGTGTATATATATATATATGTATATATATATATATATATATATATATATATATATATATATATATATATGTATGTATGTATTATCAGTCACTTTATCCTCTTCCCCTTTTGAAACAGAAGAATAAATAATCCTATTCTTTACTGAGGCTAATTCATTAGCTACATTCATTTCTTCTATTGATCTATAATTATCATAGATTGCTAGATCTGCTGTCATCCCTTCTCCTTCCTCAGAAAATTCAGTGATTCTCTATTATCTCCTTTCTGTCTGCTGGCAAACAAGCGAATAAGGAGGAATAACAACAGCCAATTATTGGCCCTTTTATCTTACCCATGTCCCAAAACAAACAAACAAACAAAAAAAACATTTTCATATCTGGTTCCTCTCATTTCTCATCTAGTGTGCAAACTTCTGTGTGTATCATTCTACCCACATTACTTTATAGTAATCATCTTTGAAGTACCACATCCAATGGCCTTTTTTCTTAACTTATCTCTTCAAATTCTGAATTTTGCTAATTTTGAACCTATTGATGACTGCCTATTAGTGAATGTTCTATCCTTTCTTGATTTCAGACAGCATGCTTCTGTTTCTTACCCAGTACTTGAAGCAATCTTCCAGAAAGGCTAAATGAGTTTACAACTCCACCAACAATGTAGCAGTGTTCCAATTTTTCCACATCCCCTCCAATATTTGTCATTATCTTTTCCTGTCATCTTAGCCAATCTGAGAGGTGGGTAGTAGTACCTCAGAATTGTCTTAATTTTAATTTCTCTGATCAATAGTGATTTATCATCATTTTCCATATGACTTAGAAATGGTTTTAATTTCTACATATGAGGACTTCCAGCCAAAATGGCAGCCAAGAGGCAGACAGCTGCTTGAGCTCCATGTTTTCTCTCAGCACTTACTTCATGACAAGCCTCGGAATTAATGCTTGACTGGAAAAGAAACCCACAAATAATCACCAAGAGAAGACATCTTTGAAATTCGCCAGAGAAGGTCTGTGTTTGCTTGGGGGAGGGTCGAACAGACTAGGTACAGACTGAGGGCAGGCAAACCAGAGCAAGACAGGAAGCTCACACAGCTCAGACCAGAGGGGTACGATCTCTGCCATTTCTGCAAAAAGACTTTTACCCCAGTGTAGATATTCTGTCTTGGTAGCAAGCAAGGAGCAGCAGAGAGAGTGTAAACACCGGAGGGGAAGATTAAAACCCCAGAAAGCTAGCATCTCAGAACCCCCACCTGGAGTGACTCAGAGTTCTCAGAGCCTCAGAGTGCAGACTCAGTGCAGCCATCACTATCCTGTTAGTGCCTCACTGCTGCCCTCCCTGCCAGTCTGTAGAAGATGCCCATTAACACCATCCAGCTCCATCCCCCAAAAAACAGACCAATTGTTTCTCTTGTCAATTTGTTTTCTTCAGTTCTGCTCTTGACAAAATGAACAAAAAATTCAAAAGGGCTCTAACCATTGACAGCTTCTATATGGAGAGAGAGCAGACTTCAAACACTGAGGAGACTAAAAACAGACTGCCCCCAGAGGAATCCCCTAAGGGGGATATGATCTGCTCATCAATATAAAAGAATCTCATAGAGGAAATCAAAAAAGGCTCTCACAAGAGAGCTAGAAGAGAAATGGGAAAAGGAAAGGGAAGCTTGGAAAGAGAGCCTGGAGAAGTTATCCAGAGTGGATAAAGAGATCAAATCATTGAGAAATAAAATTAGTGAATTGGAAAAGGTAAACAACTGCAAGGAAAACAGGATTAGTGAGCTGGAAAAAGTAAACAACTCCAAAGAAAACAGGATTAGTGAGCTGGAAAAGGTAAACAACTCCAAGGAAAACAGGATTAGTGAGCTGGATAAAGAAATCTAATACTAAAGAAGGGAAAGGGACCTGTATGTGCCAAAATGGTTGTGGCAGCCCTTTTCATAGTGGCCAGAAACTGGAAAATGAATAGATGCCCATCAATTGGAGAATGGTTGGGTAAATTATGGTATATGAACTTTATGGTTGATTGCTCTGTAAGAAATGACCAACAGGAGGAATACAGAGAGGCTTGGAGAGACTTACATCAACTGATGCTGAGTGAAATGAGCAGAACTAAGGGATCATTATACACTTCAACAATGATACTGTATGAAGATGTATTCTGATGGAAGTGGATATCTTCAACATAGAGAAGAGCTAATCCAGTTCCAATTGATCAATGATGGACAGAATCAGCTACACCCAGAAAAGGAACACTGGGAAATGAGTGTAAACTGTGAGCATTGTTTTTGTTTGTTTTTCTTCTCAGATTATTTTTACCCTCCAAATATAATTCTACCTTTGCAACAACAACAACAAAATTCGGTTCTGCACATATATATTGTACCAAGTATATACTATAAGATATTTAATATGTATGGGAATGCCTGCCATCTAGGGGAGGAGGTGGAGGGAAGGAGGGGAAAAATTCGGAACAGAAGGGAGTACAAGGGATAATGTTGTAAAAAAAAAATATCTATGCATATGTACTGTCAAAAAATGTTATAATTATAAAATTAATTTTAAAAATTCCATCTCTTAGTCTCTCAAGTATAGAGGTGATTATGCATTCTTGAACACTTTATCAGAGAAATGCTAGCTCAGGAAAATTTTATCAAGGTGGGAAATCTTCAATAATAATCATTACAACATACTACATTTTTTCTAAGTACCACCTATTTAGAGACAGAGAAACTTATCATTGGCATATTAGTCTTGAAGTGATCAGTTTTTAAACGTGGCCAACTCTCAAACAAGGGACACAATTTTTTAGTTATTGGTAATAATTATGTTCTTACTGAATAAAAGTTATGACCCAAGGATACGCATGTTTATATTAAGACATGCTTCCCAGGAATTTAATGTGCTTATTACTAAGTAGTAGAATATGGAATTGGACCTATTATTTCATTGTTACATGGAAGTTTGTTTTGCAAATGGTCATGACCAGTGTAGATGCACTTTGAAATTTATAATCTTAGAGGCTTGGTTCGGGCACTGACATTCCAATGTCACCTAGGCTGTATCAGAGGGGAGACAAGAATTATGAGACCATCAAACCCATAATGCCATACTATCTCTATTTGTTAGTCATAGAAATAAGACTGGGGATTTGAATTGATCTCCCAGTGAAGCATTTTCTCTTGCTAATGAAGGTTGGCAATTTATTGGAAATCCATTTTCCTAGATAGTTATCTAAAGTATTAAGAGTTTAAGCACCCTGGATTAGGTAGCCAGTGTCAAAGTGAGACACACATGACTGATGATTTTTTAAAATCCCATCATTGAGGTCTTTTGAAGAGATTTTTTTTGAATGTGTATGCATGTGTGTGTGTGTTTGTGTATGTGTGTGTGTGTGTGTGTGTGTGTGTGTGTGTGTGTTACAATCCAGGACTGACATTATAGTGATAAATAGAAAAGATCTGAGTTGTTGAAATGAAACTCTGAATCTCTTCCCTTGGTTGTTTTCACTTTTTAAAGAGATTTTTGCAGTGTCACCTAAAAGATAACATACTCCAGCCTGGAACACATAAGTTTTCTGATTCCAGAGCTAGTGCTTTGTACATTTGTCCATGATTTCCCATGACTAGAAACAATGAGGCACAATGAAAATAAGTCTGGAAAAACGGAGTTCAGATTCTGCCTCTGAGCTGTGACCTTTGTCAAATCGTCTCACCACGGTAAGCTTCTGCTGCTTCTCTGGAAATACAGGTGAAGTATTTCTTGGGAAGCATTTACCTCAAGAGTTGTTGAAAGGCACATAAAGTACTGTGTATACCCTTATGCCCTATATGAATGCCAGCTCTCTTTATTAATATATCTCCCCAGTGCTGGGATAGGGGCTAAATTGTGTCCATATTTTGACATCATGTATTCTTGAGCTGCCAAGTCTCTTTGAAACAAACTAGGAGTGAAGTATTAAATTAGCCATTGACACTTACCCTGCACTTATTTCCTAGAGAAGTGAAATTGATTTATTTTTTATAGGTTAATTCAAAAATGAGTGAAATGCACCAGAAGCTAAGTACTCACATATCCTATCTAGGAGCTTTGAGACCTGACCTTTATTTTTTTCACTCAATGAAATCCAAAGTAATTAGTGAAATTCTTTTCACATGCAATGGTAGCTAAGGTTGCCTAGATTATTATCAGCACAAAATGTTTTAACATTAAAACAGAGTATTGCAACAATTACTAATGTAATACATGAAAGCCTATAATAGCTGACTAGCAATAGGTTTCACAGTTTTTTTAAAAGTCTTATTATAGAGCATAATAGGTTGGAAAAGATTGCATGTTAAACTCAATACATTTCCCCACTGTCTTATATTTTTGGAGCTTTAGGTAAGTACAGGGAAGTAAAAAAAAAAACTTCAATTTAATTTGAAAAAGGTTGGTCAAAATGTTAACAAAACATTAGAGACTTGGAAGTCCCTTGTCTCTAAGGAAAACTGAATCTATGCCTTCCTTTTTGTCCCAAAATTTACAATCTTCATATAAGCCTTCATTATACTCATCTGGAATATTGCAGACTCATAGGCATGGAAATTTGGATTTAGGGGGCGCCTTAAAGATCTTTGGTCCAATTGGCTCCTTTCTTCCAGGATATAAATTTAGATCTATATATAGTGAGCATTTATTATCTTATTTCCTAAAAGTCTGGCTGTTACATGCTTCATAATTTTATTTACCCAGGAAGAAAATTTTATTCTCTTGTGTATCAATCACCATCACCAAACTGCTGTCTTCTTATTTCACAATATGGTACACTGGATAGTTTGGGGACAAAAGTTGAGTTCAAATTCAGTCTCTGTGTGATCCTGAACAAGGAACTCAACCTCAGTTTTCCCATCTATGAAATGGGGATAATAATAGAATCTACTTTCCAATGTTATTGAGAGAGTTTTGTAAAGGGATGTGCTTGGCAAGAAAAGAGCCATTCTTTCATATGAGACAAGAATGAAGGAAGATTTAATGGCAGAAGGATGTAAGATGAAGAAAAGAGAAAAAGTTGCTTTTAGAGAATGACCTTTTGTTAAACTTTTTTTTCATTTTAATAACCTTTTATTTTACCAAATACATGTAAAGATAGTTTTTAACAGTCACCTTTGCAAAAAGTCATATTCCAACTTTTACTCTCTCCCTCTCTCCCACCTCCTCCCAAAGACAGCAAGCAATCCAACATAGGTTAAACATGTACAATTCTTCTAAACATATTTCTACATTTATCATGCATGGGAAAAATCAGATCAAAAGGTGTAAGAAAAAAAGCAAGCAAGCAAGCAAACAAACAAACAACAAAAACAACAAAAGGTGATAATATTATGTTTTGATCCAAATTCAGACTCCATTGTTCTCTCTGAGTGTGGATGACTCTTTTCATCATGTCTATTGGAATTGCTCTGAATCATCTCATTGTTGATAAGAGGAATAGCCTCATTTAAAAAAAAAAATAAATAAAACACGAGGCAAGATTTTCAGTCAAGAGAGTGGGAGAGGACCCTGACAAATTCCTTCTATGATATAAATATGGTACTGATATGTAAAGTAGGAAGAGCCAAAGCAGAGAAAGGAAATTATAGAGCAATCCCTTAATGACTATTGATGCAAAAATTTTAAATAAAATAATTTACAAAAAGATTACAGCAATTTATCAGCAGGATAATAGATTATGACCAAGTGGAATTTATACTAAGTATGCAGGGCTGGTTCAATATCAGAAAAACTCTTCCCATAATCAACCACATTCAATTACAAAGCCAATAGAAATCATATGATAATATCAATAGATATAGAAAAAGCTTTTGGCAAAATATAGCACCATTTTTTTATTAAAAATACTAGAGATCTTAGGGATAAATGGAGCTTTTCTTAAAATAATAAATAGTATCTGTAAAACTTGCAAAAAGCATTCTTTATAATGGAGAGAAGCTTGACACATTCTCAGTAAGATCAGGGATGAAATAAAAATGTCCATTATCACCACTATTTTTCAACATTGTACTAGAAATTTTGGCTTTAGCAATAAGAAAAGAAAAAGAAACTAAAGGAATTAGAATAGGCAATGAAGAAATAAAACTCTCACTCTTTGCAGATAATATGATGATATATTTAGAGAATCCTAGAAAATCATCCAAAAACCTACTGAAAACAATTTACAGTTTTATCAAACTTGCAGAATATAAACTAAACCCACAAAAATCACCACCATTTCTATACATTACTGACAGAGCCCATCAGCAAGAGATAGAAAGAGAAATTCCATTTAAAATTAGTGTAGACAAAATAAAATACTTGGTAGTCTATCTGCCAAGATAAACCCAAGAACTAGAAAAACAACTAGAAAAAATAATAGCAAAATTCCTCTGGAAGAACAAAAGGTCAAGAATATAAAGGAAATTGGTGAAAAAAATTTCTTCAAATCAAGAGACCTATCTGATACTTAATACAATAGTGATTTTGTTCTACCCAAAGGAGGATAGAGGTAGGATTGAAAATCTATTTTATAGGGAATGATTTGACTTAAGGTTGGATATTAATTATCAATTATCTATCTAGCATGTGTATATATATATATATATATATATGTATATCATATGTGTGTGTGTGTATGTGTGTGTGAGTGTGTGTACACACACCCCAATATATGGTTTTAGTGATGCTTTGTGTCTGGAACTGATTTCAGGATCTTTATTCAAAAACAAAACAAAACAAAACAAAACAAAAAAACATATAGCAGAACTTTGTGGAAGCTTATGTTTAGAATTTCATTCAGGTTTCAAGACCTTATTCAATTGATATTAAAATGCTGTCTAATAAAAAGATTGCATTTTACAGAAGATATGGTCATTAACCTTTTTTCAATTCCAAGTGCCTGTTATTGTTATCTATATCTTCCAGTAATAAGTCCTTGACTTTTATTATGTTTTATTATGTTTTCTCCCTAGCAAACCCTAGCAAAATTTATGTAAAGAGAATAAGTGAGTGATTATGGGAATTCCTTATAACACAATGTCTAAAATCTGGAAATCATACATAATTATTTAAATATAGAAGTTAAAATCTAGGGCTTTAAATCTATTATACATAGCATCGATTCAATTATAAGGAATATTATTTGCTAATTCAAGTCTCTATCACTTTTCCCTCAGAGACTAAACTCATCCTACTATTCCCTCTCATTTGTGACCTAAGTACATTCATTCATGGTCATTCAAGTTTAATGCAGTAGCTAGATGGCACAGCAGAGAGAGTTCTGGGACTCATGTCAGGAACATCCAAGTTCAAATCCAGGCTCATACACTCTGATGTGATTTTGGACAAGTCTCTTCATCACTGACTCCCTCAGATTTCTTATCTGTAAAATGTGGATAACACCACCTATGCCCCAGGTTTGTTGTAAGGATAAAGTGAAATCATATTTTGTAAAATTCTTTGCAAAACTTAAAGCATTATGTAAATGCAAGGTATAATGATAATGATGGTGATGACAATGAAGATGATGGTAGATTCATTTTGTGTAAAGGTGGTCTTGGATATATTCTATCTTATTCCTACTCTCTAACCAAAATAAGAAGGGCCAATATCTTTGGCTTTCTTTTCAAGTTTCATTCCAGGAACTCTTGTGTACTCTCTTTAAATGAGATCATGATATTCAAATTTAAAGTTAAAAATTTAAGAAATTTAGAAATTGGGATAAGTCAAATAAGTCACTAGGCCACCAAATTATTTCTTCAACCCAAGGCAAAAATACCAATCCAAGACAAAATAAAAAATTCAAACCCTATATATCAGGTGATATTTGCAATCCCTTTGTACTGAAGAACAGTTAACCCATGGGCTTTATTGTATTTAGTTTACAAATACTATCTCCAGAGGCTGCTTTGGTTTTCATTGACACAAGAGAGCCATGTATTTCTAAAACTGTTTTATTGACACTATAGCCCTTTACCTTCCAAATAGAGGCTTTTAAAGTATTCTTAATATTTATACTGTGAAGGAGTAGATCATATTCTCTCTCTCTTTTTTTTTTTTGCTGTGAAAATTCAGAGAAAATAGCCTATTCCAGAATGTATGCAATGTTCACTTTAAGAAAAATTACATTCAAAAATTGGAATTTCAAAACCAGATACACTGGGGTAGTGTTGTAATGGATAGAGAACTAGTCTTGGAGTCAGGAAGACCTACTTTTAAGTTCCATCACTGATATAAACTGACTCTGTGACTTGAGGCAAGTCATTTAAACTTTCAGTGCCCTGGGCAGCTGTCTAAGAGTATAAATTTTATACAAGCTGGTGTTCTCTATTGCATTGGTGAGAAAAGTTTCCCCCAAAGGATTTCCTTGACTTCATGCCATCACAGGAATGCCTGTATATGCATACATACACACACACACACACACAAACATACATGCCTTCATACATATGTACATATCTTGTCTAACTGAGGTTTCCAGGAAGGATTCTTCACTTTATGAAAAGGATTTGCTGTAGGATCACTTTAATACTGTCCTCCCTTAGCACATTTTAAATACTTTCATTTACCAAAAAAAAAAAATCAATTTTCACTGACTTCTTAGAAACATATTTATTATATCTGTAAAAAGAGAAAAGTCAAAGCTCAGCTTTTATTTTGGAGTTCTGATGACATTAACAAATCAGGAACAACCTGAAGGTGTTCAAAAGATTTACAACTGAAAAGCAGAGGGAAGAATTTTTCATTAGACTGCAGTGAGCAAAACCATATTTGGAGACCAGATTATTCACATAAAATGCATTTGTTTATTTTGGAGCAAATGCTAGAGGAGACTTTCTATAAATGTAGTTAATCACTGAAGGTCATCTTTGTTTATATTTCTGGTAAAATACCAATTATTATTTACACGCAAATCCATCATTAGCTTTAAACAGGTTAATCTTGATATTAGTTTGGAATCCTATTAACTATATTTAAAGTTTAAGAGTTTCTGATAGTGTTTTTTTTTTTTTTTTTAATGTTCACTCAAGCTTCTTTAACACAGTGGAATAGTTTTCTTCCCTTTTCATATTTTATCTGGAAGTTATCAAAAATAAATAAGTTATAATTTTATTTGTTATTTATTATGTATTTTAACATTCATATTATTTCAAAAATAGACACTTATGAGCAGGAAAAGGAAATGACAAACTACTCTATTATCTTTGTCAAGTAAACATAAAATAAGTTCGCAAAGGATACATATGATACATATGACTGAAATAACAATCTTTTACAAAGAAAATTAACTTGAAGATAACGCAACAAAAATATAAACATTTACTCCCCCACCATACCCTCCATCTCTGGAGATAGTAGACTTAGACATATGATAGTTTCTGTATTTCCTAACAAATAACAATGATTGATGAAGTCCTGAGAACTAGGTGGGGCTGGCAGAGAAATACTAAAGTAATGACTGAGGCAGATAGGGAAGGGCAGTGATGGGGATCAGTTTAGCCTATGTGGAGGTCATGCATGGTCAGAAATCTGAATTACTTCAAAGTCCAGAAGTTAAATTTCCCTTATAAATCTATATGCCCACTTTATTTCATATTTACTATTCTTGGTGTCTACTTTATCTCTTCATTTTTTCTGTAACCTCTTCTCCTAAATAAACCTACCTTTTGCCAAAGAGAATGGCCATTGTGAATTCTTCATATAACCAAATCCTAACATATGGAGCCTAAATCTCCCCCTTTGTTACTATACCTCCAATACATCATTTAGAATCAGGAAATATTTTCCTAAATCACAACAATGAAAATATATTTATCTATAGAAGACAGATGTCAGCTTAGTAACATTAATGTTAAAGGAGTAAATACTTGGTTTAGAATGAATCCTCTTATTGTCTAAGAAGGGACTCATTTAGATTTTCCATGGGATTATCAAAAGGGAACAGTTTACTTTCCACCAAAATCCTCACAAAGCTGGAAATGTTTGTGTATCTATTCATGTTCTTTCCTGACTTCCATTGGTTATATGCAAGCAGGTTTGTAAATTCACCATTTACATTGCCTTGCAATAAACACAATTATTATTTTTTCATTGTACAAAAACATGGAAATTTTGCTGGCCTGTGATAACACCATAATTCATTGTCCTGAACACCCCAGCAACACTACTGTTTCTCATATCAATATACTCATTAAAGGGCTAAAGATTTTTCTACTTGAGTTATTGTTCTCTCTTGAACAGTCAATGAAGCCTTTGGCAATTCTGTTGATCCAAACAATTTGCTTCTGTATTTCTAAGGAAGGCACTAGACAAATTGCTCTAGTTTGAAAGAGACCACAGCTACTTTGAAAAAACCAAACAAAAACAATGCAAAAATGAAATTTGCTTTGCATTGTTACTCTCATTATTTGTCACCAAAGAGTGAATT
Organism: Sminthopsis crassicaudata; assembly: GCF_048593235.1. NCBI lineage: Eukaryota > Metazoa > Chordata > Mammalia > Dasyuromorphia > Dasyuridae > Sminthopsis > Sminthopsis crassicaudata. Next base: position 43,211,548 of record NC_133622.1, read on the forward strand.
TTAAGGTTCTCTGAGGCCTCCATAAGCATCAGCATGACTTGTAAACAGAAACTCTTGGTGGTATTTAAGGTATGTGACCTAACTGCTTAGAAGGCCTTTTGTTTTAGAGAGCAACAGTGTTTAAAAAGGAACTTGTCTTAAATTTGTGACTGCAATGGCACTTACAAGGTTCGATTAATGGTTGGACAAGAGAAAGCCTCTTTAATACTCAAGAAATGGATTCACCATCTTCCTTTTTACTGATTTTTTTGGGGAAAAAACTCTATAAAAGGCCTCAATTACTGTTGAAAGAACACAGCTGCTCTGAAAACACCACCAGTCATTGGATTCTGTAAGGGATATGTCAATCCATCTATCAACAAAGATTTATTGCGTATCTGCTAAGTGCACGGCACAGGCATTGGGCTGTCACTGGAGTCTGGTTTTAAATAGAACACACGAAATGCTAAGCACATTAAAATTCAGGCAGAGCCACTTTACAAGCTCTCTACGAAAGTTGCTCCTTTTCTTCCTTTCTATGGATCTGCTTGTCTGTGCTTCAGAGACAGAAAACACTGCTTTTTTTTTTTTTTTTTCCCGTCTCTTTTTTCCATGTAAGCCTTCTGTGAGATGGCAGGAAAACCACAAATGGTGCTGGGCTGGGTGTCAGCCAAGTACAGTGGTATTCAGTTTGCACCACGCCAATTCCTTTGTCACTTGTTAAAAATTCAGTGTTATCTCCTCTCCCAAACATTGAGACCATCTGCCTACACATGACATTGACAATGATTATGTGGTAATTGCAGCTGTGTCTCTGATACCAATTATTATGCTGTGGAATAGCCAAAACAAATTCATTTTCAGTATCAATCTTTTGATTCTTTCCACATCTCCTAGCCTTTTCTTTCTCTCTCCTCATGGCATGCACCTAAGCATAGAGGCAACCTGTCGCTTTTGCAAGTTTACCACCAACTTAGGGAATGGTCATTCTTTCAGTCACCTGAGAAAATGGGCAGATGACCTTCTTGACCCAACTTCCTAATTAAATTAATTTTCACAAAACAAAAGTGAAAATTTGATGTGGACCAGGTTAAAAGTGTGTTCTATTTAAATAAACAGAACTGACATGATGTGATAAACATTTGTACTTTCCTAACTACACTTATTGAAGGGTCAAAATTTTTTTTAGGAATCTTAAGAGTACCATTCAAAATTTTAGACATGGGAAATAGGATCCATGTGAAATCTAGCTCGTAAGTGTTGTCCGTGGTACCAGGGATTATTCCCTGCCATGAAGAAAGTTTGCAAATATGTTTTTTCCCCTTCAATATTAAACTGTACTGCTTCTCCTTTTTTTCTCCCCTTTTTTCAACAAAGAGATTTGGATTCCTACTTTGGCACTCTGCTTCATAATAGTAAATACTTTTTTTCATGAGTTTGCCTTTCAGACAAGGATCCACAGTCACATAACAAAGCAGAAACAATAGTTCTAGCAAGTTTCTGACCATAGAGTTGATATGTTTCTTTAAAATTTGTGAGTTCACTGTTGGATTTGAACCATTTAAAATATACAAGAAAAGTGGCAGATAAGACCAGAACTCATTTGCCAAGGAAAGGAAAACAAGGATTTGGTAGCAAAGGCCTTCATTGATTCTCTTGGCCAGGTTTTCTATTTAGCCTCAATAAGAAATTAGGGAGTACCCTATTAACACAACAGAGCCATGAATAATAAACACATAAAGTTGTCAAAATGTCAGCAAAAAAGGCAAGGTTAGAAATACTATAATTTCTTCTCACCTTCTCTCTTTACAATATACTGCAATTTCTCCTTTCATTCCAAAGAGGGCTCATGATTATTTCTTTTAATGTCTTCCCACACAAGGGCCATTCTAGAAACCAGTTTCACTTCAAAAAAGATATAATCACTTAAATAAATGTATGTGTGAATGTTCATAGGTATTTGTTAAGGATCTTAGTTTAGGACCCATGTTCAAGAAGATCCTATTAATCTTTCAAACCTTTACAAAACAGAAATTATGTGCCAAGATAAAAACAAACAAACAAACAAAAAACTTCATCTATCTTCATGGTCTAAGACACCAAGACTCCAAAAAAATAGGTTCCCCCACAAACAAACAAAAACAAAATGTACAGACACACACAAAACAAGAGCTGAAGCCTACTTGATCTCTCTAAGAACTCTTTCCCCTCCTCCCATAGTACCAGCACTGAGATTTCAGTAGCAAACCCAAGGGACTGACATCATATGGGCTTACAATAAAACCCAATCCCACATTCCATTCCTCCTTCCCTCTTTCCAAAGCCACAGAGATCTTGGCTCCAAGCTATGGAAGTTTGCTCCAACTATGAGTGAGGAACAGACATCTAGCTGGGAATAGTAACTCCTTAGGTATAGAACCTTTCTGGGGCTACAACACAAAGCCAGCACCCCAGCTGAAGCATTCTATATGGTAAAATACTTTTTCAAGAGATTAAAACAAAATTGAAGGGAGAGAGCAGAGTCTGGCCTTAAAAATTGAGTATAACAGCCAACATGGCAGAGTGAAAGCCAGGGCTCAGCTGAATTCTCCCAATATTTCCCTCTAAACAAGTTTGAAATAATACCTCAAATCAAATTTTTAAGAGGCAGAATCAACAAAAGGCTGGAAAAGCCTAATATAATTTAGGAGTCTAAAGGAGAGGTATATAACAGAACACTAGTGGTGGGCCCTGGAGGCCTTGGGAGTTTTTAGTCCAGAAATGGTAAAAGAGTCAAAAAACTGGTCATAAGGAGATTATAGAAGACTTTTTCTGGGTACAAGGTGTGTCTGGTGCTGATTGGCAACTCTATTGCTCATAAACAATTTTGGGTCACATTTCAAATAGGGAGAGGAGCACTTGTTATAGGTCAAAAGTGAATAGGGACCCTGATTACAGTTTTAGAGTCAAAAAGAGCAGGTGTCCTTTCTATCTAAATACCAGAATACAGATCAGGAAGGAAGTGAATCTTTTTCCAGGACAAGAGCATCTTAAAAAAACAAAAACAAAAATAAAAAACCAAAAAACAAAACAAAAAACAAAACAAAACAAACAAAAAACAAAAACAAAAACCCAAAACCAAAAAAAAAACCCTAAAAACATCCAGAACTAGCTCTGAAAGCAGCACTACAAAAAGCCTAAAAATTGGCACAGTATCTCTTCCCTCTCAGGGACCAGATTTTAGTTTTAACATAAATGTCAGTCAAGAAATAGGTAGGGAAAGTGAGCACACAATACCAAAAGAACTTGACTAAAAAACAAAAACAAAAACAAAAACAAAACAAAACAAAAAACAAAAAAAACAAAACAAAAAAAAAAAAAAACTACTGTGGTAACAGGGGGATGAGAATATAAGCTTAGAGAAGCCAAAAACAATGTGGAAAAAAAGCTAGAAGTAAAGCCTGAAAATAAAATGCTAATTTGACTACAGGCCAACAAGGATTCTTGGAAGAGTCCAAGAAAAAGGTAAAAGTGATAGAGGAAAAGTTGGGGAAAGAAATGAGAGTGATACAAGGTAAGTATGAAGATAATAGCTTAATAAAAGAGACACAAAAAATTGAAGAAAACATCACCTTAAAAAATGACCTTATGGTTAAAGAGGCACAATACTTTCCTGAAGAAAAGAACTTTTTTAGTAATATTATGAGCAAATTAGAAGACATAGAATAGTTTGCTTCTCAGATTTGTGGAGAAGGAAGAAATTTGTGTCTAAAGAAGAACTGGAATTCATAATTGAACATGAAATAGATACTTTTGGTTATATTAAATTTAAAAGATTTTGTACAAACAACACTAATGCAGACAAGATTAGAAGGGAAGCAATAAATTGGGAAAATATTTTTACATTTAAGGGTTCTGATAAAGGCCTCGTTTCTAAAATATATAGAGAATTGACTCAAATTTATAATAATTCAAGCCATTCTCCAAATGATAAATAGTTAAAGGATATAGAGAATTTTCTTTTGAAGAAATTAAAACCATTTCTAACCACATGAAAAGGTTTTCTAAATCACTATTGATCAGAGAAATCTAAATTAAGATAACTCTGAGATACCAAGACACATCTGTCAGATTGGCCAAGACTACAGGAAAAGATAATGATGAATGTTGGAGGGGATGTAGGAAAACTGAGACACTGATACATTGTTGGTGAAATTGTGAACACATCCAGCCATTCTGGAGAGCATTTTGAAATTATGCTCAAAAAGTTATCCAACTGTGCATACCTTTTGACCCAGCAGTGCTACTACTGGGCTAATATCCCAAAGAGATTTTAAAGGAAGGAAAAGGACCCACATGTGCAAAAATTTTGTGGCAGTCCTCTTTGTAGTGGCAAGAAACTGGAAACTGAGTGGATGTCCCTAAATTGGAGAACAGCTAAGTAAATTATGGTATATGAATGTTACGTAATATTATTGTTCTGTAAGAAATGACAAACAGGATGATTTCAGAGACCTGGAGAGACTTACATAAACTGATGGTGAGTTAAATGAACAGAACCAGAAGACCATTATACATGACAACAACAAGATTATATGATGGTTGAGTCTGATGGATGTGACTGTCTTCAACAAATGAGATGATTAAGATCAGTTACAATGATCTTGTGATGAAGAGAACCATCTACATCCAGAGAGAGGACTGTGAGAACTGAATGTGTACCATAACATAACATTGTCACTCTTTTTGTTGCTTTCTGTTTTCTTACTCATTTTCTTTCCTTTTTGATGATTTTTATTGTTCAGCAAGAGAATTGTATAACTATGTTTACACATACTGGATTAACAGATATTTAACATGTATAACATACATTATATTGCTTGCCATCTAGGGAAAGGGTTGGAGAAGGAAGGAGAAAATCTGAAACACAAGGCTATTCAACACTCAATATTGTAAAATTAGCTGTGCATGTTTTGAAAATAGAAAGCTTTGGGGCAGCTAGGTGGCACAGAGGATAGAGCACCAGTACCAAAGTTCAAATCTGGCATCAGATACTTAACACTTCACAGCTGTGTGACATTGGGCAAGTCACTTAACCTCAATTGCCTCAGGGGAAAATGAAGTAAAAAGCTTTAAAAACAAATAAATTAAAAAAAAAAATAAAAGAACTCTTTTAAAAGTAATATTGATCAAGTGGGAAAAGAAAGTACAGAAGCTCACTGAAGAAAATAATTCCTTAAAAATTAGAATTTGGGCAATGTAAGGTAGTGACTTTACAATACTTCAGGAAACACATATAGTCAAATAAATGAACAAAGGAAAATATAATTAGAAATATTTTATTGGCAAAAATGTGACCTGGAAAACGGACCTGAAAATAGATTGAAGAGAGATAATTTTAAAATTATTTGAGTACTTGCAAGTCATGGTCAAAGAACCAACCTAGATATGGTATTTCAAGAAATTTTATATATATATATATATATATATATATATATATATATATATATATATAAACAACTATCCTAATAGCTTTAAAAGCTACCAGTTAGGTTTGAAAGATATCATAGAATAAAAGCTCCCAGAAATATTATAGTCAAATCTAGAGCTTCCAGGTCAAAGAGAAAATATTGCAAGCAGCAAGAAAGAAATAATTTACACAAAATGGAGATACAGTCAGGATCACACAAAATATAGTAACTTTCTTGTTAAAGGAGTGGAAGGTTAAAATATGATATTCCAGAAATCAAAAGAGGTAGGATTACAACTAGAAATAACCTACCCAGTAAACCAATATAATCCTTAAGGAGAAAATGGATATTTAATGAATTAGAACACTTTCATGCATTCCTGATGAAAAGACCAGAACCAAAGATAAAATTACACAATCAGTACAAGACTGAGGAGGATCTAGAACTCAAAATTCAAAAGAAAAGAATGTTAAAAATAATTAAAGTATGGAGCTCAATCTCATATTTCTCCTTCTCAGAGCCTCAGAGACCTATTTTACAGAAATTAATCCTATAGCTCTTTGAACTGGTGCCAGGTCAGAGAACTAAGGAACAAGATCAGATTCATTCTCTCATTCTCTCATTCTCTCATTCTCTCATTCTCTCATTCTCTCTCTCTCTCTCTCTCTCTCTCTCTCTCTCTCTCTCTCTCTCTCTCTCTCTCTCTCTCTCTCTCTCTCTCTCTCTCCCCCCCTCCCCCCTCCTTTTACCTCTTTCCTCTCTCTTCTTGTTCTTCTTTTCCTCTCCCCCTCTTTCTCCTTCTCTCTTTTTCTCCATATGGGAAGGGAATAGTATGAAACTTCATTAAATCTAAGATAAAGAGTCCATTATCTACTTGGTGCCTATCACTCAATAGCAACTTTGAGCACAGACTTCAGCTGATGAACTTTGAATTGATCAAAGTAGGGGAAGGCTGAAATGCTTTAAGACTATACACCAGTGGAAACCACCATTAGAGGGGAGAAAGTCAGAAAATAAGCAATAGGGTAAAATAAGCAAAATTAGCAAACATAAATTACCAAAATTCTCAGGAAGAAGAAACCTCAAAGATCTTGATTTTAAGTATATAAATCATCTGGGTGAACATTGGTAGGAAAAAATTAGGTCTCTGAATTTAATAAATGAGTTCAGAAATCAAAACAAAGGAAAATGATTCAAGATGACTCAATGAGCAAAAATTCTAATGTGAAGGGGAACAAATTTAAGAGAACTTAAGGATTCTGGCCAAAGAAGCAGTTCATCATGACTGCTAAAGACTGATAAAGAACCATACCTCCTGTTTTTTGACAGAAAAATAATGGACCAGATGTAAAGAATCAAAGGTGTAATTAATCTAAGTAAGGCATTACAAAGGATGGATCTGTTCTTCCTGATTATACATATTAATTATATGGGAGGACTTCTTCTTGGGGGGGTGGAAGTGGATTATTGAGTAATGATAGAAATGATAAAAGAAAAGTAGAACAACATGTGACTGCATCTTTTTTTAATGAGCTCCTAATGAAGAACTTCTTTTACCAGTTCGGCTAGGGTGGGAAAAAACAAAACAAAACAAAACAAAAAGAAGTACTTTTCTGCCTCTGCCCTTCTACATCCTTTTCTAATTTTGCTTTAGTCTAAACATTTTAAACCAAGAGAAGTCTACCCCAACAAACACATATACACACATTTTGCTGTAGATCAAAATAATAAAACTTGAACAAGGAACTTTATCCTGCTTAGGTAAAATATGCAAAACTCTGGTCCAGTTGGCCCTCTTTAACTTCATGGGCATCCAGCACATGTAAATAGGGATTTTTCCAAACCAGCTTTTCCATTGTAAATCCCATTGTTTCACTGAAATACTTTGAATGCTTCTGATTGGCACTGTACTCTAAGTAGGTCTGAAAAAAAAAAAAAAAAAAAAAAAAAAGCTATGCAGGCTATTAGTTCCAGCCTAAGCAGCCTACCTTAGTGTGCTGATACATTTTCTTTCCTTTATCTGCTCTTGATTTGATATCCATTTGTGTGAGCCTGATGGTGAGCAAGATTCTACTTGGCTTCTAAATTGCTTGATCAGTGACTTAAGAGTCTTAGTAGATTAGGGCACTGAGAAATCAAGTTATTTGCGTTAGATTACATAGCTAGTATGTATCAGTGACAAATCTCGGTATCTAGTTTTTCTTAACTCTGAAACCAGCTGTCCTAGATCAAATCTTAGACAGAGCTCTGGTACGGAGTCAGGAGCATTTAAATTCAAATCCAGTCTCATCTCTATGACTTTGGCCAATTCACTTAATTTCTATCTGCTTCAGTTTCCTCAACTGCCAGAATTGGGAAACCCTAATAACACCTACCTCTTGAAGATTTTGTGATGGTTTAAAGTTTTTAAAGCAATTAGCTCAGTGCCAAGGATATAATAAGTGTCTAATTAATGATTGTTTCCTTCCTACCTATGCTCTGTTATTTTCTCTTAAGGGTTCAAAGACCCAAAAGAAAACAAATAAAGCTCTCCCAATATGTTTTGGGGTATAAATGTTAAGAATTTCTTAAGTTTTTTTCTTAAGGATCATAACTTAAATTTAAATTCTCATGGATTGGCCACCAATAGGCCCCAGAACTAAGTCCCATTTGATCACTGTTTGCGTCTTAATTGACTCATATGGAATATAAATAGCAGCCACTTCTGCTTTGACCAGAAAACCTGAGTGTTTTCCCCTCCAGCTTTGTTTATTTATATTTTTTGACTAAATAAATAAGGTGATTCTTTGCTTCAATTTTTACTTGGCCTTAATCATTGCATAGATTTTGCCTCAGTCAAAATGAGTCCTATTGATGACCTTATTAAAAAGGCCAAGGTCTTCCATCATCCAAGGCCATTACCAGTTGTTCAAATCTATTTCTTGCACTGCTCCCAGATGGCTCTGGAGGAGAAAGTGAGGCAGAGATGATCTTGCACTGCCCTCCCTCACTGAAATCCAATTCACTTGCATGTCATGGTGTCACCTCCTTCTTTCATTGGTTTTATTCAAGAATGAAGGACAAAAAACATCTCTTTAAAAAAAATTCACAGAAGACACCAAAAAAACCTAAATATGGCACATTACTTTGCATTACTTTGTTAAATGTTCTTTTAAAAAAATAATTCAACTGAATATGAGGATTTTAAAGTTTCTTATAGTATCATCTTTCCTGATATTTTTAATATGTATATATATATATATATCTATATATATATATATATATATATATATATACACACATATATGTATGTATGTTTGATGATTCTTAATTTTACAATTAAAATTAAAAATAGGGGTGAATGTAAAAGTGTCAATAAAAATAACATCTGTAAGATGTGAATACAAGTTTTCAAATTCCCATTAAAGGCATATACTTTGCCATTCAATTATATTCATCAAGTTGTATTAAGTATTTAATGGTTTCCCTGGATTTTTAAAGTCTCTGCTAAAGTTCCATCTTTAACTGGAAGCCTTCCTCAACCCCTCTTAATTCCAGTGCTTTCCCTTTGTTAATTATTCTATAGTTATCTTGTGTATTGATTGTATATATTTGTTTTCAAGATACCTCTGGCATTAAATTGTAGGCTCTTGGAGGGCAGGGCCTCTCCTCTGACTCTTGTTGTATTCCCAGTGCATAGGGTATTGTCTGGTACGTAGCAACACTTCATAATTGTTCATTGATGGAAATAATTGCTGTGTACAAGGCATGAGGAGAAAATGGTAAAGGAAAAAAAAACAGTCCCAATCCTTACAAAGAATAACATTCTTTTGGAGATTTGTAGCTCATCTATCTAGTTAAGAATTGTACAAATGCAATTAATGTGGGAGAACATCCTGAAAATTAATCATGTCAGAGAGTAAAGAGGTGGTACTTAAGTAAAAATCATATATCTCTTTAAAAAGTCACAAAAAAACCAAAAAAATGTAATGTTATTTTTGAAAACAAATAGACTATATAGGAGGTATTCAAAGTTTCTTATGCAATTATTTTCCCTGATATTATATATGTGTGTATAACCATATGTATATACACATATATAAACATACACACACACACATATATATATATATATATATATATATATATATATATATATATACATATAATATATATATATGCATTATATATATATATATTATGTATATATGTGTGTATATATAAATATACATACATATATATGTGTATGTATATGTATTGTGTATATATATAATATGTTTGAGGATTTCTAAGTTTCTAAGAGATGAAGATGTGGTTCCCAAGGTTGTGAAGGATATGGCTTAGATAGAGGAAAGGAAATGAATTGCATGAAGACTAGACTGGTTATTTTACCATATAATTCCACTTTGCAAAAACATTATTAACACAGTCTTTAAAAAAAAAAAAAAAGTTCTTTGTAATGTTGTCCAGGTGGTTGCTAAGAGTGCATGGAATTAGTCAAATCCTTTGTTTTGCCTAAGATTGCATTTTTTGGTGGGGCCATTTTTATCTCATAAGGCAAGGTATGTATATCTGTACTCCTTATTTATGATTTCTCATGTCTTTGAAGTTTTCTGACCCCTTTTACATAATCTACTTCATCACCTTTCCAGGTATCCATTTGTTCCCAACATTTTCCCAAATTAGGGTCTTTTTTCTATTACTCAGCTGATTTTGGGCAACACCAAAGTGCTGCTAAGAAAACTAGCTGCGGATTTCTAGTTAATTACTTTACCTTTCACCTATTAATTGGCCACATGTTGTTTTGTAAGCACACATTTTCAAGCAAAAACCAACCACGTAAAAGAAAATATTGGCTTTATTTGCCTTTTAGTCGGGGAGCAATAAAGTCCCTGGAGAGTGGGCTCCAAGTAAGCCAGTTAGAGGTGATCCTGAAAAGAGAAACAATTGCTTTTAAAGGTTGATGTTTAATCTGTCCCCTACAGAAATGAGAGGAGCCTTTTATCTTGGAGAAAAATAAGGTGATTTAGATGGGGAACAAGCAGTCAGACCCCCACAGTAGCTGCTGCTTCTGCTCTGCTGAGACTTCTCTTCGCAGTAAATTCAATTCGTCGCGTGACATATGTGAGTTACCGGCAGAGATAAACTTCACTAATGTAATGGCTTCTGGGGACAGTTCAGACTTTCCTTTCAGTCTCTTAAACTGTTGTTACCTTGCCATGCTGGGCTTCATTGTAACAGCAATGCTTGATCTACTGCAGTTAATGATCTGTCATTTCTATTATCTCTGTACAAATGCGCTCCAGGCTGAGGTCTGGCATACAAAGTCACAAAACAACTGTATAAGCTTTTGACATATCTTGGAACTTTATAATTTAGTATGAAAACAACAGCACTCATATTCTCAATACTTTGATAAATGTTTGGCTCATAATAGCTTTGCTTGCCTTTGAGTTTTCCCCTCCCTCAAATTAACTTAATTTAATTAATTAAATAGATGTGGTGACTAGACCATCCTGGAATGCTAGTGAAATAATTTTATTGAGTAATATGAATATAATTGGCTCACTCTTTAAATTAAAATATCTTCATTTCTGTCTAGTGAGAGTTCTAATGGGCACTGATTATAATTTCTAATGCTCTTTTCCACAGTATATCAATATGATATTCTTATAGAAAAGGAATAATTTATCGTATATACACTTGCTTTTTCCTACCACTTTACAAAATATCTTCAGTTAAAATGGTGGGGCTTTTTTTGAAGACTCACACATTTTAAGAATTCATGAGTTTGTGGCTAAACGTGACATGAGAGATTCTTGGGTTCACGTTCCCTCCAATTAATACATAGGAAAATGGAGGAATAAGATCATAGAATTGTAGAACTTGAGTTTAACTTCGGATGCTAGGACTTAAAATTCAGAGCTTTTCTCTTTGATTTTTTAGTCAAATTTGCAATGTCTGATTGGAAGTGAATTGGAAGCAGTTAAAGGACACTGTCCTATGAAGAGAATTTCTAAGTGTTTCTCCAGAATTAATGAACTTTGCTCAGGAGTAGAATTAGCTAAAATTGTGGTGAGGGTTAAAATATGGAAGTAGGTAGTTTGTCTCAGATGCCCTCTCAATCCCCTTGTCATAACTGTTTTCTTCCTTTTTTCCTCCCCATCACTTGAAGACAATGTCTTCAGGAAAATAAACAATGACATGATAATAGGAGACTTAGGTTATAGGACAGTCTAGCAAGACTGGGCAGAGATAGGAAGGACTGAGGGTACAAGATTCTCCGTGAAAGATCTATAAATTATTACTAATTTGGGGAGGGAAGCTCTGTTTTGTTTTTGTTTTTTTTTTTTTTTTTGTTAGTATGCATATGCAGCCACAATACTAGAGCTTGAATCCTACCTTTGTCACTTACACACTACAATTTGGGATATATAATTTAATTTCTCTGAGTCTTAATTCTCAACACTAAGTTGGGGGAGAGATGATATGTATATTATCCACCTCACATTGTGATAAGTAGTGATTTGTAAACCAACAGAGGCATGAAAATAAGCCATTATCACTAAGAGAGACTAAGACAGACTAGTAAACAATGCTAGTGAGGAAGTCAGGGGTCCAAGTCTCTAAATGAGAAGCCCAAGATAAGCATAATGAAATTGAAAAAACATGGTGGCCATATTTTTAAAATTACACATTTTCTTAGATATAAATAATTAGTGGATTAAAGGTGCAATAGGTATTTAGGGGGTTGTTTTATAGACACTGTATTGCCATATGTCAAATTTTCTTGAGTCTGAATTTTACTCTACATGTTCTGCTTTTATGAGATGGTGTGATATTCCTATTTGCTTTGATTCTGATCACATTAATTTGCACTTAGTGAACCCATGCTAGATGCTAACAATCATTGCTGTTTTTCCTTTTCTTGACAGTGCACAGAATACTGTGGAATAATTATTTTTAAAAATTACTTGACATCACTCTAAATTTATGAATTTGGCATTTTCTGGAATCTATCTTCATTCCCATTTTGAAATTCATGGTATTGAAAAAGTATCCTACTGGCATAGAATCATATATGTGGGTTTTTATTGTTCTTATTTTTTCTTGTTCCTCTCTTCCTTCTTCTCCTTCTCCTTCTTCCCCTTTGTTCTTGTTCTTCTTTGTGTTGTTCTTTTTCTTCTTGTTGTTCTTGTTCTTCATGTTCAAGTTCTTCTTGTTTTTGTTCTTTTTATTCTTGCTCTTGTTCTTGTTCTTCTTGTGCTGCTGCTGCTTCTATTTCTTCTTCTTGTGCTGCTGCTGCTTCTCTTTCTTCTTCTTCTTCTTCTTCTTCTTCTTCTTCTTCTTCTTCTTCTTCTTCTTCTTCTTCTTCTTCTTCTTCTTCTTCTTCTTCTTCTGTTTGTAATTCTTCTGCTTCTATTTCTTTTCTGTTCTTCCATCTTCTTTATCTCAGGATCCCTTTAATTTTGAATTGAGGTGTTCACTTACTGGCTCATATATCTTGTGCATCAATTACTTAGCAATATGATAGTTTGGAATTTCTTCTCTTTGAGGAAGTAGAATAATATTTTCTCTGTCATCAAGTTTATTTACTCTATTTTGCCCATGTTTGATTAGTATTTTTTTGCAAGTTCCTGTTTATTTGGGTTTCTAGTTTTCTTTATTTTACTTCATTCCATTTTTTAAAAAATTGTATTCATCACTTGATTTATGTTCCCCTTCTCCAATGTTTTATGTTTTCCCTTTAAAAATCTAAGTTGAGGGGTGGAGCCAAAATGGCAGAGAAGCCACACGTGACTTTCTAAGCTCTCTCTTACCCTCACTAATTCAGCCTCAAAAATAGCACTAGACTGGTAAAACCCATGAAGATTAGAGGTACAACAACTTACCAGCCAAAGAGAATCTGGAATTTCTTCAGAAAAGGTCTGTCCTGAAGGGCGGGAAAAGACCAGCATGGACAGTGATAGAACTAGGCTAGCATATTGTGCAGATTGGGCTGGGGAGGCTTCTGGGGTTAGAAAAGCTACAGACAGACAACTCTGGCATAAGCTGATTGCTCTACTCTGCTTGCAAAATAGCAGATCAGCAGAGAAATCAAAGCCACTTTTAAAAACACTAGAAACTATATTTTGCCTATATTTATTCAAAACCGGAAGCCACTCAGCACAAATCACAGCATGGCTGTGCAGCCCCAGTCTGCTGTATGGGGATTTTCCTTGGGGCAGTTAAGAACCTGTGCAGCAGGGAGACACAGCTGGGGCAACCTCTAATCTGCACCGTGGGGGGCTTGGCCAGAGGCAGTGCAACTCGGGCAACAGTGAAACTTCTGCAGCAGTGACTGTGCTTCCCAGGGCAGAGACACTCCTGGTCTGTGCACTGGGCTATTCGCTGGTCAACTGTTAATATCCACAGCCCCACTGCAGGCTTTGACTTGGAGTTGTGACACTTTCACTGTTCAGCCTCTAGCCTCAGGGCAGTCACTAGGCCACAAAGTGAGGGTTTTTCACTGGGCACTTTTGCAGACCTGCCTATGCTAACCAGCTCTGAATCACTTCCAGTGGGGAGGGGAAATTCTCTCCCAGAGCACTCATACCTTTGCAGCCCATTCACAAGACAGTCCATATACCTATCCCTGTTCTGCAGAGGAATCTGGTAACTTTCTTGACCTGAAGGCAGACCCTATAAGTTTTTTAAAATAAGTAAACAAATTAAAAGGGTGATCAATAGCTTCTATACAGAAAGATAGCAGGTTTGCAACCCCAAAGAGACTAATAGCAAACAGTCTCCAGATAATACCCTGAAGGGGAATGTTACCTGGCCCCCATCACATAACTCTCTCCTAGAAGAAACTATCAAAGACCTCAAAAGAGAGTTAGAAGAAAAATGGGGAAAGGAAAGAGAAACTATGCAACAGAGTAACAACATCTTGAAAGGTGAATTGGAAAAGATAAAAAATTCCCAAGAAAGTAGGATTTGTGAATTGGAAAAAGAAAATAACTCAATAATAAAAAATAATAATAATTAGTGAAATGGAAAAAAAAATTCCATGGAGCAAAACAACTCATTTAAAAACTCAATTGGACATATACAAAAAAAAAAAAAAAGTAAAAAAATGAAGAAAATAACTCATTAAAAATCAGAACTGAACAAATAGAAATGAATGATTCATTGAGACTTCAAGAATCAGTTAAGCAAAACCAAAAAAAAAAATGAAAAGCTGGAGAAAAAAATGTTAAATATTTATTTGGAGAATCGACAGACCTGGAAAATAGATCTAGGAGAGATAATCTGAGGCTTATTGGACTTCCCAAAAATTATGAAAAAAGAGCCTAGATTCTATTTTACAGGAAATCATCAAAGAAAACTGCCCAGAGGTAATAGAACCAGAAGGTAAAATAAGCATTGAAAGAATTTATTGAACACCTTTTGAAAAAGACCCTAAAAAAACAAACAAACAAAAAAAAAAACTCCATGGAATATGGTGGCCAAACTTCAGAACTATCATACTAAGGAAAATATTACAAGCAGCCAGAAAAAAACAATTTAAATACTGAGGTGCCACAATAAGGGTCACTCAAGATCTGGCTGCCTCCACATTAAAGGATCGAAGGTCCTGGGATCTGATATTCTGAAAGGCAAAAGAACTTGGAATTCACCCAAGAATAAACTACCCAGCTAAATTGAGCATTTACTTCCTTGGAAGAAGATGGACATTTAATGAAATATATAAATTCTATTTGTTTCTAAGGAAAAAAAAAAACAGATCCAAACACAAAATTTGATCTCCAACCACAGGACTCAAGAGAAGCAGAAAAAGGTAAAAAGAACACTCTTGAGAACTGTATTTCTGTTGTGGATATACACAGAAAGTCCACATATATAATTTGATTTTACTGATATAACAAAAAAAAAAAAAAAAAGGAAGTAGAAATGTAAAGGGGACAGTATCAGAAAACAAGAAAAGGGGAGATAAAAAGAAGGAAACTACATCCCAGGAAGAGGCAAAGAAAACTTATCATATCTGAGGGAATTTAGAGAAGGGGAGGAACATTGTATTAATCATACTCTCTTCAGAATTGGCTCAAGAGAAAATAATTGGCATATTTGTTGTACAGAGAATTCTCTCTCACCTCAATAAAAAGGAGGAGAGGAAAAAAGAAAAGGAAAAGAGTAATAAGGGAAGGGTACAAGAAAGGGGAAGGGATTTAAGAGGAGGGGAGAGGGATACTAAAAAGGGAGGGCTGCATGACACAAGTGGGGCCCATAAGTTTAATAGTGGGGAAGGGTTCAGGGGGTCAAGGAAAAAAAAAACATAATCTGAGGATAATATGATGGCAGGAACTACAGAATTAGTCATTTTAACTGTAAATGTGAATGGGATGAACTTTCCCATTAAGTGGAGGCAGATAGCAGACTGGATCAAAAGTCAGAACCTTACAATATGTTGTTTACAGGAAACATATTTAAAGCAGGGAGATACATACAGAGTAAAGGTAAAAGGCTGGAACAGAATCTATTATGCTTCAGGTGAAGTCAAAAAAACAGGGGGTAGCCATCTTTATCTCAGATCAAGCAAAAGCAAAAAGTGATTTAATTAAAAGACATAAGGAAGGAAACTATATCTTGCTAAAAGGTAACATAGACAATGAAGCAACGTCAATACTAAACATATATGCACCAAGTGGCATAGCATCTAACTTCCTAAAGGATAAGTTAAGAGAATTGCAAGAAGAAATAGAAAAAGTATAATAGTGGGAGATCTCAACCTTGCACTCTCAGAATTAGATAAATCAAACCACAAAACAAATAAGAAAGAAATTAAAGAGGTAAATAGAATATTAGAAAAATTAGGAATGAGATCTTTGGAGAAAATTGAATGGTGATAGAAAGGACTAAACTTTCTTCTCAGAAGTTCATGGAACCTATACAAAAATTGAACATATGTTAGGACATAAAGATCTCAAAATTAAATGCAAGAAGGCAGAAATAGTAAATGCTTTATTTTCAGGTCACAATGCAATAAAAATTGCATTCAACAAAAAGTTGTGCCAAAATGTTTGTGGCAGCCCTTTTTTGTAGTGGCTAGAAACTGGAAAATGAATGGATGCCCATCAATTGTAGAATTGTTGGGTAAATTATGGTATATGAATGTTATGGAATATTATGGTTCTGTCATAAACGATCAGCAGGATGAATACAGAGAGGCTTGGAGAGATTTACATGAACTGATGCTGAGGAAATGAGCAGAACCAGGAGATCATTATACACTTCAACAATGATACTGTATGAGGATGTATTCTGATGGACATGCATATCTTCAACAAAGAGAAGATCTTATTCTGTTCCAATTGATCAATGATGGACAGAATCAGCTACACCCAGAGAAGGAACACTGGGAATTGAGTGTAAATTGTTTGCATTTTTGTCTTTCTTCTCAGGTTATTTTTACCTTCTGAATCCAATTCTTCCTGTGCAACAAGAAATTTGTTTCTGCACATATATATAGTATGTAGGATATACTATAACACATTTAACATGTATTGGATTGCCTGTCATCTAGGGGAGGGGATGAAGGGAAGGAGGGGAAAATTCCAACAGAAATGAGTCTAAGGGATAATGTTGTAAAAAAATTATCCTTGCATATGTACTGTCAAAAAATTATGACTATAAAATTAATATATTTTTTAAATCTAAGATGATAGAATGAACAAAGAATTACATTGGTTGCCTTTCATTCTTTTGACATTATTTGATATTATACACTAAGCATTCATTTTTAGTCACTAATACTCCTTGAACTTTTTTTCTCCCCCCAAGGAAAAATATTCAACTTTTCACCTCTTTCGATGTCATCAAATCCTAAATACTTCTTCTCTAATGTTTCATTTTTTTCTATATCTAAGAGTGGACTTCTTTCCCTACCCCAATTAATCACAGAATATCTTGACAAATAGATTGAATTAATAAATCAATCAAATTTCAAACTAACTCCCTAACCAATTTGAAAGGGATAAAGTGCTTTGGTCATTAGAGTAAAAAAGAAAGATGACAGGTTACAGGGAATATTTTGCTATTTGCTGAATATCTCAGACATTACTAAAGCATGTATATAAAAATGGAAAATTGGCAACACCAACCAGGGATTGTGGTACAAATCTATTAGTAAAAGATTTCTGGGAAGGAGTTATACCTGTGGGAAAAGAGAGAGTTTTCTCATTCTTGTGCCTCCCTTGATCATATGACTATCTTAGAAATTTTGAAAGGCCAAAAGATTTGGAGTTCCTCTTAACATTGGTAGCAGTGTCCAGAATATCAGGAATAGCTAACAGCCTCTTTATTAGGAGTTAAGAGATGAAATACTAGATTCATTGAGAAAAGTCAGTTTCAGAGCCCAGAAGAAACCTAATCTTCATCAGGGTAACTTCATCAAGACTCTGAGAAAGGGATTTATAGGGACCAGGATCTGTGAGTTATCTCAGGGTCATGAGTTCCTGACATATATATCTCAATATTATTTTACTGTAAATTTGATTCCATTTTTCCAGGTAATTTGGATATGTAAGGAGAGTGTATGCTTCTATGTTACAGGAATCTTGTTACAACTTCCCTTACTGCATACTTTCTTAATAAATATCCTTTCTAAAAGCTAATTGAGTGGCTGATCAATGGGTAATACACTAATGGGGGGCCCATGAATGACAAAACTAGAAATTATAGCTTCTCAAACTAACTAAAGAGTTATCAGTAGCACTCTGAGGTAGAAAGTATTCAGGGAGTTCCTTGGGATCTGGCCTGGTAGTGCAAGTGTATGTTAGGGATTTAGCCTTAGAGAGAATGGTCTATAAAGACAGATATACTTATGACTTTATCTGTCTCAGGTAATTGCCCATTTAACATGAAACTTACCTTAGTAGGAAAGTTGGTAATTGCCCCTGGGAAAGAAATAGAGGCTGAGACTTCAAAATCTAAGTTTCCAATTTAAGTTAATCTAAGTTCTTATTAACTAGGCTCTAAATATCATTGCTTATAGATTACTAAAGTAATCCAAATGCCATCATCATCCTGAGCCAAAGTTTCAATAGTCTTGCTTTAGTTGTAGATCTGCTTCTATATTACCTGTAGTTCATTCCACAGAAATAATTCCACATTTTCAGGCTTAGACATAATTTTTATTTAGATGAAATTCCAAATATCAGGAATTGCTTGTGTAATTAAAAATTACTTTAAAAAACCTGAATGTCAAAGTGAAAAGAACAATAAAATGTTTCACTTTGTCAGAAGCCCTGAGTCTGAATCGTGACCCTTCACTTGTCAAAGCCACCTTTTCTTAATTTGCTAAAAATGAATGTGGTGATAATATTTGTGTGGCCATGTCTTAGGTCTGTTGTGAAGAAAAAGCACTGTCCCAGGGGGTGAGTCTCAGTAAGCAAAGGGGAAATATTTAATAAAATAAATAAAATACAATGCAAATAGATAACATTGATCTGAGGTTTTCGAAGTGAATTTCTTTCCACAGAGATCCTTTTTCTACTTAAATTTGATACTTCTGCTATCTAAATACTAGCTTGTATTATTAGACTAATTAAGATCACTTCTATAACATTTCAAAGTATCTCATACCTCACTTAGGTGGGTATTCTGTGTATAAGTACACATAACAATAAGAACAACTTGCTTTTAAATAGCACTATCAACTTTGCAGAAGAGCTTGCAAATAATAACTCATCTTCTCAGCAACCTTGGAAGATGGGGCTATCCTTACTTAGCAGATGAGGAAACTGAGGCAGGCAGCCATTAAGTGCTTTTTCCAAATTCACATAGCTAGTAAACACTTGAAGCTAGATTTGAACTAAACTCTTCTTGACATCAACACTCATGCATACCTTCTCATTCCATTACTTTTATCTATAGTGACTAATACATTTTCCACATTATATCCAACTTGCTAGTTGGATCTCTGCATCTGTTATTTCTTCATTTTGGGAAGTACCAGTGGAATATTTACTTTCTTTTTTTTTTTCTTTTTTTTTTTATTCATTTTTCCAAATTATCCCCTCCCTCCCTCCACTCCCTCCCCCCGATGACAGGTAATCCCATACATTTTACATGTGTTACAGTATAACCTAGATACAATATATGTGTGTGAATACCATTTTCTTGTTGCACATTAATTATTAGCTTCCGAAGGTATAAGTAAACTGGGTAGATAGACAGTAGTGCTAACAATTTATATTCGCTTCCCAGTGTTCCTTCTCTGGGTGTAGTTGTTTCTGTCCATCATTGATCAACTGGAAGTGAGTTGGATCTTCTTTATGTTGAAGATTTCCACTTCCATCAGAATACATTATACAGTATTGTTGTTGAAGTGTACAGTGATCTTCTGGTTCTGCTCATTTCACTCAGAAACAGTTGATTTAAGTCTCTCCAAGCCTCTCTGTATTCCTCCTGCTGGTCATTTCTTACAGAGCAATATGGAATATTTACTTTCAAAGGAGAAGTTATTAGTAGAATACAATTCAAATTTTCTGATACTTCTCTAGAAGAAAATAGTTGGCTTGGTTTCCTTTTTGTCTGTTTCTGTATGGACCCAAGTCTCTGGCCATCCATTTCAGTATTATAAAAGGAGATGAATTGTGAAGTAATAATCCCATAGTGAGAGAAACTCATAATAACAGCTGACTAAATATTATCTCAGTTGATCTTCACAACAATATTATTTCAGATGATCTTCACAACAATACTTTGAAAGTACTCGATACAGCTCCTGGAAAATAGCAAATATGTCCCTTCTTGCTTTTAATCCTAGGCTTCTGAGAGAAAGTCAGGTTATTGGTACTTTGGGATGTAGGAGATGATGAAAAGGTTTTACAAATTTCAAATAAGAATCAGCATTTTCATTAAGAAGGAATTGATTTTTGTGACGCTAGTTGTGCAGTGGGTAAAGCACTAGGTCTATAGTCAAGAAAACCTGACTTCAAATCTAATCCAAAATGCTTCCAGTGTGATGTAGGGCAAGTCACTTAAACTTTGTTTTCCTTTCCTTCCTCAACTGTAAAATTTCAATCATGGTAGCACCTAGATCCTGATGTTATGAATATCAAATGAGATATTTATAAAAAGTGCTTAGCACAGTGGCTGTCACATAGTAAGTATAATAGAAATGTTTATTGTCTTATTCCCTTCCAAATCAAGAAAGCCCATTTCAAATATTGCAATTATATAAAGATATAAACATGTGTTTCTATATCTATACATATTCCAAAAATTCCATTTCAAAGATTATGAAGTTTCTTAAAAGAGTTGTACTTTAAAGAAACTTCAAAATCAGAGGAAGAAATTACATGAGAGAAAGAAACAAATTATAGTACATCAGATAAGGGAGTTATGTTCTTCTCTAAAATATACTGTTCCCTGGGAGCAGGTTTCTTGGGGAGCTTCTGGACGCAGCCTTAGTTTCATTCAGTTCAAAGTAATCACCCAAATGCAGCCAGGAGCTAAAAGTTCAGATCTTTTATTGTCTCCTTCAAAATAGCCAGCTTAACTTGCTTAGAGGCCTATCTCTCTCTCCTTGGTTCTGAGAGTTCTTACTTCCAGTCTTTTGTCTCTTCCAGTGCCTCTAGCTCCCTCTGAATCCAAAGCCTCCAGCCAGCACAAAGGTGGAAAAATGGAATGAATCTGACTTCGCCTTTGAGAGTGGGGTTGTGGGTCTGGCCCTGAGAGCTTCTTGCTTATATGCTGTGCGCTGGGTATACTCCAATCATTGCATCACTAGGAAACCATTATTTGTTGTAGGGTTAAATCAATGCTAAATTAGATTTAGCCATTGTCTCCTCAATTCCACTTAGTACCTTGTTTCAAGTTCTGGCCCATAACATCTCCTTGTAGGATCAGATCAATCATACTGAACTAGGCTAAATTTGATAATTATTGTCTCTATCAATTCCACTGTCTTAGTGCCTTGTAAGAATCATAACATAGTAAATATAAATTATTTATAAAAATATTTAATATTTTTACTAAAGTTTTAGTTTAAACTAAGTGGTGCAAAAGAAGATTGAATGCCGGGCCTGGAGTTAGACAGAACTGAGGTGAAATCCAGGCTTAGAATTTCTTAGCTAATTGACTGGAAAAATCACTTAATCTCTGTGTGCCTCAGTTTCCTCAATTGTAAAAGAGAGATCATGATAACAGCTGACTCAAAGTATTGTTGTGAAGATCTGCTAAGATAATATTTAAAGTACTCAACACAGCTTCTGAAAAAAAGCAGGAAAATAGCAAATGTGCCCCTTCTTGCTTTTAATCCTAGGCTTCTGAGAGAAAGTCAGGTCATTGATATTTTGGGATGTAGGAGATGATGCTGTTCTTGTATGGCCTTCATTCTCAAAGAGAACCATGACTTCAGGGAGACATGTCATGATATGAAATTGAGTTGGATTTAAATGAGGAAGGGCGGTGTAAGGTCACCAGTCCCTCCAAAGCCATCTGGGCCCAGAGGGAAGAGAGAGAGCAGGAGGATTGGAGATGCTCCAATGGAGACCTTAGCATTTTTATGCTAAGGTATTTAAGAGGTCTTAGTTTGGCTGAGGCAATGCTCATTCAGTGATTAAGGCTAGATAAGAAATGAGGCAGATAATGGCCTCTTTTACCTAGTTACACACACACACACACACACACACACACACACACACACACACACACACACCTATTTATATATTTGGGAGAGGGAAGACCCTTAGGGTTTCTAGGGGACAATGCACAAGGAGAAGTCTTAACTAGACTGTCAAATTTTCTCCAAGGATCATCTGACTACTTGACAATTATCACTTGATGAATCTTCAATAAGTCTTTCAAAGGATCTGTGATTTCATTATCACATGTAGTCCCTGTGGGAGAAACTTTAAACATATTCTAAGAATGTCACTAGTTTACATTTGCTCTGTACTACTTCTAGGATCAGATATAAAATCCTGTTTGACATTTAAAGCCTTTCTCAGTCTGGGTCTTTCCTACTTTTTCAATCTTCTTAGACTTAACTTTATTTTTTTTTCCTACATATTCTCTTATATAGCTAAGCCACAATGACCTTCTCACTATTCCTTAGAAACTACTATATTCAGTTCCCTGACATAGTATAATTTTTAAATATTCCCTCCTCCAATTACATGCCAAGATAATTTTTAGCATTCAGTTTTGCAAGATTTTGAATTACAAGTTTTTCTTCCTCCCTTCCTCCCCTTCTCTCTTGTGAAGATGCTGGACAATTTGATATGGTTTATACATATGCTATCATATAAAACTTATTTCAATATTAATCACAGTTGTAAAAGAAGAAACAGATCAAACAAAAAAGAATAAAATAAGTTGAAAAATATACTTCAACCTGCTTTCAGATTCCATCAGTTCTTTCTCTGATTAACAATAGCATTTTCCTTTGCATGTCTCTTGTACTTGCCTTGAATTATTTTTTGCTGAGAAGAGCTAAGTCTCTCAATCGATCATCACAGAGTATTGTAGATACTATGTACAATATTTTCCTGGCTCTTTTCATTTCACTTTGCATCAGTTTGCACAAGTCTTTTCAGGGGTTTTTTTGAAACTTGTGTGTTAACAATTTTTTACTGAACAACAGTATACAATTACTTTATATGCCATGGCTTCTTCAGCCATTTCCCAATTGATGGGCCCCTCAGCATCCAATATTTTGCCTCACTACAAAAAGGTTATACATGTTTTTGCATATATATTCTCCCCTTTTTTGTGATCTCTTCAGGATACAGACTTAGGAGTGGTATTGTTAGTTCAAAGAGTATGCACAGGTTGGTTGCCTTTTGGGCATAGTTTCAAATTATCCTCTAGAATGGAGAAAAAATATTTTTATTATTTTATTTATGGTTTATTATATAATGTGCCTTATTATACTCCACCAACAGAGTAATACTGTAACATGCCCTCTTGGCAGTTAACAATTACTAGTCTATCCTATGCCCAACAGAGTACCTTTGACCACTGACCTTTGCAGTGTCAACTCTACCCGGCTCGCCTCCTCTGAGGCCTTCAAAGGTCTCTGGCCACAATCTCTTGAATCTATTCTTTAATAACCGGTGGCTCACTCAAGGACAGCCACATGTAATCTTAAAAGCCTTTATTGTACCTACTCACATAATGGCCTGACTGGATGCCCTGACTTGTTAACTTCTTACCTCTCACGACTCTAATTTTTCTAATTGTTCATATCTGACTTTGTGTGGATATATTTTGTAGTTGTGTTCTTATAGTTCCTGACTTCCTCTTGGAATAGTGATTCCCGAATATTTTATGCCATTGACAGTTACTTTAAATGGAACTTCTCTTTGTATCTCTTGCAGTTGGACTTTGTTGGTTATGTATAAAAACTACTGATCGTTTCTTCCTGAACAATAATATTCCATAACATTCATGTACTATAACTTATTAATCCATTCTCCAATTGTCAGGCATCCACTCAGTTTCCAATTTCTTGCCACTACAAAGAGGGCTGCCACAAACATTTTTCTACATGTAGGTCTCTTTGCCTCCCTTAAGACCTCTTTAAGATATAGGCCCAGTAGAAATACTGCTGGATCAAAACGTATGCATAGTTTCATCGCCCTTTGGGCATAGTTTTAAATTGCTCTCCAGAATAGTTGGATCATTTCACCATTCTACCAACAATGCATCAGTGTCCCAGTTTTCTCCTCCAACATGCTCTCCAACATTCATCATTATCTTTTCTTGTCATTTTAGCCAATCTTAGAGATGTGTAGTGGTACCCCAGAGTTGTCTTAATTTGCATTTCTGTGACCAATAGTGATTTAGAGCATTCTTTCATATGACAAAAAATAGTTTTAATTTCTTCTGAAAATTGTTCATGTCCTTTGACAATTTATCAGAGAATAGCTTGAATTCTTATAAATTTGAGTCAATTCTCTATTTTAGAAATAATGCCTCAAAGTGGTTCTTAAAACAATATTGCTGTTAATTCATACAATGTTGTTCTCTTTGTTCTGCTCATTTTACTCTTCATTATTTTACGCAATTCTTTACATACTTTTCTAACATAATTGAGCTCTTCATTTCTTATAGTACAGTAGTATTCCATTCACCATAATATGTCACAACTTGTTTATACATTGTTCAATTGATGGGCATTTCTTCAATTTCCAGATCTTTGACAACATAAATGGAGCTGCTCTAAGCATTTTTAGAGCATATAAATTCTTTTCCTTTTTCCCATAATCACATTTGGAAATAAAGTGGTATGGCTGGGTCAATTTATATACATTTTAATAATGTTTTAGACATAATTCCAAATTGTTCTCCAAAATGGTTGAACCAGTTCACAATTCTACCAATAATGAATTAGTGTCCAATTTTCCCATAGTGTTTGACCATGTATGAGTTAATAAATAAATCTATAAACTTCCCATTGTCACATAGGTAGCATTGGAGGCAAATGTGAATTTGTCTTGCTCAATTCAAGCCCACCTCTGTTTCCTTTGTTGTACATTGTCTCTAGGTTCTTTAAATTATCGATAGTTTCTTGTTTGTGTACACATTATTATAAGAATTATTATTTATAATTTAATTAGTACTTTTATTATTGAAAAAATGCTGAGTTGCTTAACTATCTCCAAAGAAAATTTCCTATAAATATTTTAAATTAAAGAAATAGTCAATGACAAATATTAATTGTATCATTATTTTGCTGTCCCATTATATTACAATTTAGTTTATTGTTTAAACTTATGTTATATATAAATAATAATAATTTTTAAAAGAATGCTTGGGATATCACTTTTCCAAAAAAAATCATTTGTATAGAGACATTCTTGTTAGGGAGCTGCTTTAAGGAATCAATTTTGGCAGTAGAATCCCACTTAAAAGTCTTAGAAAGCTACTACTTGAGATAGTGAGAGGTTAAGAGATTTCTTCAGAATAACACAAATAATATTTCAAAAGCATCACTGGAACTTATTCTTTCTAACTCAAAGACCACCCAGCTTTCTTTCCACTATGCCAGACTGATTTTTTTATCAAGTACTAAATGTTTTTAAAGATAAGAGTTCATGAGAAGCCAGACTTTCTGTTTCTAGACTCCCTTTTGAAGTTCCCTGCCATGTTAACATTCTTATTTCATGTTATAGAATTACTAACAGGTGAAAATAAAATATTTGAAAACTCTAATTGCTTTAAAGCCCACAAAACTCTTCTCTATTTTAAAAGACTAACAATGTCACAATTGGATTTATTATTAATTCCTTCCAGAGCATCACTCTATATGACATGTTAAACAGTACCAATTTCAATTTATTTCTCACCTCAGGGTAACCTCGAATCTTAGATTAATGTCATTTGATAACTGAATGCAATTTTGCATGACATATTTTCAGTTGCCACAGACAATGCTTTGATGAACACCTATAACGTAGAATAAATAAATCTCTTGTGCTATAAAACAAATGGCCTGGTAAGCTTTTTGCAACCACAATGAATATTTTCAGGAATGAAAATGTCAACAAGAACTTCCAAAGATAATTAAAATCTCCCATTGGTGGTCCTTTATCTGCATACAGTACTTTGGTTCACATTCAGACTGCATTCTTCCTTCATATCCATACAACCAGGTGCATTTAATGATCCAGGTGTGGCCAACACACAGATGAAAAGAATTGTCTAAATTTATAAGTTACTCTCAAAGTCATGGGAATCAATTAAAATGAGTTTAACTCTCAAGTAATCAAACATCATTGAAATCTCTAGAGCAGGGTTTCTTAAAATTTTTCTACTCACAACTCCTTTTCACCTGAGAAAGTTTTATGCATTTTAGGAATATAAAATAGGCATACAAATCTGATTTACTAATAATTAACCATAATTTTGGGCCATAAACCATAATTCATTCAATTATGCAACCAAATATGGTCTTGTGACCCAAAATTTAAGGAGCTAAAAGACATGTTGACAAATATATGTATATGTGTACATATATGTATAAGTATACATATATATGTATACACACACACACATATATATATATATATATATATATATATATATATATCATATGTAAAAATAGAACAGAAAATACAATGTTCCTATAAACTTGAAATGAAGCACTTCATAATAGAATTTTAAAGCTTCCCAGATTCCCAATAAAGTGACTCAGATAGGATTAATACATAACAAAACAACAAGAAAGCTTGAATGTTATGAACTACCTCTATACAGAAACTATGTGATATAGCAAATAGACAGTATAGCCTGGATTCAGGAAGATCTGTGTTTAAATGTAGTCTCAGACATTTACCATCTGGATTATCTTGGACAAATTCTATTTACCTCCATTTTCTTATATGTAAAATAGAGAGAATAAGAAATACCAACCTATCTCTTAGGGCTATTGTGAGAATTAAATGAAATTTGAAAAGCTTTCTTAGGATATAGTACATGCTTAATAAATGCTTATTTCCTTCCCTCTTTATCCTTCTCTATAGAAATAGTTGGTACCTCATACTTTATACCAAATATAATCTCCAAATAGATCCATAATCTTGATTATTTTCACATTATAAACAATTAAATGAACATGGAAAAAATTTTATTCGATATGGAGAGGAAGATAATAAAAAGATTAAAATGGATAATTTTAATAACATAAAATTAAAATGTTTTTGTACAAAAATTCAATGAAATTAAAATTTAAAATTAAATATTTTTCACTGTTTCTCTGATAAATATTGACTTTCAAGATACTTCAAGACTGATGAGAATTTATAAGGGAAAAAAAAACTATTCCCTAATTGATAAATTATCTAAGGAGAAAAATTGGCGGTTCTCTAGGGCAAAAATCTGGGCTATTTATAGCTATGTGGAAAAAATGCTCCAAATCATTTCTAATTAGAGAAATGCAAATTAAATCAATTCTGATATTTAATTTCATACCTACCATATTGGCAGAAATGCCAAAAAAGGGAAAATGGGCGTTCTTTGGAAGACTATGGAAAGATAGACTTATTTGTGCACTGTGGATAGACCTGTGAATAAATACAATAATTCTGGAAAGCCATTTGGAATTTTGTATACACACACTTACTGTATTACTATTAAGGCTATTCTCTACTTAGAGGAGATTTCAAAAACAGGGAAAAAGTGCTGTACACTCAATGATATTTATGGCAGCTTTGTTGTGAATGCAAAAAAGCTGCAAAGTGAAAAGATGTCCACCAATTGAGAAATGGTTGAATAATAAAAATGCAGAACTAAATTACTACTATATTATAAGAAATGAGGAAATAAATGATTTCTGAGAAATATGGAAAAACATCAAATCTGATGTAAAGTGAAGCAAGAGAAGCTAGAAGAAAAATTTATGCTATAACCAGTATCAAAATGATGAACAATCATGTATACTTTTTAAACTGATGAAAACTGAAATGATCAGAAATTGAGCAATTTGTACAATAAGAACAATGTAGAGGCAAACAGCTTTGAAATATTTAGAATTATTACGATGATCTTCTATAATTCTAAAAGGTTAATAATGAAATGAAATGAAATATCTCTTTTAATAAAGATGTGACTGATTTGTGGGTACAGAATGTGTATATATGTATGAACCTAGGAAGTAATATTATTCCCCCCATTTTATTGAACATACACACATATACATATTTATGGGTAGATATATACACATATGTATATAGACACATACAAGTTCTATATATAATGAAATGTACAGATAACATATAATAAACCATATATAGTATATATATATATATATATATATATATATATATATATATTCTTTACCATAAATCTGTCACCTCTTTGTCAGGAGATAGATAGCCTGTTTTGTCATTTACCTTTGGGAACCATGACTAGTTTTTTTTATAAATCATAATTCTTAAAGCTTTTAAAAATTTCTTTAGATTATTATGTATTTATGAACTTATGTTTGTATATATGTGTATATGCAGTTATGTCTGTACACATATAAATGCACATGTATCTTTTGTATACACATACATAGTTAATGTGGGATTTATTTTGCTTGACTCTGCATCTTTATTACAAGGATTTTTTTTCTTTTCTCTTTTTTGTTAATTGAATGGGAAGTAGGAAGGAGAGAAAATAGATTTTTATTAATTTGAAAAATAATTATAATAGGTTGGGGGAGTTACATCTGTGGAATGTTGCATGTGCTTTCAGATGAGGTCACTGTATTGTTATTTGTAAGCAGATTGGAGATACAGTTGATAGAACATCAGAATGGAACTCAAGTTCAAATTTGGCTTCAGACACTAAGTGACCTTGAGCAAGTAAATCAGCCTGCTTGCCTCAGTTTCCTTATATGTAAAATGAACTTTGGAAGAAAATAACAAACTATTGCCTTGTTTTTGCCAACGAAGTACCAAATGGAGTTTCTAAAAGTCGAACATGACTGACTTGATTCAACAATTGCTATTTATTATCGATTGTTTTCCTTTGCTACAAGATAGCTCTCACTGTGTAGGGTAATATGTATATGTTTGTAATGAAAAAAAATAAATCAACAAAACAAAATAAAAAAATTAAATGATGCAGACATATAAAGACTTTTCTTTTTTTGTATTTTCTTTTACTAAAGGTCCCTCCTATTTCTGTAACTCAATTATCCTTTCCAGTGGAGAGTTGTCAAATATGTGACCCATAGACTGCATGTAGCTAGCAACCCCCAAGTGTTGCCTGAATCAGATTAAAATGTAATTGGGAAATGTTATATTTATTTATAGTCGAGATAGGAAAGTACCAGATATCTGCCTTGGGTGAACATTTCCTACCTCTTTAGCTGAGGTCAGACTTTTTTGTTCTTTGTTCCAAATGAAGGTACTGCTACTTGTTCCAGAAATAAGAATTTTAACTTATTAGACCCTATAACTGAATTATAGTAATGAGACTTCTATATCAAAAGATGCCATTTCCATATCCAGTACTACTTAATTTATTTTGTTAGTTAGACCAATGGCTTTTTAGGACCTGCTTTTCTATTACTTATGGCCCAGTTGCAGTATTGTATCCCCAGGATTTTATTTTTAAATCAAACCACTTCCTAAGGATATTCATCAGCTTCTAAAACTTCATTTAAAAATTACCATGGCATATGGAATCTGAATTATGTTTGAAAATTAACTAGCTTCATAAAACAGTAAAATATTCTAATACTATCTATAAATAGAGTAGCAGTCCCAATATAGAAATGATTCTTTAGCCCCATTGCCACTTGCTACTGCCATAAAAGCCATTAAGAAAAAAAAAACAAAACAAAACCAAAAAAAAAAGAAAAACATGAGAGCATGATTTATTTAATCTTTTTTGAGGGAGGATAGCTATTAAATAATCTATGGTTTCAAAATTAAAAGATGGGACAAAACTATTAATCCCCCACCAAATTTGCAGACGAAATTAGGTCTAGGGAAAGATGCTATTATCTCCTCTCTTCTCTTTCTCTCTCCTTCATCCCTCTTTTATAACCCAAATTCTTTGTCTTCCTTTGTACTACATGATCAGAAGCTCCACCCATTATACATTTATTTGGATTAATAGTCATTGCCTTTTCAAATACAGATATGTCTGAGAACTTTAAGTGATTCATTTTATTTAGTGATTTTCATTGTACATTGTCACTGACTTTGAAGCAGTACAATACAATTCTTTTCTTCTCACCTATCAATGAAATAATTAAGGGTCACATATTTATTACATGTGGACAGCTAAGTGGTATAGTGCCCAGCTGAAGTCAGGAAGAGTCATCTCTGTGAGTTAAAATTTGGCTTCAGATGCTTCCTAGCTGTGTGGTCTTTAATCACTTAATCCCGTTTGCCCCAGTATCCTCATCTGTAAAAAGAACTGGAGAAGGAAATGGCAAATTACACCACTGTCTTTGGAAAGACAATCCCAAATAGGATCACAAAGAGTTAAATAATTTAAAATGATGAATAATAACAATTTATTAAGCAAACTCATCCTGTGCCAGGCATTCAGTATACAAAGATAAAATAAAAGCAGGCTCTGATTACAAAGAGCTTACATTCCATAGACAGAAATAATATGTACATGTATTTAAAATGGGATATAGGGATAGGTCCTGAACCTGAAATTTCACTGGAAAAAGCAATTTGTTACATGAAGAAACTTCTCTTCCAATGGAAGAAGGCATATTATTCACAATTTATAATCTTGGGAAAAAGGTCCGTACCTCCCATGTCATAACGAAAAAAACATACATCAAAGGGAATAATGTATAATAGGCTTAGAATGGTAGGTTGGACTCACATTGTAAAAAGTCGTAAATGACAAAGAGACACTTAAATTTGATCCTACAAGTAAGTATTATAGTTTATTTGGTAAGAGAATGTCTCAGTCAGATCTTTACTTTAGGAATATTAGTTTGACAACTCAGTGTAAGATAAATTGGAGAGGAGAAAAGTGTTCATCAGGGAGAACACTGAAAAAGGAATTAAAGCAATAGAACAAGGGAGTTGTACTGAAGGTTAATACTTCAGAAAAAAGGTGTTGATGGTTTACTAGGAAGTAGAAAATTTTGAAATGTAGGATTTGGTGACTAAAAATTGTATAGGTAAAGTATCAAAGAACATATGGACGGCCTTGAGAAGAAAATGCAGAAAGTCAGGTGTGATTGTGTCAAAGACAAACTATAGCCTATTTAGAATTTTTTGCCTGAGGTCACTTCTACACTGAAAATGAAAAGAAATGACATTATTTCTTTTCTGTGTTGAGAAAAATAGTGTAGTACATAATTGAATTGGAATAAAGAAGATCTACCATATATTTAAATTTTGCCTCTGAAACTTATCAAGTAGGAGCCCACAAATCATTTTTTCTTTTATTTTTATGGTTCTTTTTTAAATATTTTTTTTAATTTTCAAAATATATGCAAATATAGTTTCCAACACTCTCCCTTGTGAAATCTTGTATTCCAAATTTTTCTCCCTCGTTTCTGCCCACCCCTTTCCCTTAGACAGCAAATAATTCATGCTATGTTCAGCATATTAAGGAATTTTCTTTTTCTTAACATCACTTTACTTATATCTAAAAAATAATATCTACTTCACCAGTTTTAAGAAATTCAAATGACATGTATACATAATATGTTCTCTTTCCCCTACTGGGGCTGATTTGTCTACTTTATATTGATGACAGAGATTGGGTCTCCAGAAAAATTGGCTGCTACTACTTTCAGAGTTCTAGGAATAATCCTGTGAGAATTTATGTTCCTAATGTTAGGGAATAAGTCCCCAATTGATGTGTTTTTCCTTAATGATCAGTTTGTAGAATCAGATCTTTAGCAAAGGCATTTTACTTGAATGGAGAGCAAGACCAATTGTCAAAAAACATTCAAATACGAGGTGAATATTATCTCCCCCAAAATCCTAAAGCATGGGTAAAGAAGGGAGAATGGCACAAGCTTAAAACAATAGTAGTAAAGCACAAGAGTTTGACCTAATATGGCTAAGACAGTTCTGGAACTACAAGGATTTGAAGTTCTTTTTCTCACTAAATGATGATCACAATGCCAGTATAGGGTGATGGACACCAGCTGGCTTGGCTCTTCAAAAGATTGTGACTGCCCAGGAGTGCTAGGGATGCTATACTGTGCTTGGACAGTGTCTGCCAGGCTGGATTCACTTGCTGGTTCTTTAGGGGACAGTGTCTTGTTAGACAATTTGATCCACTAGCTTCCCTGGTTTGCTTTTTTGATGGACAGATGTAAACTTTTCCACCTTCAGCCAATGACTTGGCTGGAAAGGACTTTATTCTCTTCAGCTGGAATGTTATCATTTTTTTTAGTTAGAATGGGGGCTGGCAAACTATGGCTTGAGGGAAAAATCCAGCCTGATGCTTGTTTTTACACTGTCCACATGTTAAGAATGGTTTTTTTACATTTGTAAATGGTTTTAAAAAATTAAAAGAAGAATAATATTTTGTGACACATGAAAATTTTATGAAATTCAAATTTCAGTGTCCATAAATAAAGTTGTATTGGAATAGAGCCATGCTCATTAGTTTACTTATTGTTTATAGCAGCCCTTATGGCATAATAACAGGACAGAATAGTAATAATACAAATGGTATGTGATGATATCATCTCTTCACACTGTCGTCAGATATGCTACAAATCCCAATGACACAGCATTTCAAGTTCCATGTGAATTGCCATACTATGATATTTTATTTTTTATTACCAGTGCATCCCCATCTTGTCAAAAAGAGCAAAGGAGAGAAAAGTGGACCTCAGATATTGTACTTTTAAAGCACAATGGAGTATGGATTATTTTCTTATCAAATTAGATAGCAAAGCATTGTGTTTATTATTCAATAAAACTGCAGCTGTGCTAAAAGAAAAAAAAGTCAATATATATCGACATTAGCAGAGTAAGCACTCATAACAATATCTCCAACTCAAAGGAAAGCAATAGTCAGAAAAATTCAAAAGTTTCCAGCAGAATTTCTTGACACAATTTTTTTTTAAATATGAAAAAATGAATTTAACCAAAGTAAACTTCTGAATGGCTCATTTGTTATGAAATAAGGAAAGTCATTTACCTATGATTAATTAATTTATTGTTTGAGATAGCTGCAAAAAAATGTCCAGACAAATGAACTTAAGATTATTAGTTTTTTCAGCCAATTAAAATCATATGTTCTAAATTAGATTACTTGCTATGTAAAGGGTGAGGTGGAAGAAAGGAGGAAATTTGGAACACAACGTTTTGCAAGGTTAAATGTTGAAAACTAAGAATTCATCTTGAAAATAAAAAGCTAAAAAATCAAATTCTCATGCTTTGAGATCAATATTTGGCAGTACCTATTGGTGTGAAAAGACATTGTCAAGGATGAAATATGTAAAATTTCATTACAGGTCAGCATTAACAAATGAATATAAACAATCAATTTGGATAGGGACATTAACTTTGAATTTCAATTTGACAAAATGTTATCCCCATCCTCACCAAAGAATCTAATTTTTCAAACTCATATGACAAAAAAGATATACAAATGTGATTACATTTTGAATTTTGTGTATAAAATGTTGTGGAAATTTGTTTTCTCTTTTGTTATAGAAGTAAATATGCTCATTTTTCTCTCTTGGCTTTCAAAGCCTAAAACATTTATTATTTTGTCCTTTACAGAAAAAGTTTGATGACCTCTGAGTTTAAGTATGGTAGAGATTCTAGGTTAATGACTTTTAGCACAGAAATGACCCAGTTGTTAGCAGAGTGCCTGGCATATATGGTAGGAACTTAAGAATAGTTTTTACTTTAGGATGAGTAGAACTCTATTCACTTTGATGCTCTTTGAGCCAGATTTCCAAGGCTGTTTGGAATCTCTAGCTAGGAAAAATTCTTCCAGACTCTAAAGGCTCTCTTCTTCTGAGACTTTTCTGTAGCTTACACACCTTGCTTTTAAGGGTGATTGGTTTCAATTTGTTGTCCAAACTCCCAACTTGTGAAGAATATATTTTTAAATAAAAAAGAGAGGGTAAAAGTCTAGGGTATCATTGCTATAGATGAAATAATACCTAATGCATTTGAGTACTATCTCCACAACTAATCATCCTAGAAAGTTGTCTAAAGCAGATATATCAAAACTCGTGATCAGCAAACTGCAAACTCCAGCAAGACCTCAGAATGTGGCTGGAATCAGATTTAATTGAAAGTTGAAAATGTTTAAGAAAATACATAAAAATATAATATAATTTCCTAATGTTAATTTGTAGTTTTCTAAGTCAACATGCAGTCTCTAGGAATATGTTTTTATTTGTTTGATATAAAGTACTGAAGTAATGTGAAATCATATAACTTGTATAGAGTCAAAAATGTCAGAGTTGGGCTCCTTTTTTTCTTATCTCTTATTCTGTATCTCTATCTCTGCTTATCTTTCTCTCTATCTTTGTTTCTATATGTGACTCTCACTTAATGTAAGACTAGTGATTTCAATCTGTAATATAGCTCTAGGTTATTCTGTTCCTTTTCTTCTTGAACCGATATTTAAAGAGATACACAATATGTTTCAGTACATATAAATGTATATAGCTATATATGTATATATACTAATATTGCATATATTGTTTTTAAACCTGCCAGAAACAATTTTATTTATCATTAATCTATATTTAAGTAATTCCTAGCCCTGTTGCCCTCAGACATGAGTCTCTGCTTAAAGGAGATTTCAGATAACATGTATAGAAATCTTGAATACAAAATATAAAACTGTATAAAAGTTACAGTTTGAGATTTTTGTATTCTAGAATTTTTAATAACTAAGTGACCATGCTATTCTCTCCTCAATCACTCTTTTCAATCTGGAAGTTAAGAAAAAAAATAAGAATATCACCTTTTCATTTTTTTTTTCTTTAAGTTTTCTTAATGGAGAAAGAATGGTCATGGACCATTCACTTGGGGTTATTGGGAAGGCAATGAAATGATCCATGTCAGAATTAAGTTTTGATATCACACTTTGATCTACTTCCCTCAAAATAGCTTGCTATGCCAGGACCTATCACATACTATTCCCTAGAGTTTTCCCTAGGAGTTTAGAAAAGGCTTTAGAGGAAAATATTATTCCTAATGTTTTTTTTTCAGTCTTATAAAAAAAAGAAGTTTTGAATATGCTTCAGCAATACCTAGGCTTGCATCTGTCATTTGAGTTAGAGTTAGAGTGTATCTATCAAGTTACATATTTTGTTCATTCTAGTAAATATATGGAGAGCAATGAATAATGATGCTCTTGTGGTTTAGGCTTTCAGGTTATAAGATATGAATAAGAATTTTGGAGACAATATTTGTCTTTGTCCTGAATCTCTGAATAATGCATAATGAAAGCCTCCATTCTCTCTGGTCTGAAAGACCAGATTCCATTATATCCCTAAAATGAACCTTTGCTGACTAGTACAAAGATAGGCTTAATTCAAAATCTTGTTGCAATTATTCTTAATGATATTAGACACCTATTTACCTCTTCTTCCCAAGAAAGTCTTTCTGGTCTATAGTTGATATGAATTTAACTAGAACTCAGGGAGCACCAAAAAGCAACAAATAAGAACAATAACAATGGCAACAATAACATCATTTACCTAGACCTAGAATATGGACATGGCTATAGAGAGTAGCATCTGTGAGGAAAATATGTTTTGCTGTATTTTGTGAATTATATGGATATTGGGAAAGAGTATGTTGATGTTAAATTGTGGCAATTTTTCAAGGCACCTGCTTGAATGCTTTGCATAATGCTTTGCACAATGAACATTACATGATGTAAGTTATAAGCAACATTTTTGTTAATTTTGGCCAAAGCTCTTACTGATTCTTACTGCTTCTAGTATTTCTGCTTCTCTGAAAGAAAACTAATTAATGCACCCCATTTACTATATTTCAGGAGCCATTTGGACGCTGGGAATGAAGACACAAACAATTGATGATGATATTATATGAAGAAAATACACACAATACAAATGCATCATCAGTTTTTGGGAGAAATGCATTATCAGCTAGGAAGATTAAAAATGGATTCATGTTGAGATGATACTTGAGTTAAGTGTTGACTGAAACCAGGGAATCCAAGATGTAGACTTGAGGAGCATTAGGGATATTCTAATAAAGACATCATAACCAGATGTGAAGTTTTATGCTCGACAAACAAACAAGAAGGGCATTTTGACTGGACTGAAGAGTATGTGGAGAGGAATAATGTATAAAATGAATGAAAAAGGTATCTTTGGATCAGATAGTAGAAATCTTTAAATGCTATGTAGAGTTTTGTACTTTTTTTTCCTAGAGGAAATTGGAAGCAATGTCAGTTAACTGAGCCAAGAAATGGCACAGTAAAATTAGTGATTAGGAATATTGCTTTTGTACTTTTTGTGGGGTTTGGATTGAAATTGGGAAAGATTTGAAAGATGCTTTCAGGAGTTGTTGAGAAGCTAGAAAGAGAAGTAAGTTTTTGGGAAAGATAAGGAAATAAATATTATCAGGCTAACAGGTTAAGACATCTAGTTTAAGACAGTTGGTAAAACAGGGAAAGAGCTTAATAGGACCACGAGGGAAAGATACATAGATGTAGGAATATCAAGGAAATAGAAATGATTCTTGAAACTGTAAGAGCTGATAAGATTACCTCATAAGCGGCCAAGAGAAATTAAGGGGTTGCCCATCAATTGGGGAATGATTAAACAAGTTGACATATATGATTGTAATAGAATACTACTGTTTTTTAAGAAATGTTGAAGAAGCTGATTTCAGAAAAGCTTGAAAAGATTTATATACACTAATATTGCATAAAGTGAGCAGAACCAGAAAAACATTCTAAATAGTAACAGTAACAATGTGTGATGATCACCTATGATGGACTTAGCTCTTCACAACAATACAGTGATCCAAGATAATTTCAAAGTCTCATAATGGAAAATGCTATCCACATCCCAACAAAGAATTATGGAGTCTGAATGCAAATTGAATCATATTATTTTCATTTTTGGTTGCTTCTTTCATATAGTTTTTCCCTTTTCTCTGACTCTCCTTTCACAACATGAATGGAAATGGAAATAGCTTTAACTTGATTGTGTATGCATAACTTATATCACCTTGCTTACTATTTTAGGCAGGGGAAAGGGGAAGAAGGGCAAGAGAAAAATTTCAAGGTCAAAATCTTATAAAAATGTATGCTGAAGAGCACCAAAACTGGAGTTGGAAGGACTTGAGTTCATGTATGGACTCAGATTCTTGACACTTAGATGTGTGACGCTGAGCAGGTTACCTAACTTCAATTGCCTAACAAAACAAACACATAAATAAAAAAAAAATGAATGTTGAAAATTATCTTTCAATATAATAAGAAAAAAATGCTATTAAGTGATGGGGGAAATCACTATATAAGAATACAGAAATAAAAAAGAGATCTTTGGGAATACACCCTCAACTAAAGGTTGAATGTGAATTAGAATCTAACAGAGGAGACTGAGGAGGGATGATCATACAGGGAAAAGGGCCAAGAAGGAACAGTATCACAAAAAGTCAGAGAAGGAAATGTAATCTGGAAGAAAAATTGGACAATTTTCAAATACAATAAAGCCAAGAACAATGAAGATTGAAAAAGGGACATCTAACTTGGCAAGTAAATGATTTCTAATAATTCAATGAAAAAATTCAATTGTGTGAATCTGGAATACCATGGAAATATAATGAGGAAGAATCACTTAGTTCTTATCTCAGAACCTTTCAATTCTTGAATTAGAGGCTCTACTTCTTTCCTTTCTCATTTCCTTTATAGATTCCCCTGAAGCTCTAGAAAATCTTCTCTGGGAATTGCCGAGGTCTTAAAAGGAATATTCATAGGAACATACTACCCTTTATATATAGCAAAGTTTTAATTAACCACTGTTCTTGGGAAATAGTGTTTAGATTTCCAGAGAGTTTTTTTTTTTTTTTTTTTGAGTGAAGTGGACTTTTTTTTTTTATTATATATATATATATATATATATATTTTATAATATTATCCCTTGTATTCATTTTTTCAATTTACCCCCCCTCCCTCTATTCCCTCCCCCCGACGACAGGCAATACCATACATTTTACATGTGTTACAATATAGTCTAGGTACAATACATGTGTGCGAATATCATTTTCTTGTTGCACAATAAACATTAGAATCCGAAGGTACATGCAACCTGGGCAGACAGATATTAGTGCTAACAATTTTCATTCCCCTCCCAGTGTTTCTTCTCTGGGTGTAGCTACCTCTGTCCATCATTGATCAACTGGAAGTGAGTTGGATCTTCTTTATGTTGAAGATTTCCACTTCCATCAGAATACATCCTCATACAGTATTGTTGTTGAAGTGTACAGTGATCTTCTGGTTCTGCTCATTTCACTCAGCATCAGTTGATTTAAGTCTCTCCAGGCCTCTCTATATTCCTCCTGCTGGTCATTTCTTACCGAGCAATAATATTCCATAACCTTCATATACCACAATTTACCCAACCATTCTCCAACTGATGGACATCCATTCATCCTCCAGTTTCTAGCTACAACAAAAAGAGCTGCCACAAACATTTTGGCACATATATGTCTCTTTCCGCTCTTTAGTATTTCTTTGGGATATAATCCCAGTAGTAGCGCTGCTGGGTCAAAGGGTATGCACAGTTTGATAACTTTTTGGGCATAATTCCAGATTGCTCTCCAGAATGGCTGGATTCTTTCACAACTCCACCAGCAATGTATTAGTGTCCCAGTTTCCCCACATCCCCTCCAACATTTGTCATTATTTGTTCCTGTCATCTTAGCCAATCTGACAGGTGTGTAGTGGTATCTCAGAGTGGTCTTAATTTGCATTTCTCTGATCAGTAGTGATTTGGAACACTCTTTCATGTGAGTGGATATAGTTTCAATTTCTTCCTCTGAGAATTGTCTGTTCATATCCTTTGACCATTTATCAATTGGAGAATGGTTCGGTTTCTTATAAATTTGGGTCAGTTCTCTATATATTTTGGAAATGAGACCTTTGTCAGAACCTTTGTTTTTAAAAATATTTTCCCAATGTGTTACTTCCCTTCTAATCTTGTTTGCATTAGTATTATTTGTACAGAAACTTTTTAGTTTGATGTAATCAAAATCTTCTATTTTGTGATCAATAATGATCTCTAGTTCTCCTCTGGTCATAAATTCCTTCCTCCTCCACAAGTCTGAGAGGTAGATTATCCTCTGTTCCTCTAATCTATTTATTATCTCCCTCTTTATGCCTAAATCATGGACCCATTTTGATCTTATCTTGGTATATGGTGTTAAGTGTGGATCCATATCTAATTTCTGCCATACTAATTTCCAGTTTTCCCAACAGTTTTTTCCGAATAATGAATTTTTATCCCTAATGTTGGAATCTTTGGGTTTGTCAAAGATTAGATTGCTATAGATGTACCCTTTTTTGTCCTTTGTATCTAATCTGTTCCACTGATCTACCGGTCTATTTCGAAGCCAATACCAAATGGTTTTGGTGACTGCTGCTATATAATATAGCTTTAGATCAGGTACACTTAGACCACCTTCCTCTGAGTTTTTTTTTCATTAGTTCCCTTGCAATTCTTGACCTTTTATTCTTCCATATGAATTTTGTTGTTATTTTTTCTAGGTCATTAAAATAGTTTCTTGGGAGTCTGATTGGTATAGCACTAAATAAATAGATTAGTTTGGGGAGTATTGTCATCTTTATTATATTCGCTTGGCCTATCCAAGAGCACTGAATGTCTTTCCAATTATTTAAATCTGATTTTATTTTTGTGGCAAGTGTTTTGTAATTTTTCTCATATAATTCCTGACTTTTCTTTGGTAGATGTATTCCCAAATATTTTATACTCTCAACATTTGTTTGGAATGGAATTTCTCTTTGTATCTCTTGCTGTTGCATTTTGTTAGTGATATATAAAAATGCCGAGGATTTATGTGGATTTATTTTGTATCCTGCCACTTTGCTGAAATTTTGAATTATTTCTAGTAGCTTTTTAGCAGAGTCTTTGGGGTTCTCTAAGTATACCATCATGTCATCTGCAAAAAGTGACAGTTTGATTTCCTCATTTCCTACTCTAATTCCTTGAATCTCTTTCTCGGCTCTTATTGCCGAGGCTAGAGTTTCTAGTACTATATTGAATAGTAATGGTGATAGTGGGCAACCTTGTTTCACTCCTGATCTTACTGGGAAAGGTTGCAGTTTATTTCTATTGCATATTATGCTTACTGACGGTCTTAAATATATACTCCTGATTATTCTAAGGAATAATCCATTTATTCCTATACTCTCAAGAGTTTTTAGTAGGAATGGATGTTGGATTTTGTCAAATGCTTTTTCTGCATCTATTGAGATGATCATATGGTTCTTATTAATTTGATTATTAATATGGTCAATTATATTAATAGTTTTCCTAATATTAAACCAGCCCTGCATTCCTGGAATAAATCCTACTTGATCATAGTGTATTATCTTGGAGATGATTTTCTGAAGTCTTTTTGCTAATATCTTATTTAAGATTTTAGCATCAATATTCATTAAGGAGATTGGTCTATAATTTTCTTTCTCAGTTTTCGATCTACCAGGTTTAGGTATCAGTACCATGTCTGTGTCATAAAAGGAGTTTGGTAGGACTCCTTCATCCCCTATTTTTTCAAATAATTTATATAACAGTGGGGCTAATTGTTCTTTAAATGTTTGGTAGAATTCACATGTGAATCCATCTGGCCCTGGGGATTTTTTCCTGGGGAGTTGATTAATAGCTTGTTCTATTTCTTTTTCTGAAATGGGACTATTTAAGCAATTTATCTCCTCCTCTGTTAATCTAGGGAGCCTATATTTTTGGAGAAAGTCATCCATTTCACTTAAGTTATCAAATTTATTGGCATAAAGTTGGGCAAAGTAACTCCTTATTATTTCTCTAATTTCCTCTTCATTGGTGGAAAGATCCCCCTTTTCATTTGTAAGACTATCAATTTGATTTTCCTCTTTCTTTTTTTTGATCAAATTTACCAAAGGTTTATCTATTTTATTGGCTTTTTCATAAAACCAACTCTTGGTTTTATTTATTAATTCAATAGTTTTTTTACTTTCAATTTTATTGATTTCTCCTTTTAATTTTTGTATTTCGAGTTTAATTTTTGGTTGGGGGTTTATAATTTGGTCTTTTTCTAGCCTTTTAAGTTGTAAGCCCAATTCGTTAATCTTCTCTTTCTCAATTTTCTTCAAATAAGCCTCTAAAGATATAAAATTTCCCCTTATTACTGCTTTAGCTGCATCCCAAAGATTTTGATATGATGTCTCATCATTATCATTATCTTGGGTGAAATTGTTAATTGTTTCTATAATTTGCTCTTTCACCCAGTCATTCTTTAAGATGAGATTATTCAGTTTCCAATTACTTTTTGGTCTATTTACCCCTAACTTTTTACTGAATGTAGCTTTTATTGCATTGTGATCTGAGAAGAAGGCATTTATTATTTCTGCCTTCCTACATTTAATTTTGAGATCTTTATGTCCTAATATATGGTCAATTTTTGTATAGGATCCATGAACTGCTGAGAAGAAAGTATATTCCTTCCTATTGCCATTCAGTTTTCTCCAAAGGTCTATCATACCTAGTTTTTCTAATGTTCTATTTACTTTTTTAATTTCTTTCTTGTTTGTTTTGTGGTTTGATTTGTCTAAATCTGAGAGTGCAAGGTTGAGATCTCCCACTATTATAGTTTTACTGTCTATTTCTTCTTGCAGTTCTCTTAACTTTTCCTTTAGAAAGTTAGATGCTATACCACTTGGTGCATATATGTTTAGTATTGATATGGCTTCATTATTTATGCTACCTTTCAGCAGGATATAGTTTCCTTCCTTATCTTTTTTAACGAGATCTACTTCTGCTTTTGCTTGATCTGAGATAAGGATAGCTACCCCTGCTTTTTTGGCTTTACCTGAAGCATAATAAGCTCTGTTCCAACCTTTTACCTTTACTCTGTATGTATCTCCCTGCTTTAAGTGTGTTTCCTGTAGACAACATATTGTAGGGTTCTGCTTTTTGATCCAATCTGCTATCCGTCTCCGTTTGATGGGATCGTTCATCCCATTTACATTTACAGTTAAAATTACTAATTCTGTATTTCCTGCCATCGTATTATCCCCAGATTATACTTTTTTCCCTTGACCCCCCTGATCCCCCTCCCCGATATTTAATTTACAGACCCCCCTTGTGACGCGCAACCCTCCCTCTTTTTTTTTTTTTTTTTTTTAGGATCCCTCCCCCCTCCCTCCAAGTCCCTTCACTTATTCTCCTTTTCCTTTCCCCTTTTCCTCTCCCCCCTTTTAATGAGGTGAGAGAAAATTCTCTGAAAAACAAATATGTTAATTATTTACTCTTTGAGCCTCTTCTGATGAGAGTAAGATTCACACAATGATTCTCCCCCTCACTAAGTTCCCTCAGATATGGTGTATTTTCTATGTCTCTTCCTGGGATGTAGTTTCCCTCTTTTTATCACTCCTTCCCCTTTTTCTGAACCGACCTCCTTCCCTTTACCACACCCCCCTTTTTTTCTTTTATATCAGTAAAATCAAATTATCCTTGAGTATTTTTTATATACCCACAACAAAGTTACAGTTCTCAAGGGTTCTGTGTACCTTTTTCTGTTTCTCTTCAGTCTTGTGGATGTAGATCAAATTTTTTGTTTAAGTCTGGTTTTTTTCTTAGAAACATATAGAATTCCTCTGTTTCATTGAATGACCATCTTCTTCCATGGAAAAAGATGCTAATCTTAGCTGGGTAGTTCATTCTTGGTTGCAGTCCTTGATCTTTTGCCTTTCGGAATATCAGGTTCCAGGCCCTTCTATCTTTTAATGTGGAGGCAGCCAGATCTTGGGTGACCCTTATTGTGGCACCTTGGTATTTAAATTGTTTTTTTCTAGCTGCTTGCAGGATTTTCTCCTTTGTGTGGTAATTCTGCAGCTTAGCCACAATATTCCGTGGTGTTCTTTTTTTAGGGTCTATTTCAGAAGGAGTTCGATGAATTCTTTCCACATCTACTTTCCCTTCTGTTTCTATTATCTCTGGACAGTTCTCTTTGATAATTTCCTGTAAAATAGAATCTAGGCTCTTTTTTTGGTCATAGTTTTCTGGAAGTCCAATAATCCGCAGATTATCTCTCCTAGATCTATTTTCCAGGTCTATAGATTTTCCCAGTAAGTATTTGACGTTGTTCTCCAGCTTCTCATTTTTTTTGTTTTGTTTGACTGATTCTTGGGTTCTCTGTGAATCATTCATTTCTATTTGTTCCATCCTGACTTTTAAGGAGTTATTTTCTTCTTTCACAGTTTTTAGTTCTTTTTGTAAATGCCCAATTTCGTTTTTAAATGAATTATTTTGCTCTATTGAGTTTTTTTCCATTTCCCTAATTTTTTTTTTTGAGAATTATTTTCTTTTTCCAATTCAGAAATTCTATTTTCTTGAGACTTTTTTATCTTTTCCAATTCAGAAATCCTACTTTCCTGTGTTTTTTTAACCTTTTCTAATTCACTAATTTTGTTTCCCTGCATCTCCTGTGAATTCTTTATTTTTTCCAACTCCAATTTCAGGACATTGTTATTCTCTATCATAACTTCCCTTTCTTTTCCCCATTTTTCTTCGATCTCCCTCAATTTCTTAAGAGCTTCTTCTAGGAGAGAGTTATGTGATGGGGGGCAGGAATCGTTCCCCTTTAGGTTGTTATCTGATTCTCTGCTGTCAACTTCCTCGGGGTTGGACACCCTCTCTTTCTCTGTATAGAAGGAATCTATAGTTTTTCTAGCTTTTTTGCTCATAGTTAAAAAAAATCTTTTGGGGTCTGTCTCTGGGGTAGGAAATTATTTACTTCTTTACCAGCTTCCTCCCAGACCGGATGGATGCAGCGGCTCCTGAGCCTGAGCTAAGAGAGAGCTCTGGGAGAGAGTTCCCCACCCTCTCCCTGGGAGTGCCTCAGAGGTGATTAGCACTGCTGTGCTTTGAGGGCGTAGAATAGTGAAGACAGCAGGAAGCCCAGCCTATGTGTCCGGGTGGGGAGTGGATGTCTGCAGCAGGTGACGTGAG
This sequence comes from Sminthopsis crassicaudata, assembly GCF_048593235.1. Lineage (NCBI taxonomy): Eukaryota > Metazoa > Chordata > Mammalia > Dasyuromorphia > Dasyuridae > Sminthopsis > Sminthopsis crassicaudata. The sequence continues at coordinate 43,255,615 of NC_133622.1, forward strand.
AAGCCCCTGCGCTCAAACTGGAAGTGTCTGCCAGAAACCGCGGTCCCTAGTTCAAAGGTTCCACTTCTCTGGGACTTCCTGGAGCTGAGTTCCACTCCCTCCAGCTAAGCTAGGCAGTGTGTGTTGCCTTGGGCCGTATCCACCCACTTGTCAGTCTCTTAACTATTCTCAGGAGGTAGCTGAGGTCACACCCCCTGGTGCCTGATCTGTGCCTGAGTCACCCCCAGGGTCCGGGGAAAATCTAATCTGAGTTTTAAAATATTTTGGCTTTCTCTTCTGAACTGCTAAATAATTAGCAGAGAAGAGCTAACAGCCTGTGCCAGATTCCTTTACCTCAGTGGCTTCTCTGATCCCAGAGCCCCTCCCAGCGCAATGGGCGCAGTGTGCCCCTACCCCACCGTCTGTGCTGGTCTTTCTTATTCCTCCCCTGAGAACTGACCTTTCCTGTTGAAACTCCAGATTCTCTTCAGCTGGTAAGTCGTGCTTCCAGTCCTTGTGGTATCTATCAGTCCTGAGCTAATTTTGAGACTTAATTTATCTAATTGGTTGTGAGGGAGTGAGGACGTTCACTGAGTCGTGTGTTTCCTCTCCGCCATCTTGGCTCCGCCCCCCAGAGAGTTATTTTTTAAACCATTATTGAAAATCTGTTAAAGCTATGAATCAGAATCATGACTAGCCAGTGTGACTGATACTTGATATAAAAGAATGAAATCTGCTCAGTAGGAGTAACACAAGCTGTAGCCTTATATTAATATTACAAAGAATCACAATCGTATGAAATTAAGTTTAGTTTAATGGGGAAGGAATTGTGTTATTAAAGTGATTCTTACTTTGATTTTGCTAAAGGTTTTCCTAAAATAATGAGAGAATCCATTAAATTTTTGAATATTATAAGTTTTATTACCCCCCCAAAAAAAAAAGTCCTCATTTATACCACAAAAATTATGTATCACTCAAATCCGGTATCAATAAATAAATCAGTCAATCAATTTTATTAAGCTTCCACATGTTCAATTCCTACATAGCATTATTCTCACTAAGTACTATGTTCAAATTCCACATCTTCCTTCCCCCCTGAATTCTCAAGATTTTCTGATGATTTCTAATATCTTGGCAGAGACACCATTATCTGTACTAGAACTGAGAACAAATGAAAAAAGGCTCGAAGCCTAAGTCTATCCAATTCTTGGACTATGGCTTGGGAGAAAAAAAGACTAGCTCTTAGACTCTTCTCTGCTTTATTCCTTCTATAGATGAATGCACCCTTCCCTTCTAGACACTACAGACTGGAAGATTCAGAGACTTCTTAGCCAATGGAAAGAACCTGTTCCAGCCATATTAGATGCCAATTCAGGACTTGAGACTTCTTATCTCTCCAAAGTAGATATCTGGTTTCTCTCATATATCTGATTCTATCTTAAGTAATTTGAGTGTTTTTTTTTTAAATACTCAATCACATTTTTATTAAAGTATGCAGCTTCTTAATACCTTGAATATTATCAAAACTGAAAGCGAGAAAATATATTTGATTCTTTAGATTTTCAGGATCTATTTCAGATGGTTTCCCAGTCTTTAAAATATAGCTCCTATATGACTAAAATATGATAAAATCAACCAAGTGATACAAAATCAATTATTGGGTAAGATAGACATTGTATATAGAATTGATTTTCATTTGTCAAATGAGTTTCCTATCAGAATAAATTTAAGTTATTTCAATAACTTCCCTATTATTTTTGGTTACTAAGAGAAATCACTGATCATTAATTCATTGATAATCAGGTAATCTAATTAATAAGTTCATTATTAATTACCTAGAAACTCTCTCAGGGTTTCCATTCACCTTAGTTCTACTGGAATTTCATTTCTTTGTGTGTTCTTCCCTGGAACTTTTCCCTTTTAGAACCCAGAAAATGATAATATGATGATCTGGAATACAACATTGGTCATTCCTAAAGAGAAATAAGAGAGCTAGATAAACTAAATTATTTCTAGGATCCACTTTATCTTTAAATTCTATGTACTATAATATCTATCATTGGGATTGCCCTAAACTTATATAATCTCAGAGCTGAATTTTTTCTTATGTAAATGTTAATCATTATTAAACTATAAAATACCATATAAATAAGAAGTACCATTTAGTTCAGTGATTTCTTTGGCCATAAGGCAGTAATTTGTTAGAGAGAATTGTTTTTCTCTATTTTTTAATAATGGGTTTCTGTTTAATTTGGTTATTATGGAAAACATATTTTGAAAAAGAATGTCAAGATCAACAATTGAATTATTAACAGACATTTAATAATGAATAAAAAGCCAATCTTGAGTTTTTTTTTTTTGCTGAACAATTGGGGTTTACTGGGACAGTTGACTTGTCCAAGGTTATACAACTAAGAAGTATTAAATGTCTGAGACCAGATTTTTACTCAAGTCCTCCTGACTTCAGGGCTAGTGCTCTATCCACTGCACCACTTAGGTGCCCCTTGATCTTTTCATTAAGATAGGAATATGACATTTAAAACTTCCATTAAGTTTTTAAAAATAGCTTAATTTGTAGGCAAAGAATATCTAAATGTAACTAACAATGATTTGTATAAGTAAATTCCCATATGTTAAAGTAGATGGCTAGAAATATACTTGGCTTAATAACATGATGAAACCTAAACTTCTAGGGAATGTTCAAATAAACGTGGTTTTAATTTTAATATGCACATGAGATCAATTAATGCATCTCATGTGCAAATATGAAGGCAATGACCCTGATTCAGAATGCTTGTTATTTTTGGAGTTGGCATATGGCTCTCTCTAACAGCAGGCATAATGATTGCAATAAATTGGCTTCTAATGCCATGTAATGAACTCTGATTTGTGTTAATTTGGGCATTACTTAGCAATTTCATGTTAATTTTTAAAAAATCAGTTTTGTAAGATGGTATTAGAATTCATGTTTGCATCTGTGCTTTCAGAGATAGAAGAACAAGGTGAACATTTCCATTCAGATTTCATGATAGGGCAAAAATATATTCATAAAGTGTGACTGAGGAGCCTGACCCAGGAAATTGAAAGTAGGACTTATTTTTCTAAACTAATAACACAAATCTACCCTTTAATATTTCTCTCTAACAATAATGACTTGTAAGTGAGAAGACAGAATTTTATTGGCATTTGCTTTCCTATTTAAAAATAAGTACTATTAAATGCTTAGTAGTTTAGACTTTAACTCCACTCTGCTCTTTTTTTTTTTAAAGAAAGAAGTTACACTTAAACTATTCTTATTTTTCTCTATTCCCAATACAATTATAATAAAAAAATAAACTAGAAAATAATTGAGAGAGAAAGAAAATGTTTAATTCTTTTTAAACAATGCTATTAGCTGGCAATTAGGTTATATATTGGATTAAGCACTGGACTTAGATTCAGGACAACCTGAAGTCAAGCCCTTTCTCAGACATTTATTATAATGATCCTAGTTACAACTTTTCTCAGTGTCCATTTTCTTGTCTTTTTAAAATATGCATAATAGTTCCTATAACATGAAATTATTTTTAAGGATCAGAGGAGGTAATATATGTTAAGGGCTTTGCAAAATTTTAATGTTCTAAATGCTACTTTTCATAATTATTTGCTACATATAATCCTTATATTTTCTCCAATAACATTAGACTGAATAATTGAAGGTAGTAGCAAGCATTACTTAACTCACACATCCATACAATTTAAATAGGTTACTATTTCAGTCTTTTCTATTGGAAAATTTAAAAACAGAATGTTCAAACTAGAAAGAAATTCAAAAATCACCAGGTTCATTCTCTTTCCTGACTTTGTGGATGAGAAAAATAAGGTTTTGAAGAGTCAAAGTGGTTTTCTCAAGGCTGTAAGCAGAAGATATATCAAATTAATTTTTGCTTTTGATAAATTACTCTTTAATATTAAAAGATATGCAGAAAAAATATCACATCACCTGAATGTCATGCCATGCAGGTAAATCCTTTGTGAGGATGCAGTTTGTGGAAATGTCTAATGAGTAAGAAGAATTTGATTTTTAGTTCCTTTTTTGATAAAAAGCAATCTAAGCAATTTGAAATACAAAAGTGGCCTTTATAACATACTTTTCCTCTTCCTTAGCAGATGTATTTTCATATTTTAATTTAAAGAAGCCCCAGGTTCATCTGGTTTTAGTTGGAAATATTGGAAAATAAGGCTTTATTTTCTCATAACATAATATAATGATTATTGCAAGAGTCTGCATGTCTTATTGATTGTAGTAAACTTTCTCACTTCTTGGAAAGAACAGAAGGCATACAGAATTTACTTAATATTAATCTCAATTTAAGCGCTCTAAAAGAATGGAAGCTAGAGGCAGTGAGAATTTCTACTTGATTTTTGTTAGCCTTATTTCTGAGCCAAAGTTAAGTGACAGATTAGAAAAAAACACAATACTTTGTCAGGGGAATAAGTGACAACATGAATTTGAAAAATCTGCGAAATAGGGCTAATACAAATAAGAACCAGATTTTTTATTTCATTGTGTAATCTTTTAAGGTTTTCTTATCCCAAGTCAACTTGTCCTAATGAATTGGGAATCCAGAGGGATCATAGCTATTTTTCTTCTTTTTTTAATGTATTTTTAGCATTCATTAAAAACATTGAATTTCAAATATTTTCCTACCTCCTATCCCTCTGTGAGTTGCTGAGAAGGAAAATAATATGATTACAATTAAACATGTGAAGTCATGCAAACTGTATTTCCATATTAGTTATATTGTTAAAAAAAAAGCAAGAAATATAAAGAAAGTGAAAAAATGAGCTTCAATTTACATTCAGAGTTTATCAGTTCACTCTTTGGAGGTGAGTAGCATCTTTCATCATAGATCCTTTCTATTTGCCTTGGATCATTCAGCTATTCCTCAGCTGGTGGGCAACCTCTCAATGTTTAATTCTTTTTCACCACAAAAAGAGCTCCTATAAATATTTTTGCACACATAGGTCCCCTTCCATTTTTTCACCTCTTTGAGAAAAAAACCTGGAAGTGGAATTACTGGGTAAAAGGTTATGCACAATTTTATAATCCCTTGGCCATAGTTCCAAATTGTTGTCCAAAATGATTAGACTAGTTCACAACTTCACCAATAGTTTATTAGTGGCCTAGTTTATTTCCTCGAGCATTTTTCTTTTTTCTTTTCCTTTATTTTAATCAATCAGATAGGTGTGAGGTAGCATCTCACAGTTTTATTTTGCTTTTCTCCTTATCCAGAAATTTACAGTATTTCTTGTCTCTTGAGGGCATTTAGAAAATCGACAGTTGAATATTTCAATAACTACCTTTCTTAGCATTCTCAGATCTGTCTTGAGAGCCAATTAAAAGGTTCCTATTGTTCACTTTCTAGCTGACCAGAAACAATACTTATGCAATCTCTGAAGTTCATTTGGGGGATTGCAGCAGAATTTTCTCTACATGCTCATAAATAAAGGATCTGAATGATAAAGTCATCATGGTAATTGACATAATGAACACTCTGAGGAAACAAGAAGTTCTTGTTTGGTCTTTTTCTAAATGATCTAATCAAATTCTTTCTAAAACTCAGGTTTTTGAGTTGGTTCTTAACTAAAAGTGCTGATGTCATGCACTGATTAAGCAAAAATGTCTACTTTCAAACAAATATGTTTGGCAAATCTGAGGTATGTGACATATATGGTTTTGTTAGTGGTGGTGGTGATGATGAAATAATTATCACAACTTTAATACTTATTATCTCTGGCTGTTGTCCAAGATTTTGCACCTGTGAGTGTCAGTTTAGAAAAGAGATGAGAGAAGTGTGTTTGCAGGGAGTCCCTAAATTGATTTAGTAATTCACCTTAGCCATATTCAAGTCACAGAGATGTCTGAGTGTTTTCTCTCTCTTCAAATTACTTTCCACTTACTACTTAAGTAGATATTGCATCCTCCATTAAAAATGGTTAATCCCAAGCAGGGGAAAACAACAAAAAATTGTTCTGTGCTTGTATTCCCAGCACCCATCATAGTACTCTAAATATAACAGTTGAGTAAAAATGTATACAGAGGTTGCCAATACTTTGGGAGTCACAGAGCTCTTCACTTCGCACCATAAACTCCTTGTTTAGGTTCTCAATATGAGTAAATCAGTGACTTCACTTTGTTCCTCACCATTTTTATATAATTAAGTTATCATGTAACATTTTTCCCCTTTAATTTCTACCTCTTAAGATTGCTATCATTAGACACAAATGTGAGTATGTATGTGAAATCAATCTACACACACAAAACACACACATACAAGCACATATGCACACATGCAATCATTCTATACATCTATTTATCAATTCTTTCTCTGGATGCAGATAACATCCTCCTTATACATCTTTTGTAATTAAGGAAAAGAATCTATATTTTCTAGCATATTTATAGGAGATCTCTTTGTGGTGGCAAAAAACTGGGAATTGCTGGAATATCTATCAATTGGGGAATGGATGAACTAATTGTGATATATGATTATTATGGAATGACCCACATTAAGAGAATGTTATAGACATAAACAGCAATATTGTTTCAAAAACATCTTTGAGTGACTGAATCATTTTGACTATTATTTTTCTCTTTTCCTCATTTGAAGAGAAATATAGTGAAGGTGAAATAGCAAACCATTACAGTATCATTTTCCAAAAAAAAATAAATAAAACCCAAAATCCATGAAGTTATGTAGAATTGGATATGACTGAATGACTAAACAGCAACAAAAATAGTAACAGTGTCAGGAGATCTATAATAGGTAAGGGCTAGGGCAAGATGATTTCTGAACTTCCCTTCAACTTGGGCATTTTGTGCTACTACTAGGATGGTACTCTTGGTAAATGTCTCCTTAATATACTGCTTTCAATTGAATTCAGAAGGAGTCACTTGGATGGAAGGAAAAATATTGGCAGAGCACGTTATTAATGGTTGTACTTAACACTCAAATACCCATAGATTCTCTACGTATTGGAAGTTTTTTATTGATTTCAAAACCAAAATTAAAGAGCATCTAATTTGGAAATACTTTTAAGGGGAGTTGTGCTAAAATTAAAGTTTAATGCTCTGCTATTGACTCATCTTTGTGTGCAGGGGTATAGAAATGTGTTTGTTGAACAGAATATTCTTATAAAAGCTTCTATTTATGCCTTAAAAAGCAACACAGTAATTTCCTATTATGTTCCCCACCCTGATTCGAGAACTTGTTTGTAATATAGGAAAAACCAAAACAAAGGAAACAATGGTATAAAACCAATCAACACAGTGACTAGATCCAACAGCATCTATCTAACACTTTCTTCCCACTGTTTCCCACATATCTCCCCTGAGAAGAAATAAGGGTGGTTGATTATTTGTTTAATGAATACAAGATTGGTCATTACACTTAGTTGGAACTCTTTTTTTCTTTAAATGTTAAATTACTTTACATTATTGTATATAATGTTCTATTTATTTTATTTGCTAATATATCAGTTGATATACATTTCTGAATTCATTTCTTTAGCCACATTTGGTTTCCATTCATATATGGCCAACTTTTCCCCAATTGATAGAGATTTTTTTCTCTCACCCCACTGAAAAGTGTTATAGTGAATATCTTGGTGTATAAGACTGTATTTCCCACCTTTTTTCCTCTCCTTCCTAATGCTCCTTTGTTTCCTCTCCCTTCCTCCTTCCCTTTCTCCCTTCCCACTTCACTATTTTCCTCATTCCATCTCTGATTCTTAAGATTTTCCCATTTCACCCCCAGCAACATTCTGACCCTCAAAGATGCTTAAACTTCTACAGCTTTCTGAATCTGGAAAATTCCTCTGATCCCTCCATCAATTTGTGAGTTATTCCCCAGAACTTGTGGAATTATCCAAGTCAACAATGCTCATGCCTTTATTCTTTTTCTAGCTTTATTCCTGACTCCTAGGATTCTTCACTTTGTTCTTCAAGTCTACTTTCTCCTCAACCATTTTCTCCTCTCCTTCTTACCTTTTCCACTTCATTTTGAAGGAGGGGGATTTTTGATCTTTCCCTAATATAATGTAGAATACTTGAGAACAGTATTTTTCTCTTGCTTGTATTTGTATAAGCTCATAGCACAATGGCTAAGATGGCTGTATCATCTGTCTCTCTCTCTATGTTTAGCTTCCTTATGGTATATATATATATATATATATATATATATATATATATATATATATATATATATATATATATATATATATATATAATTTGGTTTGGTTGGGTCAAAGAGTATGTATCCTTTAATGATTCTTATTTTTTATACTTTCAAATTGTTTTCAAATGGTTAGGTCATTTTATTTTTCAGTATATTAACTTGCTCCACTTACAACAGACAAACTAATATTGACCATTTCTGTCATTTAATATCTTTCCTAATTGACAAATAAGGTGAAAGCTTAGAGTTGCTTAAATGTGCATTTTTCTCATTCAGACTTTGTGGAAGCTTTTCCCAGTCTGTTTCATCTTGTACATTGATGGTAGGGACTGGTTTTATTGTGATCTGAGCCATAATGTATATATAACACATATACACACAAATATATATATATATATATATATATATATATATATATATATATATATGTATATATATATATGTACACACATATATATTAAAGATCTAATGAACTTGAGAATTGAACTGCTTTAAAGCTCTTAACATCTATAACAACTTTTTCTCCTGCACTTGAGTATGTGGAAAACCATCAATTATCAACAATAATTTATTAAACACCTATTATATGCTAAGAATTATGCTAAAGACTCAATTCAGAAAAAAAATATTTAAACATGATACCTATCTTCAAGGAGCTCACATTCTAGTGGGGAGATATATAAATAAGTATACACAATTAAATGCTATATAAATGCAACTTAATCCTAGGTAGATAATAATAAAGAACGACCATTCTCAGCTGGTGATATCAGTATCTGGGTTCTTCTTGTCCTTCCTTTTACTGTGTTGGAATAAAGGAACAATATGTCCAACTATGGCTGATCAGACCAATAAGTTTGGCAGCCTCTTCCACAGGCACAAATAGTACATTTGAATATTTGGGTGGGTTCTCAGAAAATTGAGACAGAAAGGGTTAAGTGACTTGCCTAGGATCACAGAGTTAGAAAGCACCTGAAACTAAATTTGAAATCAGGAATATGAGTTTTCCTGATTCCAAGTTGGCATTCTATCCACTGCATCACCCAGTTGCCTAAAATTTTGGGGGGAAGAGGCCTGTTTCAATAAAAATGGTAGTTCTTCTACTCATATATTCAATCACTCCTTTTCTGCCTTAATTCTATTTGAACTACATAAAATACTTTCATTTACCATGTTAAATTTTATCTTATTAAATTAGAGTCCATAGAGCCAATTTTTAAATTCTAACATTTGATATATTAGATATGTTTCTTATCTTTGTATAATCTACACATTTTTATTAGATATATCTCCAATCTTTTTATTATCTACAAATTTAATAAAAATCCCATTTGTTTCTTCAAATCATTTGTGTGTAGATATGTATATATTTACATATAAATGTGTATTGATTCATTATTCATATGATGAACTAAAACACCATATGTGTGTGTATCTGTGTATATATATGTATACACATATACACACACATATACATATATATATATACATATATATATATATATATATATATATACACATCTGTCTGTCTCTGTCAGGTTGTTATAGGGTAGATATGCAAGGTTTTGGGGTACACCAGGGAAACATGAGCATAGGAGAGATGAGTTGAGTTAGACAAATATTTAGTTCCCCTGATGTGCTTCCTTATCTCATGTCTTGATCTGATTGAGGCCATACTAATTACATTAGTTTGAAAGATCCTGATTTGGACTTCTCACCGCCAATAGAGATCGTTCTTTTCCCATTAAAGGATTTGCCTAAATACCAGTATGTTGTAGGATTTCATTATGTAGAGTATTATAGTTTGACCTAAATCCTTAAACAGAAGTTCAGCAGTTGACAATAGCAAAGTTACTTGACATAACACAATTCCCCAACTGGGGGACTACAGCTTTACTTACCTCACTTGTTTCCACCTCAGCAAGCATCTTCTCTTGGACCCATCTTTCCATAGGTAACTTCTTCGTAGTTTCCAATTTGAGAATAATTTCAGTCATATTTCCTTTCTCTCTGGCTTCTATTCTCTCCTGACTATCCCTTCTCCTTCTAGACTATTGAATTACCATCCTGAGAAATATAAGTGCTCCCCCTTCTTCCTTTAGTTATTGGTCACTCCCTCCCCAGGATCACCATTTTGGAGACCATTCTAACTGCCTCAATTTTAGCCTTGCCTTTCTCTGAATAATACCTCCTTCACTTTCTAATTTTCTATTCATGAAGATAGCCTCCCCCCAACCTCTTTTATATCTTTATATGTTGTCTTTCCTGATTTAAATGTAAATTCCTTTAGGATAGCGCATAATTACATGATATACTAATATATATCATAAGTGTTTAATAAATGTTTTATCTGCTTTCTCTCCTGAGACTGGTCTACAAGTACTGTTGGCTTGGACCTCTAAGAATTGGCTCCTTTGCCACACCAGCACTTCCCTTTATATGTGAAATCACATGTCTGAACCAAATATGATATATCACAATTACATATAGAGTTTTAATGTTCAAAAAGCATTTTGTAGGCATTTTATCATTTAGTTTTTCAAGACAATCCTTAGACATAGATATTCCAGGTATTATAATTCTCCTTTTAAAGAGAAAGGAATCAAAAGTGAAAGAAATTGGATATTAAAAATGGTTATCTAACTGGGAAATATAAGCAGTGACATTCTAGCCCCTTTTCTCTTTATTCAGAGTCCAGCACTCAGCCCTAGTGCCTTGAAATTATGCATTTACTCTCAGAGGGTACAACATTCATTCTACAAAATTATTTGACTTATAAGTAATTCCATTAAATATTGGCCATATAAGTAGAGGGAAAATTTTCAAAATGAGGTTTGAAGATTATGTTGAGATTTCATTTAATCATCTTTATTTCTTAACCCTAAATGCTACCCTTTCCTTGTGATGCATTGTTTTGGTGAAAATTACAGGGAGAAATGCAAGAAAGACATGATCCCACACTTTTGTTTTTTGCTTATCCTCTTGTCTTACAAAATTCTATCTGTTCCCATGAAGAAGAATTCAAATAGACTGGTTGGAAGTTTACAGCTCTTGTTGACAAATGGTTCTTTAGACTCATCATTTCAACTTTGGTGTGGTGGATAGAAATGCAGTAAATCAAATATTTATATGCTGCTCACTTTTGACAATGCCTATTCAGGAGGGACAGAGAAAAAACCACATATTTTATGAGAGGAAAGAGCTAGATAAAGTCCTAGTCAGATAATTTACTGCAGTTTAGAGTTTACTACTGGTGTTAATGGCCATCCTCTGCTAGATGGGATATTGAGATAGTATTGGACAGGTGACTTGAAGAGAAGGATTTATGAAATCAGTCACAAAGAGATATAACAGAGGTTACACCGAGACATATCAGTCAGAAAAGAGTATAGATGGAAATGATGCTATATAGAAGATATATCAAGGTCAAACAACTAATATTGTAGGACTGAATGAATCAAATCCCCAGATTCATAACTGTCACAAATCCTCCAAAAGCCTAAAGAAGTGATAGAGCAGAAGAAAATGCTCACAAATTATTTTTATTGTTGTTACTGCTGATGTCAATAAACATATTTATTTAAGCCTGAAGTTACCATTGTTTTTTTTTTTTTTGTTTGTTTGTTTTTGTTGTTTTTGCTGAATGTGTGATTTTTACCAGTGTAGGTTTTTCTTCCTGGAGATTTCTTTTGTGGATGCAGATTACATATTAACAACTTCCTTATGCTTTGGAAGACTGAGAGGTTGAATTACTTGCCTAAAGTCTGATATATAGAAGGTATCTTAGGCAGGATTTGATATTAATTCTTCTTGACTGCCTTATCTACTCTGCAACATCTGTAAAATTACCCTTATGATCTATCCAGTTTCTTATTGGAAGGACTACCAAATAGAAAGGGAATGACAGGAAAGAACCTTGAAAGTCACTTAGGTCCCTATGTACTTAGGGAGTATTCTCAAGTAGTTTGGGAAATCACAGCATTATTAAATATTTCTCTTGCCTTCTAGAAGTTTATGTTTGGAAGTATTATGTAATTAATTGACACTATATTGAATAGTTACAAGAGGAGAGGTATTCTGGGAGTTTGAATAATAATTGATCTTAGTAGTAGAAAATTTCCTGGAAAATAAGGAGGGGAATGCACAATCCACTGCAAATTGTATTAGAAATCTGAAGCTTTCTAAACAAGTTTACTATTTATATTATTATGAATTGAAGTTAAAACACTGCTTTACAATATAATTGGGACTCATAACATAATTGTTTTTGTTTTGATAGGACTGGTGATTTCATCAGTATAGAGAGTAGCTTGGTGAGTTACTTCCTCTAACAATATACCATTTCTAGTCCCAGAAAGTTGCAGAGCAGTGGTGTCAGACTCAAAGAGAAATGGATTCTATGCCAAAAAACTGCCTTAGAAAACCATAAATACACATTATCTATTTTGATTGTACTTTTATTTTGTAAAATATTTTCCAACTACATTTTAATCTGGTTTGAGCTGTACTTGGAGTTTTGGATCTCTGCCTTGGAATACTAAGTTTTTGTGTAACTTTTCTGGGGCCCCACAGTTAATGCACATTTGTGGTACTTGAACCCTTGTTTTCATTACTCCAAAATGCTTAGTTATTACTCTAGATTTCTTTCCAGTATATCATGCTATCATTCATCATGAGATAGTATGGCAGAATAATATATCAGAGCTATGTAGTACTAAAGTTTCCAAATCTCTGTCTCTCTGTCTCTCTAGCTATTCTCTTCTCCTTTCCTCTTTCTCTCTTTCTCTCTCTCTGCTCTCTCTCTCTCTTTTCTTTGTCTATCTCTGTCTCTGTCTCTCTGTTTCTGTCTCTGTCTCTCTCTCTCTGTATTATCTAAAAACACATACATATGCATTCGATAAATATTTATTAAGAGCCTGCTATGCTTCCAACACTATGCCTTTTTTTAAACCTCAAAATAAACCATTCATATAAGTGCTAGGGGCTGGTTTTCAAATAAGGAAATTGGAGGTCAGAAAAATAAAGTGATTTGCCTAAGATCACACATACAGTAGGTATGGTATTCGAACCCATGACTTTCTGATTCTATGTCCTGCACTGCATCAACAAAATCAACAGTTATAAGAGAGAAATTCACGAATTATTTTGGCAGTTTGGGTATGGTTCATTTTAGTAGTAAAATTATTCTTCTGCTTCTTATTTGGAGAAAGATTACTAGACCTGGTATCAAGAGAGTCTTTTGTTCATATACTGTTTCTCACACTTACTTGTTATTTGACAATGAACATGACTCTCTCAGAGGTTCAGTTTCTTCACATAAAATGAAGATAATAAGACCAGTAATTCTTGGCTTCTAAATCTGTTTTAAGGCAAAATCAGTTGTTATAAACAAAGGTCTTTGTAAATCTTAAAGTCCTATTCATTATCTGTACTTCTACTTTTCCACTGGCTTTATCTTAGATCAGAACTTTGTTCTTATTCTGAATTACTATCATAGCCCTTTTTAAGTTGTACCAACCTTCCATTTTCCCACATGTATATATATATATATATATATATATATATATATATATATACACATATATATATATATATATATATAGTATATGATGCTGTTCCATTAATCTTCTTGAATATACTTATCATGTAATTTCTCCCCTTAAATTTTATAGTGCTTCCAATAATGTACTATAGTCTCTAAACTAATAAGACTAACATTCTAGGCCCATCTTTAATGTAATTGTTATCTATTCATTGTTATGTCTTAATGTTTTGACATATAGTTAAATCCTATTTTCTACAAATATGATGCCTATTCTCAAAAAAAAAAACAAAACAAAAGTATCCTTTCTATCTCTTCTTTGGCATTATAAATAAGTGAAGCACTCACTAGGTATCTGAAGAATTGGCTTAAATTAGATCTTGCTTAACATGCCTATAGTTGGGATTTGTGTTGACTCTGTAAGCCATAAATTTCTCAAATATTAAAGAAAACCTGGAGTAGAGAGGAAATTAAGATAATGCATTAATAGATTTAGAGTTTCAAAGTTGTCTGTAATAATATAATTATGCAAATATGGAAACTGAGACCTAAACAGATTAGATTCCGAGATCGTTAATAACTTGCAGATGTATGTCTCAAAAATATGTTCAATTCAGTGCTCTTTACAGTACAGAATAATTGGGAAGTTTTCTAAAAGTCTAAGAATAATTAACTTCTAAAGAGAATATATTTAAGTAATGAACTTGTTTGAGTGTTATATTAGAAAAATTAAAATTCAGTATGTATACTGATTGACTAGGATATTAAAATATGCATAGTAATGAAGGGTCTTAAGATAAATGGGATAAAAACCATTTCTTGGACTTTTAATTCATTCTCATTTAACATAGGTGTAATGACATTTATGAAGCTATCATATAAAATGAGTGAAAATAGTACCATGTACCTTTTATTTCATGAGCTGTACCTTTCCTAAATCTGAATCATCTCCTAGTAATATATTCAGCTTTCAGGTGGAATGTTTTAAACCTTCTAAGGTATTAATGAACCTTTTACATTTTTAAGGCATAAAATGATGTATCCCTCAAGGACTAAAAGATATGTCAGCATATATTTTGTTAAAGCAAATGAAGTACATATTAATTCATTTGTTAACATACTGTCCCGAATATACAACTTGTTGAATTAAGGCTTTGAATGTTAGGTTAAGTGCTCACTTTAGGAAGTGAATTAGACATTGATTAAGGCAGGCACTCATTCTGTGAAAAGTCAAAAGGTAAACTATGGGTTATCTTTTTAAAACAGTTTATTCTGAATATGATGGGTTTTTTTAATTTTACTTAATGGGAATAGGATTTTTATAGAAGCCAATTTGTAGAACTACAGAGTGTCCCAAAATATTTAGGGTATTTTTTTCTTTAATAGTTTTAAACTGTTCTAAAAACTTTTGAAACACCTGTATTTTTAATCCTCTAATATTATATTGTATTAAAATATTGTTAATTGGAGAATCTTGACAATGGAAACATATCTCCTCACAAACATTTGTCACGTTACAGTATGAAGGATGAAAATGTCCTGATTTGTGGGACAATGTTGGCAGGTATCCTGCATCCTGAGAGATGAGAAAATCTCTTTAGGAAGAAGTAACACTCAATGGAACTTTGGTAGAACACAGTTTGTGGCAGGTCATTTTTTTATTTGCATGAACTTCTAACCCAATGAATAAGCTAAGCACAGATAATGTCTGTTCTACAGTCTTTCTTTGATTAGTGATATAAAGGAGGAAAGAATTATTAAGGGACATTGTTTCTGCATTGACCTCTGGTAATGCTCCTTTCAGAATATGAAAAATGGCACTATCCAAACCTGGAAAGGAGAGGTAGAACAATGCACTCATCAATATCATTAGGGGAGATGTCGTCACTGATTGCTTTCCCTTGTTTCTGGCAGCATTAAACTCATAGATAATAGGTATATGTTGGCTTTAATCTGTGCTAGACATTAGTAAGTGATATGAAAGAAAATGTCAACCAGTTTTTGCCCTTCCAGCTGTGGCACAAGAATTTTTAAGTTAATAGAGAATGCAGGGAAACACTGCTTCTATATTAAAAAAGGTATTATGGTATTGGGAAAAGAATATAGAAAAAGGAGTCAGAGGATGTGTTGGAATCCTAGTTCTTCCATAGGTTACTGGTGATCGTATTAGTAGTAATACTACTACTACTAGTAGTAGCAGCAACAGCAGCAAAAGTAGTTTTTTAATTTAATTTTTATGGGTTCATTGTCTATGTTTTCTTTTAGCATAATGCAGTTTCCTTGTTTGTTGCTATTTTTTTGTTTTTTATTTTTTTACATTAAAATAATAAAAAAAAACTAAACAAAGCAGAATATTGTCATGTGCCCAGAAAAATCCCAGAGAGGATTCAAAATATAACAATGAATTTCTAGTTCAAGAAAGTGTTATGCACGTTTAAAATTTTGTCTTTTTTTTCCTCTTCATCTTCCCCTTCTCACCTCCTCTAAGCAGGCAAGAGTTAAGCACAGCTACAATAGATACAATCACACATACACATATATAGAGATGCACTTATACTCATCTACAGATCATACACTATACATATATCTATATACACAAATGCATAGAACAATGAATACATATCTATATATACCAAGCATATTTGTGTATATATATATATATATATATATATACACATATATGTATATGTGTATATATATATGTATATATATGCATTTACCTATATGTAAATATGCATCTAAAACAACATTAGTATAGCTAAAATATAATGTAAATTTCTCTCCTAGTTGAAGTTTCAAGCTTGACTGTCTATCAATTACTACAAACTGTGCTTTTTTTCCTGATAAATTTGACTCCTGATCTATGTTGTAATGTTTATGCATATCTCTATTTTCCTATCACTATGAAGTCTTCTGCTTGAATCTTTAACTTTCCTTGATATTAGTTAACATCCCCCCACCCACAGAACCATCTCTTATCTTCTCCCCACCTCTGCATCCTCTTCTTCCTTTCTCTCCCTTCTTATTTCTTTATAGATTTTGGAGGGTGCTATATCCTTCATGGTATATATGTAATGCTGTCTATTTAGCCCATTTCTGATGTGAATAGGTTTTCAGAACTAGGACCCTTCTTTCCCCTCTAATATTTCTATATCTATTCTTCCTCTGAACCTCATTTATATAATTTTTTTCTTTTGAGTGATACAATTCCTGTTGTCAATTTTATTTTTATACTAAATGCATTTATTTTCAATAAGCATTGCTTTATGAATCATGATGGGAGAGAAAAATTAGAGCAAAAAGGAAAAATCATGGAGAGATGAAAAAAATCAGAAAAAAAATGAGCATTTGTTGATTTACATGCAGTCTCCTTAGTTCTTT